>NC_138582.1:17583900-18783900 GCF_964289735.1 Phaethon aethereus
TTTCCTTTCCTTTCCTTTCCTTTCCTTTCCTTTCCTTTCCTTTCCTTTCCTTTCCTTTCCTTTCCCTTTCCTTTCCTTTCCCTTCCCTTTCCTTTCCCTTTCCCTTTCCTTTCCTTTCCTTTCCTTTCCTTTCCTTTCCTTTCCTTTCCTTTCCTTTCCTTTCCTTTCCTTTCCTTTCCTTTCCTTTCCTTTCCTTTCCTTTCCTTTCCTTTCCTTTCCTTTCCTTTCCTTTCCTTTCCTTTCCTTTCCTTTCCTTTCCTTTCCTTTCCTTTCCTTTCCTTTCCTTTCCTTTCCTTTCCTTTCCTTTCCTTTCCTTTCCTTTCCTTTCCGTCCCTCCACTTCCCTCCACTTCCCCTCCCCCCCCCCCCCCTTCTCCTCTTGAACCCACAATCCTGGGACTAAGAGTCCCATGTTGGGCACCAAAAAGGACTGTCATGGTTTAACACCAGCTGGCAACTGAGCCCCACGCAGCTGCTCACTCACTCCCCCACGGTGGGATGGGGGAGACAAACAGAAAAGTGGAAGTGAGGAAACTCATGGTTTAAGATAAAGACAATTTAGTAGGTAAAGCAAAAGCCGCTCACGCAAGCAAAGCAAAGCAAAGCAAGGAATCCATTCACCACTCCCCATGGGCAGGCAGGTGCTCAGCCATCTCCAGGGAAGCAGGGCTCCATCACGTGTAGTGGTTTCTTGGGAAGACAGACGCCATAACTCTGAACGTCCCTCCACCCCTTCCTTCTTCTTTGTCCCAGCTTTATATACTGAGTAGGACTTCATATGGTAGGGAATATCTCTTTGGCCAGCCTGGGTCAGCTGTCCTGGCTGTGTCCCCTCCCAGCTTCCCGCGCACCCCCAGCCTTCTTGCTGGCTGGCCAGCACGAGGACCTGGACAGTCCTTGACTGCTTAGCAACAACTCAAAACGTCAGCATATTATCAATATTTTCTCTTCCCAAATCCAAAACATAACCTCACACTGGCTTCTGTGAATAAAATTAACTCTATCCTGGCTGAAACCAGGACATTCCTGCAGCTTTGTATTCTGAGCTTGTCCAAAGGTCTAGAGATGTGTGGACATTGCCTTGGGCTCCAGTCTGTCCCTGGCACTCAGCCTCCCAAATCTGCTATCTTGACCATGAAAAAGCATCTCCTATGTCATTTTTCAGGCTTGGTCCATGAATTAGAAAAGTACATACTGGCATGGACAGTGAAGCACAAGATCTAAGGACTTAAGGGATTTGTTCCATCTGTTTATGAATTACATTGCCTTTATTTTCCCATGTTGCCAGATAAAAATTAGAAACAACTGTTGATAACTCTTTCATCCACATTGTCACAGATTTGTGGAGTAACAATTAAAATAGTGTTATATATTTTGTAATACTCTGAGGTGCTCAAGTACAGCAATCTCTAGGCATAACTTTCTATTTTGAGGTATAACTTAAAATACAGGTATCTGATTTGCTTTCTGCCGAGCATCAATCCAGTTTTCCATCAATAAACTCTTCTAACACTTAACATAAGTCCTCTATACATCTAAATTGTTTTTTCCTGTTCTTAATATCACTGCAATAACGATGCTCTTTAATCCCCACTACTGTGGCAATTTGTCCCTTAGAGTAGACCCTCCCTGAAACTAACTATCCAGGCTGCAGAATTTAGTTTCAAACAGGAGATTCAAAGCTTTCTGTTCCTCTTGCATCCATTATACAGGGATACAGTCCATGTAACTAAAGAAAGCAGATCACTTGCCTCATAGATACCTAAAAGAGATATGTGAAATTGTGCCATAGACACTAGTCTTCACTTATTCTTGAAGAATGTCAGCATTCTTGTTGTCATAAATAGAACAAGAGTCTCGCTAAACAATTTTTGTTCCTCATCTCACAAACAATAAATCCCTGAAATAATGATCTATCTGTCACAATCTTACCTCCAGTGTAATAATCCATTTCCAAATTAGTACTTCATACTACTCATGTGTTGCACAGGTATGCGATCTTTCTGTGGACATGGATTTGGAACCTGAAGCTTGATAATTCAAAATCTCAACTTTGCAGCAAAAGTAATCAGTATGTGAATTTTTTCTTTGTCAAATGGCTGCAAAATCCTGAGCATTGTCAAAGTCATATCGAGTGATTTGTGTCAGTGTCTCCCTTCAGTCCTGTAAATAGATGCCTTCTGTAGATAGACTAATTACACTTAATCAGTACTCATCAAATCACACTTTAGGTACCATTTCCAGAGAGGAGCTTCATAGTTATCTGAACTATGACCAACCTTTTCTTTTTTCCTCTTGCCCGTGATTTTCTGTAATACTGCTGCTTCTACTCCAGCGTTCTTACTATTTTCGTAGCTTCCTTTTGTCTCCTAATACTATGTAACAGAGATCAAAAGACCTCAGTAATCTCTGCTGAAATGTTTTGGTTCCAGATCATGTTCTCTCAAGTCCTGCAGTTCTCTATGAACTCCTTTACATCTTTCCATTCAATTGCCTTTTCAGATTGTGAATTTTTTCCCCATAGGCTTCACCGCAAATCCCGTATCGGAAGATGGCTTTAGCCTGTCTGTAATTGCTAGAACAATTGTTTTTGGCACTATCATAAGAAGATGTCCTTGTAGCAAGTAGAGAGTAAGGGAATGGCTCTGTCATTTCTACAGTCACCATAGTGGAGAACTGTAATCAAATCTCTCAAACTACTGCCCTTTCACAGTGACCAGTTAGGTGTCTGGAAGCAGCCCTGGGACAAAGACTGAAATATGGGTACATTTTTTGGACTATTCCTTGATAGTCACTCCTATGTTTACAACGGAGTTCTTAACGTTCATAAACTGTTTTTTGGTGCCCTAGACTGAAAATATCATCCTTCATTTGCTCTTCTGTGATGTGAAGTAACACGCCTGGAATTATGGGGGTCCATCTGAGCCCTTCTTGCTACAGCTTCACTTGCAGGTACCAGGTGAGCTTCTCCTCTCCAATTTCCTGGAGACAGCTGGTACTGACTGGTTTCCTCAGTACAGAAGAATCCCTGCAGGACCTTTGGCTGTGGGTGGCTCCCACAGCTTTGTGTATGAGACATCAGAGATCTCTGCATTTACATAGCATTCAAAAATTGTTTGCCTTTTAGCAGAGTGAGCCAAAACTACCTGGCTCCAATAGTTGTATCTGTAGATGCAGAGGTTTTAACTCTGGTGCACACTGCACATACAGAAATTAAGATGCTGTACTTACCAGATTTTCTGGGTATGAACAAATCAGCTTTATGACTATATACATTACACATTACCTCCTGAGATGTGAAATGAGCCTAATGTGTCCAGGAAATCTGATAAAGCAATGCAAGGGAACATTAGTCCATTACTGAAAGAACTATTGCATTACCTGTGGCAAATGCACTTCCTCAAACTTATAGCACATTTCTGCAGAGAGTACGCCAAAGAATTACACTAATTAGACTGAAATCTATTAAATGTGTTCTCCATAATATTTAACATAATTTCCTACAACAGTATGCTGTACCTTTTCTTGTTCCAGACATAGAATTTATATGCTGGTTTCCTCTGTTCCTTATTCATTAAAAACAAGCAATGGTGTTTGTTGCAAAGCCTTTTATTCGGCCTTCTCCAAAGGCTCTGTAAAGGGATTTTGAAGCTTTTGTTTATTGCAGAGTGATTTCTCAGTAATTTTTTTTCACTCTTTAAAAGACAAAGCGATTCAGTGACCTTCTCCCTGATTTGTGATAAATGTAGCTTTCTGTTAAAACAGAAGTTGATTTTCTTCATGTTAGCCTGTGAATATTTAAAGCATTGCCCTTGACCGAGAGTGAAAAAGGGTGTGATCACAGCCTTCAGGGCAGCAGAAGTAACAGATAACAGAGCACCACTATCGGCAGAATGTAGTTTTGTGTTCTTCTATAATGTTAATGTCATTAGGTGAAATGATGGCATGCCTTCATCTTGAGCTGTATGCTTGATTCTGGTCATGCAGCCTCCAGAAAGATAGAACAGAAATAACAAAAAATGAAGTTAATTTGAAGTTGAGAGATGAAAAATTATTTAAAGTCTTTGATATGGAAAGAGATTTGAAAAGATTAGGGCTATATCACTTAGAGAAATCATTAGCATAGAACATTACAAGAGGTTATTTATGAAATAATGAACTGTATGAAAAAAGAACAGAATTCTGTTTGTCTTTATGCATATTACAAAACTAAGGAACATGTGCTGGAACTAGAAGAACTTTAAATTGTAAAATAAAAGTATGTTTAAACAACATATAATTATCATGCAGAACTCACTTAAAACACATATTTTTAGAGCTTACTGCTTCAAGAAAAACATATGTTTGGAGCAAAGAATTTCCATATCAAAATGGATGCCGGAATTCTGGTTCAGATTTGTCCAAGAATAAAACTTGACTTTTTTGACATTCAAGTTTAAGACTTGTTCAAGTCATGTGTTATTGAAGGCCGTGAAAAGTTCCCCCCTGACTTGAGCGTGACCAGGCTTGGACCCTCTGTGCATAATTAATATGATTGCTAGACAGAAAAAGTTAGATCTAAAATGGGAACCTGGTACATTTTGAGTGAGAGAACATCCTATGGATATTAATTTGGACTGACACAAAGATCTTCTTCCAGGCCTGTATTTCAAAATTTTATTTTAAAACGTGTATTAAGGTGAAATAAATCAATAATCTTTATATTTTCCTAATGCAATTTTTAGGACTGAAAGGGATCTCAAGATATCATATTGCACATTCAAGGCAGGATTAACTATATCTATTTCATTTTTGTCTGTCTAGAAATACACCACCACCAAATGATAGTAAGTTCACACTGTCATGCCATTGTAAAAAAGCATATGTTATACTTAAAGTTGTAGAAGATTAGCAAGGCCTTATTTTAAGAAAGACGTCCAGTTTGAACTGCATTTACAGTGAATGAACCCTTTCCAGACACGCTAGTAGAAGAAAAGGATAAGGTTCAGAATGTGGAAAACATGGCCTATATGGAAAAATAGTTGAGTGAATTACTGTTATTTAGTCTAAAGATCAGAAATATGTCCTGAGTTTATAACAGCTATTTTCAGATAGTCTAAAGGTTAATTGGAAAATTGAGAGAATATTATAAATCCAATTTAAATTATTTATTTTATTTATGTAATTTATATTTATATTTTATAATGTTCATTTTCAGACAAGTATTATTATAGTAGAAATGCTCTGGCTTACTAGTGTATGAAAATCACTGAGATTTCAAAGCAAAATAATGAAGTACCATATTCATTAGGTTAATTGAATTGGCTTTTTATGTGATTAAATAATAATGTTATAAACCATAGATGAACCAGTCAAGATGGGCAGACTAATTACTTTCAATGAACAAATAAGCATTTGAATTGGATAGCACACAATGAAAATATTATATAAAAACGTTTTAGAAATAATTATAAAAAGAAATTGAATTTCAGAACCTGTGTTTTTTAAGCTGGTGAAGTATGCTGATGTTAAAATATATTTTCATATTGTGTTTTATATTCTGTGAACAGAAATTATTCCAATGAAACCAAAATGTCTCATTCTTCTTTATCAAGCTGAGAAACCTTTTGCATTTCCACCAGTGTTTGTTTGTTAGCATGCTGGTTAGCACTGTTTAATTATAAAATAGCTTTATAACTCTCTGACAAGGATCACAGCACTGAGTATCTCATATTGCACTGACAGAATTTAAACAGAACTTACTGTTGACTAGTTCTTTCTGGACATTATCCTTAAAGCCTGGTGTTTACAGTTCTGACATGATTGTACGCTCATGAAAATGGTAGTACAGATTGCCTAAAGAAATAAAACAAAAGTTAAAGAAAACATGTGAAATCACTATTTCCTGCACAGCAGAAAGAATAATTTTGTAACAGTTTTGCAAGCAATAGCTGTTTAATTCCAGAATTTAATATTTGATGTGAATGGAAAGTAAATTACTTACTTTGGACTGTTTGACTATTTCAGTATCTGAAGATAGCAATTCAATACCTTTCATGAGCTTATTTTCTAACTGTAAAGCTAATGAGGTAAAAATAACTAAATCCATTACTTGCTCACCCATTGAGGGTTGGAAAGACCTCACTCGTATTTTAAAGGCTGGGTGTTTCATTTAAGGTAGTAATATGGTCTATGATCAATACAAGTCAAGGAAGGACTAGTGGAAACCCACTTTTATGGTACAGCCAATTGCTGTACTGTGTAGCTCCTTTTTCCCCCATGGAATTATCAGTAAGTGGACATTTAACTTTAGAAGGTGAAAGTTGGTGAAAGCTAGGAAAGATGAATCTCTCAGTGAGTGTACTAAACCTGAAAATGAAAATTTCACAATTATCTTTCCTGCTTTTTCTAAGCTCTTTCTGTTGTCAGCTTTCACCACTTTGAACTGACTCTGAATTTCTTTTACTTTAAGCCACTTCTGGTTACAGCATTTCACTGTTTAATGCTTATTCTATGTTCTTATCTTCAAGAAAATAAAAACATATTCATTCAAAGCTCATAGAAGAAAACTTTGTTTGAATTTAAATTAATAAATACTATGTAAATTCAGAACTTCACATTACTGCTGGATAAGAAAATATTCTTAGATGTCTGTTTGAGCTACTGTGGGTTGACAAATTTCTCTCTTTGTCAGCTGAGCTGGGATATATAATCATCATGCATGCTCATGACCCTTGGCAAACATATGACTACGTGATTTGACTTAACTCACAATCTGCATCAATGACCCATCTAAGTGAGAAGGCAGGACACTGTTGCTCACAGGTCTGTTGGCTACCTGTTCTGAAGACAGAACTTAGATTTCATTCTTCCTCTTTCAGGCTTCCCATGACACCTCATTCATCCCCAAGGAAATGTTCTTTAAGAACTTCCTGCCTGAGAAGGAAAACTGAGAAAGTTAACAGCCATACAACCCTACTGCCCTCTGAATGCAGGGGTAGGACTTCCCCAGAAGACAGTCCATGAATGTACAGCTCGTTCCTGAACATGACCAGTTGATGTCAACCTCATTATCTTCAGTGCAAACTGGCAAGTCCACATCTTTGACTCTCATTTTCCCAAAACAGCAACACATAACAAGGACAATACATAATAAATTAACTCACGAAGAGTACAAGGATCTTGTTAGGTCAAGCAGGGACAAAATTAGAAAGGCAAAAGCCCAGCTAGAGCTCAGTCTGGCCACAGTCGTAAAGGATAATAAAAAATGTTTTTACAAATATATTAACAACAAAAGGAGAGGCAAGGAGAATCTCCATCCCCTACTGCATATGGCGGGGAACATTGTCTCCAAGGATGAGGACAAGGCTGAGGTACTTAATGCCTTCTTCGCCTCAGTCTTTAATAGCCGGTCCAGGTATCCACAGGGTATTCAGCCCCCTGAGCTGGAAGATGGGGATGGAGAGCACAATGTACTCCTCATAATCCAGGAGGAAGCAGTCAAGGACATGCTAAACCACCTGGACACCCACAAGTCTATGGGGCCTGATGGGATCCACCCGAGAGTACTGAGAGAGCTGGCGGAGCAGCTTTCCAAGCCACTCTCCATCATTTATCAGCAGTCCTGGTTAACAGGGGAGGTCCCAGAAGACTGGAGGCTTGCCAATGTGACACACGTCTACAAGAAAGGCCGGAAGGAGGATCCTGGGAACTACAGGCCTGTCAGCCTGACCTCTGTACCGGGGAAGATTATGGAGCGGTTGGTCTTGAGAGTGCTCACAGGGCATGTGCAGGACAACCAAGGGATCAGGCCCAGCCAGCATGGGTTCATGAAAGGCAGGTCCTGCTTGACCAACCTCAACTCCTTCTAGGACCAGGTGACCCGCCTAGTGGATGAGGGAAAGACTGTGGATGTTGTCTACCTGGACTTTAGTAAAGCCTTTGACAGCGTCTCCCACAGCATTCTCCTGGAGAAACTGGCAGCTCATGGCTTAGACAGGTTTACTCTTCGCTGGGTGAGGAACTGGCTGGATGGCCGAGCGCAGAGAGTCGTGGTGAATGGCGTTAAATCCAGCTGGCGGCCGGTCACAAGAGGTGTTCCCCAGGGCTCGGTTCTGGGTCTGGTCTTGTTCAATATCTTTATAGATGATCTGGATGAGGGAATCGAGTGCTCCCTCAGTAAGTTTGCAGACGACACCAAGTTGGGTGGGAGTGTTGATGTGCTGGAGGGTAGGAGGGCTCTGCAGAGGGATCTGGACAGGCTGGATCGATGGGCAGAGGCCAACTGTATGAGGTTTAATAAGGCCAAGTGCAGGGTCCTGCACTTTGGCCACAACAACCCCATGCAATGCTACAGGCTTGGGGAGGAGTGGCTGGAGAGCTGCCCGGCGGAAAGGGACCTGGGGGTGCTGGTTGACAGCCGGCTGAACATGAGCCAGCAGTGTGCCCAGGTGGCCAAGAAGGCCAACAGCATCCTGGCCTGTATCAGGAATAGTGTGGCCAGCAGGAGTAGGGAAGTGATTGTGCCCCTGTACTGGGCACTGGTGAGGCCGCACCTTGAATCCTGTGTTCAGTTTTGGGCCCCTCACTACAAGAAGGATGCTGAGGTGCTGGAGCGTGTCCAGAGAATGGCAATGAAGCTGGTGAGGGGTCTGGAGCACAAGTCTTATGAGGAGCGGCTGAGGGAACTGGGGTTGTTTAGTCTGGAGAAGTGGAGGCTGAGGTGAGACCTCATCGCTCTCTACAACTACCTGAAAGGGGGTTGTGGTGACGAGGGTGTTGGTCTCTTCTCCCAAGTAACTAGTGATAGGACAAGAGGAAATGGCCTCAAGTTGCGCCAGGGGAGGTTTAGATTGGATATTAGGAAAAATTTCTTCACTGAGAGGGTGGTCAGGCATTGGAACGTGCTGCCCAGGGAGGTGGTGGAGTCGCCATCTCTGGAAGTGTTCAAAAAACATGTGGATGTGGCACTTCGGGACATGGTTTAGGGGACATGGTGGCGCTGGATTAATGGTTGGACTTGATGATCTTAAAGGTCCTTTCCAACCTAGTGATTCTGTGATTCTGTGAAATTACACTGGAACCAAAGGAAGACAAAAAGAAGAAAAATGATATTGTGTGTGGGTATAAGGAGGCATGGAAAATTATAGTGATGGGATCCATATGAATGAACTTATAGCAAATAAACTTTCTCTACCCTGCTTCTTTTCTCAGGCTAGAACAACTATTCTCTTCCAACCTACTTTGCAGCTAAAGGTACATTAATTATTTTTACCTATCTGCAGTGCTGTGCTTCTGTGATGCATTTGCACATTTTCTTTTCTAAATCTCACTTTAATACCCTCTACATCTCTTTAGCTGGTGATTGACTTAGCCCTTAAAGTGTTTTGTGATAGTAATATAAGAAAGCTGTATAAAATGAAATTGTTTTGCACTACCCCATGAAAATATAATTTAGATCAAAAGCAGATGACTAGGTTTTCTTTTCAAACTGATTTATCTGTTGTAAACAGGATACATATGCTGAAGAATGAATTACTTTGAGACAGTAATAAAAGAAATACATATAGTTACAAGAAACTTGATGTGTATGCTAGTAAAAGGAAAAGCTTAAAAGTCCTTTGTGTTGCTACATACTGGTTAGGGTATCCATAAACTATGAGACATTTGTTAAGGAGTCAGGTTGAGCAGAGAAAAACAAAGAGAAACAGAAAAATAATCTTTACCTTTTGAATTTGAATCTTCAAAGCAGTGCCCAAATCAAAATGACCATAATAAACTGATAAAAGCACAATATATTTCAGGAATTTATCATCTACTGAAACCCTCCTAAAAGTTTCATATATTCTAGTAAGGACTAGTTTGGTTAAAAAGTCCTTCATGTTTAAGCCCTGTCTAACACCTACTGTAAGTTCTTATCAAATCATCATTTTTTATTCCCTTAAGCATACAGTTATCTATTGATAAAGCTGAGGATATCAGAATTTCTGAGGAATTTACTCTTAAGAACCACAGGGAGAAGTTAGAAGAAGCAAAGAATGCATTGCAACAGTCATATTCAGGTGCAGGTCTAGCTCTAGGTGTTTCAGACCTCACTAGGTGGAACTGCCATATATAGACTCCTACAGGTTTAAAATGTGAGGAAGTGTTCAACTTTGGGAAGAACAATTATGGTGATCTCTTGGTCAGCCAGAAGTCCATGTCCATGCAATTTCAACAGAAGTCAAGTATTTATTTTGCTTTTGATCAGATTCAACTCTAGTTGTAAAGTTGTCTTATGCGACCTTGGTTTTGGTGCACTTCAAGATTTCTGAAATAAAACATTTATCATGTTTCTTTTCCATGTTAAACAGTATGCACGTCCTGTCTGAATCCATGGAGGGCTGTTGAATGCTGTCTTGCATTGCAGTGCATATTCCACTTTCCGGTCGGTCAGTGTCAACAGCTCCTATGTTGCCTTCTACACATATGCTTGTGTGAAGGATTGGTTTTGAGAGATCAGATAACAATTCCTATTAATCTAAGACTGTTTTATTTTCTTCAGAGTCTTTTTGCAGACTGAAAATATTCACTAGATTATAAAGAAAATGTTCCTCTTCCTGTTTAAGACATTCACCTGGGAAATTAATTGCCAAAATTCGATGCTGTTTTATTGTGTAAAATTTTTGAAGAAAGTAGAATAAATTTAATAAGAATGACTGAAAAAAAATGGAGCCTTGGGACTGCCCTGGGAAGACCAATCTTCTGAGATGGAGATCTCAGGATAATCTCTGCTGCAAATCAGGCAGAAAGGCAATTTGTTGACTTGGGTATCAGCTGGATCATGCTAAGGAATATGTACCATTTACAATGTTATTTTTCAGTAAGATTAATTTCCCTTCATTATCCATAATCTTTTTTTGAAAGTGTCAAAATATAATGTTTCAGTATTTCATATGCTTTCTTCATTTGTATTTATGGAAATGATTTGATGAGTTTAATCTTAGCACATAGATAATTTCACACTTAATGTAACTACAGTCCATGGATGTTCTGCCTAAGGTACAGAGTATAGTTATCCCAAGGAACTGATAATGTGGCTGAAGTATACCAAACCTCACCCTCTGACATGTGGTTACTAATTTTTGGAGTCATAAAAAGCCAGCCAAAGCTCAGAGCTATCTCTGTTAAGAATAGGATCAAGAAGTAGTCAGAAAACTCTACTGGCAATTGAATAGTTCCACAGTGGAAAACGGAAGCATCAAAAGATACAGACAGGAAAAAAAGAGCATTGTCAATGTCAACAATCAGTAAATCTCATAAGACATTTTGAAATAATTTTTATTAACACATAGTATCTGTGCCAGCACAAAATAACCCCATGTCATGCAGATTTGCCTATATTCTCCTAGACATCATCATATTCTTATAAACACTGTTTCTAAATTATTTTTCTTTCTACAGTAGTCTGATCATTGAGGTAATTAATTTCAACTTTATCTACACAGATTGAGCTATTAGAAAACACTTGAAACTAGTTGACTCATAGATTTCAAATGACACCATAATTATTAACAGTGAAAATAATTTTTTTCAGTGTCCTGACTCAAAAAAAAGAAATCTCATACCAGAAAGAAGGTATCAGTCTTTAATATCAAATGTAAAACTGAATAGGATTTGATCATTAAAATGATTCTCAAAAGGAGCTAATGGATGTCTCTACTTTATACCCTGGGAATGGGAATGGTGTTGTGACACAGCAGACCGAATCATGTTAGAGATCAAACAAACCTTTTTCTTGCATCCTACCTTTGTCATTGAATATTCTATCATCCTGCTGCAGTCTCTATCTTAAGTAATAAAAGATGAAAGCTGCTGTTCTGATTGTTTTCCAAGTAATTTCCTATTTTCCTGCTGATATCAGAAACAAAAAATGCCAAAATCCTTCTTTTTCCTGAACATGATAGATTTGACCTGCAGTGGTAAAGCTCATATTGTGTAAATTCAATCTGATGATTTTTAAAGATATTAGCAGGCTGCAAGTTTGGAAGATTTATTTAAACACATGTAAGTACAATAATTCCCTTTCATTTGAATTGTTGTAAGATTCATGTTTGACAGAGAGAAACACACTTTCAGAAAGAAAGTAGAGTTTAAACAAAAAATTGCAGTCCTAATGGAGCACATGGTTGTAATTACATATGCTTAAATATTTTCTGCAGGCGGCGCTTTTGAAAAGCACAGGAAACCCTAACAACTCCCATAATTCAAACTTGTGAGTGACCGTCAATATAATAAAGGAAAAGAGGAGTCCCATGATCTGTTAGTTCATATATTTTGCTGCTCATTATTTATCAATGGTTGTAAACTGATAAAGAAAGTAAATACTTGAGTGAGTAAAACTTCTGTATTAATCAGAAGAGAAATAGAGGAATTGTTGGGCATAAGAGCAGATGACAATCATAGAAAATGCAATACACTAACTAGTTTGATTTGCTCTAAATCTAGAACAATGGCTGTAGCCACAGATTTAAAAAAAGAAAGGAAAAGAATCAAAAAAAAAGAGAAAAGATGCAAGAACTGAAAATATTGGAATAACATCAGAGAAGTTAACACTCGGTTATGTGTCAGCCTAAGTCTGAAAGAAAAGTAGTTCAGTGAAAAAAAACTTTAAAGTAAAGCGTTAAAGGGGAAGGATAAACATAATGAAGGAGATAGACTTACATATGAACACGTAATGAAAAGCTTAAAGATATTTACCTAATGAAAAGAAGACGTAAGATGCTGGAGGTTATACAAAATGTACAATGGCCAGTTGGGAATTCCAGGCTAGCATCATATACCGTATCTCAGATGGCTGAGATACAGCATGTTATAGAATTTATACCCTACACATCTTATCCCTTAGTGGAATCCATGGACAAAAAATTAATCAGGGCCCTTACACGCCCATTGCACATACAGACATGAGGAAACATAAAATCACACATATACTGGACCTAACTCTCATTCTAAATACACATGGTATCTGTTTTGGTTCCATGTTGTGATGGAAATCCCTTAATATAGAGTGCAAGAAATGTTGAAATCAGGGTAGGCAAAGGAGCAGGAAGTCTGTTTGTGGGGGAGAAGGGGACAATGATTTCAACAAATTTATAGGATTTCCAGACATTCTCTTACCTCAAATCTGCATTCATATGCCTGACCTTTCTCCTGGAGTGTAGTTCTTTGCCTGTCCTCTTTTGCAAAACCACATTATCACCTCTGGGGGAGACAGCATGGTAAACAGGAAAAAGGATCAGATATTACATTCCTAATGAGAGTTTTGGCAGATGTACAAAACAGAATAAAATTGTAAAAAACACAAAACCTGGAGCTGCAGAGAGCAAAGTAACCAAATATGAAAAATGAACTTTTAATAAACTCTGTGTGTTGGTCTAGTCCTGGATTTCTCATCCGCTTCAAATGCCAGCCAATGTCAAAGACAACATAACAGATTCCAGGTATCATTAGCCTGTTTTAAGGTAACTATTTTACTACAACAGCAATAACAGCCCCCAACAATAATTATGAATGACAGACAAATACAAAAAAAGAGTAAAACAAAAACTAAAAGGTAAACAGCTTGGTCTTAATTCACATACAAAACATTTTTGGTTTCATTTAATTTTTTTTTTTTTATTCACTAGGCTGAGATCTCAAAACTCTTTTGAAAGTTTTTTTCAGTGTTTCATTGGTTCCTCTGTGTGGTCACTGTGGATCTGCCTATCTTATGGCCAGCAAACTCACAGCTCCCAAATATGTTGGAATTCATCTCAGATGAGGGGAAACATAATTGTGTACCAGCCCTGGCTCATCTTGTGTCTTAGTTTAACTAAGAAACATATTGTGGTGGGTTGACTTTGACTGGGTGCCAGGTGCCACCAAGCCATTCTATCACTCTTTTCCTCAGCAGGACAGGGGGCACAAATTAAGATGGAAAAAAATAACCAAACACATGGGTCAAGATAAAGCCAGTTTAATAAGCAAAAAGCAGAGGCTGCGTGCAGGAGTAAAGGGAAACAAAAGATTTATTCTACTTCCCATCAGCAGGTGATGTCCAGACAGTTCGGGGGAAGCAGGGCTTCAGTACGTGTAGTGGTTGATCTGGAAGACAAATGTCAAAAAAGTTAATGCCTCCCCCCTGCCACACCTCCTTCCTCTTAGCTTTTATTGCTGAGCTGACATCATATTATATTGAATATCCCTTTGGCCAGTTTGGGTCAGCTGTCCTGGCTGTGTCCCCTCCCAAGATCTTGCCCACTCCCAGCCTACTGGGCACGGGGGGTGGGGAATGTTGGGGAGATAGCCTTGATGCTGTGTGAGCAGTAGCCAAAACACTGATGTGTTATCAACACCGTTCTAGCTACCAATACAAAGCACAGCACTATGAGGGCTACTATGGGGAAAATTAACTCCATCTGAGCCGGACCCAATACACCTATTCATATAGATAATAGAAAAAATCACAGTGTTCTGTAACAGTCAGTTAGGTTAAATTTGAAAACTGAGGGGGTTCTCCACCATAACCAAAAGAATCTTTCCAGGTTCATGGATTATCGGTGAGAAGAGAATTGTTGTTTCATAACTCTGCATTACAGAGTTGTTTTCTTTAATGCATTTCTATGTTGAGCCAGTAGGGTATTTTCTTTGTTTCAGTGTTGTTGAAAACAAGAGGTTTTCATTTCTCCATGTCTCTGTGTCTTGAGAGATAGCACTGTAGTTACCAGAAAGAACTGGTGCAATACACAATGGGACTTTTGATGATGATGAATACATCTGGGACTCCAGTTTTAGTAACTCTTCTTCACCTCTGGGTTTACAAATAATTTTAAGTCTTCCTTCCATTTCTGCCTGGAACCTTTCCCTTCTACATAATGTAAACATCACCTAACTCATGGTTCAACCTTGGAATCCAAAAGGGAAGATAAAAAAAGGCATCCGTCCATCTCACATATTTATATTTGTTTTATATTTGATGTGTACAGAACTGGAGGAGAGGTACCATTTTTTATCTCAGGACTCACACCACTTCCTCACTTGCACATATACTTCTTTCCGTGGAGATTCATGAATGGTGACATATTTCCTCACATAGATGCAGTTCATATTCACAAAAGAAGTTTTTCTGTTGTTGTAGTTACGCTATTGATAGAAAAGATGCTTGCTAACTTAAGCCTTCTCTACAAGGCCATTACAGAAAAGATGATCTTATAAATATCTTGAATCAGTACATGTAAATATTCTGAGTTTAACTATAACTCAGTTTCTCTGTTAAAATTTTAACAACCTTCTTAGCACACCCTCACTAAACCAAAACTGTGTAGTTTTCCATTTGTGGAAAATCCTTTATGTCATTAAGAGGAAAAAAGTAATCAAATAACTTGAAAAATACCAACAAAAATGCAATGTTCAACTTTATATACAGCCAAATATTATAGTTGGTGTCTAACAGCAGTACTTCATTGGTCTCTCATGTTGGGAATGCAGTGAAATGCATTCAGACATGACTGGATAGAAATCTGTAAAAGCCTATGTTTAATGGTTATCAAATTTGAACAGAAAGTTTTCTATAAAACTATTTAAGATTTTCATACCCTGAAGCTAGGGATTACAGATAAACTACTCTCTGTGAAACTATATTTCATACATTAAAGAGTATGAATATGAATCCAAGAAAAATATGATAGAAAATTCCAAGATTTGGGATTAACTGTGCATTTGTTAAATGCATGCTATTTGAATTCCAAATTATGTTTTCATAACAGACCACATGTTCTATGTATTAGCTTACGCAAAAGAGTTGGTTAATAGATGTATTTCAGATGCTGGTTTAGTTTGCAATGATTATAAAATTATGGACAGAAACTATGAGTCTTATACTTTGAAAGTGAAGTTTATGGATTTGCTTATCTTTTATGAAAATATGCCAATGCTAGGTTCTGGAGGAAGAAGACACTCAATGTATGAAGCAGCATGACTCTTAAAATAGAAGACTGTTGGGGATTTTTTCCTTTTTTTTTTTTTAATTTCTATTTGTGTTTGCATTTTGCAGGTCCCATTGAGTGTAACAAGTCAGGTATAAAGATCAACTTTAAAGAACATTTGCAATAAATTCCTTTCGTGAACTTTTTAAGGCAACAGTGAAAACTGTCATACTAAAAGTTTACTCTTACTGATGCATAACTCTTGCTGGAGCCAAAGTCTTAGGGTGTTTGGGGTTTTTTTCTGATTGTTTGTAAGCTTAATTTCAAATGGAATTCCAACTTTTAATTACCCTGCTTGACACTAGTACAAAGGGAATAAAAATTAACAAAGCAGGACTGAGCAGGTTTGCAGAGTCAAAGGTATTGAAACCTCAATGGTAATTTAAAATGAGAGATGGCATCAAAGGCAATGAATTTTTGCATATCATTACTTAGCAGTGTATCATTTGGATTATTTCACAGCTCACAGGTCAAATGAAGTTCCATTTCAGAACTGCTGCAACATATTTTGCTATTCGGCTATTACCAGCTCTTTAAGAAATAAAATCCCTAAATCAGCCCATGACTATCCAAACATTACACAGAATATTTTAAAGACTTAAAAGTCATTACTTGTTTGAAAGAGGAATCTCCATGATAAAATAGATCTGTTGCTTCTTCAACATTTCAGTGTAATGAAATTTCAATGTGCATTTAAGTTTGTGGTTTCACAAGCAATAAACCCCAAACTAAATCTTTATTGTTCCTTAAAGTAAAGGTTCTGTCTTCCCTGGGCCCCTTCTCCACCCTCCCTAATATCATACTCCCAACTGTTGCCATTCTAACCAACACTCATGGGGTCACATAAACAGCCAATCAGGTCAGTATTTTGGAAGAAAATATTTTTATAGGATTAAGTTTCAGATGTATCAAAGAGCTTCTAGTGTTGACCTCTTCTGTGACCATTAACTTCTATCAGCAAAACCACCCATGAGGTTACTCTCTATGAGGGTACTTTAGGGAGAGGAGTAAAATATGGATCTAAACCACTTCAGTGTAACATAAGACTCATTAGAAATTTCTTAAAATATCCATCCATAAAGTTAAATGCAACCTTTATAACAATGCTGAATTTATATCATTACTGTATACCATCACCTTTATATCATCATTTGTGGCAACATGAATTGAATATTTTTTAAAATCTTTTTCTGTATTAACTGCTGCAATGACTCAATAATTCCTATATAGCCAAATTTCTACCACCAACTCTGAGAAAGTAAAATCTGCCCATCCAATCCCAGAATCACAGAATCACAGAACCACAGAATGGTAGGGGTTGGAAGGGACCTCTGAAGATCATCTGGTCCAACTCCCCTGCCCAGGCAGGATCACCTAGGGCAGGTTGCACAGGAATGCATCCAGTTGGGTTTTGAAGGTCTCCAGAGAAGGAAACTCCACAACCTCTCTAGGCAGTCTGGTCCAGTGCTCCATCACCCTCACAGTAAAGAAGTTTTTCCTCATATTGAGGTGGAACTTCCAGTGCTGCAATTTATGCCCATTGTCCTTCAACCTGTCACTGGGCACTGCTGAAAAAAGACTGGCTCCATCCTCCTGCATCACTCTTGCAGGTCTTTTCTCTTCCCTTTGCTAGTTCTTGTTCTTTTGAAAACATGAAATGATATTTATCATTTTAGTTGAAAGTGTGTGAAAACATCAGCAGAAACTGTATCATATCACTGTATCATAAGTTGGACCAGATTTGTTCCTTTTTTCAGATTCAGGACTTCAAGACCCATCACTGAAAGGCCCACCATCACATACAACCCAGGTCAAATTAAAATTGTAATCCAGGCATTTGGCCTAGCTGTGTCAATTCAGGCTTTGTTTCTTGCTCCTTGGCAGGCTGTGGAGCCACAAGCTGCTGGAATGATCATAGTTTATCATGAAGCCAGATCAATACCTACCTCCCTTGCAAAACAGCTCTGCCACTGCTAGCTCAGGCTGGATCCAACGCCAACTAGACAATACTACTCTGGCTGTCTAGTAGTGCTACAGATAGAGCTATCTCACTCAGCAGTTGTTGACAAAGTTACTTGTAAAATCAAGATGCTCCATCTATTGCAAATTATCTCCTGAACAATTCTCACATGCTTTCATAAATGTAGAGAAAATATAAATTTATTATCACAATTAAAACACATATAAATTTTAAGTGAAGCACACAAAACTCAGTTTGAGGTATCATTTAATGCACACAACAGCTGGTGAGGGCAGACATTTCTTGTTCTCCACAGTACAGGAAGCAGAAATTGTATTGAATTATAGGCTTTTAAGGAATTGCAGTTTACTATAGACTCAACAGAAGCTGGTTAACATCCATCAGTAAAATCTCCAACAGATTCTGCCTGCAAACAGACTTCTCAGATCTGCCCTAACACTCCATACAACCAAGGAACACATATGTAATATGGTGACTCTACAAAATATTTGCAATAAAAAACTGGGACTAGGAAGCACTTATACATAAGAAAGAAGGAGATTAAACGTTGTAGAAGCAGAAAAACAGACCAATGAACTGGAAAGGAAAAAAGGGACTCGCCAAACAAGGAGTAGAGGGCTGGAGTATTTGTTGGGCAAGGAGACAACCTGTCTGCAGGGGTGGTGGAAACACTGAAGAGGTTGAGACAACAGAAAGAGACCTCTCTCTTCAATCTCTAAGGATTAATCAAAGGTTGTAGAAAGTTGGATGAAAGCTTTTCAGATTTGTCTCAAGGTCCCTATTCTTTGGAATGGCACTCATTTCATAAAATCATAGAATAGTTTTGGTTGGAAGGGACTTTTAAAGGTCATCCAGTCCAACCCCCCTGCAAAGAGCAGGGACATCTTCAACTCAATCAGGTTGCTCAGAGCCCCGTCCAACCTGACCTGGAATGTTGCAAGGGTTGGGGCATCTACCACCTCCCTGGGCAACCTATGCCAGTGTTTCACCACCCTCACTGTGAAAAATTTCTTCCTTATATCTAGTCTAAACCTGCCCTCTCTTAGTTTAAAACAGTTACCCCTTGTCCTATCACAACAGGCCCTGCTAAAAAGTCTGTCCTCATCTTTCATAGAACCCTCCTTTAATAACTAGAAGGCTGCAAGAAGGTGTCCCTAGAGCGTTCTCTTCTCCAGGCTGAATAACCCCAGTTCTCAGCCTTTCTTCACAGGAGAGGTGCTCCATCCCTCTGATCATTTTTGTGGCCCTCTTCTGGACTTGCTCTGACAGGTCCATGTCTTTCCTGTGCTGAGGGCTGCAGAGCTAGACACAGTTCTCCAGGTGGAGTATCTCTCATTTCTTAGCTTCCAGTTCCCCCAATTTAATATGCTAAGTTTCTGTCCCTGGGGCGAACCTATTTTCAATCTGAAGCAATGTATATTGTTTGGCTACAAGAATTGTTTTAGAGAATCTAGCTTTCCACAACTTAGAGATCTTCCAAGATGCTGGGATATATCACAAAACATAGTTCTAGGAAGTATTATCATATTTATCAACTTACCATTATCAGATTTATCTTTTACCTTATGTTAGCCAAGACAGTTGAAGTCTCTGATAGTCCCAATACATCTTGGTAATCTGCAACTCCAACATCTGATTTGCAGAGCATGTGTGGGACAAGTGCTTGGGCCTGTCTTAATCATAATCAATAATAAAGTTTTTAATGTCTTTCAAGATATTTTCCCACAGACTAGGGTTCAATAATGTACAAAAATCTTATTCTGAGGGCTGGCACCAATGATCAAAAATGTGAAAAGTCTTTTGGGCCAGTATTTGTTACAGGCTGGATGCAGCTGACTGCTTGAACCTCATACACTCTATTCACATTAAAAAAAAAAAAATCACTTATCGGTATTCTCTGTCCTGAATGAAAACAAAACAGAAAAAAACAAAACAAAATTAAAAAACCCAGGTCCTTAAGGATATCTTTGTCCCAGGTTCGATAGGTTAGGTCATAGATATATCTATCGTCTATATAACCTGTATGCATTGATGGATGTTAATACTACAGTGGCTGAAGTGAAGCCTCTGAAATTATCTGTGACACAATCTATCTTATCCATCCACTCTCACATAACATTTTTGTTGATTTTCAGTACACTCATGTAAATGTGTAGGATTAACTTCCAAGAAGGGATTATGTGTAAATTTATGCCAAAGCAGTGTATATTGTAACAGTGTATATAGCAGTGTTGCAGGAGGTATCCTGAAGTTTAAGCTGCGGTAAACTAACCCCAGCTAGTCTGTGAATGAGGGGTGAAACCTCATTCTTCCAGTGAAAGCTCAGTAGTGCTGCATTTTAAAGTTTGGTTTGCTGGAAAAAAATGAAGGGTCATCTGAAAGAGCTGCAAGATGAGCACACAAAAGTTTCCAGATTAGATAATGGCTGCAAGTTACAATAAATTATTTTTTTCTATCATCTGCCTGCAAAAGAAATACTTAAAAATCCAGTTAACTTTCCCACAGTCATATAAATGAATGATAACCAGGAGACCTCTTAGGACATGCAGAGTTATAGAAGGCATGTTCATTTTGATAACATTAATTTTGTCCTAGAGGCTGATAGTAAGGTTTCTCCATCTGCCAAGATCTCTGAGATGTGCTCTAAATTAATTTTGAGCAGTTTTTCCATCTCATTGAAGACAAGCATCAAAGAAACATCATTAAGATTGTAAAATCAATCATGCAAAACCTAAAAAATGCCAAAATCTTACACTGCATACCCAGAACTGGCTGGAATAGAGATTGTTATACAACTTTAATTCAGTCCATTGCACAGTCCTTCATTTCTACCTGCCTTAATCAGGTCAGTAAAAGATTTGTATCTTTAAGAAGCAGAGGACCGAGTATGGTACCTGACATGAAGATTTATTATTCACATCCCAATTTGTAAGGAGCAAAAGAGTTTTTGCCTACCATTGACCGTAAGAACAGGTTTGTTAAAGTGGGTTTTAAGGATCTATCATTTCAACTTTTCTCAGTTTTTGCTATATAAGATCTGCAAATCCTTTCCTGTTTTGCTTTCATTGACATATTTTTAAATTAAGTAATTAAGTTTATTGTTTCTTGAGTGGTCCTAAAAAAACTAAGAAAGAAAGAAATAGTCTGTTCACATTTCTCAGCTGGTTACTAAATTAAATTTATAACTTTGTTTATGCCTGCTGCCATGTTGACTGGGGAGAGTTCCAAGATTATTTCATTTATGAATGTCTCCTCTCTTCACCTAATAATTCTAATTTATCTCAGAATAAAAGAAGTTTAAATGTTAATTTAAGTTCTCTTTGCTGATCAGAATAGTTGCAATTAGATTAAATATCTTGTTTAAATGAAGTAAAAGATTAGAACATGTAAGAAGATACAAACTACACGAGTCAGTCACCTCCTGAGAAATTACAATGCATGCATATATGCAGCTTTGATATATACATTAAGAATTTTTGTTAAGAAGTTTTATGTTTCAAATTTTATGACCCTTGGAGTGCATCCAGAGGAGGGCCACAGAAATGATCAGAGGCATGGAACACCTCTCCTGTGAGGACAGGCCGAGAGAAATGGGGCGGTTGAACGTGGAGAAGAGAAGGCTCCAGGGAGATCTTATTGTGGTCTTCCAGTACTTAAGTGGAGCCTATGAGAAAGATGGGGACAGAGTTTTTAGCAGGGCCTGTTGCAACAGGACAAGGAGTAATGGTTTTAAACTTTTAAAACATTTTTAAAGTAAAAGAGGGTAGATGTCGACTAGGTCTAAGGAAGAAATTTTTCACAATGAGGGTGGTGAAACACTGGCCCATGTTGCCCAGAGAGGCAGTAGATGCCCCATCCCTGTAAACATTCAAGGTCAGGTTGGACAGGGCTCTGAGCAACCTGATCTAGTTGAAGATGTCCCTGCTCATTGTAGGGGGTTGGACTAGATGACCTTTAAAGGTCCCTTCCAACCCAAACTATTCTATGATTCTATGATTCTATTGTCTTTTAAAAGGCTTTCACTGGTTTATTCTTAACTTTTCCTAATAGTGCTCAGTGAGGTAGGAGCAATTCTGTACTTTGTTTTTCCCAGGTTTGTTTTTTTTTTAATAGGTAGTAAATGAAGGCACAGAGAGATTAATCTAAAAGTGTACTTAAAGTATGTGTAGCTATTCTGGGATTCTTAAAACTTGATTCTTTGATAAAGTTATTATGCTGGATGTAAACTTAAAGATCAACCCCCCTTGATTTCCTTCAGTTATGATACTCACTACTAAGTCATACTGTAGTGCCTCCTACTTTTCACCCCAGAAAATCAGAAATATCTAGTTTACCACAGACAGCAGTGTATGAAATCAGTCTTGAAGATTTCTCATCTCTTTCCATAGATACTAGAAAAAGTATAGAGCAACTAATTACACTTCTGAATTTATATAAGTCAGCAAGATACCTACATTTAGTAGGATAAAGTAAGGCCTCGATGTTATTACCAAAAAGCCTGTTTCCTTTATAAAGGAAAAAAAGCCATATGGGACCTCATACCTATGGAGCATACACAGTGATTCTCAGAAACCAACAGTCCTTCATGAAGATCACTAGACTACTTTGATACCAATTCTCTGTCTTTCAGTACCTGGTGAGTTTGTTTGTTTGGTTTGGTTTTAAAAAAAATTTCAAGGTATTAGCCTTGTTTTGGACCCTATTTACAGTGTAAACTAGTGACTGAGCAGGTACAAAGCATCCCTACATACACTAGAACATATCTGCCTAGAGTTTTACACCATTAATTTAAGTGATACAAACTCAAGCTGATATCTTTACCATGTTTTGCAGAGTTTGTATGTAAAGCAGCAATATTTTGTTAAACCAACAACCACAGAGTGGATTGGGACCTACAAAGACAAAGATGAGGCTTGGATGTGGACTACAGGATTTTAGATACCCAGTACATGTGAGACAACTGTCCCAGAGGACCCTCTGGACTGAGCACAGCTAGTGCTCTCTTTGCTTTTTAGAGAGGAGGTGAGGAATTAGAGATCTTTGTGACTTTTACACCTTCTACTGCACAGGAATAAGTTGGGCCCATCTCATTTCACACTTTATCTGTAGATCAGATCCATGATGATAAAAGTAAATAATCAGCTACAGATAAACCATTGAAATTTGTACCATGGATAATATAGATTAACTAGATATGTTTTAATAAAAATTAACTGAGATATTTAGTTGACAGTGATTTGAAAAATCTGCAGCCTTTTGACTGTAATAATTCTGGATTCATTCTCATGGAGCAGATCAAATAAAAAAATTCTAGTCACAATTTGCGTGACTGAGACACTCAGACAAGGTCAGAATAATAGAGATCGTGTCTTGCAGAGTTTGAGAAGTAAAGGTGTTTCGGGGATGTGAAGAACCTGGTTTGAGTCTGACTCAGAGTAGGAATGAAAATCTCACATTATTGACTGTTATCCAATGCAGAAGGCCCTGAATCACGGCTCTTTTCTCTGGCTTTTACCACACTGCTCATCCTGATGCAGAATAAAGCTAACTGTTGAAATCTCTGCATATTTTCAAAGATTACGTTCTTTTTAAACAAACACATATGTCTATCTTCTTCTTCCAGATTACACCTTAAAAATATGGATTGAATGCCAGAAACCTAACTTTAAATGTTGACTCAGTTGAAAAGGTCTCTATTTCATAGTATCACATCATTCTCCCACATCAACCAATATCAATGTTCATCGCATTAATAACTAATGATATGGCAGTTGTGCAGCTCCAGATAGAATATTGTGTTACATTGTCAAAGTGATTTATCAGAAAGATGGACATACTGGAGTGAGTTCAGAGAAAAGCAACCAAAATCATTATGGAGAAAAAAGGAGTGACCAGAAAAGCCTAAAGGATTAGGCAGCAACCATCAAAATACTGATGTATACAATTTTCATTGCCACATCTTTAGTACCACATAACTTTAATTGTGACCACACTAGTTTAGTGCAATAACAGATGATAACAATCTATACATACCTGGTGTGCATAAAAAAGTAGCAAAGGAGATAAAACATTTAGCAAAATATTGTATCAAAAGGAATATAGCAAGACATGACTAAGATTTTTTTTTTTTGAATGGGAAAATGCATAAGGAATAGAAGTAAATTCTTAACACTGAGCACCATCCGCCTTTCAACTGACTTCTCAAGGATGACAAAAGAAAACCTAGAGCATGGCTTATTCACATGTAGTCTGACAAGATAGCCGTTACGCATTCAACCTCTGACCCATGTACAAGATGGATGAATGATCTAATAGTTTCTTTTTTTCATGTTGTTTCTTCTATTATTCTCTGATGATGTCAGAAAAGGAAGGTAAAATTTTCCATCCCTTAGTAGTATAGAGAGATTAGCCCTTTTTCAACTTCAGGAGCCACATTTTTTTAATCTGGACAACTCACACAGAAGTTCTGAGACAAAGAATAAAGTGGATGTTAATAGCTTAGGCTGCTAGGCTGTATTTGATAACATAGAGGTGTTTATGCTGGGAAAAACCCCAAATAAAAACAAACCCCAAAACTCCAGGTCTAACAATAGAACAATATACATAAATAAAATTTAGGAATTATAAGGATTTAGTAGTAGAATTTGTACTAGATTTCCAAAATAAAAAGGAAAATATAACTTTATGTAACTTATTTTGCTTATGTTGCATTTTAAGAAGAGGTAATTCTGCTTTTTTTAAGGACAGTTAAAATTACTTAACCTACCTTTACAAATAATTGTATGTACTAACTATATATATGATTTGTAGTTCCTAGTTAGGGTAACTTTCCCAGATGTGAATATGATTTTTTTCTCTTCCTTTGGTTTATTATCTCTTAATCTATCTCCCTGAATTCCCAACTTTCTCTTATTTCTTTACTCTCTATATACCTGAGCACTTTACCTAAAACTGAAATGTGAATAAGTTCCTTTCCATTTTAGCAGTGACTAATGCACTATTTCTGAGAGCTGTCTGATGAAGCATAATCTTTGTCATAGGAAAGCTGGGGCTGGAAGAACCTCAGAGTATCTTCTAGTCTGTTCCCCTATTTTAAGACAGGGGCAGCTTGTCAGGAGCTGTTCTTAAAGTTTTCTTTTGATGGACATCCCACAGCTTTCTCAGCCAACACTTGCTAACAATGAGGTATATATTATCCTTAATTTGAAATCCACCTTTGAAAAAGGTGTTCAAAATTGCACTACCTCCCTGACTCTAGGAACCTATCTGAATCTAGATGTACACATTTTAGTGCCAGTAGTACATATATGTACAACAAAATCATCCATGTCTTTTATGAGAGACAAACTGTTAATATTCTTGCACATTACATTTAAATGAAAATGGAAATCAGGGCACATAACATCTACAGTAGCATTAGAAAAGGTTTGCAGACTCAAGTTTTAAACTCTTAGAATTATTATTTCCCACTGGATACATCAATGAATTGGAGTGGAAGAAGAAGAATTTTAAACCTCTGACTTTAATTTTAACAATAAGAAGAGTTAGTACTCAAACATGTGCATTTATCTCTTACTGATAAGGGATGTGACACAGATGAAGTTCTCCAGAATTTCCTTTCCATGCAATTTGGCAAAAGACTAATGCTGTTTCCTGGGGCTATATTGTAATTCTATGAATTGTCAATGAAAATTACAATAGTTGAATTTTACTTTTAATTAAATACTGATGCCTGCTACAATTTTCCCCACTTATATTGCCAGCAGACACTACATCTACAAAAACATGTGGTAGATTATTAGTTCCATGTACAAATGAGGCAGAAAATAAAGGAAGATATAAAAATCTTATGAAACCAGGGATGGTATTAAAAATTAAGACATCAGTGACATTTTGTTTACCACTATACTTTACGCTAAATGACTTCACCCAAATCCAGCTGTAAAGCTAACAAAACCAATGCCCATTCATCTATTCCCATCTGATCAACAGAAATGATTTCATCTTCCATCCAGATGTTAATTTCAAAGAGGGTCAGTAAATCTAAATGTGATTTAATGTTAGGAAGAAAACGAATGGTTGTATTGAAGGAATATGTATCTCAGAGTCAGAATAAAGATGGAAAGGAACAACATGACAAATACCAATGTCATCAAAACCAACAGTAAAGGTTTATGCCTACATTAATAAATATTTCATATTGAGTTGTAAGAATCAGTTTAAACTATTCACATTTTAAATTGGCATCACACATATGTGTGTGATGTTAATTAATCACACATGTACATTTTATGTTTTGTGTTACAGGACTAACAAAATATTGTAACTGGGAAGTTTAGCAGGAAAAATTACTATGAAGGATTCATCCCAGATCAGCGCAAGCTGAAAAATCCCTATTCCTCAGGAATGTTCCTGATACTCCCAACGTTATCACGACAACATATCTTGGCTGGAGGTAAAGATAAAACATCAGGAAAGTCTAAAAAAACTTTTGGATGCTCATTCCTTGAAGTTCCCTGTGTCTCCTCAGCTTCTTTTAGGGAAGTGGAGATGAATCTGAGGATCCCATTCTTTGAAAACACTTCTTGAAAGATGCAGGGTTATTTGAGATCAGGCCTATGGCCATATACATCACAGTATTCCTATCCTCCATTTTCACAGCTGGCAGAATTAGTATTCAAGTACTGAAAAATATTCTTATAGTTCTGCTTCCTGAGAAAGAAATAAGGAAGAAAGGCCTTGGGTACCAGGGCAAGTTTCAGATAAAACAAAGCATTTAGTTATTGGGTTTTGTGTGTGTGGTCCCATTCTGTAGCTGGTGTCTGACCTGTGATTCAGTAGAAGCATATTTTTATTCTTCCTATAATAAATATTCAGTGAGCAGAAGCTTCAGGCAAAGATGCTTCATGTAGCATTCTGCTTCCTTCAAGGCAAAGCTTATGCAGGATAACCTGGACAACCTTGAAGTTACCTATCAGCTTCCCCAGGATTAAAGCCTGCAGTTCGCATTCCCTTGACAAACTCTGTGAGGGGACTGAAATGGCTCCTAACTCAGAATCACCTTCTGTTTTGCTACAAACTTTTAATACATTTAATTCTGTCAGTAAAGAATTCCTGAAAATATATTAGTCCAACCTCCTTGGAGGTTGCCAAATATTAAAACTTCTGCCATTCCCACCAGTGAATTGTTTCCCTGATATAGTAGGGAAATTACTAGCTATGCTTATGTAAAAATATCAAGACAATATTAGATATAAAACAAAAGCCAGTGAGTTACAGTTGGCAGAAGCAGATCTACAGAAGGTTGAACGACATACTCTGGCAATATTGCAGGCCACCTACATGGCATACCAGCAAGGAGATCTTTTTTTCTGGTTTATTTGATTCTGGATTTTCCTTTTCCATGTAACACCTATGGGCAAAATTGTACTTTCAATTTTAATCAGGGAGAGGATTTACAGCTACTCTGGCACCTGCAAGCTAATCCAGTTGAGAGAATAATTCGGTTGCATCCATTACAGCTGAACCATGTGCATTTCTGTATTTACAATGCCACAGATTGCTCTTTTTAGGGTCTGATCCTGCCACTGGGCATTTTCACTGGCAAAGGGTACCATTTGTAGAGACACAGTATCAGAGGTTGACTGAATCTGGCTGGCTGTCACCTCTAGAGATACTCTAGTCCAAAAATCCTGCTCAAATCTGTTACCTAGAACAGGTTCCTCAGGTACGTGCCCTGTCCAGTTTTGAATACCTCCAAGGATTAAAACTCCACAAGCTCTCTGGAGAACCTTATAATAGGGTTTGACAAATTTCACAGTTAAAAACAAACAAACAAAAAAGACCCAAACAAAACCCAGAAAACCTGCCTTATGTTTAATTGTAATGTCTTGTATTTCACCTCGTGCTCATTGTCTCTTGTCTTGTCACTGGGCATCACTGAGAAGAGTCTTTCTATCTGGCTTCATCCTCTTTATACCTCTCCCTCTAGCCCCCATCAGATATTTATATATGTTGGAAAGATCCCCTGAGTCTTCAGTTCTCCACGCTGAACAGTCCAGCTCTCTCCGTTTTCCTTGTATGAAATACGCTCCACTGCCTTAGTGGTCATATTGCAGTATGTCCATGTCTGTTTATTACTGGTGGGCCCAACACTGCACACAGTACTCCAGATGTGTCTCACCAGGACTGAGCAGAGGGGAACGATCATCTCCCTTGACCTGCCGGCAATGCTCTGTCTAACGCAGCCCATGAGACTGTTGGCCTTCTATGCAGCAAAGACACACTGCTCTCTCATGGATAACTTGGTGTCCACCAGGACCCTCAGGGCCTTTTTTGCAAAGATGTTTCCTAGCTGGTTGTTCCCAGCATATACTGGTGTATGGGATTATTTCCTCCCGGGGGCAGGACTTGGCATTTCCCTTTGTTGAACTTCATGAGATTCCTGTTGGCCCATCCAGGTCCTTCTGAGTAGCAGCACAACCATTTGGTATCAACTACTCCTGGTAGCTTTGTATTGTCTGACAGTCTGCAGTGTACCAGTGGGTGCAGTTTGTCTCATCAGAGACATTCTGTATGTCATTAATGAAGATATTAAACAGTACTGGCCACAGTATCTGCCCCTTGGTACACCACTAGTTACTGCCCTCCATCTGGACTTCATGCCCCTGATCGTTACCCTGTGGGCTTAACAGTTCAGCCAGTTTTCCAGCCACCTCACTGTCCAGTTGTCTCACTAACATTTTGTCAGCTTGTCTTTAAGACTGTTATAAGCAGTGAATGTCAAATTCCTTACTGAAGTCAAGATAAACAAAATCCTCTGCTCTCCACTTGTACACTAACTCAGTCATCACAGAAGGGTATCAGGTTGATCAGGCATGAGTTCCTCTTTTTAAATCTATGCTGAACAATCACAAACACCTTCCTGTCCTGAATAAGCTTGAAAATGGTGTCCAGGATTAGTTTCTCCATCACCCTCCCTGGGATCATGTTGAAGGTGACCAGCCTGAAGTTCCACAGAATCTTCTTTTTGCCTTTCTTGAAAATATGAGTGATGTTTGGTTTCTTCCAGCACTCATGAATGTCCTCTAGTCACTGTGACCTTTCAGAGGTAATTGTGAGTGATCTCACCATTACATCAGTCAGCACTTGTGGGTACTTCCCATCAGGTCCCATGGACTTGTGTACCTCCTGTTTACACATTCCCTAATCTGATTATCCTCTACTGAGGGTAAGTTTTCCTTGCTCCAGACTGTCCCACTGGTCTAAGGGACCTGGGATTGATGAAGTCAAGTATTTCCAGTAAAGACTGAGGAGAAGGAATTCAGTACATCAGTCTTTTCCATGTCCTTTGTCATCAGATCCCTTGCCCCTTTCAGCAGTGGACACAAATATTCTTATCATCCCATTACATCACAGAATCACAGAATCACAGAATCACTAGGTTGGAAAGGACCTTCAAGATCATCAAGTCCAACCATTAATCCTTAAACCATGTCCTGAAGTGCCACATCCACACATTTTTTGAACACTTCCAGAGATGGCGACTCCACCACCTCCCTGGGCAGCCTGTTCCAATGCCTGACCACCCTCACAGTGAAGAAATTTTTCCTGATACCCAATCTAAACCTCCCCTGGCGCAACTTGAGGCCATTTCCTCTTGTCCTATCGCTAGTTACTTAGGAGAAGAGGCCAACACCCTCGTCACCACAACCCCCTTTCAGGTAGTTGTAGAGAGCAATAAGGTCTCCCCTAAGCCTCCTCTTCTCCAGACTAAACAACCCCAGTTCCCTCAGATGCTCCTCATAAGACTTGTGCTCCAGACCCCTCACCAGTTTCATTGCCCTCCTCTGGACATGCCCGAGCACCTCAACATCCTTCTTGTAGTGAGGGGCCCAAAACTGAACACAGGATTCAAGGTGCGGCCTCACCAGTGACAAGTACAGGGGCACAATCACTTCCCTCCTCCTGCTGGCCACACTATTCCTGATACAGGCCAGGACGCTGTTGGCCTTCTTGGCCACCTGGGCACACTGCCGGCTCATGTTCAGCCGGCTGTCAACCAGCACCTCCAGGTCCCTTTCTGCCAGGCTGCTCTCCAGCCACTCCTCCCCAAGCCTGTAGCGTTGCATGGGGTTGTTGTGGCCAAAGTGCAGGACCCTGCACTTGGCCTTATTAAACCTCATACAGTTGGCCTCTGTCCATCGATCCAGCCTGTCCAGATCCCTCTGCAGAGCCCTCCTACCCTCCAGCACATCAACACTCCCACCCAACTTGGTGTCGTCTGCAAACTTACTGAGGGAGCACTCGATTCCCTCATCCGGATCATCTATAAAGATATTGAACAAGACCAGACCCAGAACCGAGCCCTGGGGAACACCGCTTGTGACCGGCCGCCAGCCGGATTTAACGCCATTCACCACGACTCTCTGCGCTCGGCCATCCAGCCAGTTCCTCATCCAGCGAAGAGTAAACCCATCTAAGCCACAAGCCGCCAGTTTCTCCAGGAGAGTGCTGTGGGAGACGCTGTCAAAGGCTTTACTTAAGTCCAGGTAGACAACGTCCACAGCCTTTCCCTCATCCACTAGGCGGGTCACCTGGTCCTAGAAGGAGTTGAGGTTGGTCAAGCAGGACCTGCCTTTCATGAACCCATGCTGGCTGGGCCTGATCCCTTGGTTGTCCTGCACATGCCCTGTGAGCACTCTCAAGACCAACCGCTCCATAATCTTCCCCAGTACAGAGGTCAGGCTGACAGGCCTGTAGTTCCCAGGATCCTCCTTCCGGCCTTTCTTGTAGACGTGTGTCACATTGGCAAGCCTCCAGTCTTCTGGGACCTCCCCTGTTAACCAGGACTGCTGATAAATGATAGAGAGTGGCTTGGAAAGCTCCTCCGCCAGCTCTCTCGGTACTCTCGGGTGGATCCCATCAGGCCCATAGACTTGTGGTTGTCCAGGTGGTTTAGCATGTCCTTGACTGCTTCCTCCTGGATTATGAGGAGTACATTGTGCTCTCCATCCCCATCTTCCAGCTCAGGGGGCTGAATACCCTGTGGATACCTGGACCGGCTATTAAAGACTGAGGCAAAGAAGGCATTAAGTACCTCAGCCTTGTCCTCATCCTTGGAGACAATGTTCCCCGCCATATCCAGTAGGGGATGGAGATTCTCCTTGCCTCTCTTCTTGTTTTTAATATATTTGTAAAAACATTTTTTGTTATCCTTTACGACTGTGGCCAGACTGAGCTCTAGCTGGGCTTTTGCCTTTCTAATTTTGTCCCTGCTTGACCTAACGAGATCCTTGTACTCTTCATGAGTTGCCTGCCCCTTCTTCTAGAGGTGATAAACTCTCCTCTTTTCCCTGAGTCCCAGCAAAATCTCCCTGTTCAGCCGGGCCGGTCGCCTTCCCCGCCAGCTCTTCTTACGGCACATGGGGACCGCCTGCTCCTGTGCCTTTAAGATTTCCTTCTTGAAGACTCTCCAGCCTTCCTGGACCGCTTTGTCCCCTTCAGGGACCCTCTCAACCAGTGACCTGAACAGGCCAAAGTCTGCCCTCCAGAAGTCCATGGTAGCAGTTTTGCTGACCCCTCTCCTTACTTCACTCACAACTGAGAATTTTATCATGTCGTGGTCGCTAAGCCCAAGACGGCCTCCAACCACCACATCTCCCACCAGTCCTTCTCTGTTTGTAAACAGCAGGTCCAGCAAGGCATCTCCCCTGGTGGGCTCACTCACCAGCTGTGTCAGGAAGTTATCCTCCACACACTCCAGGAACCTCCCAGATTGTTTCCTCTCTGCCGTGTTATACTCCCAGCAGATGTCCGGTAGGTTGAAGTCCCCCACAAGAACAAGGGCCAGCGAATGCGAGACCTCCACCAGTCGCTTATAGAATGTCTCATCTGTCTCTTTATCCTGGTTGGGTGGCCTGTAACAGACTCCCAGCAGGATATCTGCCTCATTGGCCTTCCCCCTCATCCTTACCCACAAGCACTCTACTTGGTCTTCACAATCTTTGAGTTCTGTGCAATCAAAACACTCCCTAACATACAGAGCCACCCCACCACTTCTCCTTCCCTGACTATCCCTTCTGAAGAGCTTATAGCCATCCGTTGCAGCACTCCAGTCAAGAGAAACATCCCACCACATTTCTGTGATGGCAACTACATCATAGCTGTCCTGCTGCACAATGGCTTCCAGCTCCTCCTGTTTGGTGCCCATGCTACGTGCATTGGTGTAGATGCACCTGAGCTGGGCTATCGATTTCAACTCTGGCACATTGAACTTACCCCTAGGCTCAACCCTAGTGAGCCCAGTTTTATCCCTTCCCCCTTCCAAGTCTAGTTTAAAGCCCTCTCAATGAGGCCTGCCAGCTCATGAGCAAGAATCCTTTTGCCCCTTGGAGTCAGTTGCACTCCATCAGCTGCGAGCAGGCCTGGTGCTGTGTAAACCACCCCGTGGTCAAAAAACCCAAAATTCTGACGACGGCACCAGCCCCTGAGCCATGTGTAGCCACATCCCTAGCTGCTGATGTACCTGTCAAAGCCTTTCTTGTTGTCCTACATGTCCTTTGACAAATTCAACTCCAGATGGACTTTTGCTTTCCTAACCCCATCCCTACATGCTTGAAGAGTGTTCCTGTATGCCTTCTGGGTCACTCGTCCCTGGTTCTACTTCTTATAGGCTTCTTTTTATGTTTGTGTTTTAACAGGAGCTCCTTGTTCATTCATACAAACCTGCAGCTGTGTTTGCTTGATTTCCTGCAAAAGGGAATAAAACATTCTTGAGCATGAGGAGCTGATGCCTGAAAATCAACTAGCTCTCCTGGCCCTCTCCTCTGGACCATCTCTCAGGGAATTCTTCCAAAGTTCCTGAAGTTTCTCTCCTGAAGCCCAGGGTTGTGATCCTGCTTTTTGCCCAGCTCCTTCCTCTCAGAGTCCTGAACTCCCCCATCTTATGGCCACTGCAACCAAAGTTGTCCCCAGCTGTAACATCCCCAACAAGCTGTTCTTTGTAAGTATGAGATCCAGCAGACTGTCTTCGTTTGTTGGCTCCTTGATCACTTGTGTTAGGAAGTTGTCATAAAGGTACTCCAGAAACCTCCTGAATCACTTGTGCCCTGCTGTGTTGACCCTCTAGCAGATATTTGGCTGGTTTGAGCCACTCAAGGGGACCAGGATCTGTGAACGTGAGACTTCTTCCAATTATCTGAGGGAGGCCTCATCTGCTTCTTCTTCCTGAACAGGTGGTCTGGAGCAGATATCTGACAGAACACCAACATGTGTTGTTCTGCTCTCTAATACTGGCCCATAAGCTCTCAGCTGGCTCATCATCCATCTCAAGGCAGATGTCCATGCATTGTCATTGCTCCTTCACATCAAGGGCTACTTAACCTCATTGCTGTCCTAGCCTTTCATTCCTGAACATCCAGTATTCAGCCATTGGAGCACTCCAGTTGTGTGAGCTACACCATGACATCTCTGGGAAACCAGTGAGATCTTAACCCTGTAGCTACATGCAGACCTCTAATTCCTTCTGATTCAGAGTGGGAGACCCAGAGTACCTCCAGCTATATCTGGCTTTAGCCACATATATATTACAGGATTTAATTTGAAAAGTGAACATTTTGTGGACTAGTTCTGCTACCACAGTCTTTGCAATTAATGTTGATGGCACTGGCTATATGCACAGACATTGCTCTGCACACTACTTAACCTTTCTAATGAACAACTTCCTATTATTTTCCTCAGCTATAACTTATTTTAGTTAGCCTGACAATGATAATATATTAGCATATTAGTGCTGGCACCCAACATACACCCTGCTAAGCATAAATTGCTAAAAGATGCACTTATAAATAAGGGACTTCAGGCTCTAGCACTGTCAGTTTCTTTCTGCTTTTCAATTAAATAACAAATTTTCATATGTTTAATGCATCATGACTAGTTCCTGATAGTTTTTACCATTCAAATGTCTTCAAACTTAAAAAAACCCAAACAACACTACACTGATTTTCTGGCATTTAAAAACTGTTGCTTGTTAAAAATTTCTTCATACCCCAATGTCACAATCCAACAAAGAATATATTTCTTTCATTTTGTACTCACTATTACTAAATATTCTCTCCCTGTAGTTCAGTAAAAACATGGAGACATATTTTCTGTGACTGAAATTCTTACCAGAAAACTTTTGACACCAAACCCGGAGAATCCACCTCATGGGTAGGTTTGGTTGTTCTTGTTTAAAATTGTTTTAAATTGGTACATCTAAGTATAAACCATAGTGCTTGGAATATTTAGTTTCTCAATGAATATCTTACCTATATGCTTACAGGTAAAATTTAAAAAATGGGGAGAGAATTTTGAAGTAAATCAGACTAATCTTGGTTATCTTGAGATCCTCTCATCAAACCCTGTTCTAATGAGTGTTTTGAAAGCAGCATTAGGAAAATGGGATGAGAAAGTAAGTTGAAAAGATTTTAAGTTTCATCCACATGTTCCGGTATTTTGTAGACAAGTGAGGGCTTTACTGAATCTCAAAGAAAAATCAGTAATGCATATAGGGAGCCAACAGGGGAAGAAAGTGTAGCAAGACTGATACCACAAGAATTGACAGAGGCAAAATAGATCCAGGGGAGGGGTAATGCTAACAATCGAAATCATTGCTTTCAAGAGGGTGACAACTTTTCCTTCTGTTTCTGTGTCCTCCTTTTTTCTTTGGGGTAGTGTTCATTCCACGGTGGAATGCAGTTGAAAAGACTGGAATTATTCTGGGTCATTATTCACATCAATCACAGAGGAGAGCTTTTATTTTGTGCTCTGGAGAGGGCTAGACAGTGCTTGGATAGTACTTCATTGTGTCAGTAATCCAACTGACATGAAGTAGGAGTAATCATAGAGGTAGAGTGACCAACAGTACAATGGATATTGGTATTTGAAATGAAGTATTAGAGCACTTGTATTCTTTGCTCACTTGTGTCCTGGATGGGCCCATCATAGTTTCTGTACTATTATTTGCAACTATACAGTATTTTTGTGACTGAAAACAATTTACGGTGTTCAACATTTTTAGAGAAAGATCACCTATTCCAGTTGCAAAGCTTCAGGTTTTTGGCAGTCTGAAATGATTGTCAACCAAATACAAACCAATTTCTGAACAGAAGCCTTCACCAGTGTTTCTGTGGTGTATCTTGATTTTCTGCAGTTAGAAACAGCCCTGAACTAGGAGGAAATTTTTTTTGGTATTTACTTGACAGGCAAAGCGAATAGAATTCAGAGTGTTTGGAATGGCTTTCCTTGTACCTTCAAACTTTAAGGGAGGTTCACTGGTGCTATGAAGCTTACAAATCAACACAGGCAGAGAGAGGAGGCAAAATAGGAATGTAGGAGTGCATGCAGTTTGCTCTCACTGCACTCTGTTGTGCAAGACTCAGGTAGCAAAACATGGCATAGTGTAGTTTAACTTTCTGGAAAATCACATGACATGAAGAGTGCAGATATAGTTCTTTTATTCTTCTGATCTTTTTTCTTCATTATTCATTCCTGTCCTTGAATTTCTAAAATATCTGTATAAACATATATATAATAGAATCATAGAATCAATCATAGAATCGTAGAACAGTTTGGGTTGGAAGGGACCTTTTGTCCTGGTTTCAGCTGAGGTAGAGTTAATTTTCTTCACAGAAGCTAGTGTGAGGTTATGTTATGGATTCGGGATAAAAAAAATGTTGATAACGTGTAGATGTTTTCAGTTGTTGCTAAGCAGTCAAGGTCTGTCCAGCTTTTCATGCTGGCCTGCCAGTGAGAAGACTGGGGGCGCATGATAAGTTGGGAGGGGACACAGCAGGAACAGCTGACCTCAGCTGACCAAAGGGATATTCCATACCATATGACATCATGTTTAGTATATAAAGCTGGGGCGAAGAAGAAGGAAGAGGAGAGGAGACGTTTGTAGTGATGGCATTTGTCTTCCCAAGTAATCTTTATGCGTGATGGAGCCCTGCTTTCCTGGAGATGGCTGAACACCTGTCTGCCAATAGGAAGTGGTGAATGAATTCCTTGTTTTGCTTTGCTTGTGTGTGCGGCTTTTGCTTTCCTTATTAAACTGTCTTTATCTCAACCCATGAGTTTTCTCAGTTTTACTTCTCTGATTCTCTTCCACATCCCACCATGGGGGAGTGGGCGAGTGGCTGCATAGTGCCGAGTTGCTGCCTGGGGTTAAACCATGACACCTTTAAAGGTCATCTAGTCGACCCACCCTGCAATGAGGAGGGACATCTTCAACTAGATCAGTTTGCTCAGAGCCCCATCTAACTTCACCTTTAATGTTTCCAGGTGTGGGGCATTGATATCTATGTTTCCCTCAGTTTACATACTTTTACTTTCTCACTTCATAAACTTAAAGAATAAGGTAGGGTGAAAGGAATATCATGGTCAAAGAAAGATCAACTTTGAATTTAGATTCAACTTTGAAGATAGATCAGGTTGCTCATGACTACTACAGGTAAATTTATTTTACAGGCAGACTATCTATATAGCTTTACTTTCTTGCAAAGGACTAATTCAGCCTGCATGAATTTATTCTGATCAAATAATAAGTGTATCAGTTCACCGGAGAGGTACAATGTCTATTGGCTTTGCAAACAAATTATTGTTCAAGCTGCCATTACTGGACACTATGGAACTTTGAACAACATGACTTTGTACTCATCAAACTGCCATTTACAGACCTCCTCTTAACATTTAGCACTATTTCTTAGGATAGATCTCTGTAGTTAACACTTCTGAGCCCTAACCAACGTGATTTGATATGGCTTATCATGTATGAATGTGTCTGAAAGTTTAATTGATAGGAGTGTGGTGCTGTCATCACTCCTGCAAATGCAGCTTAATCTGTGCAAAAGTTCAATTATTTTAAGTTAAGCTTGTGAGAGCAGTAGAATAAAATGTTCTGAATAAAACTCCTGCTCTGTTTTGAATAATATTGCAAAGGAATTACATTTTTTGGGGTTTTTTTTGTTTCACTGTTATGAGAGGAGTCGCCCCATGCAGTTGTATGCAACAAAGGAATAGTATCATGTAATCACACCATCAATTCTGAGAGAAGATAATTCACATCATTAAGATATGTCTTTCCTACCCGAAGATTACATAGGGTAGTATTTGAATCACTGTGTCCAATGCAGCATTCATACAAAAAATCACATTCCCAAATCCTGCAATGTCTAAAGGGAGTTATGCCCAGTATGGAAATATGGTAGTCTTTGGGAAAAGCTGAAGTGATCTTCAATGTAATTTTCCCTGTATCACAGACCTAATCATCACAAAAGCCAAATCTTTCATAATTAAATAAGAATAACAAAAAATGCTTTAGAAATTTATTAACAACAAAAAGAGAGGCAAGGAGAATCTCCATCCCTTACTGGATATGGCAGGGAACATTGTGTCCAAGGACGAGGATAAGGCTGAGGTACTTAATGCCTTCTTTGCCTCAGTCTTTAATAGCCAGTCCAGGTATCCACAGGATACTGAACTGGAAGATGGGGATGGAGAGCACAATAAACTCATAATCCAGCAGGAAACAGTTAAGGACTTGTTAAGCCACCTAGACACCCACAAGTCTATGGGGCCTGATGGGATCCACCCAAGAGTACTGAGAGCTGGCGGAGGAGCTTGCCAAGCCACTCTCCATCATTTATCAGCAGTCGTGGTTAACAGGGGAGGTCCCAGAAGACTGGAGGCTTCAAGACGTCTACAAGAAAGGCCAGAAGGAGGATCCTGGGAACTACAGGCCTGTCAGCTGGACCTCTGTGCTGGGGAAGATCATGGAGCAGTTCATCTTGAGGGTGCTCACAGGGCATGTGCAGGACAACCAAGGGATCAGGCCCAGCCAGCATGGGTTCATGAAAGGCAGGTCCTACTTGACCAACCTGATCTCCTTCTAGGACCAGGTGACCCGCCTAGTGGATGAGGGAAAGACTGTGGACGTTGTCTACCTGGACTTAAGTAAAGCCTTTGACAGCGTCTCCCACAGCACTCTCCTGGAGAAACTGGCGGCTTGTGGCTTAGATGGGTGTACTCTTCGCTGGATGAGGAACTGGCTGGATGGCCGAGCTCAGAGAGTCGTGGTGAATGGACTTAAATCCAGCTGGTGGCCGGTCACAAGCGGTGTTCCCCAGGGCTCGGTTCTGGGTCTGGTCTTGTTCAATATCTTTATTGATGATCCGGATGAGGGAATCGAGTGCTCCCTCAGTAAGTTTGCAGACGACACCAAGTTGGGTGGGAGTGTTGATGTGCTGGAGGGTAGGAGGGCTCTGCAGAGGGATCTGGACAGGCTGGATTGATGGGCAGAGGTCAACTGTATGAGGTTTAATAAGGCCAAGTGCAGGGTCCTGCACTTTGGCCACAACAACCCCATGCAACACTACAGGCTTGGGGAGGAGTGGCTGGGGAGCTGCCCGGCGGAAAGGGACCTGGGGGTGCTGGTTGACAGCCGGCTGAACATGAGCCGGCAGTGTGCCCAGGTGGCCAAGAAGGCCAACAGCATCCTGGCCTGTATCAGGAATAGTGTGGCCAGCAGGAGTGGGGAAGTGATTGTGCCCCTGTACTCGGCACTGGTGAGGCTGCAGCTTGAATCCTGTGTTCAGTTTTGGGCCCCTCACTACAAGAAGGATGCTGAGGTGCTGGAGCGTGTCCAGAGAAGGGCAACGAAACTGGTGAGGGGTCTGGAGCACAAGTCTTATGAGGAGCGTCTGAGGGAACTGGGGTTGTTCAGTCTGGAGAAGAGGAGGCTGAGAGGAGACCTTATTGCTCTCTACAACTACCTGAAAGGGGGTTGTGGCGACGTGGGTGTTGGTCTCTTCTCCCAAGTAACCACTGATAGGATGAGAGGAAATGGCCTCATGTTGCGCCAGGGGAGGTTTAGATTGGATATTAGGAAAAATTTCTTGTCTGAGTGGTCAAGCATTGGAACGTGCTGCCCGGGGAGGCAGTGGAGTCACCATCACTGGAAGTATTCAAAAATTGTGTGGATGTGGCACTTCAGGGCATGGTTTAGGGTACATTGAGGTGTTGGGATAACGGTTGAATGATCTCAAAGGTCCTTTCCAACCTTAATGATTCTGTGATTCTGTGAAGTGTAGGAATATGCATATTTAAGATAAAATTAATTCTCTATATATCATCGTATCAATGTCTATTTTTAATGAATTATAATTTCAAAGGGAATTAAATAATTATAATGAAGCCTTAAATTAGTTGTTTATTCTTATATGGAATAAATGGTATTTTGATGGGTAAATTCTGTACACAATAATGCTTTGAGAATTATATATTTGCATTACAGTCAGACTGATTCTGCCCATTGTTAATAAATTTTAAGTATTGTATATAAAGAAAAACTGATTTTCATTCACTAGATATGTACTTTACTCTAACCATGAAAATAATCACTAGTAAATATGTTGCTATATTAATTTCCGGAGATAAGTGTTATGGATTTTGTTTCTAATAAATTGAGTTAAATATTCCATAATAGCTATTTGTTCTTTGTAACAATAATATTTAATTCAGCACTTTCATTTCTTGTATTCATCTCTATGATGAAAGTAAACTAAGTAATATAGAGATAACATAATTATTTTCTACTAAATGTGTACAGGTTGAATTTAAATCTGACTTAGGAAGCCAGTTTCTTTCCTTTATAAAATTAATAAAGTTATATTTATTTCTTATTTCTTCTTTCCTGATTTAAAGTAATCTCTGGTTAGTAAGGGTTTAATAGAACAAAAAAAAAAAGAATGACTGAATAAAAATTGAACTTTTCTGTTTAGTGCATCCTCTTATACTTACTGAAGGTAACTGTGAAGTTTCAGAAAAAAGTCGTCTGCCTCTTGCATGTATTTCTTGAATTCTTTTTTAATATGGAGTTGACATATAAACATATGAACCACATAAAACAAAATGACTGAAAAAAAATCATCAGTCCTCCTTTAAAGGAAAGCAATAGTTGTAGCCATCTTGATTTAATTTCTTCTTTGTCAATTTTGTTTTCTGTTAAATATAGCATTTTCTAAACATTATTTCATTAGATAAAGAATAAATCTCCTTAAGGGAAACTAAAACTTAAATTATCTCTCTGGTTTTAATATGGTAATTTTGAATTCAATAACTATGGCAATTCATATGAAAACCTAAAAAAAAACCCCAAAAATAAATTCTTGCTTTACTTGAGAAAAATCTCAACCTGAAATAGCCTCAAAATTTTTTTCAATAAATAATTTTACAAGCAACATTCCACACTCAGATGTGTTAGGTCTTATAGGTTAAATTTTTCTTTATTAATTTTTACTCAGAAACAGCAAAACAAAAAGGTTTGGTGTTTGACCAAAACTGATAATTTAAGGCAAGTTTTATTCAAGGTTTTAGGTGTTAAAGTGAGTCTAAGATAGTTAAATTAAAAACTGCGCTGCTCAGTACTGTTATTTTGCTCCTCTGTTAACTATGAAGCAGTTTCCACACATTCTGTGTGTTCTTGGACCCAGAAAGAATTTGATGGGCCATACAGCTCAGCAGCTGGAACATGCCCATGCACAAGAAGGACTCTGCAACCATCTGTAGTCCACAGTTAGGGCTTTGCAGGATCTAAGCCCACAATTGTTGTGAGACCATACCTAACACAGCTCACAAAATACAGTGCTGACCAGAAATGACTGCTTAAAAAAGCTGGATCGTGAAGGAAGTGATGAGTTTCCTTCTCATTGAACAGGTAATATTTATACGATTTATCCAGAAAATATTAAATATTACCTTTTCTCATATGAACTTTTATATTATTTTTTCTTTCTTCCAGAGAACGAACCCAAATCATTGCCTGTAAAAGGAGAAGGGTCGGCAAATTCTCTATCCCTTCTAATAAGGTGTGCAGCAAGACCAGAAACGGAGATGCAGTATAACAAGGAGAGCATTCTGTTTCTGTTTGCATTACTCCTTGCTTGTTTCCTCCAATGCTTAAATAAAAAAAATCTCACATACAATTTTACCTGCGAGAAGACGGTGTCATGAATTCTCTGCCCTCTCCTTTTCCAGCCCCATGAATCCATCTTCCCATCTTGTATACAACAACACAGGGAACTGACCTGCTTCTGCTTGCTGGGTAAGCATCCCCATCGTCGTGACCCTTCTGTAAGGCACTTTTTCTCAGGATCCTTTCTGGCCAGCTGAGCGCGCTCCCTTACAACATCTGATGATCTCTTTATCCTCTGTGTAGGGATCCTGGAATCCTGAGAGAGGTCAAGGCAGTCCTGTGTATCATAAGGTGCCTAGTAGACATCAGCCATTATGATATTTCATACTGTATCTTTTTTGAATATCTGGAGTCAAATTTCAAGACTCAGATTTAAGACAGCCCTAGTACAGTCAGCTCAAGGAACTGCAGTTTACCACTGAAAGATATTTCATCTGCATTAATCTTCTAACATATTCTTCTTTTATAGTTTATTTAATGTTTACTTAAAGGTCATAATGAGAAAAAAATAATTGAGAATTATGACTTAGAGGAGTAACAGGTATTTTACTGCTAGAGCTTAAACACGCATAAAAATACATAACGGACAAACTGTCTGTGTAAGCTTTCAGCGAGGATTGACATGTATTGTTGGACTACATCAGATTAGCAGTCATTAGGCAAAGGTGATAAAGTAGCCTTAATGTAATCTTTTGGGTATAGTGTATTGATTTTAAAATATTTTTTTATCAGATCAGACAAATACCATTTCTGTAAAGTCCTTTCCAATTACTTTCAGCATTGGGTGTCGCTTCCAGAAACCTGTTTTTACACAGTCTAGCGAACGAAGGTACTGAGAGTAATGTTAACACAATGGACATTTTTAAGGGAACATGACAGAAAACTAATTTTACACTGGAAATAGTAATGCTTACCTCAGCAAAGTAAAACTACATGCTCTCCCTGTCAGAGGAAAATACTGATAGCTGTCAGTACATATGCCTTGTGTGTAACCAATTTACTAACATGGAGAACTTGCAGTGAGCTGCTTACAAAAAGAGTAAGAATAAGAACTTTTCCCTGCATTAGTTCCTTTACTTTGTGCACCATGATAGCCCTAAGTGACACCACTGATCTGCCAGAGCTCTGTAGACACCTTCCTATGTGGCCAGCTGTACATCATTTTATGGCAAATCTGCCTGCACTCTGAGCTATTAGTGGTATTTTACGGTCCTTAACCTGTGGAGTTTGCTGTAGGAAGAAAGGAAGTAATTGTAAATGTAATTACAAAAATGTGACTATTTATATAATAAAGGAGTTTAAAAAAACCCCAAACCTACAAAAACATCCTCTTAGAAATCCATATTCCATCACTGTTTTTTGCAGCTTGAATGGATTTATTGTATTTGTTGCTGTTTCTCCTTAATTTTCTCTCTGATTGTGGTATATTAATAGTATCACACAAGATTGGCCTGATCTAGCAAGAAGGATGATAACTGTCATGAAATTTCCCATGAGTTTGGATCAAACGTGGAAAAGAGGATGATTGCTTTCCACTGACTGGGTCTGCTTCAATTGAGTCAAAGCAACCTCTGGACTGATTGCAGAGGAATTCCAAGAGCAGAGATGAACAAACTGACAGTGCTCTAGCTTATCAGTCCCTTGAAAACTAAATGGAGTTACTCAAATCAGTCTTGCAGTGCACCAAGATGTGTCCGGACATGAAGATTTTCTTCTCTCGTCAGGATTTTAACAGTACCATGCACCTTGCCATCTGTTCTTCAGGCCCTTTGTCAGATTTTGCATTTCTGCAAAACCAAACCAAGTTTAGAGACATTTCTGCTATGAGATCAGAACATAGGATCTACACAACACGAAGGATCTGTTCTTCTTAATGTGTTATAGAGCATGAGAACACCTGTCTAGAAAGCTTACAGCAGTGGCCAAATAATCCATCAGTCTAAGGGAACAGCCGGAGCCTTGCAGTTATTCCGTGGTATGGCACCAGTTCCCAGTTGCCTCAGTATAACAGATGTGCCAGAAATGGGATGAGGCGTAACTAAATCATTGTTGCATTTAAACATGCCCCATGACTCTGAACCTTCACAAGGGGGTCTAATTCCTAAGTGACACAAACTGAGCAGCCAAACCACATCTGACAGGAAGTGTGAGTTGAAGCCATATTTTTCCCTGCTACTTTTTCAGCTCATATGCATTTGGACACAGAGCTTCAGAATGAAACAATAGGTCTTCTCAGAAATTACAGACTTAATATAATTGAATCTGTGTTTTGGAAACTGTTATATTATGCATAATTTGTTTAACAAGTTAAGTAGTGTGAAAACTTGCTATGAATACTGGCTGTAGCTGCCTAGACCAGTCTGGGTCCTGAGTAAGTACAGGCATCACTCATGGCTGCAGTCATTCAGGTTTTGCCCAGTGAGCCTTAGCTGCAAAACATCCAGAGTGTCTGGTCTGTAAAGGAAGCTGATTGTGAACTGGCTAGTCTTCTGAGATGTTATTTTGATTCCTGGGAATCACCAAGATCAGCAGAATCTTCCTTGTTTGAACCAAGACGACTGCAAACTTTCCTTCTTTTGGTCATTAGTATAAAGGTTCTGATTCATAAGAGGGTGGCATTAAAAATTTGTTCCTCAAAAATTAACTCAATTTTGGAAAGACACAATCCCTCCTAATTGAATACAGGAATGAAATTGGTAGCCTATAGCAAGAGAATTTATTTTGCAACTCCTAAAGAACTAACTGCAACAATCTGCAAGCAGGCAAATAATTTTATCTTTTTTTCCTCAGAATAAAAAACAAATAGTGTTTGTTGGTGAAAGTTTGGTAGGAACCAAGGTGTTCTGTTTTCCCTCTGATGAATTTTATTTTCAGAATGTATGTGAAAAAAAAAAAAAATCCAATGGCCTCATAGCTACATTGCTTATTTATTGATTATTCCTTTTCCAGATGAGGTTATTTCCTTACCTTATTTTTACAGTTGTAAAATCTAAGGGTTTGTTTTTGCTTTTGCTTTTGTTTACAGAAAAGTTATTTTGGGGGCAACTAGCAAAATAACCTGACTTGTTTTCCTGCCTGGTTTCTAGTTCTTTGTGTTTCCTCTCTCTGATATGGCTGTTTATTGTTGAATGAGAGCTTCCAAAATGCTTACTCACTTAAAAGATGACATCTTTTGCCCAGACGATGTTTGACCTTTTTAATGATAGAATTGGCAGTAGCAGCATTTAAACTATATTTTTGAGAAGCCTTTGGGGAAACACCTTTGTGATTACCTTATCTAAATACACAAAGCTTTAAAGTAGAACCACAAAATATTTATTCTTCTAGCCAGTATCTAATACCATGGGCTGTTAATTTGATTTTTACTTCATACCTCCCCTTGGTTTATTCCTGACGTCTCCCAGTCATCTGTCAGTCAAGCTATCAGGTGCAGTGTACCGCCACTACTACATTTCAAAGGATGTTGGGACTGTGACTCGAGCATGTACTTTCTCATAACACATTTCTCTGGATAGTCCAAGTGTTTTGCTGTTAACTCACAATGTGAAAAGTCTGTCATGCCTCCCTTTGTGGCAGGATATCATCATTACATGAGCAAATAAGGAAAGCTATAGAACAACAGTTCTGGAAAATGTATATTCAGAAGGTCTCAGAAAAGCCACTTGTAAGAAATACATTGAGATGAACTTGTTTTTATTTTAGACCTTTAAACCAGGACCACAATGGAGATGGTTATTTTTGAAAAGTGAGAGAAAATTGAGAGCAGAGGACTTCTCATCACAGATGCTTTGAGCTCAGTCAAACAGAAGGGTGGGTGGTTTGGATATGCGTGCATGAGTATGTATGAGAGAAGGAGGGGAGGAGAGAGGGGTGGTCAGTTGTCTCTTTACCAGCTGTTCTTCTTTCCCATTGACCTTTTGGAGTGCTATTTCTTCAGTAAGGAAAGGAACTCAGTTTGGGAAGGCATATAATTTTTTTTTTTTAACCACCCATAGTGATTGCAAAAAGCAGTTAATACAGACAGACATACCACTTTTCTGAGCTGTATCAGTTTTATATTGTGAATTCCTCATTTACAAATGGAAATCTGTAGCTAGAAAAGCCCATGAATATATAATAGGACAACAAAGTTATATCTTACAATGAATATTAAGTATGGATTCTAAGGCTTCCACTAAAATGACTCCTTTAATTGTATGGGATTTTCAGCCTCCATGCAGATATTTTTTATATTACCAAAAAGAAATCATTGCATATTGTGTTTCAATTTAAACATTTCCTTGTTATGTTAGTAGTTTACATATTACAGAGCCATGGATAAAGGAAGAAGAAAGCTGCTTGTCAGGAATATAGGAAATAGTATGAATGAAAACAAGAAATTAAAAGCAAGACAGATTTTTAAAAACAATTTTCCAGACTAATCCTTTTAATCAGAGAATCATAGAGTAGTTTGGGTTGGAAAGGACCATTAAAGGTCATCTAGTCCAATCCTTCTGCAGTGAGGAGGGACATCTTCAACTTGATCAGGTTGCTCAGAGACTCATCCAATGTCAACTTGAATGTTTCCAGGAATGGGTCATCTACCACCTCTCTGGGCAACCTGTGCCAGTGTTTCACCACTGGCATTTTCATTTCTTCCTTAATCTACCCTCTCTTAGTTTAAAACCATTACCTCTTGTCCTATCACAACAGGCCCTGCTAAAAAGTCTGTCCCCATCTTTCTTAGAAGCCCCCTTTTTAAGTGCAGGAAGGCTGCAATAAGGTCTCCCTGGAGCCTTCTCCTCAGGCTGAATAACCTCAACTGTTTTAGCCTGTCCTCATAGCAGAGGTGCTCCATCCCTCTGATAATTTTTGTGGCCTCCTCTGGACCCACACTAACAGGTCCATGTCTTTTCTGTGCTGAGGGCTCCAGAGCTGGTTGCAGTACTGCAGATGGGGTCTCACCAGAGCGGAGTAGAGGGGCAGAATCACTTCCCTCGACTTGCTGGCCACACTGCTTTGGATGCAGCAGAGGAGATGGTTGGCCTTCTGGGCTGTGGGTGCACATTGCCAGTTCATGTCCAGCTTTCCATCCACCAGTACCCCCAAGCCCTTCTTGACAGGGCTGCTCTCCATCCCTTCAGACCCCAGGCTGTACTGATACCAAGGTTTGCCCCGACCCGGGTGCGGAACCTTGCACTTGGCCTTGTTGAACCTCATTAGGTTCACATGGGCCCATGTCTTGAGCTTGTCCACGTCTCTCTGGATGGCATCCCATCCCTCAGGCATGTAAACCACACCACTCAGCTTGGTGTCGTATTCCTTCTTCTTATTCTTAATACAAATTAAATCATAGTTTTGTGTCTTTGGTGATGCTTAGTTTTGATTCCCTGTACTCCTCCCTCTCCAAGGTAAATTACTTGCAAAATTTCTGAGAGGTGACACCAGTGATATTTAAAACATTTATAGGTTTTCTGTATTACTTTTAAGCTCATCATTACATATTTATTATGAGAAGAAGCATTTATCACAGAAATATTATTTTAACTCTGCATTTTTCCATTTATTCCAAGCATCACAGAATGAACAAACCACAGAAAAATAACGCAAGATAGATTAGTAGAAGGTTAGCTTTCATTCTACAAGATTTCTACCTTCTTCAGTCACAGTGTTAGTTTTCGAGAACTTCATCAATGATATGTAGAAGGAATATTATCACTCTGTATGTTACATTTTTAAAGCCTTCAGCACTGAGGAAGAAAGAATGAAGTGTCCTACCCTAATGAGTATGTGGGAGGACCAAAAGCTTCTGCTGTCTCTGTAGAAGTCTTGTCCTACCAGGTACTGAATATAACTGCTGCTGAATTTTAGATCATCTTGTTCAGGAGAAATTTCCACATTTGAGAAAAACTATTACACAAGTTTTTGGTAGCCTTTTTTTTCCTTTAAGAGCAGATGTTCCTAAAAGGTAACTCCATAAACAATGTAAGGCTGTACTGACTAAATGATGCTGAGGTGTTCAAATGGGTTTGCATCATTCCATGATTTCCTGTTGTTTTTATAGAAATGCTGCACAAACATTCTTCCAACATTCATCAGAGTCAAAGAACAGGAGAGGAATTATTCAAAATAGGACTTTCAGAATAAAATGATAACATCATTCCATTATCAGGAACTTTAGCAGGAAATACTTTAACTTTTCCTCAGGTATTTTTCAGCTCCCTCACACAAGTTTAAATTTCCTCTAAAATAAGAGCAATGTTGAAGGGCAAAAAACATCTCTTTGCTGTATGTCAAAACACTTAGTAAATGTTATCTTGGAAAGTCTCCAACACTGTTTTCTAAATATGTCTTTAGCAGATTCATGACATAATGACATATTTTCAGGATAGTTGAAATTCGTAACTTGTATCATACTCTACTTCACTACTTGATCTGCTTTTATGCTAAGTTTTTATTTTTCCCCTGTGAATAATATCATTAGAGCTTTACTACAGAGTGTGATAGTTTTGGCTAGGATAGAGTGAATTTTCTCTATAGTAGCTAGTATGGGGCTGTGTTTTGCATTTGCGCTGAAAACAGTGTTGATATGTCAGGGATGTTTTCATTACTGTTAAGCAGTGCTTACACAATGTGAAGGCCTTCTCTGCTCCTCACGCCACCCTATCAGTGAGTTGGCTAGGGGTGCATGGGCAGTTGGAATTGGACACTGCCAGGACAGCTGACCCCAACTGACCAAGGGGATATTCCATAACATATGACATCATGCTTAGCATATAAAGCTGGGGTGAAAAAGAAGGAAGCAGGGAGATGTTTGGAGTGGTAGTATTTGTCTTCCCAAATAATCTTTATGAGTGATGGAGCCCTGCTTTCCTGAACATGGCTGAAGTCCTGCTGGCCAATGGGAGGTGGTAAATGAATTCCTTGTTTTGCTTTACTTGTGTGTGCAGCTTTTGCTTTACTTATTTAACAGTCTTTATCTTAAACCGTGAGTTTTCTCACTTTTTATCTTCTGATTCTCTCACCCATAGCACCTGGGGGGAGTGAGCAAGCCCCTGTGTGGTGCTTAGTTGCTGGCTGGGGTTAAGCCACGACAGTCCTTTTTGGTGCCCAATGTGGGGCTCAGAGGGTTTGAGATAATGATAGATTTGATTGGAATGTGCTAGATCAATTTTATAGCTGTTATTGCTGTCTAGCTATTCATTGTCAGGCTCCTGTGCTTGCCATGGGTTTGCTTTCTGTACTGTATATTAGAGCCTGGTGCTCGTTAGTGGCTGCTTTTTGCTTTCACTGCTGCTGTGCTGCTGCACTGCTGATCGTCCGGCTCTGCTGGGCTTGAGAAGATTGTGATAACATCAATGACGACGCGCCTGGGCTGGCAGATGGCCAGGGCATGGCTGCTGTTTCTGTGCTGCTGTACTGGACAGACTGGAACTCTAGTGTGAACTCCAGTCGAAGAGACTGTGGTGGATAAGTCCAGGTGGGAGCAGGACACCCCAAAGCATCTGTGGTGTGGATAAGGCCATGCTAGAGTAGGTACATCTCGAAGCATCTGTGGCTGTAGTTATGTCGGTGACACAGCAGGTATACCTCTGAAGGGATTGTGGCACAAGGGTAAGTCCACACTGGAGAAGGTACACCTCGAAGCGTATGTGGCTCTGGATAAGTCCATGCTGCAGCAGGTACACCTTGGAGCATCAGTGGCTGTGCATGAGGTCATGCTGGAGGACCTCAAAATATGTGGCCATGGATAAACCCACAATAGTGCAGGTACTCCCCTGGAAGGACTGCAGCCATGGGTAAGGCCATGTTGCAACAGGTGCACTTCAAAGAGACTGTGGCTATGGATAAGTCTATGCTGCAGCAGGTATGCCCCTGGAGAGACTGTGGGTCCAAGCCAGAACAGGGGCAAGAGGATTTCATTGCAATGTTAAACTCAATAGTTTGATCGAAAGGGACCAGGGGTGGAGATTGTAATGGAAATACCTTTAAATTGTTGTAACCCATTGTTCAGAAACCACCTGAACCAATGGAGGACAAGCCTTACAAGAAGCAGTACAAGTGTGGCAGTGACTCAACTTGAGCTGGCTTTGGTGCCCAGTAACTCCATGCAATACAGCACCTCTCCTATCCTGAGTGACCATCATAAGAGATGGAGCCCAAAGTTGTGGACTAAATAACTCAGTTTTGTGGACATTTATGGACATTTTACAGGCATTTCACAGGGGTGGTCCATAGACTGAGAGAATGATATCTATATAATATATCAAAGAATGAGAAGGGGAGGAGAGTGGTTAGTGAGGTTGTATTGGATAGTGTGGTACGTATGACATAAATGGTAGGAAATAAGGGGTGGAAAATGTGCTGATTTTGGCTGGGGTAGAGTGAATTTTCTTCACAGTGGTTAGTATGGGGCTATGTTTTAAATTTGTGTTGAAAACACTATTGATACGTCAGGGATGTTTTCATTATTGCTGAGCAGTGCTTAACACAATGTGAAGGTCTTTTCTGCTTCTCACACCACCCCACCAGTGAGTAGGCTGGGGCTGCACAAGAAATTGGGAGGGGGCACAGCTGGGAGAGCTGATCTCAACTGATCAAAGGGATATTCCATACCATACAACAGCATGCTCAGCTTATAAAACTGAGGGAAGAAGGCGGCAGGCGGGGGAACATTTGGAGTTATGATGTTTTCTCTTCCCAAGTAGCTGTTATGCATGATGGAGCCCTGCTTCCCTGGAGATGGATCAACACCTGCCAGCCGATGGGAAGGAGTGAATGAATTCCTTATTTTGCTTTGCTTGTGTGTGCAGCTTTTGCTTTACCTATTGAACGGTCTTTATCTCAAACCATGAGTTTTCTCAGTTTTACTCTTTTGATTCTCTTCCCTATCCCACTTGAGGGAAGTGAGCGAGCAGCTGTGTAGTGCTTAGTTGCTGTCTGGGGCTAAACCATGACACAGGGTTTCAATGGTATATTTGTTTTTCAGTTTGTTTGTTTTAGTTTTAGTATCCTTAATTAAATTCTATTATTACCTTTTTTTTTTGCGCTAATACAGCCAGTAAGCCTTTGGGCTTTACTGCAATAGTATAGTACTGACTCATGTTAAACATGTTTTTCCAAGAGTCTTCTGCCAATACCAGGGGAAAAATAAGAGCTAGCCATACAAGCAGCAACTCAGTGAAGTAGAATATGATGGAGAACTTCACATCATCCTGTTTCCCATCCTGCCTGCATTTGCCTAACAGGCACTTGAGATGGACCTTGCTCATGCAGCATTCACAGAGGATGCGTGAGAGTCTCCTTCATCATGCCGTCCCTCAGACACTTCCCTCACTAGACATAGACATTCTTACCCCCTTGGCAGCTGAATCCTGTCCCTGCTCAGCAGTTCTTAGATATTTAGTGCCTGCTACTACGTCTTCTGCTTTTTTTCTCTTCTATGTAGTTTTCAATGGTAGTACTGTAATTTAAGAGAAATAGGGGTATGCAGAATATAAGCACAGTGGAATCATTAGGGTCTGTTGCAAAGTAACCCAAAGGTGTGACTGTGTCATTCCAGATGACTGGAATTTATAATTTCCTTTGGGCTATAAGTTTGCCTGACACCTACAACAAGGAGGCAGTAATTGACTGATGTGTGCTGTCAGGTCATCAGTACTATATAATACCAATTTAAACATTTCCTTTTTCTTGGTACTATATATCTGTTGTAAATTATGTGACAGAACAATGACAAAAAATGCACATGGAGTGACTGTCAGGAGCACTGCAGTTTGGAGATTCTGAATGACTCAAGTTCTGAGAGTATAATCTTCCCCAACCATGTTCTTTTGGTTTTATAACCTGACTTAGTATGTTAAACTAATAAAATACACTAAGTGAAGATTATGCCTGCAAATCAGTTGTGTTTATAACTAATAATCATCCCCTATTTAAGAACTTTGAACTGCCAGTATTTAAATAAGTTCAGTTACACTCTGTAAAGCTCCACAAAATTTAAATCTTTGTAAGACTAGCTTGGAGGGTTGATAACACTGACAGCTCTTCATAGTTTGATAGACACTCTAAAGATGTTAAGAAAAAAAAAAAAAATTAATCTCATATAACAGAAACAAGACCTCATGTTTCCTTAACTGTTCAGGCAAATATGTAGAAGTCAGAAAAAAAATCCTCCTCTTCTTCTCACGTTCTCATTATATAGAAACATTTTAGTTTAAATTAGGGTAGACAGCAGAGAAAATGTAATACTTTTTAAGTAACTCATTGAGAGCATATAATCTGGTAAAGGAGAGAGAGGAGATTTTATACGGAAAAAAGGATGTGAGTAGGAATCACTACTGTGTATGAGACAGGACAAAATGGAATAATGTTTAGAGCCATGGCTCCCAACTTGCAACTGAATCTAGCTATTTCTCCCTAAGGCTTTGGAAGAAGAAGAAAAGTGAAAGACTTTGTCAATATTGGCAATTTCAAATGTTATGATTTAGGTCCACGTATGACATAGAAGTCTGGGACTTTTTTTTTACCATTTAATTATACATCTGGGGAAATTTTTATTCTCCGGTTTACTTTTTAGTTTTCAAAATGTCCTTGATATATTTCACCTCAGTCATGGTACTAAAATTTTATCTTTCTAATGAAAGCTATGATTCTTACAGAATCTGAAGGCTGAATGAATTGCATGCAAAAATATAAAATATCCTTAAAAAAATTAAAGAGATGTTAGTACTGTATCTTGTTAATCCTTGTTTAATACCTTGTTTAATAAGTTCTGAGGCTCCTCAAAATTATTAAGAAGCATTAGTAAGAAAAAGGAAAAATAGGTATCATACTTTGTTTGGTTTTCACTATGGATGCTCACATGTAAGTTCTTTCTGTGTAATATATCCATTGAGAATTTATCATATGGTAGTTTGATTACTGCAACATCTTTGAAAAATTAAATCTTCCCATGTTCCCCACCAGAACACTGCTGGAAAAAACATTTTCTTATTCTGTTAACACAAACGATCTTTCAGAATCTCCCTATTGGTTCCCAGTTTCCTTTTAACTCTTGATTAACTCTTGATTCTTCTTAACAAATATTACAGTTGATTCTTCATCATTTATTCTAACTGGATTTTTTTCTTCTCTGATAAATAAGTTTTAATATACAACAAAATTATACTACAGAAGGCTTATTGCCAGTACTATCCAAGAAGGTGGTCTGATACAAGGGTCCCTCAGTGTTCCACAAGCTGGAACTGAAAGGCATGAACATGAAAAATGCATCCAACATAGGGTTAAACTCTTGATGAACTGAACACTAGAAAAGAGCTTGCATGAATGGATATAATGACTATATTATAGAATTCTGCAACATCTTTACTTGGGCTGAACACACTGGTTTGTTTAGACTAAAGAAAACAGATATTGCAGAATGAAATCATAGTGGCAGGCCCTGGGCCAGCTTCTATTAATGAAATTGGAGATTTCTTCAGTGTCTAGAAATAGCATCACATAAATTCTGCCAGATACCATGGTTCTGGGCTGATATTTGTAGGTTTGGCAAGGTATGTTAGATGGATACAAGTTTCTAGACAAACATTTCATGCAGCTCAGTCCCAGACGCTTTTTCAAACCCAGAGTCTACAAGATCCACACAAATTCATTCCAGTAATCACGTTAAGAAAATTTTTCTTTCAAAGGAGAATATTTAGTTATCCTAATTCAGTAGTAATCAAGGTTCTACTCTTTATATAGAGGCTTAAAAGTCATTTGGACTAGAAACTACTATTTCTATGTGCTATAACAGAAATACTGGCACTTTCACAAGTATGGAGAAATCAACAGTAAAAGAAGACTAAAGACACTTAAACTGATGTGCTTATAAACCTTAAGTACGAAGTTGTATGATAATATAGTATGAGCCAAGGTTGAGTATAGATGAAATCATGGTCATTGAGTATTTTCCTCTCACTTTACTTCTGTATTGTTTATCTTGTTAAACTACAGTGATGTTAAAGTTATCACACTAAATTAGTTAAGATCCTTCTATAGTCAATAAAGAGAAGTGAATCACTTTTCAGTGGAGTTTATTCCATCAAAAGACAGCTGAGTGGATGAATCTCCTTATGAGAGTGTTTGTCCTTTTTCATTGATCATAAAAGAACCTAAATGACCCAGACGTTAACTTTTAGCTGGTTAAGGTCAGATAACAATAATCCCGCAGTCAATCTTGGAGTCCTTTAAGCTTGTCCATCTAGGATGCATAACTTGTTTTACAATGTACTACCTCACAGTCTGCCCTACACAAAGAAAGTTTGTTTCCTCTTGATGAATTTTACCTTTACTTCAGTTTTCCAGATAGACCACCTATCCTTCTTGCACTAACAAGACATGGAAAACATTACAGTAAGCTCCAAGCTACAAATATTGGGAAGGCTTGTTCTCTTTGCCTTTCTGACATGAGAAGTACACAGAATCACAGAATCATTAAGGTTGGAAAAGAATTTTAAGATCATCAAGTCCAACCATCAACCCAACACCACTATGCCACCAAACCATGTCCTGAAGTGCCACATCCACATGTTTTTTGAATACATCTAGTGATGGTGACTCCACCACCTCCCTGGGCAGCCTATCCAAATGTTTGAACACTCTCTCAGTAAAGAAATTTTTCCTAATACCCAGTCTAAACCTTTCCTGGTGCAACTTGAGGCCATTTCCTCTTGTTCTATCACTAGTTACTTGAGAGAAGAAATCAACACCCACCTCAGCACAGCTCCCTTTCAAGTAGTTGTAGACAGTGATAAGGTCTCCCCTTCCCTCAACCTGTCCAGACAGAACAACCCCAGTTCCCTCTGCTGCTCCTCATAAGGTTCTCCAGACCCTTCACCAGCTTCGTTGCCCTTCTTTGGACACACTCCAGAACCTCAACGTCCTTCTTGTAGTGAGGGGCCCAAAACTGAACACAGTATTCAAGATGTGACCTCACCAGTGCCCATACAGAGGCACAGTCACTTCCCTACTCCTGCGAGCCACACTATTTCTGATACAGAAGTAGTTGTTGAGGTCATTCTATTTTATCTTTGCTAAACAGAGAGATATAAAGGTAGCACTGAAAGTTTTGTTCATGTTACTACGGTCTTTCCGTCTAGTGTGGTTGATGTCCCTCTAGTGAAGCAGAGAAGGATGATGTGAAATGTGCAACATGCTCATGCAGGACCACTGTTCACAGTCAAGTACAGAGGGGCCAGAGCACCACAACAGATAAGTGTCTTGGGCTGACAGAGGTTTTTGAGAGGTTTGAAATTTAGTCATTATTTACCCCCGATTGCCCACCTCTGAGATATTCTTCGATTGCTAGATAGAAGTGAAATTATATCATAGGATTCTACTCACTAAAGTAATTTATCCTATGTGCAGATATTTATATTTGAAAAGTGCTTGAAGGAAAACTGGAGTAAAGAGAGAATGAAATGACAGAGAGCTGGACACACTCTACAAATGCAAAGTAGATTTGTGTTACCTTGGGAAAGCAGACTAAAAGACATTATTTGATGTTTCCACTGAAGCTTTAGTGAATCAAAAATTAGGAATAGCTGAATGATGTTACAAGTTTAAGTAAGTGAAAAGGGCAATTGCATTTAAAGAAATAGAGATACTTCATATAAAAAAATTTTTAGGGAAACATAAACTAATAATAATACAAACACAGAGGACAAAAATCAGCCATTCTATTGATTCTAATTATTCATTCCATTGTTTCATTGGAATTTATGCCTAAACGCAACAGAGGATATCAGTAAGTCATAGAATAGTTTGGGTTGGAAGGGACCTTTTAAGGTCATCCAGTGCAACCCCCCTCCAATGAGCGGGGACATCTTCAACTGGATCAGGTTGCTCAGAGACTCATCCAACCTGACCTTGAATGTTTCCAGGGATGAGGCATCTGCCACCTCTCTGGGCAACCTGTGCCAGTGTCTCACCACCTTCATTGTGAAAAATTTCTACCTTGTATCTAGTCTTAATCTACCCTTTTTTAATTTAAAACCATTAACCCTTGTCCTATCACAACAGGCCCTGTTAAAAAGTCTGTCTCCATCTTTCTTAGATGCCCCTTTTAAGTACTGGAAGGCTGCAATAAGGTCTCCCCATAGCTTTCTCTTCTCCTTGCTAACCTTTTTAAAAATGGGTGTGATGTTTCCCTTTTTCAAGTCACTGTGGACTTCCCCTGACAGCCAGGACTTTTCAAATATCATGGAGAGTGGGTTGGGAACTACCTCTGGCAATTCCCTCAGGTCTCTGGGATGCATCTTGTCAGGTCCCATAGACTTGTGCATGTTCATCTGATATAGCAAAACACAGTCTTTTCATTATCTGCACGTTGGAAAAAACATACACAGCTTTTCAGAAATAGGCTTTATTGAACAGAGATTTCTTATTCCAAAAGGAGTCAGTTACCTTACATGTTTCTGCTTTATGATTAAGACTCTACAGCAGGGTGTGAAGGAGCTAAATCAGAAGTAATACTACACAGGGCCACTGGAAGATAAAAAGGAATCAGTATAGTTGAGTGATTCAGAGATAAAATGGTAAACATATTGAGAAATTATGAGAATAATTTCTTTCCTTAAAAATGACACAGCAATGTAATTGCAAATGTTAGCCTTCAGGTATGAACTGTAATCACTCTATCAATCATCTGTAATGAACTAAAGTATTTCAAGCAGAGATGTAGTCTTTTTGTAATATATTAGAGGGAACTATATTAGAGGGATGACAATTATGACTATATTGTTAGAAATATGCTAAAAATTTTGGAAGTTTAACATACACTTCTTTAATAATCTCACAGACATTGTTGACTGCCATCTGCTATGTTTGATTACTCACTAGATGAGGAACACCAGTTTGAAGAGCACCCAGAATAATAATACAAAAGGGAAGGACACACTAACTAAACTTATTCCATGACAATCCATGTGGAATACATAACAAAAAAATTGAAGAGAATTTTGATTGAAACTGCCTGCTACAAATCTTTGGTCATTTCTGTAAGAATGGAAACAAAAGAAATGCTTTATTTCCCAGAGGAGAGGAAAAACACAAAAATCCAATCATGAATGTAACCTCTAAGCTGCTAAAAATCCAGTGTTTTTTCCCACCATGTAGAATTGCACATCTAATGGCTAAATTATTTTTTGCTACATGAAAATATTATGCAAGTATAAAAAGAATTAAAATTTTAAAATCCTGAAGACATGTATGTATTTTAACACTTATGGTAGCTGTAGTCAACTTCCCTGTAAAAAAACCCAAAAACATACGGCTTGGAAAAACAAAGCCAAGAAAATTGATACATCTTTATTTTACAACATGAACACTAAACAAGAAAAATGTCAATTTATAGTAGTAATCCAAGAATAATCTCAAAACTTGTCAACTATCCTATTATAGTCAGCAGGTAACACTTGACAATTATGTTCTACTTTTCAACTTATTATCTTTTAAAATATATTTCATGGATATAATGTGCACAAAACAATATACATTTTTCAAAAAAAGTGTTTATATAATAGCTCACTGCACTAAGATGTTCCTAGAAACAAACTCCAAGTTGCCTTTTTAATTATTTTTTTCCTTTAGCTGTGTTTTTCTTTGCAGCTTCATTTTGCAAAAGATGATTGTAATTCATGAGTTTCTTGCAAGGTTGTTTTTTTAGGTTTTGTTGTTGTTGTTAGTTGTTTTTTTCTCCCCCTTTTCTACAGAAAATACATTTGTGTTATTTTAATCAATCTGTTAGATTATATTCTTTGCACAGATGAATGCCTTATAAGTGGAGAGAGATAAGAGTTTAGTGTACAAGATGGTACAAGCACAGAAAAGTAGTGCTGGTCCCAATATTTGACAGAGCTTAATATGAAACCCAGACTCTTCCGAACATCTTCATTGTTCAGAAAGGAAGGAGTTTGCAAATTCTTCTGTCCTGAAATAAAAGTTGCACAGAGAATGTTGCAAGTGTCACAAAGGTACATAAAACATACCTCTGTATTTGCATCACATTGCTTTTCAATCACATGCCACATCTGTCTGAATTTGAATTCTAATTTTTAATATATTTTCATTCTGTTAACCTATATGATATCATAAATAGAAATTAAACAATTAATACTTTTCCTGGAAAAAAATTGTGGTTTAGTATGGACAGGAATACAGGGAATTACATGAAAATAAAAAGTCACAAACTTCTACTTGACATAAGTAAAGAAAATGCAAGGCTGCCAAGTTCCGCTTTTTTAGTTTACAGAATTTTCTCATATGCATTAAACACAAATATTTGAATTCTGGTTAAATAACTGCCTTTTTTTTTTTTTTTTGTTAATCAGATTTGTATAATCATTTTGCCTGGGAATTTGTGTGTTGAGGTCTCCAGGAATGCTGGAGTAGAAAGACCATAAATCCACTGCAAGGGCATAAGGTGTGATTTTTTTCCTATATTGGGTCAATATTTCATCCTGGAATTTTTAATTAGACGCAAACATACATAAAGCATAGACAAATTATCAGAAGGGTTTATGAAATCTTCATTGAGATGAACAAAAACAATTATTTCTTTACATGTAGAAAGTTGTTAGATGGATCAGTAACCAGAAGGAGCCAGAGCCAGAAATGAGGATGTGATACATATGCCTAAACTAAGGGACCTAGAGACTTTTGGAATGTAACATATTCGACTTAAAGAAGTAGGCCCTGGTTTTATTCATGTATGTTGTCTTAGACCACTATTCTGTATTGAAATAAATGTTATGTTGGAATGAACTATTTAACTCCACAGACTACAACGATATCCTTGTTTGACTGACTTAGACATACATTTATGCAACATTAATCTGACAACAAGTATGTCAATATAAGAAATTAATGTTGTGATTAGTATACTGAATATTTACTCTGATTGCTGCACATGGAATCCTTGAACTTTTAGTGAAAAAGTATTCTCATTTAACATATTAAATATTAATATTTAAGTTTTGAAAATCTGAAGAGCAATGAGAGGAGATGCTTTCTCTTGGTAACATTTAAAAATTATACTAGTTTTAGTTTGCATTTCAAATTAAAATTTACTTTGAATGAGGAAAGCATCAATTTTAATCTAAGACACAGAAGTAGGAATTTTTAACAACATCAAACTTCATTTTACAATAAAAAAATGAAACTGAAAAAATTTTTAAAGACAAAAAATACTTGAGTTTATTTTAAAGAATTCATTGAAGATAATTGTAAACGGCCTTAGCTACAAATACATATATATTCTAGCAGAAGCTTTAAAATTTCCTTTTCCAGATCTCAGTCTAATTTATCCCGAAGAAATCCTTCCTTAAGAAGTCCCTTCTTTTAGTGAAGGAGAAAGAACTTGACTAACTCAAAGAACATCTAAACAAAAACAAAAAACAAATGAAATTTTGTTAAATTATAACTCCATTCTATTCCATTATTTGATCTTTGTTACTTTTAAATTTTTTCAAAGTAATGTAGTATTCTATTGTGTAATATACATTTTAGAATAGCTATAAAAAACTTCATGATACTTCTAGAGAGTCCTGATAGTTTAGTCCCTGATGAATCTTACAGGACCTATTTGTGACTGGTCAAAACAGTAGGTAGGTAAGGTAGTCTTAGATGGAGTCATAGGCAATCATATGAACAGGGAAGCAAGGCAGTAACTTGTAAAATCCAGAGAAGAGGTGATTGCAGTCATCAAGATGAAAGATGATCATTAGGTCCTAGTATTAGGTTTTGGAGGGACAACAAAGCAAGAGCTCTTAATTTCTTTCCTTACCTTAATGAATAGCTTAGGAAATGTTCTTACCTACAGAGATTTTATTCAGGAACTACCTCACAAAGATGTCACTAAAGCTTAAATGCACAAATGTAAGACATAGGAGAACAGGTACTGAACTGTAACATAATTATTAAAAATGAGGCCTGGAAATAAATCTGAAAACATTTAATTATGAAGTAAAGTAACAGACTAAAATTTATATTCTTAAATGAGGCAAGTAACTTTTGAAAAATATAAGTATAAATCTCATATTAAAAAGAAATTAAATTTTCCCAGCATAAGAAAACATGGAAATGTTTTGAAACATAGAATTAATCTGCCCTTTTACTTTGCTGTGTAATCAACGATGTAGCCTAGAGCCAATGCCAATCATTTTCTTAATGGTTAGAACATCTCAGGTTAACTTCTCAAAACCAAATCCTTTCTCTTGAAACTGTCCAGCACAGGGATCTATCTAGCTTTTTTTCTACAACCATGCAGTACTGTAACTTTCAATCCATCAGAATTTGATGATTTTAAAAGAGCAACTTAAACAGAATAACTTGAGTAATTAAATCTCATTAAAAGTTTATTTTTCTGTGTTTTATTTGGGGAAAGTGGGAAATAAGATGTTTTCTATTTTCCTCATCCCCATTGTTATCTGGCTTCTTCATCTTCCATTTGTATACTATGAATAATAAGGCCAAGGAAGCGAAAAATTGGTGTACACAAAGCACTGCTAAAAAGTTCCTGTTTTCTACTAGATTTATTTTTATGTCTCAGATACCTTGGATGCTGGTATCACATCCCCTTAGTACTTTGATAACACATCATCTTGTTTTTCGCTACTCCTAACAATATAGTTCACAGCATTATGGGAATAATTCTGCTCAAAAACAAATCTCAAAGTACCTATAGAGCTGTTCAGAGATTATACACTTAGCAGATAAAGAAGAATTTGTATGCCCATCAGTATGATTTTGAATTTCTTGCTAACGTCATTTTAAAGAGCTATTTCTTAAAATGGAAAGAAAAACTCATACTATGCATCTCTATATATATATTTATATTTTATTCAGTGAAATTTCCTAGATGAAAAAAAAAGCTTTAAATTTTACAAATTCACAGCAACCCTGAGAGGATCAACACTTTATCATGATATAAGGTACACAAACTCTTCAGGAGGAGCATTTCCTGTCTGAAGCATTCACATCTGAATTTAATGATGAGGAATTGCTTCACCTTCAAGTCAAGTTTAATCTAATTTTTTAAGACTAAGATTACTTATACAGGAAGTCCAGGTTATATTTCTCAGTGAGTCTGGGTGTTGAATAGCAGAATAGGTTGCTTGTTTCTACAAGAACAAATGCAGCACTTGATGTCTGAGTAACAAAGGCACAAAATGTATTAAGCATTTGTTCTGAGAAAAAATAAATTACAGGTGAAATATGGTTTCATTATCAACAGTTTTTTTAAATTTTGTAAATTTTGAAGTCTTCTATTACAGTTTTCTAACAAAAATAACTGTCACTTGATATATCACCCAATATCCTATTTATGAAAAGCCACATTCCCTTTGCCTAACTTAATCTAAACGCTAGTGTAGGGGGATTTCCAGTGCAAAGATAATCCCCCTAATAAATAGGGTCCTCCATTTTATGCTACTGTGTTCCCCTAGTACTTTGAAAAAACTTCAGAGTTTGTTTCAAAAAGGCCTGCCATCAAGGAAGTAAACTCTTTTAGGACTGCAATGAAAAAATGTATATACTCTGCTCAAATTCCTGCAACGATCCTGCATCACAGGTTACTCCTTCCCACAGCCTTGGCTCAAAGTTAAACACTGCTTGTGTATTCCTATACTGTTTAGAGAACTCATTCAGAAAATTATAGGGCTGAACTCTACAACTTTGTTAACCAAAGAGAGCGTAGACTTATTATTGCCTAGCTCATGGCTCCTGGGAGCCAGGTAGAAGAAGGACATGTAAACCCTTAAATACACTCAACAGGTAATTTTCAATGGAATTTGACAGGACATGGTTTTCTTTGGCTCACATTCAACACAACAAAAAGTTAAATGGAAAATACCTATTTAGGTATGCATTTTGCCAGACATACCAGATATAGTTTAATACACAATATATCACAGTGACCATACCCATCTAAAGGTTACATGAGTTACAGTGTGTTATGTCTTTACTAGGAGGAACATGGCAAACTCACTTCTTTCTGTGACCGGAGGAGTCAGAGTAATTGCTCACTGGCGGAGGATAACAACTGAGAGGAAGGGAAGAAAAATAAAATGGATGGTGGAAAAAAAATCTTTAAAGAGGGAAAATAGCAAGATGAATTTGAACAACATTGAAAGAAGCAAAGTATTCAGAAGAAAAATATGAATTAAATCATAGAAAAGATGACAAAAAATGCTGGTCATCCATACTTCATCTTAATAGAAAGACATTTCTCAGATTTTCCATCTGATGTGGTAAGGCATACATTTTGTGCGATTAAGGCAACCGAGAGTTCAGGATCTAGTCTAAGATGGTCTTGCAAGATCCTACGGACACACTGAAGAGAAATAAGCACTTTCATCCATCTTTCTGTTTAACCTTGTTGTGGTTTAACCTGATCTAGTAATTAAGCACCACGCAGCTCACTCCCCCCAGGTGGGACGGGGGAGAGAATCAAAAGAGTAAAACTGAGAAAACTCATGGATTGAGATAAAGACAGTTTAATAAGGTAGAGCAAAAGCTGCACATGCAAGCAAAGCAAAATAAGGAATTCATTCCCCACTTCCCATCAGCTGGCAGGTGTTCAGCCATGTCCAGGAAAGCAGGGGTCCATCACACGTAGCGGTTACTTGGGAAGACAAATACCACAACTGCGAATGCCTTCCCCCAGCTTTATACGCTGAGCATGATGTCATATGGTATGGAATATCCCTTTGGTCAGTTGGGGTCAGCGTCCTGGCAGTGTCCAATCCCAACTTCCCATGCACCCCCAGCCTACTCCCTGGTGGGGTGGTATGAGAAGCAGAAAAGGCCTTCACATTGTGTAAGCACTGCTCAGCAATAATGAAAACATCCCTGACATATCAACACTGTTTTCAGCGCAAATGCAAAACACAGCCCCATCCTAGCTACTATGAAGAAAATCAACTCTATCCCAGCCAAAATCAGCACAAACCTTAGGACTGGGATTTAAGAAAATGGAATGAATCATCTTCTGCAGCTGTCATCATATACAGGAGACCTTTGAGTTTAAAAAGTTTAAGCTAGGTGAGATGACTCCCACTCATGAAAATCACCTCAGTCTTATAAATGAATATTCATAATTTATATAAAAGGAAGCAGAGTAACTTGTTTTTTACTGATATCCATTTCAAAGTGAGTCATTGAATTTGATTTTACAACAGATTTGTTAAATAGCATCTGAAATACATATACGTGCTTGCTTTTTTCCAAAATAGAACAACTTGCCAAAGTTTTTGGAGTGTCTGTTAACCTGAAGCTTTATGTATGATGTTTTTACCAAGTGGCACAACTCAGTTTCATGTAAAGGACAAGAAATAAAGTGCTACATTGCCATCAAAAGAGAAAGATTGAAGTTTTTATTTCTGTATAACAGCAAAATAAAGTAAAAGGCAAAGTAGGAAGAAAGTCTAGAGCTCTTAAACTGCAGATAAAGCTTCCCAATTCATGGTCTATATTTCAAAATTCTATAACAATTCATTATATCTCAGTTATCAGATCATTATAACACTCTGTCAGCTTTTCAAATTTTTAGTTCTGAAACATGCAGTCAATAACATTTTTAACGTATGTCACGGCTAGATTTTTCTCACAACAATACAGAGCTTTAGCTTTTTTACACCAACATTTACACCTTTATCAAAATTGTATTTATAATGAAATTTCTCAGTTTAATTAACAATTCAAACCACCCTCAAACCTACTTAGTTAAAAGGCAACTTAGATACCCCATATAAATAAACATTGGCTTGAATTAAATATGGTGGGATGGAGATAGAATGGACTTACCATTAACTTGAAGTCTCTTCAGTGTAGAGAGGGTTTTGAATTGATTTTTTTACGTATATAAAAAAGGGGAACAGAAGAAGTAAGCAAGACGTAAATTTTGGAGGGTGGGGAAGAACATTTGCCCATCAAACTTGTTAGTGTTCTTGTCTTTTTGATCAACAGGATGCATATGATCATCCAGGTCAAAACAGTGTTACTGAAATCTCAGAAAGCCCTTTCCAGCTTTGCAACAAACCTTTATCTCACAGTGAGTCTCACTGTTAAGAACGTGGGTGAATATCTGGAGTGCCTTCCCATAGGTATAAATGAAGAGTGAAATAACATTAAGAAATTTATATTATTTAATTGAGAATCTCAAATCTACCCACATCTTCTCTTTTTTGAGGCAACTTTCCTAACTGCCTCACGTCTCTTGTCCATGCCTTTCTCCCATTTCCACCCCACATGCTCACTGTCTCAGCTTCTGAAATCCAACTCCCCTCCCTCCTGCAGCCTTCTCCCCAGTCTGACTACATTTCATGCAATTTTTTCAACTGCAGCCTTCCACAACTCTGGCTTTTATTTTATCCAGACTAAAGCCCCTTTTTCTAAAACCCAGCTTCCATTAGAGATCCCTAACAAACCCTCACAGTTGCCATCCAGGTCCTGACCACAGCTCCCTTCAGTTTACATTACCTCCCCTACCTCTGCTCTCCTCATTGCACAGACAGTCTTTGCTTCTTATTTAATTAATTGCTTTTATGCATTAAAAGTGTGCCACAACCTCACTTGCAGCTTTTGACCCCATTTGAAGCCTTGATTAGTGCGCATCCTTTGGCTGAAAGGACAGGTTACACTCCATCAGTTGTTACTGGAAAGAGAAATGAAAGAAAAGGAGGGAAGACACAGAAGCTTGACAGATTTTTTCTTAAGCTTCTTGAACTATGGCAGTTTTTCCTTTCTCTAGGACATTTCATGCTTCCCTGCTAGTATTTCCTATTATAGAACCACTGATTTAAATATAAGATACTAAAGTTTTTCAATAGTTTATAAAAATGTCCTTGAATCCTGGGCCTTGTCTAAGGGTGAACAGTCACCTATTCTGGTGGGAAGCTGGAAGGTAGCAAAGGAATAAAAAAGCAAATTAAAACCATAATTCAGTCTTCACATAAATTATAGTTTAAATTAGCAAATGAGTAAAAATCAAGGGACCTAATTCTATAGATATGTTGCTGGAAAACAAACAAGATAATATGGGGGAGTGGCAAAGAAGTACTCCCTTCTACTCTAGAACATAGCTTAATGCCGGGTTTTGTGTTCATCTCTTTCTCCTACATTTCCACAAGTCCTAAAATACATGCCAAAGCACATACTTATTTACAGATGTTCATTCTAATATTAACTCACATAAAGTTATGCATAAAGATAGAGGTAAAATTGTAACTACAGAGAAGGCATTTTTAAAAATTATTTTTATAACAATGAAGAAAACTGTTTCCAGGAAAAAAAAAATTCCCAGAGTAAATAAATAATCACCTTGCCATTGTTTGCTAATGACTGCAGTACTGAAAAAGTAAATGTATTTTTTCACTCAAAAATTCTTGAAAACTTAGTTCTATCTTAAATAATTTCACTGTCACTCAAAATCAGCTATTACAATTACTTTGGGAAATAAAGGAATATCAGGAGAACACTCTAGAATTAATATTCTGCAAAGGCATTTTGATGTCAACATCACTTTTTACAATAACATTTTCAGAAGCATTAATAACAACTGTTCACTCTTATCACTAGCAAGTAGTGAATGGCTGGAGATAGTCTGTTTTTTCTTCAGTCAAATAGGAAAGAGGCCGGTTTCCAAATTCCCTTAAGCTCTGCATCAGTAAAATTAAACCCAGAATCAAAATTAATGTATTAAAAACATGCAAAGACATGTTTGTGTAAGTCAGACTCAGCTGAGCAAAAAAACAGTGGGAAAAAAACACTACTAAATGTTGGCACACTACATTTTTAGCTCTTTTAACTTACATTCATTGAATGGGTTTACCAGTGACACCTTGATGCTCTCACTCACCTGACTTCCTTGTTACCACTCAAACTACATTTACAAATTAAGTTCTTAAAAACCTTTTTTCTCTGCCTGTTGATACTATTCCTTCTTGCTCATCTTAGGTATCAGGTCTTGGTTCTGTCTGCATTTTGTTTCCTTGAGTGACTCCTATTTCTCCAAACGTCATCTCAGGCTTAGTTCTTGACTAGCTTTTGCACAGGTCTTGTGTGTATTTTGAGATTTACATCGTTAGGGCTTAAACTGAAGTGATATTAATAGAAATTAATGATAGACAAGAACTCATTAGCTCATCTATGCAAATCAGCCACACAGTGAACTTAGCAGAAATATAACAGAATTTGAATCTAATGGAACTTCTGAGAATTTTGTTACTTGGGAATATTTAAAATAAATTAGGATCTTTACATATCTTTTCTTTTTTATAAGCTTTACTTATTTTGCTAAATCTTTGTCCATCTCATACACTTGACTAATGTTTTACTAATTGCAATACCAAGGATCTGTTTGTCACTGCTGATAAATTGTGTACTCTTCTATCATTCTTTCAACTTCTTAGTTTTGAACTTTCTTCCTATGTATTATTTTTTAACTGTCACACTGGACATATTTCATTTCAGATCTAAAGTACTATAGCTAAATTTGATCCACTGGGGAAACAAACAAAGAAACTCTTTAGCTTCTAACAGTTTTAACAGAACTACAGAACATTTCACCAGATATAAAATTAGGAGCAGTCCTGAGGGAATAACTCATGTAATACACTGTAAAGACCTCTGTCTTCTATGTACTGTTTTATGCATCTTCTAATGGCTTCAACTTCCCTAGACACTTAGGTCTTAACCTTAATCTTAAATCTTAAATAAAGTTTTTCAGTCTGGAGAAGAGGAGGCTGAGGGGAGACCTTACCATTCTACAACTGCATGAAAGAGGGTTGTGACGAGGAGGATGTTGGTCTCTTCTCCCAAGTAACTAGTGATAGGACAAGAGGAAATGGCCTCAAGTTGCGCCAGGGGAGGTTTAGATTGGATATTAGGCAATATTTCTTGACTGAGAGAGTGGTCAAGCATTGGCACAGGCTGCCCAGGGACGTGGTCGAGTCACCATCTCTGGAAGTGTTCAAAAAACATGTGTATATGGTCCTTCAGGACATGGTTTAGGGGACATGGTGGCGCTGGATTAATGGTTGGACTTGATGATCTTGAAGGTCCTTTACAACCTTAGTGATTCTGTGATTCTGTGATTCTGTGATTCTGTGAAGAGGGAAGAGAAAAAAAAATAATAGACAAAGGAGAGAATGAAGGAGAAAACACTAACATCAACATCATACTCTTCCCAGAGAGGAAGTCTCATTGCTGTACACCTACCAGACTGAAGCCATTAACCAGAGAATAACACCAGAAAAAGAGGCAGAAACTAGAAAAGGTGTATATAACAATTTTAGCTCCATTATTATTATTAAGACCTCTTTTTTTGCTTTCCCCTGTGCATCAGTATATATTTCTTTATTATCTTTTTCTTTCCTTTTCTCTAATATTTATGTCTGTCCTAATAATAAGCCTTGCATTAGGCAATTATAATTTCATTTGTACAAAATAAGTATACACATGCATACTACATATATAATATATACACACATTATATATATAATAAATATATACAGTATATATAAACTCTGTGTGTGTTTATATATACTGTATATATCCAATGTGTATATATACATATATGTGTGTGTATAGGTGTGTATATATATAAAGACTGTATATATACAAAGTTAATATAAATGTTATATGTATATATTCACAGAGTTAATTTTCTTCATAGTAGATACTGCAGTGTTATGTTTTAGATTTAGACCAAAACAGTTGATAATATACTGATGTTTTAGCTATTGCTGAACAGTGCTTACTTACAACATGATGACCTTCTCTGTTTCTCATGCTGACCTGCCAGAAGGTATTTTCAGTATTTTGAACACCCTTGGGTAGTTAAAATACCTCTATTGCTACTTCTGGGGAACATTGTTTTGGTTTTGTCTAAGGTTAGCAAGCAATTTAAGAATATCACCCAGAGATCTGCCCCAAGGCTGGATAGTTATGAATGGCAGGGTGTGTGGAACAGCATGGGCAAATGCCTGGGGCAGTGGGCACCTCCAGCGTTTTGGAACTTTACTCCCGAAGAAGTGCAGAATCCTCATAAACCAGCAGAATATTTGGAAGAAGGATGCTGTCAGCCTGGCAGCTCCAAGGAGACACAAATCATTGCAATGTGCTGGGGCCTGGCCCATGCCTACCGAACCCTATTTAACACTATGCAAAGGGGAGAGGGGCTCTCTGGGTCTGATGGCAATGTGGCAGGCACTGTGACTACTCCAACCCCTGCAACAGGCACTGTCACTACTCCAAGCCCTGCGATGGGCACTGTAGCTACTCAGACTGTTGCAGCTGAACCAGAGAAGCAGCCCATCCCAGTATCAGTTGCCCCTATACAAACGAAGAAATCTTGGAAGCGGAGGTCAGCTCGTTTAGTAACGGGCGAAGCAGCTTTTCCTGAGAAGGAGCCAGAGGAAGAGAGCGAGGAGGCAGAGTGCTCCAAATCAGGACCATCACAAGGACCGAAGAGGAAAGAGAGCGAGTCATTGCTTGAAGAGGAGGAAGAGGACGAACTCATAAAAGAGACGGTAACTACCCAATCTCTATCCCTGAGTGAATTGTGAGATATGCGAAAGGATTTCAGCCATCGTCCAGGTGAGCACATTGTCACCTGGCCGCTCCGATGCTGGGATAATGGGGCCAGTAGCCTGGAATTAGAGGGTGGGGAAGCCAAGCAGCTGGGATCCCTTTCTAGAGAAGGGGGCAATGACAAAGCTATTGGAAAAGGTGCACGAGTCCTCAGCCTCTGGAGACGGCTCCTGTCCGGTGTGAAGGAAAGGTCTCCCTTCAAGGAAGATGTTCTATGTCACCCAGGCAAGTGGACGACCATGGAGAAAGGTATCCAGTATCTGAGGGAGCTAGCTGGGGAGTAAGTGAGCAGCTGTGTGGTGCTTAGTTGCCAGCTGGGGCTAAACCACGACAGGGAATTAAAAAAAAAAAAAGATTTAAGAGTTTGCCTAACACCAAACTTTGTTAGATTTTCTAATACAATAAGTTGCACTAAAAAAAATCAGTCTAGCATAGCAGATGAATTCAGTAAACCTAAAATATATATGCATAAGTAATTTGTAGTCTACAGTATGCATAATAGCTTTCCCATTAGACCACAGACCGTATGACAGTACATGCAGAATGCTTTGTAAGAACCAATTCAGAACTTCATTTTAGTAAAAACACTGTGAGTTGGTACCTCCTGATAGCAGATCAAATACATAGATGAGAATTTCAACCTAAGAATTTACAAATTATGTTTATACATAGATGCTTAGGCTGAAGTTGGTCAGGGTGTTTAAATAAAGGAATTTCTTGTTACAATCCATTTAAAATTGTTTGTGCAAAGAAATCCTGGTTTTCTAAATATTTAATTTTTGTTGACATTTGGAATTGGAGCCCATCTTTGTTTCACTCTAGTGCTGTGACTATATTGTGATAGTACATGAACCTGTCCCATTCATGAATTAGAGATGGTTATTTCTACATTGCCTCCAAATGATGGTTGAAGTTCATACAATATGGTGGTAGTTAGGCAATCAATATTTATCAGCATTTTATAGATTTTTTTTGTTGTCAGGCAGAAATAAAAACAGTAATTTGCACAATGTCTTAGAAAACAAACAATACATTATTGAAAATAAATCATGGTCATAAACTAAGCCTGTGGAGATTCTTTGTCACAACTTTATATTTGACATACACATTGACAAGGACTTAGTAGGTTGGAATTCTCCACAAAATCTTTTTAAAATAGATGCATCCTGCCTCATACAATGATTTCCTTTTAATTATTTTTTATTTTTAAAATTAGGATGTGACCATTTAAACAAAGGAAGGCTGAAAGATTAAGTAATGCAATGAGAGAGAAGAATGCTGAGTTCAGTCAAAGAGAGCTCAATTTGCTTGAGGAAACTAGAGAGGAGTTTCATCACATGTGTAGCAAGCAGAGCGGAGGTAGGGATAACTAGCTGGTAAAAATAGATTAAGTGAGCAGAGTCTCTTTCTTTCCACAAAAATGATGAACTGAAATAAGAAACATTTCCCAGTAATCTGCATTATTTTGTACTTTCTCTTCTCAGTGAGAAAAATAATGGTATGTTTAGAAATTTGGTACAAAGCCTATGTGTTGCTTTATGCATTTTTCCATGGTCATTAAGTATCATCTGAAGAAACATGAATAAAAAAACCCCAACCAACCAAAGAAACAAACAAAAAACCTAGAAAGTCCACAACTTCAGTAAGGTCTGAGGATACCTGTGAGGATCCTAGTAAGTGATCTGAAGTAAATGCTTAGGACAGTTGATTGGACCAGGAGGTCTGTCTTGCAGGGGCACACACAATGCTGTCATTAGAGACAGGAAATGGGTACCTTCCAGAACTGAGATGTAAAATCATAAAATCATAGAATCATGGAAGAATTTGAGTTGGAAGTGAGTTCTAAAGGTCCAATCCCCCTGAAATGAGCAGGGACATCTTCAACTAGATCAGGTTGCTCAGAGCCCCATACAACCTAACATGGAGTGTTTCCAGGGATGGGGTATCTACCATGATGTGGGCACTTTGTCGCTGGCAGAAATCATCGGTGTCTAGCAACAGTCATTCAGCCAGCACCTGCCACAGATCACTTAGAACAATATTTTCACCAGCCGGTGTTATATTCCCTTACTTGGATAGATAAGCTTGTAAAGTAATTTCCACCTACATATGGGTAAAGCTACTTTTAAATACAGCCCTGAAAGCCAGCACTAAACAGTTCTCAACACCTTTCACTCCAGCACATTCTAGCATGCTTTTTTTTTTTCCCCAAATGTAACTGTTCATTGTTAGGTAAGCTCACTTAACAATCTTCCACTGCCAACAGCACTTTCTAAAGAGCAGATTTTAAAATTTCCTCATGGGACACTTTTTACACACTATGAATTTTATTGGCAAAGCACAAAGAAACTTTCCATTTTAAATATAAAATTATGAAGCATCGTTTTTACACGTTTCTTCATGTCTTAGCACTACTCTGAACTAGTACGCTATGAAGTGAACCACTGGTCCCATCCACACTGTATTTAATGTAATGCTCCAGTGCCCCTTAAAAAAAAGCTTGTTTTTTATTTTCTTTTGTTCTTTTTGCCATTTAAAATGATCCCCCACCAAATAGCAGTACAGCAGTGTTTTTTTTAGTTATCAAAGTGTGACCAGTAGATAGTGGCTCTGCAGAGATGTCCCTCGAGTCCTGGTAGACACATTGACCATGAACAAGCAATGTGTCCTTGCAGCAAACAAGGCCAAGTCCCCTGGGCTGAATGAGGCAAAGTGTTGCCAGCAGGTCAAGGGAGGCTTCCCCTCTGCTCAGCCCTGGTGACACACATCTGAGTGCTGTATCCAGTGCTGGGCTCCCCAGTAAAAGACAGACATGGACATATTGGAGGGAGTCCAGCACAGAACCAAGAAAATGATTAAGGGACTGGATCATCTTTCACATGAGGAAGGACTGGGAGAACTAGGACTATTCAGCCTGTAGAAGAGAAGGCTCAGGGGGAGTCTTATCCATGTGTATGAATACCTGATGTGGAACACAGACAAGGGGTGTAAAGAAGATAGAGCCAGACTCTTTTCAGTGGTGACCAATGACAGGACAAGAGGCAATGGGCACAAACTGAAATACAGGAAATGCCAATTAACCACAAGGAAGATTTTTAAAATTATTATTTTTTTATTTATTGTGCAGGTGTTCAGACAATGGAATAGGTCATTCAGGGAGGTTGTGGAGCTTCTGTCCTCACAGCTATTAAAACCTGACTGGGCACAGTTCTGAGCAACCTGCTCTAGCTGAATCTGCTCTGAACAGCAGTTTAGACTATATGATTGTTCTTCAGGGAAGAACTGGATGGGAACAGTCTATTAATACATGGCTCAATGACTGGTGCCACTGCCACAATTTTGGGGTTTTGATAATGGGATGCCCTATATGGCACCTGTCTTGCTGGTATCAGATGGAATTAACCTTTCTGAAAGGGGAAAAAGAGTCTTTCTTTGCAAGCCAGTGGGGCTTATTGACAGACTAGACTTGAAGGGGGAGGGGAAAAATATCGGGCTTGCTTGTGACAAGCTGTTAGATGACTTGCCAAAATTAGAGGGATGGGGTGTTAACGAGGGCCCTCAACCTGTGGCTCTGAGATGTGTTGGCTACACTGCAGCACACTTGAAGTCTTACAGAGATGAGCCACGGGCTCCTGAAGTAATATGAGCCAACAGGGAAACAGCAGTGAAATACCTCAAAGGAATTAAGGGGTGTTCCTCTAAGAAGATGACATGGCCGACAGCCCAGATGAAGTGCCTCTACACCAATGCACACAGCATGGGCAACAAACAAGAGGAGCTGGAAGCCACCGTGCTGCTAGAATGTTACGACCTGGTTGCCATTACTGAAACGTGGTGGGACGAATCCCAAAGAAAACTTCCAGCTCTTCAGGGAGTTAGTCAATAGGACTCCCTGGGAAAGTGTCCTCAGGGACAAGGGAGCACAACAGAGCTGGCAGATCTTTAAGGATGCTTTCCACAGAGAGCAAGAGCTCTCAATCCCCAGTTGTAAGGAATGACGAAAGGAAGGTAAGAGGCCAGCATCGTTGAGTGGAGACCTGATGGGCAAACTGAAGGGCCAGAAGGAAATGCAGAGTCAGTGGAAGCAGGGACAGGTATCCTGGGAAGAGTACAGGGACGCTGCCCAGTTGTGTAGGGATGAGGTCAGGAAGGCCAAGGTGTTGCTGGAGCTGAACTTGGCAAAGGATACAAAGAATAATAAGACGGATTTCTACAGGTATGTCAGCCAGAAAAAGAAGGTCAAAGAAAGCGTATCCCCCTTAATGAGCAAGACTGGCAAACTGGTAATAACAGCCAGCAATATATGCTTGCAGCCCAGAAGGCCAATGATATCCTGGGCTGCATCAAGAGAAATGTGGCCAGCAGGTGGAGGGAAGTGATTCTGTGCCTCTGCTCCACTCTGGTGAGACTCTACCTGCATTCAGTACTGCATTCAGCTCTGGAGCCCTCAGCACAAGAAAGAAGTGAACTTATTTGAGTGCGTCCAGAGGAGAGCCACAAAAATGATCAGAGGGATGGAACACCTCTCCTCTGAGGACAGGCTGAGAGAGTTGGGATTGTTCATCCTGGAGAAGAGAAGGCTCCGGGGAGACCTTATTGCGGCCTTTCAGTACTTGAAGGGTGCCTATAAGAAAGATGGGGACAGACATTTTAGCAGGGCTTGTTGTGATAGGACTAGGGGTAATGGTTTTAAACTAAAAGAGGGTAGATTAGATATAAGGTAGAAATTTTTCACAATGAGGGTGGTAAGACACTGGCACAGGTTGCCCAGAGAGGTACTAGATGCCCCATCCCTTGAAACATTCCAGATCAGGTAGGACGGGGCTCTGAGCAACCTGATCTAGTTGAAGATGTCCCTGCTCATTGGACGGGGTTGGACTAAATGGCCTTTAAAGGTTCCTTCCAACCCAAACTATTCTATGATTTAAGCAGGCATACAGTATGACTGTATGATTCTATAAATACGGAACTTGCAAGAAATATTTAGTGTTTCTTCCTGCTGTACAATACTATATAATACAGCAAATTCATATCAGCTCTGATTGTCTATGTAAAATAAGAGGAGTCAAAGATTAGACCTAGCTGACTTTAAAACACCTACACATTTTTCCCTTAATAATTATTAAAGAATTGTTTATATAATTTTAGAAGTATATAGGTAACTGTTAGATCTCAATGCAGAAAATATTAACTGCTTGAAAGCATTATTATCTGTGCAAATTACCTTTTTTCCCCCAATATCTCATCTTTTAGCTTAAGCAGAATTCCACAGTGAAGTAGTTGATGATTTTTTTTTCCACATTTTTTCCCATGCTTTAAATGTGTGGTTTTTTTAATAAATTGAAAAACTTCGCTGTGGAAGAAAAGAATGACTGAAGTTCAGGGAAAATTTCCCATAAATTCAAACATTCATTGTAGCAGGTGTAGCTGAATGTCTAAACGAAATAGGTATGTCATGGTTTAGCCAGCAATTAAGCACCACACAGCCACTTGCTTGCTGCCCCCGCACAGTGGGATGGGAAAGTCAATCGGGAAAAACTCATGGGCTGAGATAAAAACAGTTTTACAGGACAGCAAAAGAAGAGAAAACAACGATGATAACAACAACAATAACAATCACAGTAATAATGACAAAGGAATGTACAAGAACAGCGATTGCTCACCACCCGGTGATCGATAGACCGTCCCCAAGCAGTGATTCCTGTGCCCCCCGGCTAACTCCAGTTTATGTACTGGGCATGACGTCGTATGGTAGGGAATATCCCTTTGGCCAACCTGGGTCAGCTGTCCCGGCTGTGTCACCTCCCAGCTTCTTGTGCACCTGCTCACTGGCAGAGCATGAGAATCTGAAAAGCCCTTGACTTAGTATAAGCACTGCAACTACTGAGCCACAACTAAAATCTTCAGTGTGTTATCAACATTATTCTCATACCAACTCCAAAGCACAGCACTATACAGGCTATAGGGAAGAAAAAACAACCCCATTCCAGCCAAAACCAGGACAAGGTATAAATCAAAAAATTAAGGTAGAAAAAGCTCACATAAAAATAATGCATATGTAACTTAATGTACCTGAATGAAAAGACTATGAGATATAAACTGTTATCCTACATTCACATACGGCTACAAAGAACTCAGGACAGGTAGATACTGGAAAATATCCAGGAAAAGCTACCCAATAAAACTAAGTTTCTTAAATCTGTCTCCGAACTAAAATTAATATAGAGAGTTCAGAAATATGAAAAAAGCCATCTGCTAACTAGTGAACATAGGGTCCACAGAGTGAGTATTGTACAAAGGCAGAGTCAATTAACTTTTATTTAAAACTCTCTTTGGTTCCCGAAGTTCTCAACATTCTTCTGTTCTCAGAATCTCAACATTCTCAAAATGTTGAGCAAACTTAACAACATAGAAACAAATTCTTATATACTAAAAGAATTATGTCTTTTTATCTGCTCTTTCCTAGTAGGTCTTTGTATTTTCCAGAAAGTCCATGGAAAAATGAATCTATATTGTAATAATATTTTATATTTCTTATTTCTAATTTCAGAGCTTGCTTTGATGATACATAGTTTTTATGGAAAAACCTTCCTTTTTTTTTTTACCATTTTTAAAAATCAAAATGAATTTTTGAGGAGCATAGACATATGAATCTGACCTGTTCAATGAATGATTCTCAGATTGCTTCTTCCTACCCCACATTATAGTTTGATGATGAAAATCCAAAGGAGTATTTTTTTCTCATTTAAATTTGCACTTATATGAAAACATTGGCCTTATATAGAGGATCAATATTTGATTTTATTCAGCTGGGTTTTAATAAAAAAGGAAGAAAAACATTGTTACAAATTTTACATGAAATGGTTGTGGAGTAATCGCTGAGGGGTACTTTGGAAATTTACCCTCTAAGAACAGCCTTGAAACCAGGTGGAACGTAGCACTCGTGTACAATGTCTCTGTGCCATGGAGGTTCCCTGGACGGCCTTGGATGTTGGCAACATCAGGGGCACCTGGTGTGCTGACTCTGGGAGAGATTACATGGAGGGTGGAGTGGAGTGGAGACCTCGTGGCCATGCTCTGTGAACAGGGGAGTTTAGGGATGCACAGTATGTACACTGATAAGCTGCGCTTGCGATGTCATGGGGCAAGGACCTGTCAACTTTGATGAAGTGCTGTACTTGGAGTGAACTTTGCTAATTATAATATCATTATAATACTAAAACGCACACCCCTCTCAAAAGTTACCCACTTCCCAAGGTGCGACCCCTCCTCAATGAGCGTGCGCACTGAATTTTTCCTAGTCTGTACCTTTAAACGCGAAGCGAGAGAATTCTGCACCAATCCTGATAAAGGTATGTATGACTAGAGTCACTCAAGCTCCATCTGCGAAGTAAAACACTATAAAACAGCATTTTAAGAGCTGGATGTCAGGGAAGATACCATCATCATGTACTATTCTAACTTCTGGGATCAGTCGATGGGCTGAGCCTCTCTTCCCCCCCATCGGGACGTCGTTGGGTAAGATTCGAACACTTGGTCATACCAAGTGCCTCCCCGGGAAACTTAGAAATCTCTATAGAGTCACTTTACAACTTTTAACGTGTTTGTAGCCAAGCAGTGTTACTCATACTTTTGGTATTTGCACGTGCTTTGTAGGCAGTGAATTTATCACCGGCAATCCAAAGAACCTGTGTGTCTGTTGCTTCAATAAATCGCACTATTGATTGACTCAGCCGTGTGTGTGTTGTCCCTGAACGCGACCGTACCTCTGAGTGCAGCCGTGTGAGTTCAGGAGGTGTCCGGCTGAGCAGGTAGTGTGATGTTAGTAGTGCATCCGGACCCGTGATAGTCCAACGAAGATGTTGGGCACGACCGGACTACTAACGCTGACTTTGGGCATCATTCAGAACCTGAGGTCAGCCACCCCCAGTCCCTCTGATATCTGAGGATCGACTGGAAAGCAAGGGGGTTTAGTTTCTGCTGAATTGCTCTGCCTCTTAACGCAACAATGGTTAACCAAAACTCAGGGACTGTCTGGTTTTTTGAACTAGTTCCTATCAAGCCAGCTAACGTTAGTAAGCAAAGCGTTCGTATACAAAGAATACATCATATTATTTTTCTCCCATCAGTGAAAAAAGAAAAAATGAAGCAGAAAACAGTTGACTCATACCCCTGAAGCTGGTTAATGAGGTACATAATATGCCAACAGATTTTGTTCATATACAAGAGTGGTCCTTGCACTCATATGCAAAGACTATTCTTTATTCTCAGTAAATTACTGATTACATTTGTACATGTCCCTGTTTTGAGCAAAGGAGGCACCTGTTTATGTTGGTAGCCCCACTTTCATTTCATACAAATTAACCCAAGCAAGGTATTACTCTTAAACACACAGGTCTCAATGAGATTTAAACAAATCAGTTACAGCTGTGCAGCAGCTGTTCAGAGGTTCAGCAACCCACAGTGTTTGTAACTGACATGCAGGGTGTGATAAACCTTTTGGGCTGGACCATTTCCAGACAAAATATTAAGTGCTGATACTGTCAAGAGTCTTGCTTGACCTGCTGCAGCTCACTTTACATCACCCTTTCAGTCAAGGCATTATAAGGTGATAACCTCTTTTAACAGTAGTGCCTCTATAGATTCTACCCTCAATGTCAAACATTACCTGTAAAAGTTCAGAATAAATTTGCTGAAGACTCTGCAAAAACTGATGTGTTTGTTAGACTACCTAATACCAGAATATGGAAAGAAAGTGGACTAAGATCTTGAAATAACTGAAAATTTGGGATTCATTCCTCAGTCTCTGAGTCTGAATGGGAAATGGGAATGAGAAGTCTGGACAGTTTTGGAAATCTGACTGGACACTTACCTACCTCTTTAATTGTATATATGCACAAAGATTTTTATAAGTATCTCTTCCAGAGCTAAATAGATATAATATCTGTAATGCTATATAATAATTGGATATATAAAATAACTAATACAAGTGTCTGAGTCTGCAGTACATAAAGATGCTTACAATCTTCTTTAGCTAGTAAACCAACATCTTATCCCTCATTACACAATAACAAGTGCTTTAGGCTGTGCTTACAGGTCATCTCAAGTCAGAGGTATTAAAACTACCTTAAAGCCATGAAAGGAATACGACTTAGAATACACATCTGTGACCAGGTGGACTGTGAAACATTTTTAGCAGATGACAGCAATTCAAACTGTTTATTCAATGGCAAAATTAATTAGAAGTCAATTTTTAAAAATTTTGTTACTATTGAAGTCTTTGTGGTGTCCTTCAAGTCACATGAAAAAACAATAAGATTTAACCCCAAAACTCTGATGATCTGTACATTCTATAAAAATAGTTCTGAAGAAAATGTGTTTTTTTCTGAAGGGAAAAGGCAATAACAGCATTAGGCTTACCTTTATATATTGTTCTTTCTTCTTTTATTATCCACTAATTTTTGTTTTCATAGACTTTATAGCAGTTAATGACATATTTGAGACATATCTTTCCGTTTTCAAAGACCAAATCTCAGCTTTTTCATGTCACATCAGTCATTGATAGGCACCTACTTCAAAAGAAAAAAAAAGTCTTCTTGCTTCATATTTGTCAACAACACTTATAAAAAGATTTTACTGCTCCATTTAATGGGAGGCTATTTGATACTGGTATCAAAATTGGCAACAAAAATGTTTCTAGTGTAGAAAGAGAAATAATCACTAAACCAGTAAAGCCTGGAAACAAGTACGTAAGAAATAATCACAAATTTTTATGTTCTCAGAAGGTTAGCTTACTGTAGTTTTATTTTATATATGAATAATTTTTATTTTTATTTCATTTCAGTCCTAGGGAAGAGGCTTCTCAGACACCACACACAGAAAGAAGGATCATCAAATTCTATAGACAACGGATGCCCAATTGCTTATACTGCAAGTACAAGATGTGAGGCAAACAGGGGGTTGGTGTGTTGGAAAACACTTTCATACTTAGTTTAGTGTTCCATAGGAGTTAAATCCTTTTTCCTGTCTCCCTTGAGATTTCCCACTGTGCCTGCTAAATTGTAGTACATTTTGTTGAATGTCACAGAAAAATTAAATAAATTAAAAAATGGTGGAAAACAAGCAAAAAACAAACCCCAAAACCAAAACTCCTTCACATCTGATTGATAGTTAATGATAGTTTGATAACATAATACTTGGAGTTCCATAAACCACGAAATAAGACAGGAGGTGTACCATTATCCTGAAGTGTTTCCTTCAACATCTGTTCATAAGACACATCAAATAAATTTTTGCAAGAAAAGAGAAAGATCTACACAGGAGCAGAGACACTTAATGCAGTTTTCTCTAAACTTGTTGCACAGCATTAAGAAATATTTTAACAATCATACAAATCCCTGTCAAATTTTAAAATGTCACACATTGCTAGTTGTAAAATTTTTTCTTTCTTTTTTTTTTTATTTGTAAAAGAAAATATTTTCCTGAAACAAACTTCAGAGCACTTGTGAGAGGGTTGAAAACCCAGTGTTATCCTTGCTTATATTTGAGACTAACTCTACAGTTCTTTCAGCACGATTACATCAATTTACCTGAAAAAATAATAAAAATAAGGAGATGGATTTTCCTGGAGCTTTTTCTATAAAAAATATTTTCATTATTGATTCTAAACACAGGCTGGAATAAATCTTATGCATTTATGGAAATAAAGATGTCAAAACCAATTTTACAGGCACTTTGGTTAAGTGTCACTAGTGCCTCTTGGCTCCTGTGTGCTGGCTCCTAGGTATAGGGTGATGAGGTTTGTCCCTTTGGATGGCTTCAGAGAGGTTCTCTCCAAGAAATGCATATCAATTCTGAAGTATCAAACAATGAAGAAATATATTCCTCAGATTTACCTACATGATACATGGCTGCTGTAATGAAGCAATTTCAGCTATTTATCTGACCAATATCACTGGAGAAGATGTCTTTTTAACTGTCCAATTCTGTGGTTTATTTGGGCCAAAGCATATTTTGAAAATATACCTTCAACATATTTTAATCAATTATTTAAGTTCTGAAACATATCTTCAGAAAATCCTACTTTTGAAAGATATATTTAAGGAATGCATGATAAAGCTCAGGAAAATGTTCAAGACAGGCTAAATAAATGGTAAAGAAAGAGAAACTAGTACAAAAAAAGCAAAGGGAAATGGTAAGAAAATGGCAGTAAATGACAGAATAAAACCAGGATTATATATATGCATAGATATATTAAAAAAATATATTCTGCTATAAGAAAATGGAAGTAAGAGGGAGAAATGGAATAAAAAATACAAATTGTGCGGGAAGCAGAATTAAAAAATAAAATAAAAGTTAATGAAAATGAAGTAGCCATAAGACGACAATAAAACACAAACAGAAACAAGGCCTTACTATAGGTATAGCAAGGCGGATAGTTTTCGGAAGCACAGCTGAGTGTCAGGGAAGTAAATAAAAATGGGAAATTATACCTTAAGATGCTGAAAGAACAAGCGAGCTTTTACATTAAACCTTGTACTTCTTGACAACATCCGCACCTGGTTGAGGTATCAGGGAAACGGTACATACAACATTTCCATTCCTGGCGTGCATGTTGATCTTAGTCACAATTCATAGGTATTTTCATTTTGTACCCCTGGGTTTTTTATACCACAAGGATACAACATATGTATTAAGTCTGAGGTATTAAGGTGCTGACCCCTTTCTCCCTGATATCCAGTGATAGGCCTCATGGGACTGGTTCAAAGCTGCACCAGGGGAGGTTTAGACTGGGCAGTAGGAAGCATTTCTTTACCGAGAGGGTGGTCAGGCTTCCTAGAGAGGTGGTCGATGCCCCAAACCTATCAGTGTTTAAGAGGCATTTGGACAATAATATAATGTGCTTTAATACGCTTTAACCTGGTCAGCCCTGAACTGATCAGGCAGTTGGACTAGATGATCATTGTAGATCCTTTCCAACTGAAATAATCTATTCTAAATCCAGAGATTTTGAAGGGCTAGCCAATCATTCAGTAAAACCTGCATGCTTTTGTTTCAGGTTATCAAAATGAAAATAATATATAGATATATTTTATAAATAGTGTCTTTTTATATTAAAAGAGTGTCTGTGGTGGCTTCCAGCAAGTGGTTGCTTCCATTTCTTGTAATTATGCCCATGCTCAAACTGATAAAAAAACCTCCGCCAAGTACTTTACAGAAATCATCCTCTTTTTTTCAGGTTTTCTGACTTTCCAAAGAAAGCACATACCTTTTTCATGTACACTATTTAAAGCTCCTGGGAAGCTAATAATGAAAAAGAACAGAGTTTAATGTCCTTTTTATTTTCCCCTTCAAAAATTATACCAGGCTTCCTGAATATGTTTTCAGAAATCTACTTCAAATGATGTATAAATGGCAGTAGAACACAGGAAAAAAATTCTCCTCTATTTTAATGTGTACTGATTGTAACCATATTTTATACTCTGAAGCATTCCTTTCCCTTTCCTTAGAAGGAAAACCGAAAGCTAATTTAATGCCTATTTCTAAAGTACTTAGTTGTTGTTTTACTTTCCAAGTGGTTCCTTGAATTTTGTTCAAGCCACTGAGGAATCAAAATACAACTGTAGCTAATTGTCAACACTTACATGGAATGGCTGGTAACGACATCTGAATTTATGCTTTTGAATAGTGGGCTATTTTCACAAATTACCTTCAAGTTCCCTCACAGAGACAAACATTTAGAGTCCTATCTCTTTGACAAGCAGAATGGCTCACTGACAAGATCGTATTAATCCCTTTTAAGTTAAGATCTGCCATTTGTGAGGCTACTTGGAAGTGCTTGTTTAGGGAAGAGAAACCCATAACCAACATTGTGCTCTGTGAAACAGCAATTTAAAAAAAAAAGTTAGAAGTTTTGAAGGTACATGAAAGAGGTACCACTTAATGAAGTTTCTTAAGTAAATATAGAACAGCTTGAATGCAATAGGGAAAGCTGAACATGTTTTAAGAGAAATGCATATTATTGAAAGATATCTACAGAGGAGAAGAAAAGAAAAACAGATTTGGGTTATTTTGGAAGGTTTTTTTGGGTCTTTTTCACATTTTTCAATGTGGTTTAAATGAAGGATCAGGAAATGGAATAGTGCAGAAATTAAATACATTAAAGGCCTCTAATGATTTTCATTATATAATCCTGTGGTCCATGTTAAGTTTTGCAGAGATTTGGAAAATTGATTTACTAAGAAAATATATGTAGGGCTATTTCTTTTTTCCTTAAATGAATGGATTCTATTGGATGATAGGTAAATAAATAAAATTTTACTTTGATAATGATGAAACCATGCATTTCATTTATTTTAGGCTGCAGGTTTTCTTTCAACATAAGTGACCAGGTTCAAATTCAGCAAGAAACCCATTGAAGTCATTTGTACTGCCCTGTGCTTAAATCTACCCATGTTCTCAAGTACTTTGCTGAAGGGAGACCCAAAAGGCTAATTAAAAGTCTGGGGAAATCTTGGATCATAACCACAGGTGGTGGTGTAACTCCATAATGGATGGATTTTCATAGAAATTGAATTATTACCCAACGAACCCCTACCCCACTAACACAAATCTGGACCACAGAATTATATACTGCAAATTACCAGAGCTAGGCTTCCTTAATATTACAAACACAGAAGGAAGTCAGTGTCTTCTTATTTCCTACTTTTCTTTCTCCCCATTTTTTCCTGAAACTATGTAAAAATGAAGAAAAATGTCTTTGTATTAGAAACTCTGTCTTAGATCTAGCCTCATTTCACCTAATTTTAGGCATACCAGTTAGGAACATAATTACCACAAGCACCTTTTATAATATTTGAGGAAGTTTTACTTTACACAGGGTGGTACAGTCCCCACCTGCACACCAAGGCTGATTGTATTTCTGAAATAGATCCTTAAATGCATATGACCAAATGATGTAATTCTAAGTCTCAGTACATTTTAGCTCATTCATAATTATTTAACTTGTTTTTCCAACTATCTACAGACCAAGTGCAATCTGATATATTGTTGCACAAAACCTCATAACATAATACCACATTAAAAGAGCATAATATTCTCCCTTTACCTAGAATATTTGCATTATGGCCAATAAATGCACAGCCTCTTATATGTGTATACCTGTGTATATGTGGGATGTGGTTTTCATTTAGAAAATTTACAAATAAGAGTGAGAGAAGAGTCAACATTCTGAATAACTTTCTACAGAAGACTTCAATGTACTATTGAATTGCCAACTTTCCCTTGCAAAAAAACATAAAAGTACTCTGTTTTGTATCACAAGATTAATATAATTTTGAGAAAAATACCTAAAATTTCAAACTATGTGCATATAATACTGTTGTTAAAAAGTTACAGAAGTGTCAACATTAATCTTTGGGAGAAAGGTATATTGGGATCAGGTGTCTGGCATATTGTGGAATTATAGATTGCTTTGAACTACCACATAGCTCACTTCTACCTTCAGTATACAAGGGCAAATCCCACACCGTAGCTCTAGGGTATTTTAAAGGTCTATATATGTCACAGAGAATTAATGTTGACCCCTAAAATGCAGTAAATACCAAAAAAAATACTCCAGAAAATGTAAAATACATTTGCATGAATTAGTGTTTTATCTGATTAATTAACAGTGTATCAAGCTACAAGACAATAATCAAATTATTTTAGAAGATAACAGTACTTTGCATGTTTATAATTTTTTTTTTTAAGATTACACTAAAAATATTACGGAGTCTATCCCAAAAGTAAACTCAAATTTAGTTCCTTCTACTTAAGGAAAAATACTATTGAATCCAAGGAAAGGAAAAATACTATTGAATCCAAGAGAGTTTTAACTGATTACATTTTGAAGAATTTGGCCCAAGTGTCGTAGGTTAGCCCCAGCTGGCAACTAAGCACCACGCAGCCACTTGCTCACTCCCCCTCCCTTTGTGGGACGGGGGAGAGAATTGGGAAAAAAACTCGTGGGTTGAGATAAAAACAGTTTAATAGGACAGAAAGAGAGAAGGAAAAAACAATATTAACAACAATCGTAATACCGACAAAGGAATGTACAAGAACAAGTGATGCCCAGTACAGCAATTGCTCACCATCCGGTGATCGACAGCCCGTCCCCGAGCAGCGATTTCCACCCCCCGGCCAACTGGGCATGACGTCGGATAGTAGGGAATATCTCTTTGTCGAGCCTGGGTCAGCTGTCCCGGCTGTGTCCCCTCCCAGCTCCCCGTGCACCCCCAGCCTGCTCGCTGGCAGGCCAGCACAAGAAGCTGGACTGTCCTTGACTGCTCAGCAACAACCCAAAACATCAGCACATTATCAACAGTTCCTCATCCCAAATCCAAAACACAGTCTCACACTGGCTTCTGTGAAGAAAACCAGCTCTATCCTGGCTGAAACCAGGACACCAAATTATACATCACTTTCCTGTTTTCCTTTCACTGATAAAGCAGAAACTGTTGGTGACTTCAGAACAGCCCATGAAGGTATTTATATTTTAGTTAAAGAACTAAAATGTAGCAATATATCTGTAACAGAAGCTTCTTTTTGCAGGTGGCTCATATCTGCCACATACCACCTAGAAAAATCTTTTTGCATACAAACCTCAATCTGTCTTGTCATATTTCTCAAATTTTTAATCAATCTTTGAAAAAAACTTTTCTTTTGCTGGTTAAATTCTAAAGAATTTTATGAGCAAAGAAACATAAACTGGCTCAGTAAAGCTAAACTCGTTGCTGATCATTCTTATTCTTCTTTGGACAGCTGAGTAGTGTCCTATTTAGTGGAGATAGTTATCTAGGCTTTTTTGTTAATCTATTAAAAACAAGTCTCTAGTAATCTCTGCTCCTAAAGCTGTGGGGTCATGGCTCAGTTCAGCTGATGGCAACTTCTTCTGTCAACTCAAGGTTGCACCTATATGAGTCTGTATATACTTCATCTTCTTTGTTCTTGGTCTTTGGCCTTTACCCCAAAACCACTGTAATTATTCAAATCTTATTCTTCTATTCCTGAGCACATAGTTGTGACTGCAGTTGGAAATAAAATATGGTGTCAGGGGACCTTGTTCTAATTTGTTTGTTATGGCAGTTCTTACGTAAGCAGCGAAACAAATTCAGATGAATCTTCACTAACAATAGTTGCATAAAACTAATGCAATTTCATCCATGTTCACTGCATCTTGATTAAAGTCTGAGTTTTTCTGCTGCATGTGAAAGAGTTCTTCAGGAGGAAATTAAATGAGAAGCTCTTCCCTGGCTGTGCTTCAGATGTGCTTCAGCTATCCTTGGGAAGGATAAAGATCTGAAAAAATGACTGGGCTTTTAGATAGCTTTAGATCATGGGCACTGGGGGAATATGTGTTACAGGAAACCAGAAAAAATTTAGCTTTAAATAAACAAACTGACCTGCACATATCATTTATGGAGGTGACTTGCACAAACAGTTTTGTCTACTGCTATCTAGTCAAACTACTTGGTAATGTAGCTATTGCTCGCTGAGAAAGGTGAAGGGCGTGGGAGAACACCTCACACCAGAAAGTCCCAGATGGCTTCTGGCCAACTGACACCATGAGCATTAAGGGAACCACAACCTGCCCCACTCAGTTTCATTACTGGGAACTGCGTAGAACCAAACTCAGGCGAGGAAGTTGCACAAGGCTCTGCTTAGTGCCCCTTTCTCACTGCAGCCTGGTGAGCCTCACAACTTCCATCACAGCAGTGTGAAATACCATTTTGTGTCAATAACTTTTTACATTCATCTTGCATCATAGAGTACTGGATGTTGGGAAATCAAGTCCTGGAGGTTTTCTAAAAAATTCTTCATCTTTTCATGAATGCTATTATTGATGTGTGTTGTGCATACTTTTTACTTTAACAAGGCACACCTCATGGTGTAACTAATTAATGTATTAGAAAATGGATTGACTAAACTATGTGAGTTAAAAACTCCAAGAAAGGTTTTTCTCATACAAACTATTAAAGTAAGCTAAGCACGATATTTAGAATTGAAACTTCAAGACTTTTTATATTCTAGATTCAGTGGTGGATTGTCTTTCGTATTTCAGTTTATAACTTTTTTTTTTTTAATTTCATGAAACACCCTATGTGTAATCTTTGTTTTCCAAACATAGAATACATTCCTGAGCTGCAGGTATCACAGGTGAGATACTGTGTAAATGCAATGAATGGATAAACAGACAGATGCTTTTGATTCTCTCCTTGGGAAAACACAGGGTGAAATCTAAAATGCCTGATACCCCTTCAGTTCAGTCTGACATTTAAAATATGAATGGATTTCAAAAGACTTGAAAATGGTGCTCTGTGTGTGTCAATTGCCTTAACTTTTGTGATTAATTTACTGTTTGATGCTTGTTCACAGGACTATTGTTAGTGACATTAGCTCCTAGTTAATGCAGTATAATTGTGCTTAGTCCATGAGAGTTAGATTTGTGATGCGGGGAGATAAGCTAACCAGGGCCTATGGTTGCAAAGCCAAACACATATTCATGTCTGTCCCTCAGCTTCAGCTAACATACTTTTGCCTCTGGCACTAGAAGTTTTCCTTGTGAAGCCAAAGTACTTTGGCAGTCAGAAAAGTTCTGAGTGAAAGCTGAAGAAAGTTTTGAGCATTTCTTAAATTAGCTTTTTAAAGTCATAGCCAAAACAGAACTCACTAACTTTTAAAACAAAAAAAAACATGTTCAATGATCTCATAGGATATTACTTTCTAATGTTACTACTCAACTATTTTAAATTTCACCATGACTATCATTATCAAATAGTTTACCACCAAATACATTTGCCATCAATTGGATTTGGGTCTTTTTCACGTCTCAATTGTCCTTCCTCTCCCAAACATCCTGACAAGGTAACGAGATTTCTGTTTTAAATTGTGTTTACTTTTATTTTCAAGTTTTTTCTTTCATATAAAAGGAAATCTATAATTAATTACAGAATAGTCACAGATTTTGGTATCAGTCTTACTTACATTAAAATCTTTACAACGTTGCTCATGGAAAAGATATTGTTGGGATTAACAAGTGAGTGACATTACTGTTCTTGGGACAGAAAAATACACACTCCCCTTAAAATTTGAAGAAACTTGTCAAAATCATATGAATTACTGAGTGGGATTTAAAGAAAAAAGAATAAGATCAAAGTATTGTTGCAACTTCCAGAGAAAATTAATTGCAATTAGGTGCTTGATTCTTATATATTTTCAAAAAACATAATCCATAGACTAAATTTGCATGGAAATTGAAGGAAAAAAAACCACCCCCAAGACAAAAAAACCACAAATATCTGGGAAGAGCTTAGTACAAGCAGAAAAATATAAAACAAGAATTATTAGTCTTGCTTCAATTAAATATCTTCATTTAGGTGCAAAGTGACATTTGCTACCTCTGCACTCACCTATGTGAATGCCAACTTCTCTCAGAGATTGGACAGTACTGAAAATCTGAAATAGTCACCTACTCCAGCTCACAGCCAAATCACCTATCCATGCAGCCCCTCCCTACCGCAAGCATCTAATGACTTTTTTCTCTAGTGGCCTTATTGACATAATAAGCAGTAATGAAGAGCACCTGTGCCTACCCAGCTTTTAGCTTGGATTTTGCCGCATCTGGCACTAGAAGTTTTCCTTGTGAAGCCAGATCTTGTTCATTTCTTTTAAGTTTATAGTTTAGCCTAATAAAAGCTATTACTTCTCCCTACAAAATATTAGCATGACCTCTATCAACCTTCTCTTCCAGGTCAAAAAACCCAGTAGTTCAATTGCTTTTCATAGAATATATTTTCAAAACTTCCAATGACTCATACTGTAGCTCTTTAAAAAAATCTGTCTTTCCTCAGATGTTGAAATTTGTTATCCATGCTTAAGAATTTACATACTGGAAAAAGGGCATGTATAATCATTATATTCTATAATAAATGCCTATTTATGTGAGGTAATTTCCGGCATAGCTACAGCAATCAAATTCGTTTACTCTAGCTATGCTTATATAACTCCCCCACGTGGACAGTCAGCCACTGAGTAAATCCATCTGTCCTCGAGATTAATTACTTTACTTCTTAATAATAAGAGCACTTTTGTTCCAAAAAAGTTTTGACAGTGGGGAGTCATATTAGAATAGTTTAAAGTGGTCTAATTATTCTGCCAATTTTATGCCTGGAAATTTCTCCATGTAGACAAACCTTTCAGCTGATGCAAACTCCTTTGCATAGTCAGTCTCACAGTGGGAGCACAGTGTCTGTCCTTTTACCAGGGACATCCCTTCCTTAACGTGATAGGTGCCTGTGGAGAACATCTGTGGGAAGAACTACCAGAAAGAATAACCACAGTATGATTCTGAAACACTGTGTTTTGATTTCCTGGTGCTTTTTTTTATTCTCACTCCTTCAGCAGTTTCCTTGCTTTTTTTTCCCCTTCTTGCTGTCCCTCCCCCTTTTTTTTTCTTTCAGTTTAATTTCCTCATTCACTTTAATTAAGCTTTCCCCAGGCTCACATGTTTGCAAGCACTTATTTATTTATTTTAAAGCAAGCTGACTAACTAGCCAGAATTTCCCCAAATTTCTAAGCTCTCATTAAAATCTTCTGTCAAACCCTTTTACTTTATTTTTATTGAGACAGAGCTAGGCATGAATTGGAACACAAGAAGTAAGGGGAGGATAAATTACTCTTTATAAATCAAATAATCCTATTACTACATAGAAGTAAAAAAACTTAAGACAGGTAGGAAGGTACACACACGTTGTTATTTAGATTAGAGAAAAAGGAAAGTCCTAATAGACCATTCTTTCCCCAGTCAGAACCATCATCTACTCCTTGCTCTTTTCCCTCTGTATTTCCATGGTCTAGGAGAATTCACACAGATACTCAGTCTCAATTTCTACATACCTTTTTAGTATCCTACTTAAATTATCCACGTGTTTCATGTAAAACCACTGCATTGATGGTTGCCCTTGGTATAGAGGGTAGTCTTATGACTATCATGTTGTGGTGGGAACATCTGAGTGACCATAAGGATTTCAGTGTGATCTAGCTTAGAGAAAAAATATGACTATCATTCAAATCAGTAAGAAAATTGCTGGAGACATTCTCTTACCTGCTTTCCACTCATGACTATAAATTTTCTTGGAAAAAAGCAGGCAACTCTCCACAGATTTTACCTCCAAATTCTCCACCAAACTCCAAGAAGAAAGTACATACCTAAGAATTTTAAGCATATGCTGTTTGTAGGACACAATAGGAAAAATCACAGGAAAAAAAGAGGGACCAGATCTTATCATTCTTAGAAACTTCCTCACAACAAAGCTGGAATTATTATCATGATTCCTTGTTTATGATTCTTCAGTGATTTTTGTCAGGCTCTGTGGTGGTGTTCTTATCTGAGCCAACTTGAATTAATTTCATGTGGTTTCACAACACAGCACATCAAATGCTTCAGTAAAATCTAAATATATTGCATCTGCTGGGTTCCCTGAAACCACTAATCCTGTAATTTTATTAAAAGCAGCAATCAGACTTGACAAGAAAGATTTAAACATCTTAATTTGATGTTCCTTATTGCTTGAATTTTAGTTATTTCTGTTATAAGTTTATTTTCTGTATATATATATTTACAGTTACTTAAGAGTATTTTCATAAATTTGAATTTCATGTGATTACTTTGATAAGGCAAGTATGGAATTTTTTATTAATGACACAGTTACTACAAGGACTATTATTGTCAGAGGAACAGTACTGTAGTTCTCACATAAACCTCTCTTTTCATTATAATAAACATTGAAACTGTATATTTGGACAATAATGTGTCCTGATGGAAGACCAAGACATATCTTTAGAACAAAGCAGGTTCACTAAGCAAAATGGTCAACTTTAAAATAAAAATAAAAAACATTTTATGATATGAGGAAATGACAATTTTTTATAATAAAATAATGCATATTTTTAAAATAAAATTTGTAACTGGCTGTTGTCCCACAAGTGGGATCTGGTACCCAGTGTGCAATAGGCCAATCTTACACACAGAGCTGAAAAATTTATTTATTTCATGTTTGCACAAAAATGGGTGCTAGATGGCAATTCCACAAAGCTAGCACACCACACAGAGGAACTACAGTGTATTTATCTTGTTACATGTTTAGTAAAAATAGTGGAAAACCTGCCCAAAATTGTATTCATTGGTTAGTGATTACCATATCACTTGCTACTATTCAGTTATATTTAAATTATCTTCACTTGCTGTGTAAATCAGTATGCATGCTCTTGGCAGGCATGGGGAAGCAATTTGCACCGTTCCTCATTGGAGTCGGTGGTTGCAATCTTCCTCTGCCAGCTTTACCTTCATCCCAGTTGCTGTGGATTTTGCTGACTTCATACCAGTGATATTCTTCTATCCTTGTTATCTTCCTTGTAGGAAGACATTTTCCTTTACCAGTCCTTGAAGTCCCTTTTTTTGGTTCCTCCTTTGGAGGTTGGTAATTAGTAAGGCAGGCAAGTTTATACAAAGCAATCAGGCCTAAATTAAACAGCATCACTATAGCCTAGGCATTAACACAAACGTATAGTTTTATTAAGTCTACAGGTGAGACAATTTTTGAGTTAGACAATCTTGATCACTTGATTGTTATTTATGAGAAGTCTTCTTATAATCGGAAGCTTCAATTAAAGAAAAGAACTAAATATTTGTTGACAAAGTCATTGCATCTTAATATGAAGAAACTTATTTCCCAGATTCTTTCAAGACAAATAAAAAGCAAAATTACAAGCAGGAAGTGAAATAAGTGCTATCTTTTATGAGAAGTTTGTTTGTTCCTTGCCCACAAGTCATGTCCTTTTCCTCCTGTTCTTGCCCGTCATACATCACCAGTACTAACTGATGAACCTTGCTGTCTTTTTAGCCCATCGACACCTTTCTTTTTTCTTATTTTCAACAGCAAAATATGACAGGAACATCAGCGTGACAGTAAAGCTCATTCATTCACAAACAGAGACTGCTTATAAATCAGTAGAAATCAGATTGGATGTCCACATTCATGCCGCTGAAATAGAAATACAACTGAGAGCTTAGAAGAAGTTTGGTAAATAAAAAGACATTTGACTGAAATACACTGAGCTATGCAAGACCCCAAAGAGAAGGGTAACGGGAGACATCAGAAAAAGTTCCAGAATTAATCAAGGTAGTCTCATGGTAACAAAGTAAAAGTAAATGTAGCTGCTGTCAAAGCTACAGAAGTTGTTCTCTTTCAAATCTAATGTCAAGCAATTACAGAGAAAGCCAGAAACCTGAGGCAATCAGAAGAATTTTATCAGCAGCTCAGTGAAGAGAACACGAGCATGACAAGTACCACCTCTACTTCCCTTTCATATAATGACACTTTTGCTAAGATATTGAAAAATTCTCTCAGTACAAGTGTATTTCAAGATAGATAACAGACACATTTTCCTTTAGAAATGTACTTAAGCTGGACCATCTCCATGTGGAAATAAACACATTTTTGAAACATAGGAACAGATACAATCCACCACAGAATTGACAGTGTGCATCCATGAAAAAAGTGCTGACAGAGTGCTGAGCAGTCAACAACCTGTTCACCTGCAGAGAATAAAATTCTTTTGAAAGCATTCCTGTGTCATTGAATGAAAAATATGAAAAATTAATGAGTGTATGAAAGATAAATATCCCTGGTGCTTGTGTAACAAAATGTAGGCATTATTCATGACATCACAGCCCTCCTCTGATGTCTCCCTAAATAGTCTGTTAGAGATGTCATGAGGGAAATACAACTTTATCTAACAAAAGCATGGAGCTGGGATTTCCTGTGAGCAATTCTGTATGTTGAAAAGGATGGAAATTCTAAGCAGAAGTCTTGTGAGACTCAGATGAAAAAAAAAAATTTCAGTCCAAAGTACACTGGCCTAATGACTCACTTTCATTGCATTTCTATTAAGTATTTGAAAGTGCTGTGCACTGTTAAAGCTGTCCTTTGGAAGAGCAATAAAATCAGCAAACTATGGTTGTTCAGAACCCTGATAGGTGTTTATGGGACTTGTTTGGCCTGAATAATGACTCTAAAAATGTTCACAGTGTTTTGTCTGACATGGTGTGCATGTCAAAGATGAAAAGGAATTGGGTAAGGATATTTTCTTGCAACACTCCACTAGTCAGGCTGAATTATCTAGACTGTTATCCATCAGTGCACCGAGTGCTTTTAGAAGTATCATAAAAGACTCTGACAACCATTACTACTTCTGAGTAACTACGTTAGCAGAAGAAGAAAACATAATATTTCAGTTTAAGGTGTCAAATGCTTTCTTCAAGTCAACTATAGTTACAAAGAAGCAGTAATTATTCTTATAAAATTCCCATACCTTAACAAAGGACAGAGGTTTGGCAAGTGCCAAGTAAAAGACATAAATAATAACTTGCCACCATTGTTAAGCTGACGATAATGCATGACCTATGACAATTTTCTGTAAAGCAGTGCAGTGCTGAAGACAAAGAGTGTCTACAGTTATTTGCGTGAAGCCGATATTGTTCTCTTTTGGCTTACAAATGATGAATTAAATGCAGGTTAGGAAAAAAATTATGTAGTCTTGCGTTTTGAATAATGAAATAACTAATACCTTTTATGCATCTTCCCAGTGCCCAACATTGTGCCAATAATGTATTAATTAGTGTTAATTATTGCCACGATATCACTAGCATCAAGGTTCAGATATTCAGAGCTTTCTCATAGCATATTTTGTGAACTGCATGTATCAATGTATGTAAGCACGAATGCATATGTTGTATATGTCATGCCTGGAAATAAATGGAGGTACTGTACAAGACCCTTTCCTTTCAATTAACTCTGTCAAGGTCAGTAACTTTCCTTTCATACCACAACAGAATAATGTTTCTTTTCCGATTACACAGAGCTTATCATATCTCTCATTACTTGCAGGCATAATATTTAGAGAGAAAAGCTGGTGCTAGTTTCATCCAGTCCTCAAGGTGGTTAAATGAATCCCTGTGCATGTTTGTCTAACTCTTTATGAAGTACCTTATCCCTTACTGTAGAGGGATCTAATGCTTAGACTTGATTTTATATCTTTTGAATGGATAAATAAAATTAATCCTACTATAAATGTATTGCTATGTTAAATAAACTGAGTTTCTAATAATAGACATACTGCTCATTAGGCATTTCTATTTAGTAAACAAACATTCATTACCTAATATTAGATTAATAGAATATATAGAAATTTTACCTATAAAGGCCTGAATACAATGCAATATTCTCCACAGGTTTAACAAAGCCATAAAAAAATCACATCCATACTTTGCATTACACAGGTACTGCGAATTACAAAGTTTATAGTATTTAAATAGTAGACAGTAATGCACAAAAACAAAAATCAGTAACCAACAGAAATAATTTGATATCTGAACACCAGTAGCACTATTTCTCAGTGCTTTCAGAGAAAGCAATATTTCATAATGCTTTCAGTGAAAGATGGTGTGTATACATAGAATCCTCTTAAATTATGCTATAAAGGTAATAGAAACTAAGCACAGGCAGAGAGTATCTAGCGCAACATTAACAAAACGTCTAATCTGTACAGCATCTCTTAATATACATTAATTGCATGGTTTGAGTTTTTTGTATGTAACTGCAAGATTATATAAACTTTCTTCTTCCTTAAGTGATTTCACTTGTTTGTCAATGCCTTAACTCTAATACCTACTATTTTTCTCAGCTTACCGTTAGAAAATGTTCACACAAAGGACATGATACCAAAATAAACCTGTAGAAAAAGAGGCTGTGACCAAAGTTATTATTCCATATTGTCTTATGTTGCAGAATTTAGTGTTAAACGAGGGTCTTTTCCCAAAGGTGTAACACTTTTTACCAAGTGTATCAGTTGAAGACTTAGGACAATTGCTCTAAAATGCACACATCTGTAACTTGTCCCTTTACTATGAGTCTGTCTGGGAAATAAAAAAAAAAAAAAAAAAAATCAGACATTCATCATCAATGAGATCATCTTCTTTTCCCATATGTTTATTCTAAATACAACTTCTACTCTAGATGACTGAATCAAACGTGTTAAGGCAACAAAACCTTACTATATCCATCTTCCTAGCTTGCTTTTTTTTTTTCTCTGTGCAGTTAAGAAACAAGTATATTTATTGATGCTAAAATGCAGTAAGAAATTGAGAAAACTTAGGAAAACACATCAACCTCGATTTTAGCAATGAAATTCATCTCTCTGAAATATACCTGCAGGATCAAATACTACATAAACTTTTCTAAGTCAAAAAAGCTATACCAGGAGGAATTTTGATCCACTTCAATTTCAATAATCAAACTGCCTTTGGGTGGATTGCAGGCAAAGTCTGTAAAATTAAACATACCTGGGACTGTTTTCTGGCATTGAAATCAGCCACCATGGGCTAGGTAGAAATTATATATTAAGTTTCAGACTCCAAAACATGGAGGTCACCTTTCCTACCTGCATGGAAGATTTCCTGGGCCATGGTGATTCCCCAACTATGCCCAAGTTGTGGTTGACATTTGGGTCACTGTGATTCTAAGAATTTAATAAAATAGACATTGAATTCCGGGAATGTTCCCAGGTACTGTTTAAGTCATTAGTAAAGTCCTAGCCCTACAGAAAGGTGGCATAGTCACAGGTAGATCACTCAAGTTTTTTTCCCAAATCTTTCTTGTCATTAGCCGTATTTAAAATAATACTGTTTGGTTTACCTTTATTTTTTAATTGAAAAATATAATTAAAAAAGAAACCTCATATAATTTGCTACTTCTTTTGAGAATATGGTATATATGTTCAGTTACTGTATTTAAGACTTATACAACATGAATTCCATCATGTTAATGCTTGAGTTTTAGGGTTTTCTCTCTGTCCTGTTAATTTCTTTACATTTCAATAGTAATAGATATCTGAATAGTGCCACAAATCAGCTGAAGATTTATATTATTTATTTATTATTATTTAGTACTTATTTATATTATTATTTATAAAAAAATCAGGAAACCTTAATCTTGTAAACTCACCTTGGAACTGTGATAGTCGCTAGTGATACAGTTTCAGCTAATTTTTGTGCAGTCTTTTGCATTTCTTTCTGACCTTCTCCTGTTTACATCAAGTAAATTTCATTTGTGTGACTTTCTAAGTGACAACCCTTTAAAAATGATCTTGACAGTAAACAGGGAACAAAGTAAATGATGCATAATTTTGTGTGTTATTGATGGACTGATTTTCCTCACAGGTTACAAGTATCTGGGAATAGCCATCAGAAAAAGAGTAAGAAGTAGTCAGTCTCTATATTAAAGTACTTTAAGCATTCCTTACAATAATTTTATAGGTTGTGTATCTAAGTTCAAAGCTGACACCAAAAATAATGAGATTCTGGGTTCAAGCTCTCAAACTCCAACAGATTCTACAGACAAATAATTCTCAGAAAGAGCTTCTCAGCAGCTGTGTAAGTAGTTGCTGTACATTATTCATCAGAGCACTTAATGCTTCTTCAGAACTTTGATTCCAGAAATGTATAAACTTCCATCATTTTATTCTCAGCAGTCAGAAAATAAATTTGTATGGAGAGCCTTGAATGCTTATAGAAGTTAATGGAAATCTCCTGCTGACTTCAGTGGTCTTTGGATCAGTCCATAAGCGTTCCGCTCTCCCCTTACAATTATTTTCTGTGGCTCTGAAGTAAGCAAAGATCCTACTGAGTTTTAGTCACCAAAAAATCGAAGCAACCAAATTGCGTACAAACTGCTAAAAATACTGTTTTGATGCTGGTCTGTGTGTGTAGGCTGCAAACAATATGAACTGCGTGCATCTACAGTTAAAAAAAAAGTATTTCAATGATGTACAGAACTTCACACAGGTCAGCTGAGCTTCATATGTCAGGTTATATATCCCTGGAAAATACTTCAAATTGAATCGTACTAGTTTTAATGCTGGCACCACTGCCATGTCCTATAGAACATAACTGACAGGAACAGCATCAGAGCAGCTGGCTCAGCAATCCAGTGACTTCAACATGTTTTTTAACTTCTACATTCTCTGACTTTTAAGCCTTTTAAAAATGTAAGAGCATCTCTTCAAAATATTTGCATTCTTGGAGTTAGCAAATATGCCGTTTCGGTTATGTATGCCTTTCAGCAAAGCAAAGTCCAAACAAGAGAAACATATCTGACCTTGGTGTTTCCCTCCCCCTTACTAAGATGGCTGGAAAGCAGAGGACACAGGACAGAGTATTAGGCTGAAAGTTCTCAGCAGTAAGAGCTGGAAGTCAACTTTACTTTCGTTGACAATTCAAAAAAATCCTCAGACTCTAACTGTTACTGGTGGTTTATTGAGGCCAATTTTTTGCTTTATTTTTTAAAGATCATGAAGGACTGCTATGATTATTCAGTGGGACCTTACCATTTCTGATCTGTGTTAGCAGGTAATCCTTCGATTGTACCAGCAGCCTTTTGTTTGAGGCAGGCTGAAAGCATCTCCTGTTCCTTCTGTTGAAAGAATTTTACCCATTCATACAGAAAATGTTTGTCTGTCTCAGCAGGAAAAGCCCCAGGCAAGAGACAGGAAGCTGAGAAAAGATAGAATAAACCATTTAAAAAAAATTACTGTAGTTTAAATATGTCAAATTCAGACATTAGCCAATGAGGATAATGAGCAATAACAGAGTGCAGAACTTTGCCCCTTATTGTTCAATTTGTGGGTGGTCTGTTCAGTGTCACACACAGCTGCTTTGTAAGCAAGCTGGATTTTGGGCTGCAGCTGCTGAAACAAACAGCAGAAATTGGTTTTGGATGAAAAACTGTTGGTACTTCCAATAGCAGTTTTCTAAGATCCTTCTCTGTCATGTGTGTCTTGATTCACCAGCTCAGACCTCTTTAATAAGAAGCAGTGAAGCAAGGAAAAAAATCTACAAACTGGATCAGTACCGGTTATAATTTTGATCAGTTGTTTAAAAAAACAATGAATATTCACACTGCATATTGTATAGACTTCATACTGTTTTAGCACTCTTAGATCTTCAGAGAAGTTTGCATCCAAGAGAGACATTTGTTTAGTCATAATTAAATCTGAATTATGTAAATGGTTTAAAATAATCATGTGTGCTGATTCCACCTGCAGTATGTGTTTTAAAACATTATTTGCTGTAAGTCTGTTTTTCAACTCTTTAAATATTGAATTAATTTGCTTTTCCTTTTTTTTATATTATTCAATTTCTAAGCACTGTAATAGTGTGTGAGGGTATTGGACTTTCTAATATACGGCACAATTTAGTCACTAAGAAAAATGTATTTGCCTCAAAATGAGCTGATTTTCCTCATTTTACATTTCTGCTTTTCTGATGGTAAAAACAAAACAGCAGATGGTATCTAACAAACATCATAACAAATATCAATATTCTCATAACAGGTTGAGCATTTTATAAATCCCATAGTGTGACTCTGCTTATCTTGTGTTAAGAAATACCCTGTCTATAGTAGCAGCCATTCAAAACTATGTGGAATAAAATGGTTAATGACCTCATCAGATCCATATTTCATTTAATACTAGTATTCCTTTGAGAACCTGTCTTACATACAGAAGACAAAGCAGATGCAGAGGAGCAAGCATGGTCTTTCTACCAATGCTATGATGAATCTGAAGATACTTTACTACAGTTTTGAGTCATGTAGTCTTGTTGTCAAAATCAGTAGTCATCTTTTCAGACCAACATATGTAAAGATAGGAAAGACACACAGAGCTTCAGAAAGTCCATTTCCACCCTTTTCTGTGCAGGGAAGAAAGGAAAAAAAATCCACCCTCTCCCACCCTCACCAGCAGTGTAGCTCCAGAAGCTCTGCATGAAATGTTTCTGCTCCAGGGAAAACAATCCGGCCTCATCATGCCCAGTTGGAAAATGTTGTAATAACTTCCTTTTCTCTGAGGCAATTTCCATAATCCAGCTATCAGTTATTCAAAGAAAGAAACACACATTATGGTACTGTATAAAACACTGCATGTTTACTAATCAGACTGAATTTTTTGAAATGAGCCCTTTCATACATTTACATTTCTCTGTAGTGTCACACTACAGTAACGCTGGAATCCCTGTAATTGCAGAAAATGATTTGATTTCAGCTTATTTTGCTTAAACACAAATAAAAATATGTTAGTCACGGTAAGCTTTGGTATGATTAAATGCATTTCAGAAGCTGGATATCTTGGTAAGATCTTGAAAGGCTAAATAATTTCCCTTAGAGTACTCTAATTTTCATATAAATTACATTACTGAGGGCATAAACCCTATCTTCATAGATCTTGGAGACCCCATTAGCTGAATTAGTTGACAATTTAGTAGTATCTCAAAGAAGCTCAATGAATCCATGAATGTCAGTGTTCCTTAAGATAAGTGCTGGCTGAATTTCCATGTTAGCTAAGAACCACAAACGATAATGTCATTTGGGATAAAGTATTAAGGTTAATGAGTACAAATATGTGTAGTGAAAATCATAGATCACCATAGATCAGTGTGATAAGATTTGTTATAACTGAATGAATATCTGTTTCTTAGTTGGGTGTTTTACATGAATGGCAGAAGCACCACATTCAGATTTGGTTATGTTGTGATTAATGAAAAGCCCAAGTTTGCACAAAATTTGCAACAGAGTTTGTAACCAATATAGACACACAAACTGTCACAAATTGTCCTGCAGTTTTCTTAAAAAATATACAAATATACATTTCAGAGCTTTAGAAACATGTCCTTACTTGTTTTTTAATGTGCTACTTCTTACAGCCTCAAATAAAGATAGTGGACCTGACCATGTTAAGCAGTACACATACTAAAAATAAAAAGATTTTTCCCACTCCAGAGAATTTCTGATTTAAGTTCATAGACTCAAATCAGCTAAAAACAGTACAGGAAAAATCTGCATTTTGAAATAAAATACAGATTTGTTGTTATTAGAATCAGGTCATCTGCTAGGCTAGACAAGCCAAAGCTATGCTCAGAGTTCCTATAATAATCAAATGTTTATGAATCATAATTGATATGAAGTATATGCCGAATTCTTAAAAACTAAGGAGTTTCATTACTGAAATTCAATCACACCACAATGCTTTATTAACCCTTCTCTTTCAAGAGCAGTGGCCATACAGAACTTTGTGCCTTGAGGTACTAGGATACTGCACTCTTGTGAAGAGATAAACAGAGACTATTTGCGAGCTCAGTGAGTTCAAGTAAATTTTGATACTTTCTGGGCAATACAAGGAGTTAGTTATGTTATTCTCATTCATTTACTCTCAGACTAAACTCAAAGGGGGAGGGGATAATATCAGACTCACCCACGACAAGCTGTGGGATGACATACCAAGGTTAGAGAGACTGAGTGCTAGTGAGGCCCCTCAGCATGTTGCACCAGACAAAGACCTCAGAGGAACTAAAGGAGGTTTCTCTAAGGGGGTGACACTGCCAATAGCCCAGCTGAAGTGCTTCTACACCAATACATGCAGCATCGGCAACAAAGAGGAGGACTTGGAAGCCACTGTGCTGCTAGAATGCTATGACCTGGTTGCCATTACTGAAACTTGGTGGGACGAATCCCATGACTGGAGCATGGCTATTGATGGCTACGGACTGTTCGGAAGGGACAGGTGAAGAAGGAAGGGTGGAGGCATTGACCTCATTTAAAGAAATGGATAGAGTATGAAAAACTGTCTCTGAAGAACAGCCACAAGCAGGTTGAAAGTTTATGGGTAAGAACCAAGGACTAAGGCAACAAAGGAACCTTGTGGTTGGTGTCTACTACAGGCCACCTGAACAAGGGGAGTCTATTGACAAAGCCTTCTCACTCCAGCTACAGAAGGCATCAGGCTTGCAGGCTCTCATCCTGCTGGGGGACTTCAACCATCCCAACATCCGCTGGAAAAGTAACACAGTGAGCTGTAGGCAATCCAGGAGACTCCTGGAATGTATTGAGGATAACTTCCTATGCCAGGTAATAGACAGACCTACTAGAGAGGATGCCATACTGGACCTGTTGGTCACCAATGCATGTGAGCTAATTGGTGACATCAAGATTGGAGGCAGCCTGGGCTGCAGTGACCATGCACTGGCGGAGTTTGCAGTCTTGAGAGATATGGGGCAAGCAAAGAGTAAAGTCAGGACCCTGAATTTTAGGAAAGCAAACTTCTGGCTCTTCAGGGATTTAGTCAATAGGACCCCCTGGGAAAGTGCCCTCAGGGACAAGGGAGCACAACAGAGCTGGCAGATCTTTAAGGAGGTTTTCCTTAGAGCACAAGAGCTCTCGATCCCCAGGTTTAAGAATTGAAGAAAGGAAGGCAAGAGGCCAGAATGGCTGGGTGGAGACATGCTGGTCAAACTAAAGGGCAAGAAGGAAATGCACAGGCAGTGGAAGCAGGGACAGGTATCCAGGGATGAGCACAGGGAAGCTGCATGGTTGTGTAGGGATGAGGTCAGGAGGGCCAAGGCGTGGCTGAAGCTGAACTTGGCAAGGGATGCAAAGAATAATAAGGGATTCTACAGGTATGTCAGCCAGAAAAGGAAGGATAAAGAAAGCCTACCCTCCTTGATGAGCAGGACTGACAGACTGGCAACAATGGATGAGGAGAAAGCTGAGGTACTCAATGACTATCTTGCCTCAGTCTTCACTGGTAGTCTCTCTTCCTACACCTCTCGAAGGGATGGACTGCAAGATGGGGACTGGCGGAGCAAAGTAAGAGAATATCAGTTTCAAGACCACCTGAGGAACCTGAACCTACACAAGTCTATGGGACCAGATGAGATGAATCCCAGAGTCCTGAGGAAATTGGCTGATGTAGTTGCCAAGCCACTCTCCATTATATCTGAATAGTCATGACAGGTGAAGTCCCTGGAGACTGGATAAAGCAAAACATTGCACCCATTTTTAAAAAGGGTAGCAAGGAAGACTCTGGGAACTACTGACTCATCAGCCTCACGTCTGGGTCTGGGAAGATCATGGAACAGATCCTCCTAGAAGCTCTGCTAAGGTACAGGGAGGACAGGGAGGTGATTCTGCCCTTCTACTCTGCTCTGGTGAAACCCCACCTGCAGTACTATGTCCAGCTCTGGGTTCCCCAGCAGAGAAAAGACATGGACCTGTTGGAGCCGGTCCAGAGAAGGGCCGCAAAAATGATCTGAGTGATGGAACACTCCTGTGAGGACAGGCTGAGAGAGTTGGGGTTGTTCATCCTGGAGAAGAGGAGGGTCTGGGGAGACCTTATTGCAGCCTTCCAGTACTTAAAGAGGGCGTATAAGAAAGATGGGGACAGACTTTTTAGCAGGGCCTGTTGTGATAGGACAAGGGGTAATGGTTTTAAACTAAAAGAGGGTAGATTTAGCCTATATCTGAGGAAGAAATTTTTCACAATAAGGGTGGTAAAACACTGGCACAGGTTGCCTGGAGAGGTAGTAGTTGCCTCATCCCTGGTAACATTCAAGGTCAGGTTGTATGGGGCTCTGAGCAACCTGATCTAGTTGAAGATGTCCCTGTTCATTGCAGGGGGGTTGGACTAGATGACTTTAAAAGGTTCCCTCCCACCCAAAGTTTCTATGATTCTATGAAGTAGACAGTCAAGAGTAAAAAAAGAAGTACGTAAAAGAGCTTGTCTGCAGACTGTGTTTAGTATGATTCTTGATAATGTATAAAGTTACATGTTTTCAGCAGAACATACATTGAAGAATATGCATACTTAACAGTGGTTTGAATGATTAATGTGGGCACTTGTTATGCATTCATTACTGACTTATCTTTTGTTACCAAGTTGGAACTAATTGTCCAGAATGAAGAGCCCCAAAATATATGTTATTACTAATCACTGTTAGTTTTAATCAGATATCTCTTATAATATCAAACCCTCCTTGTCTGAAACTGAAAACAGCCACAAAATGTTCAAAGCCATTTCCACTGCAGAGCACAAGCACACATTTTACAGGCTTTGAAAGGTCTCTTTGTGAAAGGTAACCGAAATTGTCAATTAAACCAGGAATAAATATGCTATTTTTGCTATTATAAATCCTATGAGATATTATCTATTCTTTAAAAGTATAGTTTATTTCAATTTTATATAGAGGTGCATTAACTGAACAGTAACTTCTTAGACCGCATGATGTAACATCCAGGAACAGGGAAATATAATCCAACAAGCTATTCTTCAGTCTTTGGTTAACAAAACTGTGATATGGGTAGGTATTTGCTGTATTGATAACAACTTGAGACATCTGTGCTTATTCTACGGCACCTGTCACAATAATATCCAGGAGTGTTCAGGTAATTCCACTTCAAAGATTAAATAGCTCATATTGCCATACTCACTTCAATATGGAGGCTTAGGATGGACTCAAACTTGACTAAATACAATCTCAGTAAAATGGGCCTTCTGTTTTGGGGATTGTGAGATCCATCTGTCTGGATTTAACTTCCTAAGCTTCTTTCATAATCAAAACCTCCAGAGGCTCATCTAGTCTTTTAAAGTTAGCTAAGAGTATAAGGATCAGATCTGTTAGACATCTCCACATCTCCAGTGACTCCAAATTCAGTCAGCCAGATCTCTTCTGGTTAGACTATGAAGACCATACTGCAAAAGACTGGTGTGGTGTTGTGCATATTAAACCATGGGGGGGGACAGTCTAAGTCTTAATTTCTATTTACCTTAACAGGATTCAACCTTCATCCCACTAAGGCATCATAACCAGCAGGTGTACTTGGCCAGCAATTCCTTAATCTTTTCCAATTGAGGACAGAAGATTCTGAGAAACTAACTTTAGCCTAGTCATTAAATAGTTTGTTTTAAACTAAAGAGTAGAACTAGAGTTCTCTAACCAGAACTGTTTCTTTGTTTATCCAATCAAAGGCTAAGTAAAATGCATACGCATTCATGAGAGCTGAGATGAGAAACCTCTGCTAAACTTTATAGTTGAATGCCCAGTATACTAGGACACATTTTGTCTTTGTCACCTCTTCAGTTAAGTGAGGAAATAAATAATGGATGTAGATGTAAAGGAGATCTGAAAAATGGATGCTAACTGAGTCCGAGACAGGCTTTAGAAAACAAAGACCTAACCAAGGTCGGATTGTATCTCACCTCAGACCATGTAATAAGATGCCTTATAGAATTATCACAGAATTGATGTCCTCTGCTTTAAAAATAAATATCTTGGCTTCACCTCTACCTCAGCATTCAGTTTTGAAAAATGTCTTCTCCTTAGTTTGACATTTATCAATCTAATCTTCTGTATTTCATTGACGCTGCCTGTTAGAGGTTTATTTTTACAATGAAAATAATTCAGGCCATCCAACCTCTTTTTTTAGTGTTTATCACAACAATATGTACCTATTGCTTCAGTCATTTAAGTTCTCAAAATGGCTAATCAACATTTTCATGTTGCTTTGACATACAAAATTCCACTCTCTTGGGGATTTTTGCTAACTTTTCTTCTAGAATAACGATGTATTATTAATCACAATAGATTGTGCCAAATTGACCTCAGGTTTGAAGAACCAAACCAAATTATTTTCTCATGTTATTCAAACCACAATGTTATGTAAAACTCTGTATATTTTTTAAAATTGATACAGGTTCACTCAAAAAATGATCAAATTACAATTTTACTAAGATGTTAGTATTTTTCCTCATTGTTCTGCACAAAATTGAGATATAGAGAACGTCCTGCTTAAAGAAACAATTCTCCTTTCTCCCCTCCCTTTCATTTTTAATGTACATTTTTCTGTATTAATATCAAAGATGCTCACAGCATCTTGGTGTGGTATGAAGGTGCAATTCAGAATAGTTTCTTACAGTCTTAGATGAATGTTCATATAAATAAAAATGAACATAATTAACTTTCCTTGTAAGATTGAGATATTTCCAGAACTTCTCTTTTCTGGATCAGACAACTAATTAATGTTCTTACTGAGAAGCAAGTAAAAAACTTCTGAAAAATATTACTCAATAATGCTTTCATGTATGTTTCTGATTAAACAATTAGAGACTGACAGTTCCATAAAACTATTAATGTCTCTAATTTTAAAAAATTTCCTGGGGCAGTTAGTTAAAATAATTTATCTAAATTTGCACAGCAAAAAAGTAAACCCATTTTTTTTTCTACAAAGATTTCACAAGTTGAAGTGTTTGCTGAAATGCTTAAGTCAACAGAAACAACAGCTGTGTATTCACACCAGCATCCATTATCTGATTGCTGTGGAAGATTATATATGTTTTTCTTTTTGATTCAAAAGTCAGAGGGTGGTTGAATTATTGCAGGAAGAGTTCTCTATGGCATTTCAGAGACTCCATAGCAACTGTACTCAGTTATCATGCTCCACATGAAACTCTTCAGAGCTCTACTTCTTTGGGTTCAAGGAAGGTGTCATATGTCATGATGTCATGTAGAGATTGTCAAAAGAAAACATGTCCACTATAAAAAAGAAAATAGTGCATGTAGAAGCATCTTGAAAGCCTAGCCACATGAAGATGGTAAAAACATTCTTTTTCTGGAAATAACAATGAACAAGGGCAATTGCTCTCATTATTTTCCCTGAACAGCAAGCATTGAAAAAACTTATTTGGTAATGTGTTACTAGAAAAGAGGTCATGCGTACTCTTGTACCGAACAGCCTTTCCAAGAGATACTTTTTTACTTCTTTGTCAAAACTTACAAATTTTGTACTGTTTTTTCTAAGGAACAACAAAAATAATTCTATTGACATGTTCTTGAGGAACTTTGACACTATGGTAACATTATTTTGTAAATACAGTATAATTTTCCTGACTAGCATTGGTTGCAGCCACCAATTATCACAAGTGTAGCAAGCATTATTATTTACAATATTTTACAGCATCATGTGTGTTTAAGGGCAACCTGGAGATAATTTTATACAAGTTACTTCAGCTTTCTTCTTCCTTTCTTTCTCATTTTTAAAAAGGGATCTAACATTTCCTTTGATCATTACAAGATGATCTTTCCTGTTTTTAACTTCTGCTTCACCTGGAATGATAAATTTTCCCAGATAATCATTGGAGCAGAAAGAAAATTATATTTAACAATGTAGTGAAAAAAAGTTGTCTGAGCAAATAGCTTTCTCTTATAACTGTTCAATGTTTTTCTTCTAACCTGCAGTGGCATTGTAGTGTCATTAGTTCTCTAGTTATCAGCTTTTAGAGTATGTAAAATATAAAAATTAAGCAGGAAATATAAGAGAAACCACACGTTTCAGGTAATTTCTTCATAACAAAAAAGTCAACAGAAGGAAAAAAAGCCCTTTCTTTGCTATGAGAAGACTTGAATAAGGCCATAGTAAGTTTTTAACCATACCAAACACTGTTGTTGTTGTTTTTATAGTTGCTTTTATAATTATTTTTAATGTTATCAAGAGTTCCAGACATGCACAAATCCCGGGTGGCAGCCTCCTGGACTGTAAGATTTACATAAAGGGTAAATCTTCTATATGACCTATGGTTTGGGGATATAAGACAAAACAAGGGTCTCAAATGTGTATCTCACACCTAAAAAGAGGGTGAACTGTAAATATAATTCTTAAATAGGGACAAAACTTCAGCTGCTTCATTATGTGATTTGTTTAGGCTGAGTAGGGAAATACAGCCATGCTGGTGTCTGCATTTCTTGTTTATTCATTTTATCAATAGCCATGAATTTGACTGAGCCAGCAGCCCCTGACTCAGCTTATTCAGTATTCACATGACATAGCCCCCAATACAGCACCTAAATTTAAGCAAACTCCATGTAGCTCATGTTTTATGTCTTGGTTATGCCAGTATTAAGTCCCATGCAAACATTGAAAATAAAAAATTTTGACAGAGGAAAATTACAGGTATTTATTTATTCAATGTGTATTTCTGGGAGTGCCCTAAAAATAAGAGACACTTCCTGAAAGAAAATGAAGTCCAATTCAGAGGTCAGTGTCAGTATTACTAGTATTAATATAAATAATTTTGTTTCTCAAGTTCTGTGTGATACTGTAGCAACTTTTTCCCTCTTAAAAACTGAATGATTAACTTCTTCAGTAAATGCAGATTTCAGCTAAGCTTCACTGACAATGTAGTGAAGAAGGATGCTGAGGTGCTGGAGCGTGTCCAGAGAAGGGCAACGAAGCTGGTGAGGGGTCTGGAGAACAAGTTTTATGAGGAGTGGCTGAGGGAACTGGGGTTGTTCAGTCTGGAGAAGAGGAGGTTGAGGGGAGACCTTATCGCTCTCTACAACTACCTGAAAGGGAGTTGTGGCGAAGAGGATGTTGGTCTCTTCTCCCAAGTAACTAGTGATAAGATGAGAGAAAATGGCCTCATGTTGCACCAGGGGAGGTTTAGATTGGATATTAGGAAAAAATTTCTTCACCGAGAGTGTGGTCAGGCATTGGAACAGGCTGCCCAGGGAGATGGTGGAGTCGCCATCTCTGGAAGTGTTCAAAAAACATGTGGATGTGGCAGTTCAGGACATGGTTTAGGGGACATGGTGGCGCTGGATTAATGGTTGGACTTGATGATCTTGAATGCCTTTTCCAACCTTAGTGATTCTGTGATTCTGTGATTCTGTGATCATAAGCTCTGAGGATACAAAACCATTCTTTAAGAAAATGGGTGAATATTACCAACATTTTATTCTTGTACTGTGATTTCTGTCATTTCCTCACTTCTTGATATGCATACTACTTGGTTATTCTCAGTGTTCAGTGCAGACTTTGGAAACATAAAGTAAGGTCACTAATTAGTTAGTTACTGTTTTTTTAATAATATTTTGGGTTGAAAACATCTACCATGTTAGAGTTGGATCCTTAACTGAACATCTCTATTTAAAAGCTTTTATTTTTAGCAATGTGTGACAGAATCAGATTAATCATACAGGAAGAAATAAACGATGTTTTATTACCACTCATTTGGAGCCACACAGTACTACAATGTATGCATAAAGAGTATTTCCAAAATTTGCCTTTCAAATTTTAACCTTAACAATTTTACCTTTACAAAATCTGATATTATGTCAAATTCTCACTCAGGGTTATTCTCTGGTGTTATGTCAAATGTCACACTTTAGGTTGCAGGTGAGCCCCCTCCTTACCCACCTCACCTTCCCAAGTGCTTCTGTACAAAAGGTATGAGGGTCTGGATGTGGAAAACCAATCCATGGATGATGTGATGGTCCATCTACAACAGAAGTGTTGCTAAGGTCAAAAATGCCTACACCTTATATCACGACCACCTTCACAAGGAAGAAAAGATAGGTTATATTCATAAGTAACTCCTTTCTGAGGGGAACAGAGGGTCCTATGTGCTGGACAGACTCTCCTCTTAGGGAAGTCTGCTGCCTCCTTAGGGCCTGGGTTAAGGACACCACTAGGATATTTCCTAGCCTAGTATGGCCCTTGGAATATTACCCACTGCTGCTCTTCCATGTGAGTGGCAGTGAAGCTGCAACACATAGTCCAATGGCAATAAAGAGATTTCAGGGCCTTGGAAAGGTTGGTAAGGGAATCTGGTGCATAGGTAATTTCTTCCTCTCTCTTTCCAGTTGCGGGCAGCGACAGTGGAAGAAACAGATGGGCCCAGTGACAGGGCCTCACAGAGTGAGCTTTAAACTGGACGTGAAGGAGGAGGGGCATAATATCAGGCTTGCCTGTGACAAGCTGAGAGATGACAAACCAAAATTAGAGGGATGAGGTTCTAGGGAGGACCCTCAGCCTGTTGCTCTGAGACGTGCTGGCTACACTGCAGCACGCTTGAAGTCTTACGGAGATGAGCCAGGGACCCCTGAGGTAATAGGAGCCAACAGGGAAACAGCAGTGAAATATGTCAAAGAAATTAAGAGGTGTTCTTCTATGAGGACAGGTTGAGAGAGCTGGGGTTGTTCAGCCTGGAGAAGAGGAGGCTCCAGGGAGACCTTATTGCAGCCTTCCACTACTTAAAGGGGACCTATAAGAAAGATGGGGCAGACTTTTTAGGAGGGCCTGTAGCACAGGTTGCTCAGAGAGGTGGTAGATGCCCTGTCTCTGGAAACATTCAAGGTCAGGTTAGATGAGGCTCTGAGCAACCTGATCTAGTTGAAGATGTCCCTGCTCATTGCAGAGGATTTGGACTACATGACCTTCCAACCCAAACTATTCTATGATTCTGTGATTCTGTCACTCATTAAATTTTCTTTTCTTGCTATGACAGGCCTTACCTGTTTATCCATAGTAATACTGAAATATAATCAGGGGATCTTAAAGAAGGAACTGCAGAAATGGTGTTTTCAAATAAAAGATTATGCTTGGAACTTCTTGGATTAATTAAGTTGGCTGGAGTTAGAACTTCTACAGAGAAATTCATATACAGCCAACTAGTGACACATTTAGAAAATGCTAGCATTTGACATTATGACACAGTTTAATATTCAGAAATGGAAATATTTTCTTATGTAAAGGCTTCAAGTCCCAATACCTCTATTTCTTGTCTAGCTTATGCATAGGCAAAAGTGAGTGTTCTGCTGAATTCCAGTTGTTTTTCTTCTCTATCACCTCTCCTTGATTGCAACTCATGGACTTTTCACTTCTGATATTACCAAGTGCTGAAAGACCCCTCCAAAAGTCTCCAAATATTAAGCCATACATCCTTAGATCAAGATTCACATATGAATAGGTGTCAACCAGGCAGCAGAAATATAGTCTGTGATAGAAATCTGAAAGTAAAGAACAAGTCTCAACTTGTTTCAAAAGTTCTGATTAGGGATAAATAATTGAAATGTTTATGCCTTCACTGATTATAGCAGGAGATCCTGAGATTAACATTCTCATTGACAAAGTCACTTATCTGAAAATTTACCTACTTCATAAATAATGCATAATCTACATGACAGACTTATTCTCACATTCTTATACACTTTCCACAGGAAAAGTAGTTCCAGAGCAGGAATTAAGCTTTTTACTGATTTGAAACCCAAAATATAGATTTCTTAATCATTGCTTAGCTTCTTTCAGACCCTGGATGTTTGAAATGTGTAGTTATCTACCATGTTTCTAGAAATTGTTTTCTTGCACATCCACAAATGGCTCAGACTTGACTATGCTGATCCTAATTCATTCCAAGTCTTGTTAGGTATCTCAAAAATGTAGCTGCTTCACCTCTGTCATTGAATATACCCATGTCAGAAAAAGTAGTGACGTTCCACTCCAATAAGGATGGAAAAACCCGGATGCTGGGGGCAAGGGGCTGGGCTGTCAGTGGAACTGATCATGCCAACTGATGAGGGAATGTGCAGAGGAAGGGGATCAGGGAGAAACAAAGAGGGTATGAAAGGGGCTGGTCACATGGAAAACAAGAACGGTCATTACGCCTGTCTGACTGAGCCCTGCACCTGCTTGCTGCAGTCTGTCTTAACTTCTCATTAAATCTTTTCTTAGCTGTTTCTCTGTGTAATCACACCCTCTGCCCCATATGTGTGAGTGCATGTGTCTTTCTTCTAGGAAGCACCATGCTGGACCAGGAGAACCATGGGACAAGCAAGAAGGCCTGGGATCCAGACAGTGGTATTGGAGAATTGTGTGTGTGCCTGCATTAGTGACCTTCTGTCTCAGCCAGCCCAAGTGGAGGAGGGGACTAGGCTGCCTGTGCTTGTGTTTTATGAGTCTTGCACGTAGGTGCTGTTGAAGGCAGCACCTTCTCTCCTTTTGCTGTGTCTCTGGGACCCAAGATCAGCTTTGTTACTGGTTGACCCTGCAAAGGGGAAAGGGGCAGCAGCATCGCTCAGCCTGGGTCCCCGGGCACCAGGCTGGGCTCCAGCAGCTGGGCAGGAGAATCCTGGGCTGGGTCTGCCAGAGGAGACAACCACTCCTAATAGACTTGATGGTCGTTTTGGCTCCTACGTTTAGGTGCCTAAATTTCCCCATACAGAAGAAATCTGGGGAATGGCAGGTTCCCTGGGCAATTAGCCATCAAAATGTCGCACATAGATCAATGTTTGGGGAATTGCTTTTATCTGGACTCTGAAAAATGTGTTAATTTCCAGTTTGATGCTCTTTTGTGTACATGAAATTCTTCTTCAAACTCTAGAGGCTGTTCTTGCATTTCTTGTCTTTTTTTCTACACTATGACAATCCTTGAAAAATTTTATTTGTATGAAGAAAGCTCACTTGAAACTGTTCTTTATTTGACTTTAAGTGGAATCAGATAACTTATTAGAGAGATTTAGTTTTGTGTGATGATGCATTTCTCATAATGTGAGAAATTGAACCAATGAGGAAAAGTGACTAAATTATTACTGTTTATCTAGGAGAAAAGAAAAGTTTCATGTAGGCTTTTTACTCCTTTTCACCCTCCAAGCATTAAAATGTCACACATCATAATTTATTTCAAATATTTTTCCAATAAAAATGAACTTGCTAAGTTGGAATTTAAATAATATGACTCACAGAATCACAGAATCACTAAGGTTGGAAAGGACCTTCAAGATCATCAAGTCCAACCATTAATCCAGCACCACCATGTCCCCTAAACCATGTCCCGAAGTGCCACATCCACATGTTTTTTGAACACTTTCAGAGATGGTGACTCCACCACCTCCCTGGGCAGCCTGTTCCAATGCCTGACCACTCTCTCGGTGAAGAAATTTTTCCTAATATCCAATCTAAACCTCCCCTGGTGCAACATGAGGCCATTTTCTCTCATCTTATCACTAGTTACTTGAGAGAAGAGACCAACACCCTCGTTGCCACAACCCCCTTTCAGGTAATTGTAGAGAGCGATAAGGTCTCCCCTCAGCCTCCTCTTCTCCAGACTGAATAACCCCAGTTCCCTCAGCCGCTCCTCATAAAACTTGTTCTCCAGACCCCTCAACAGTTTCGTTGCCCCTCTTTGGACATGCTCCAGCACCTCAGCATCCTTCTTGTAGTGAGGGGCCCAAAACTGAACACAGGATTCAAGGTGCAGCCTCACCAGTGCCCAGTACAGGGGCACGATCACTTCCCTGCTCCTGTTGGACACACTATTTCTGGTACAGGCCAAGACGCTGTTGGCCTTCTTGGCCACCTGGGCACACTGCTGGCTCATATTCAGCTGGCTGTCAACCAGCACCCCCAGGTTCTTTTCCGCTGGGCAACTGCCCAACCACTCTTCCCCAAGCCTGTAGCGTTGCATGGTGTTGTTGTGGCCAAAGTGCAGGACCCTGCACTTGGCCTTATTAAACCTCATACAGTTGGCCTCTGCCCATCGATCCAGCCTGTCCAGATCCCTCTGCAGAGCCCTCCTACCCTCCAGCAGATCAACACTCCCACCCAACTTGGTGTCATCTGCAAACTTACTGAGGGAGCACTCGATCCCCTCATCTAGATCATCTATAAAGATATTGAACAAGACCGGCCCCAGAACCGAGCCCTGGGGAACACCGCTTGTGACCGGCCACCAGCCAGATTTAACGCCATTCACCACAACTCTCTGGGCTCGGCCATCCAGCCAGTTCCTCATCCAGCGAAGAGTACATTTGTCTAAAGCCACAAGCCGCCAGTTTCCCCAAGAGAACGCTGTGGGAGATGCTGTCAAAGGCTTTGTTAAAGTCCAGGTAGACAACATCCACAGCCTTTCCCTCATCCACTAGGCCGGTCACCTGCTCCTAGAAGGAGATCAGGTTGGTCAAGCAGGACCTGCCTTTCATGAACCCATGTTGGGTGGGCCTGATCCCTTGGTTGTCCTGCACATGCCCTGTGAGCACTCTCAAGACCAACCATTCCATAATCTTCCCTGGTACAGAGGTCAGGCTGACAGGCCTGTAGTTCCCAGGATCCTCCTTCCGGCCTTACTTGTAGATGGGTATCACATTGGCAAGCCTCCAGTCTTCTGGGACCTCCCTTGTTAACCACAACTGCTGATAAATGATGGAGAGTGGCTTGGCAAGCTCCTCTGCCAGCTCTCTCAGTACTCTCGGGTGGATCCCATCAGGCCCCATAGACTTTTGGGTGTCCAGGTGGCTTAACAGTTCCTTAATTGCTTCCTCCTGGATTATGGGGAGTTTACTGTGCTCTCCATCCCTGTCTTCCAGTTCAGGGTGTTGAATACCCTGTGGATACCTGGACTGGCTATTAAGGACTGAGGCAGAGAAGGCATTAAATACAAGAATGAGGCCTTGTCCTCATTCTTGGAGGTAATGTTCCCCGCCATATCCAGTAAGGGATGGAGATTATCCTTGCCTCTCTTTCTGTTGTTAATATATTTGTAGAAGCATTTTTTATTATCCTTTATGATGGTGGCCAGACTGAGCTCTAGCTGGGCTTTTGCCTTTCTAATTTTGTCCCTGCTTGACCTAACGAGATCCTTGTACTCTTCATGAGTTGCCTTCTCTTTCTTCCAGAGGTGAGGATGAAATTGAAATTCATTCAAAAAGGAAAACATGCCTCATTGATATTATGCTTTCCTTAAAATTACAAATTCTGAAAATGATTAATTCATCCTTTTACAAATCTAAATGACATTTTAAGCATCTTGTATGCTTTTATCTTTGGGAAGATAAATTGTGAAAAATTAATGTGTAGAGTTTTTAGCTCAGTTTGGTGCAGATTAGCTCAGTGTTTTCTCATGATGTTCCACCTCTTTTGAATCAAGAATAATAGTAGAAAAAATATTCAGCATGAAAATAAAGGAATATGAAAGGGAAACATAGTTTTTGTACTTACAATAAAGAAAGGGAGCCAAGCCAAAAATTATAATTTGCAGGTATTAAATAAGTGACAGACATTAGTTTGGTAACAATCTATATACAACCTCATAGTAAAGAGTATACATCAATTAGCGCTAAAAAGGTACAAAAGACCCATAGCGTAAAAACTCATATGAGTACTTTGGATTTGGTACAAAATGAGCAAAGCCTAAAGATATAAGGTGAAGACTGACAGCTGAAGACCAGGAATTCTTCAGAATGGCTTTTGTACTCTGAGGCTTAAGACAGCTTCTTAGCCCTGCAGGCTACACTACTACTGAAGGCATCTCCAGGTAAATTATGTTTACAGGTAAAGTTTACCAATTTCTTGTCCAGGACATCAAACCCAGCTGGACTCTGTGTGTATGTGTGTGTGTTTGTATGGAAGAGACAGAAAAAGAGAGAGAAAAAACCAGTTTATATTATGTGTAGAGGTGAAATTCAAAATGTTAATACAATAAGGTATTGAAAGGAAAGCTGTCAGTTACCAGTGTATGGGGAAAAAAAAAAGGGGAAGAATTTGAGCTACTTATGCTTCTGGCAGATTCTGTGTGAACCTTGTTTAGATCTGGAGCTGAAATCACATTTTGGTTTCTGCAAGCCACCTGTCTTACTACCTAAATTCATTTCAACATTTAACTGCAAAAATTATTGCCATTCCTTTAAATAAATAACATATTTTTATTGATCTTAGTCTAGATCTTTCTGAGGTCATTTTGTATTTATTGAAGACCATCCTTAAAAAACTTTTGCAATCTACAGGTTGGAATATACAAATTGATAGGCTCTGTTTTTAGTGACATAAAAAAGACTTCATGTGTAATTGTAAGATTAACTGGAACATTGTGTGTAACAATAAGAAATTACATAGTATCATAATCATTGAGCTATTCTTAAACAGCAATTTTCATTAAATTTTGTGATGAGTGAGTTAGCATAAAATCAACCTAAAATAAATAGAAAATAGCGAATTTTCAAAGAAAAATGCTGCGGTGCTCCATGTATGTATTAGGATACTTCCAGGAATATATTATGCACATTTTAATATTTCATACATTCATAGAGTATCATTTTCATACTTAAAGAGGAGACAAATTATATATCTATGTTGTATTTCTTTAGCAAAATGATAAATGGAGGGTTTTTCCAAAAAATTGCTGCACTGAGCTGTTTGTAAATACCATATGCTGGTTTAACTGTGTGACCTGAAGCGTTATTATTAAAGTAGAGGAGTATTTCTTAACTCTCTCTCAAACTGATGTGAAAAATGTTAAGAGAATAGTAAGGTTGCAAAGTCAAGAACACCTGAAAAAGGAATTGATATAACTAAGCTACTTCTTGAAATGTGAAGTATGTTGCATTGTTCACACCAATCTTCAAATGACCACAGTGATAAACTTGAGTCCACAGCCTTCTGAAGGTCTTCAACAGAGTTAGTTGTGGGATTCGTTAGTCTTCCAGTTTTATGTTTTAACTACAAGTGACAGTGTGCTGGAGGAGCAAGATCGATAAAATAAATATTATATACTTATAACATTTAAGTTGTGTCAGTATGCTGACATAAAAAAGGCTGAAATTAAGACTGTACATGTTTTTCAGAGCAGAGATTAGAAGAGCTGAAAGTATGATCAGAAAAAAAACCCCTTTTTTTCCAGAGGTTTTAGAAGCAACATAATTGTATTAAATTCTGAAATATTGTAGCTTGGAAAAATCAAAGGATAGATACAAACATCAGTTTTCTACTGATTGATACCTTATTTTTACCTGTTAAGTTAATCTTTCAATACTTCTGAAAATAAACACCAAATCCCATAAAAAAACAGTTTAAGTGACATAAAAAATTGGTCCAAATACTTTTAGAAATAATACTTAGAAATAATTCAAATAAACTTTACAATAATTCATATTGAGAAAAACAAACAAACAAACAAAAAAGGATCGGAAAAATGTCAGTTTTCATTTTTAAAATTTGTTACCATAATTAACAATTGCTATTAAAAACATGGGCTTTTAACAAAATATCTTCATCCAAGAAAATTATGGGCATCACCAGAGTTTCGTTTGTTATCCAATATTTAATCATATTTCAAGTTTACATGTTTATAGAATCATTTATAGACTTACAATAACACAATGGTTTGTATCTGAGACTATTTATCTCAATCTGTTTAAATCCTGACATGACTTAAAAGCAAATTTATCACTTAGCATTTTGCATACTAGCTGTGTGATAGATGCACTAGGAGAAATTGTTCAATTTCAGAGGATCAGAACAGAAACCTTCATAATGGATCTCCAAAACCATCGTCATACGCTCTCTGATGTTAGATTACTTGTACTTTACTATGCACATCTTGCAGCCCTACAGACTGAGATTCTAGGGTGAGAGCTCTAACTTTCTAAAGAAAGTTGCAGCTGTAAACATAGTTGAAGAAAGAAACTGCAAAGGAAATTGAACTGTAAAGGTACTTTTTGTCTAGATTTCAATTCACACTTTAGTGCTGATTGTTTCCTAAATTCAAAGACATTAATTTCAATGGCGAAGCTTGTTAAATCTCTGTAAGAATGTGTCTGTTGCAAGTATGAGAATAATATAAACAGCTCCTGTAGTGCTAATTAGCATTTTTGAAGATTTCATCAGTATTTCAGATGTTTATATTATCTAAATCTCCATATCTTACAGCCAGATTGATGCACTTTTTTACTCTAGATCAGTACAAAGGCTGACTAGTTCCCAATGCAGCTCCTAAAGAATGACAATAGTGAAGTCTCTGAACTCTGACCCAGGGGTCTTACACTCACTTTGTCCTTTTACACAAATCACTATTTATTTTATACACCTATGTCATTCATGTTTTTAAACTGTTCTCAAAGCATGGGCATGACTTTATAAAAACAAACATTAAACTCTTAAGCCTCTTGTGTTTTCTTAGACTCCTGACACCTTCCAGATATCTATCTGGACTCTTCCTGATTGTTTACTCTGTGAAGTTCTACTGTGGTCCTGAAATATCATTGTTGATTCAAAGAGAATACCTTCCATGATACTTTACTTGTTCAAATAAGAACTAGAACAGTGTGAATTTGAAGAGACTGCTTATCTCAGCTCATACTCACTTGTAATATGATAAGAACTTCACTTTAGAGCAAGAATTTAGTTTAGATTACTTTAATTCCTTCATTTTCAATTTCCCATAGTCTTATTGGGACAACTGCTGGTAAAATTCATGTGAAAGTGATTTTTTTTTTTACACTTATATTTTGTTTTATTTTCTTTTTTTTTGTCTCTTCTGAGGATTTTTAAACAAAAGTCTTGGCCCTTTGATGGAAATCTTTTTGAAGTAGTTGATAAAAAATGCTTTTGGTGACCAGGAATCCTGCAGAATTTCTTGCCTGGAGGGAGCAGCGGTAAACACCTCTCTGAATCTTTAGAACTTGTTTACTTTGAAGTTAAAGGCCTCAGTAAAAACATAGTGAAAGTAGTCAGGACTTCAGGTTTTCTCTGTGTCAAGAATGGCCTGACCAACAAGCTAGGCAGCTACAAAGATATTTGACTCTTAGAAAGCTATTACTAGCTTGTTTGGAAAGTTAAAGTTGGACTGAGAGTTACTTACTGCTAAATCAATACTGATGAGCTGTCTCTAAGCCACAAATGATTTAATTCTGTGTTTTACCCAGAACAGGCTGCATATGATCTAACAGTGCACACATCTCTCTTTGGTAGTCTATGGCACACCTTTGTAAAATAGAACTTGAACTTTTGTAACACTTCCCTGATCAGGCTTTCCTTTAGATCTTCAGAAAAGTCTCAGTGGCTGCAAGAACAATATGTTCAGCCTTAACCTTATGACAGAGCAAGTGCCAGAGATATGTGGAGTGCCCAGACTATACCACAGGCTGTGATTTTATGAAGCTATTAGGGTTATTAGGGACCTCCCCTCTGGTAAAACCAGGAGTGTGGTACACTCAGAGAGAAGAGAAAACAATGGGGCAAGGACACAGATATTTTAAAATTTCTGGAGGAAAAAAAAGAAGTAATTTTGTGATGTGAAATACTTCAGAAATCCTTAAGCTCTGATGATCATAGCACATACTCAGACCCCAAACTCCTTCAGTCTTGCTTCATGACAAACAGGGATAAGTACAAAAGCCATACAACTATTTACTGTGTCTCAAACCTACTCATTTGAGATACTCACCTGCCAGTGTACAATGTGCAAGAGGGCATAACAGAAAGGACTTTCAAGCAGGAAAATCTTATGTTTAACTTTCTGTCAGGGAGATTCTGTAGCTCAGCAACAACATCCTGTCCTACAACTTTTTCATGCCTCCAATGTCAGTGACCTGAAAAGCGATAACTGAAAACGAGAGAGAAATAAGCAATTTTAATAGACACTTGCCAAACAGGTTTGATCTCCCAGAATAAATTAGATATCTAACATTTTTAACACCAACACCTTTAAGTCATCCTAGAAACAGATTCTGATTCACCATCTCCTTGGTAACAGCTTAAACCATTTCCAATCTGTTTGCCTAAAGGATAACTCTTAGACGACCAGAATTATAGACATAAATTAACAATTTAGTCCTATTTGCAAACTTGAATGTCAAGGAAATGTCTGTCATTTTTTTTAATTATAAATTTTTCTGTCTCCTGTAATTTGATAACACTTACCAGGAAGATTGTGTGGAAGATTCAAAACAAAGTCCAAAGGGGAGGGGAGAGGTGAATCTATCCTCTTCCAGTGAGTCCAGAGTCTGCTCAGAACTGTTAAAGAAATCCATATCCCTGAAGAAACAGCACTCTGAAGACTAACCATCCCATTTCAGTTAGCAGAAAACCAAAATCAAAGGCACATCCTTGTTCTGAACCCTCAGAAAGTTATGTTTGGCGTATCAATACTTTCAGTGGTCATTTGCCAGGCAAACATTTAGATAATGAGTTTTAATTTTCTAAGTTTTCATGGCTTCCCATTGTAAAATATTGCAATATCCCTCCAAATACAGTGACAAGAAATTTCCAGCAAAGTAATATATATATATGCCTAATTAAAAATTGAAGTAAAAACTGTTCAAATAACATAATTTAGATATAAAGACAATAAAACCAAGAACCCCCCCCCCGATTAAACTCTTATGTCTACTGTTAAAATAGCCAACTGAGCTACTGGGTGTCATTTATCTCATTTTTGAAGTATGACATGAAGTGCATAATTTTTCCTGCAAAATGGAATTTAAATGACAAATGAAAATGCAGGTAATTTTCCCAAATATTATGGTATTTTACACATAAATGAAACAACTTCTGCTGAAATAATAAAAGTACTTTTAAAGTTATTCTTTGATTTTAAGAAGAAAGGCCTTTTAAAAAGGTGAAGTTAGTAAAATCTGTTTTTAGTCCTGTAATATGAGCTATCACAGGAGTGATACATAACACAAGATGCTTTCACATTCTCAAAACTTGAAGCTGTTCCACTTTTTCTAAATCATATTTGGTGGTCCTGGGTAGAGCTTGACTCCCAGTAATTAGAGCTTTTATTTGCCATGTGGGAGGCTAAGGGTCAAGACCTTGGTTCAATTAGTATTCAGTTATAAATAAGTGAATCAGCTCTATCAGGAGTAATACCATAGCAGGAATAGCAAATACACTGGTATGGACCTGGACATGGAAGGGTGGTAAAACAAGAAACTCAACCATTTCTTCCTCATCCCAAAATTTTGTAAAACCAAAACCAATCTTGAGATATTTTTTTCCCGCTTTTTCTATGTTAACACAAATTCTACCTCTGGGCTTAATAAATACAGTATGATGTGTTCTTATGAAAAGTTGCTGTTTCTGCTGTATCATATAGTACCATCCTTTTTAAAAAAAAACATGTACATAACAGTTCCCAGGAAGTACCATTTCCCACTATAACCCCTACAGAAATGGGTTAATATGTCTCTAGAAATATAAGCCATCCTTCTAGACTGGTACTATGGTACATCCAGGTTTCCCTTCTTTTCAGAAATGCTGTCTGGATAGACGTTGAGGATTCTATGAAACTTGCCCAGGACTTACAGATATTTGGTTCCTTTTCAGGCTGGCATTAATCTGCTGCAGGTCATTTAACTGCCACAGCTTTTCAAACCCCAGAAGTGTTCATACCTCCTTGGGTGTGAAGTGACAATTCTAACGTATTTTGGAAATATCTTTAAATGGATACATACTGCATATGCAGCCAGTCTGATACTTTTCATAATCACAATTACTGTGCACATTTGTGTATAACATATGTACAGCAAACCTGTCCATAACTCTGCCAGAAATCAGAAGATGACAATGTTATTCTTGTACTACTCATACAATTCAATCAGTTAATTATTTTGTAAGAACATGTTCCCTTTTAGTTGACTTCTGATGACTGAAACTGTTGTAGAGCACCACCTGAGACACTTCTAAGGCTATGGAATCATTTAATAATATTTAAATAATAATAAGAGATCTGAAGTAGTTCTTTTTAGTGGAAAACTGCTGAAATATCTTTTTTTTAATTGTGAAAAAATTTAATAATTCCTTTTAAGCTTTTACTGAGACAGGACTTGATCTATGACACTTTGCTTTATGCTTATACCAGATGCTATTTCTTGTACAAAGAGATCAATTTTTAGTGAAAAATGATTTTATATGAACTGCTTACTGTTTCTTTTGCTTTATTATTCTCATAGCGTCCAGCTGTGCTATTCACATGCATAATAACTTTAGTGAAAGCACTGTGCCTGTGTAGAGCACAGAAATCCACAGACTTTATTATGTTCTTAATTTTTTTAAACTTTATATAGGAAACAGGTGAACAAATTTTCAATAGAAGGAAACAGAAGAGTGCAAGGAAAACTGCGACAGTAGTGGTTAATACAGTAGACTCTGTTCTCTGCATTGAGGCCAAGGAAAGGTTCATGGAAGACTTTGAAAGACAAATATGAATTACTTTGGTGGATGATTATCCAAGCCATGTCAGCAAACATTGGTGAAGTCACAAAAATACTGTTTTGAAAATGTATTTGGTACAAGGGGTGATGGCAGTTTGTATCATGTGTGACCAGTTAAGTTAATTAAGACAAAAAAATTCCCAATAGTGTGTTAGACCTTTCTTCTCAAATTTAAAATCTTCTTTGGAGTAAAACTTACTGTTTTATAGATTATCAGGGTTGATACAGTTACTGTATATGTATAAGCCTTTTGATGGTGTCAGAAACTGAAAGGTAGCCCTCTCAGTACAACATTTGGATAATAAGACGTACATTCCTACCAGCTAATTCTGGTAGACTTCCAGCCAACAGTGTATGGGGAGAGGAATATCTTTCCAAACAGTAAGTCAGAAGATATGAGTTAGGAGCCTATTTATTTGCTTAATTTATTTATTTAAAGACCCTAAAATAGGATGCCAAAATTTGGCAGTGTTATTACAGCCATCAAATTATGCTTATTTGTTTTAGAACCTACATTTTAGGATATATATGGAGAAAAATAGACAAAATTGTTGCATATGAAGAAAAGGCTTTAACAGTTCAGACCATATTCTCATATAGGATCTGCTCTTTGTATAAAATGAAGTCTCTGATTTTCTGGTGTTTCATTTATCATCTTCTACAATATATCTTGTTCTGTCTTCATGACTAAAATTCAGGTATTGGATATTTTATCAAGCTTATTTAGATAGGAAAGGAATCATTTGTCAGGTAAAACCAGATTTTCACAGTATTAGATTTTGATAGTAGGTGTATTTAGAACACCCTGTAAATTTTTGTAACTCTAGCAAAAGCTCAAGTTTCCCTGGCAAGTATTCCTCCCAAAGATTCTTTAAAAACTTAAAAATGGTCCCTCTTTTGGAGACCACCAGACATGCTTAAGATCTTTTCTCATGCCGTTTTCTGGCCAAGTCCAGAGCCAATTCTATATTCTTGATGAGATCATCATCAGAATGAATGAGATTTTGAGAGAGATGGCAGTTATGTTATGCAGAGAATAAGGAAACTCCCAAATCATTGACCTAGAAGCCAAATTTCCTGATATCCTGCCTGGAACTATAAATTCAACTATATCTGATTAAAAAGAAGGAAGACACAAAGTTGCCTGTGATAGCGGTTTTCCTCTGAGCTGTATTCTGCAAAGGAAATAATGTAAAAAGGAACAAATTCACTTATTTAGTGGTTATGGTATTTCATATTAACTATTTTAATATTTTGGCTATCATTAATAATTATTTTTTATTCTACATTTCATGATAATGTTTAAGATACCTGCTATGCATTTTAGAAATACTAATTCATTATATTCAGACTTGTGTACAGAGAGTTTTGCTAATGGCAATGGTAAAAATGTTAATAGAGAAAAGAATTAATAGGTCACTATTAATTCACTGGCTGAGTCACGTATGTATTTGCATAATTAATGCAAACACATGTTCCCTTAATAAAGTATTAAGATTCTGATTTAAATAAACATATACTGGGCTTCTATGAACACCACAAGTTATTGGTATAATTCATAAATACATATTTAGAATTTCCAAATGTATATTATTGATTCTTTGTAGGATAATAACTGCTACAAGAAGATGGGGTCTGTTAAATAATTGTAAAATGGAATTAATGATGTTGAATAGTATAGCTGCTGGTTGAGCTATTTTTATCAGAATGTATATGTAAGTAGTTTTTAATTTGAGATCCAGACAGTTGTACAATGAGTTATTGGCAGAATCAGGACATGAAGTTCTACAGCTTACCCTTTGCAGGAGGAATTTTCAGTGGATTTAAGCAAGCACTGCAGCTTCTAACTGCATAGAAGGCACTTTTGGAGGAGGAATACAAGCTTAAGCATCCCTGTACAGCATTGATTGGTTTCAAGAAGGTCAATGCAGCAAAGCAGTTTCATGTTAACAATGAGAAGATGAAAGTGTGAATAACTGGAGAATCTAAATCAGCACAGGGTAGTTTAAAGGGATAAAGTACCACTTTCTGGGGTCTTAACCAATCTCCATCTGTTGAACAGGGGGAAAAAAAGTAGGAAATTATAATTTTTATCATCTTTATACTGGAGAAGGTGCAACGGTGTGCTCACAGGCACACCCCCCCTCAGACCCTGCTCAAGCAATAACCACTTGTGGTAATCATAATGGATAGGTTTGGTCATGATGGCTGCATCCAGCTCAAAGTGGAATCAGGAGACAGATAACACAATAGCCAAGGGCTAATTTGAGCAATGTGTGCACCTAATCACAGTGCTGGTCAATGTCCAACTCAAGACAAATTTTGAAGAAACTAAAACCTGTGGTTAGTATGCAAATATGACTATGAGTCAATCGTCTTACCCCCATAAATACTGAGCAGCCCAAGAGCCCTTTGAGCTCTTCTACATGGCAGCGGGCTGCATGACAGGATTTCCCTCTGAGTAGGGATGCCTCTCAAGGTTATGCTTGTCAACAGAGATCCCTTACTCCTTGATATTGAGAGGTTCCTTGCCGCAGCAGATCCCTGGTAAGTAACTAATAGCTTGTTAAACTTTGTAAACTTCACTAAGATTATATCATAGACTGACTGCACACATATAATCATTTAGATATAAACCATTGACCAGGTCTGGGACTAGGATTGGATCCAGCTGCACCTAGACTCCTCGAGTTCCTCCTCCTCCTAGCTGCACCTAGACACCTAGAGTAGAAATTCAGAAAGCAAAAAGGTCCTCTCTGAACCTCATGACTCAACAGGAAGGTCTCTCTGAGGCATCTGAGTTACCCTGTCTTCTACAGAGTAAATAATCAAGTGTACCTTGCTATCGAATCCTGTCAAACCACTGTTGCAATTACTATTAAATTTTGTTAAATTGTTGTTTTATATCAATAAACATATTGCTGCTTCTCTTACAAGTGAAGTGCATCACTCCATAAGTGACGGGAAGTAAGGAACAATTAGTAATTACCTGTCCATAAATTATCATGAATCCATGACAGATGGAACTAAAACCACACTTGTTATGTCCTAGTTTAGTGCATTAATCAGACTAATTTCTCCAGCAACTCACCAAAATTATTTTCTCCCTGCAAGTATCCCTCATTTTATAAATAAAAAACATAATTTAGACCAATTATTACTTTTTTATGCCAATGAGTACAACTGAGAAATGAGATAACCAGGCCACTGAGCAAGTAAATGTCACTGTTAAGCAAGATAGATACATAAAAGTTCTCAAATCCTAGTGCAGTGTTCAGACAACTCCAAAACTCCAGCAATAGCGGCTGCTGAGAAAACATCAATTAATATTTTTCCAACTCAATGATCTGTTGACAATGAAATTTAAAAATGGATTTCTGTTGGAGGGATGTGAGAATGGGTGAGAGTTCTGGAGGGACGGCATAGCAGGGCGTAAGTAATCAAGGTGTCATGGTTTAACCCCAGCCAGCAACTAAGCAGCACGCAGCTGTTTGCTCATTCCCCGCCAGTGGGATGGGGGAGAGAATCAGAAGATAAAAAGTGAGAAAACTCATGGGTTGAGATAAAGACAGTTTAATAGGGAAAGAAAAAGCTGTGCATACAAGCAAAGCAAAACACAGAATTCATTCACTACTTCCCCTCAGCAGGCAGGTGTTCAGCCCTCTCCAGGAAAACAGGGCTCCATCAAGCATAACGGTTACTTGGGAAGACAAACACCATCACTTCGAATATCACCCCTCTTCCTTCTTCTTCCCCCAGCTTTATAAACTGAACATGACATCATATGGTATGGAATTTCCCTTTGGTCCACTGGGGTCAGCTGTTCCAGCTGTGTCTCCTCCCAACGTCTTGTGCACCCCCAGCCTACTCACTGGTGGGCTGGTGTAAGAAACAGAAGAGACCTTGACTCTTTGTAAACACTGATCAGCAATAACACAAACATCTCTATATTGTCAACACCGTTTTCAGCACAAATGCAAAACATAGCCCCATTCTAGCTACTATGAAGAAAATTAACTTAATCCCAGTCAAAACCAGCATGCCAGGTCAAAAGGAGAAGTAAAAAGTCCTGCTCCTGGGGCAGAACATTCCATTCACTAGTACATGCTGGACCTGGACCAGTTGGAAAGCAGCTTTGCAGAAAAGGACCAGCGGGTCTTGGTGGACACCAAGTTAATGATGAGCCAGCAATGTGTCCTTGTAGCAATGAAGACTAATGGTATCCTGGGATACATTAAGAGGAGTGTTGCCAGCAGGTCAAGAGTGGTGATCCTTCCCCTACATTCAGCATTGGTGAGTTCACACCTGGAGTACCATGTCCAGTTCTGGGCTCCTCAGTACAAGGGAGACATGGACATACTGAAAAGAGTCCAGCCATGAAGGGCCACCAAGGGCCACAAGGATGATTAAAGAATTGGAGCATCTCTCATAGGAGCAAAGGCTGAGAAAGCTGAGAACATTTATCCTCAAGGCTCAAGGGTGAAACTCATCAATGTATAAAAATATCTGAAGGAAGAATGCAAAGACGACAAAATCAGGCTCTTTTCAGTGGTGTCCAGTGACAGGACAAGAAGTGGTGGACACAAACTGCAGCACAAGGCATTCCATCTGAGCATCAGGAAGCACTTTTTTACTGTGAGGGTGACTGAGCACCGGTACAGTGTGCCCACAGAGATTGTGTAATCTCCATCATTGCAAATAAATTCTGTAATTTAGGTTAATTTATGACTTCTACTGGAACTAAGGTGAAAAAAGCAAAAAACATATGAGAGTCCTCCTGTATTTCATTAATATGGCAAAACACACTTTACAGCAATGAATAAGAATATGAACATTAATGATCAAATCAACTCCTCAGAAACAGACTAGGCAGGAGCTACATCCTCACAATTTGTTTGTGGGTGTGAAGTATGCTGGAACAGAAAATATTTTTTTATATTTCAAAAATGCTATGAAACTGCAGTTTGATACAAACCCAAGGGAGAGATGAAGATACAGCAATGTCATTCTGATGTTCCTACCAACAGGTTTGCTATTGTAACTCCTCAGAAGCAATCTGCGGGAGAGTATTGCTACAATAGATCAGTCTCTATTTTTCTTGAGCAGGTTCAAGTTTCCCTTAACTGTGGAAAGCTCTATGCTCCTCTGGGATCATATTTGTTTCAGAGACCTAGGTATTAAGTTGAGTCCAGACTCCTAGATATATACAGAATTCACCCCAGATACATACAAATTTCACCCAGATACTCGTTAAACTAAACTCATAACTATTGTCCCATTTTGTCATGAGACTCTTTTGTCAGGCATTTCATGACAGAAATACATTGACTGTTCCAAGGAACCATTTTTATTTTAATAAATTTATGTAAGCTAACCTGTAGTATCCTGTTCCACATAGTGGTTTTCAGGAAGGACTGGACTTACCCAAGAGTTTGGGTAGTTATTTATTTGTCTATCAGGAAATATGCTTGTCCATTTAATCTGGGAGCAGATTTTATCATGATAACTACAAGAATAACATCTAAAAAGCCCTTAACATCACTCTAAATCTGATATTCTCTTACAACTACTTTCCTGCATATGTAGTTTTCTTACATGGAAAAAGGTTGGTCAAAAAAGATATGGATGTTAATACGTTTTGAATGTAGACATCTGTGCAATGGACTATAGTCCTGAAAATGGTTTAGATCAACCTGAAGAATAAGAAAGAGTGTGTGCCAAATTACGCTGCTTTGTAATGTTATTGCTACAGAAAAGACCTGCAGAAGGCCAATATTGGTGGCAACAACTGGGATCTTACCACTCTTTTTAAAAAACATTTTGAAAGCAAATTTAGCTTGGTGAGTTAAATTGACTGTCACAAGAGGAATAGATTGTTTTATCGTTTGTCAGCTCATTTCTAAAGAGAATGCCTTGTGAGAAGAATCACTGAAGTTTAATCTTTTTATCTCTGATACCCATATTCATGTTCATATCTGTCAAGTGACACAAAACACTTCTACTATTTTTCATGAAGCACTTCCAGTGCTTCAGAGCATGGTTGTATATGAATGAATTGTTATAATCTACCACGGTCATTGTAAATACAAATGCTAACTAAGGAGTTTAATGTACTGTAAGGGAAGAATCCTGTATTTAGAGAAAGTTGGAACTCTATATATCTCCTTTAGAGGGCATTTTTCAGGTTTCCAGGCACATAGCAAGGACATCTTCTTAGGTTAAACAACTTTCTGTTTTTCCACTTTTACTCTATGGACTAACACAGAAGTAAATCTGTCATGCAAACAAATAGGAAAGAAAAGCAGGAAATCCTCTGATGTTATTTTCCTCCCATGTACAAAGCCCTCTGTGAAAACCACACATCACTTAAAATTCATTGCTCACATAGCACCTCAGAGAGATTTGATCCTGGCCTTATAAACGCTGCCCTTACAGCTTTGTCTGTCTCATGCCTAAGATATCCATATAAAGAAGGTGAAAGAAAAGGATAGTGTCACACTAAAAACAGCTTTTCTGTGTTAGATGAGAGTGATTTCTTCCTCACAATATCACACAGGTGATTTTCTTAGCATAATCTGTGAGTATTTATACTTTCAGATTCATGTCTGAACTGCTGCACTGCTGAATACTTGGCTTTAACTGTCAATTGTTGCTTGGATTTATAGGGCAGATAATTCTTCATGGACATGCAGTGGTGGCAGCTGCAGCATATTTGCTCATCACTGTACACCATATATAATAATTTACACAGAATTAAAATGGCTAGTTATTACTGCCAAACATATGCATCCATTTCAAGCTCCCTTTTCATAACATAAAAGACTGCAAAGCAGTGGAGCAGTAGCAGAATCACTATCCTTTGCATAAAAGGTACATGAGTTTTCAGTTGGTTTTTTTTTTTAAATTCATTTATATTTTGACCCTGAACCATGGAGTCATTAGTAATGAAAATCTTAAAAGTACAAGTCAGCTTACACTAACAAAGAACATATTTTTGATCTGAAGCAGCAGTAAGACTAAGCTGTATGTCTCTCTGATCCCTGCTGTTTTATGTTTTTTCGAGCTTGACTAATGCATAAGAATTTCAGACAATTACTTAAATTTTGTGACTAGTAACCACTAAGCAGTTGCTTTTGATAAAACCTCCTCATTGCATTCTGGTCAGTATTTAACAAAAGCAAAGATCACACATCTCTTTGGTTTAAACTGTTTTTCCCTGAATACAAACAAACTTTAATTTTCATCTCTAGATAAATTTAAAAAACTGTTTCTTAGACTTTACAAGTAAGGTATTTTGCCAGTTTACAAAACTAATTAGTATTATAATCCTCTCTATTTATGTAGCATCTTTCATCTCAGTGTCTCCAAGTGTTTAAAGAATATTCCTTTGATTTCATAAGACCCTTGTAAAGGAGGTGATTTCTGGGTGAAACCTGCCTGTGCAGCTACACAGCTCATGGGAGTTCATTCATCCTCACAGGCTGTGCAATCACAGAAGCTGCCCTGTAATTGGAGAGGCTGTGTCTAACTCACAGAAACAGAAACCAATTCTAGGCTACCCTGGTACTCCATAATAGTTAAGGAAAAAAAAAAAATGACCCACACAAAAAAAGCAAAGCTTTTTACATTCCCCTGATTCTTAGTGATAGGCCAATTCTCCCTATTTTCACGTTAAACATTTGGAGAACAATCTTTAAAAGCATCATCAGAGTAAAAGATTCCGTTAAGAAATTACTTGTATAACCTGACCTTGAGCTATTTTTTCCCACTTTAAGCTTACTGAAATGTGCTTATTAATACAAATGGCATAAGTTGGTGTGATTTACATAGAAAGAAAACAGAAAAAAACATAAAAAGTTAGGGCCTCCTTTTTACTACATGTCACCTGTTTTCAGCATCCTCTTAATTGTCTTTTTTTCTGTTCATGTCGTTTTAATTTTCATTTCTTCTAGCCTGGTTCAATAAGTGGGTCCAGAATCTGCAAAAATTTCTGAACATGTAATTGTTTTTCTTATGTATGAAATGAAATTTATACATGAACCTTTGCAAGACTGGGCATTAATCTTACAAGAGCTGTAAGGAGAATGAAAAGTAAAAGTTTTGAAAAATTATAAGTCATCAAATGAACAGATGAGATGAAAACACTATACTGCTATTGCCAGGAAAATGGCTCCTTGTATAAAGTTTAACAGTTTCATTCTTAAGATGTTTTCAGACTTGTAACGGAACTAAGCTCTGCACTGTCACAATACCCACTTTGTGCTTCTTTAGTTCCTACAGGTTTTGTTAATATCATGTGGATAGGATGGGTGCAAACAGTTTAGGGGAAAGGTTCATGGAGTGTGATGGTGACTCCTGAAAAGGAATTAAAAGGAATATTTTAATATATTCTGTATGTTATATATTACACATTACATGTTATTACATACACAATATCATGTCATGTATATTATATATTATGGAAAGATAGAATCCTAGACTCACAGAATCGTAGAATAATTTAGGTCGGAAAAGGCCTTTAAGATCATAAAGTCCAACCATTAACCTAACACTACCAAGTCCACTACCAATCTATGTCCCTAAGTGCCACATCTACACATCTTTTGAATACCTCCAGGGATGGTGACTCCACCACTTCCCTGGGAAGCCTGTTCCAATGCTTGACAACTCTTTCAGTGAAGAATTTTTCCTAATATCCAATCTAAATCTCCCCTGGAGCAACTTCAGACCATTTCCTTTTGTCCTATCACTTCTTACTTGGGAAAAATTGACACCCACCTTGCTACAACCTCCTTTCAGGTAGTTGCAGCGAGCAATAAGGTCTCCCCTCAGCCTCATCTTCTCCAGACTGAACAACCCCAGTTCCCTCAGCTGCTGCTCATAAGACTTATTCTCTAGGCACTTCACCAGCTTTGTTGCTCTTCTTTAGACACACTCGAGCACCTCAGTGTCTTTCTTGTAATGAGGAGCCCAAAACTGAACACAGTATTCGAGGTATGGCCTCACCAGTGATGAGTACAGGGGCACAATCACTTCCCTAGTCTTGCTAGCCACAGTATTTCTGATAGAAGTCAGGACACTATTGGCCTTCTTGGCCACCTTGGCACACTGCTGGATCATATTCAGCTGGCTGTCGACCAACACCACCAGACAGCTTTCCAGCCATTCTTACCCAAGCCTATCAAAATATTGTGATCCTTCAAAAAACTGATGTTTGCTTTAGCCAAATAGAAGTCGGAAAGATAGGTTATACATAAGTCCATAAGCAACTTTCCAGCCCTCCAAAGTATATTCAGTCACAGCACAGTTGCCAGCATTTCTTCTGGCAATGTAGACTAAAGACTCAGAGCAGTGAATGTCAAGTGCCAATGAAAAAAAGTAAAAGCAGCAGCTACAACAGCCCAGAGCAGCAATTCTGCTTCTGGATGAACTCCAAGTGCCTTGCAAAGTAGAGCATCAGCAGGGCAACATTTAGTGTTTTTCAAAGCAGACTTCATGCTGTGGGGGAATTCTATACATTTTAGTTCCCTGAAATTTAGAGCCAATAACTCTTCACAATTTTTAATACTTTCTCTACCTGCTTTGTTAATTATCAGGGCTTTATTTTCCTTCACACACCCACATGATCCTTTTCCACGATCCTGCAATGAAATCATCATGTTGACATTTTGACAGTTCACTTATTTCCAAGCAGTAGACTACTATGTCATAAACATAGTGTTGTGATTTTGCTGAAGAATAAAGAATAAGCTTTAAATGGAAAGAGAACGATTATTTTTACTCAAAAGCAAATGTCAGCAATAGTGGCTGAGGGAAAATAAAACACTTCTGGCGAAGAAAATTACTTGCAGAACCACTGGTTTTTTTCTGCTAACTTTTAAAATATATTTCCACAGATACAGATACGTATGTACCAACATGAGCATCTGCGTACATAAATTAGTGTAATCCCTTTATCACCATGTTCCATTTTTCTTGCTGTTTTGCTGATATTTACTCAAAAGAATAAGATTTTTCAATAAGTGGTTATTTTATAAATAAACATTCTCAAATTTTCTTATATATTTGACATTTTAGTATAAAGTCTAAGCCCAAGCTCTAAAAAACAATATTCCTTTACGATCACATCATGGTATAATTTCCAAATTGCTTTTGTGACTATGAAGAACTCCATAGGCCTTCATCCTTCCAGCCTTAATAAATTTGTTAACATTGAAATATATTTTGTAGATCACAAATTCATATTTCCTGCACAAAAAGTTTCTGAAAAGAGTTGTTGACAAAGTTTGTAACTTTAAGAAGTTAGATTAGTCAGTTTACATTTCGAAGAGAAAGAAACACACATTGCTGCCTTGCATATTTCTTCCTCTATGGTTGTCCAAAAAGCAATAAAATTTATAGACTACTGTTACGAGTTATTATTTAATTAAAAGCGACCAAATCTTGAGTCATTATTTAGTTCAGGTCTTTTTCTGTTCTTTTTTTCTCTCTGTCTTTATGTTTTGTCAGATATTTTTAAAATGTTTTCTTAAATGTTATGATACTTGGCAGAGCCCTTTCTTCTTATAGATACTTAATTCAAGATACGTGGTATCAAGTATTCTGGCTGCCACTAAGTGTGGATGATTATAGTGGAATATGAATTGCACTAGATGACAACATGATTTAACTTAGCTGGAGTGTTGACTTCTTGGACTTTGGATCAACTCACCAGAGGGCTGGTGTGTAGATCTCAGTTCAGTGTAATCTCTAATTTTACATAAAGTTCGATGAATGTCTTGGATTTTCAACCACATTAAAAAAAAAATATATATATCCCCCAATTCCTTCCAGCTGGTAAAATTACTGGTATAATACTTCTGTAACATAAACTAGTATCCATATAAAATTTAAGTGCATTTTTCCATTAGACATAAACCAGAAGGTGTTTTCCCCCTTCAAATCTCTCTTCTGCTTATTTTGAAAGGGCATCTCTTTTCTGTGTCTAACCAACACTTTTCTTCCTGTGGTAAACTGTTTTATGCAATATCTGCTGCTTCTAAACCCATGTTTATGAGAAAAAAATCATAAACTATCAAATTTAGACATTCTTTTTAGAACTGTTAATAAGATTCTGACTGAAGTATAGCTACTGAGAAGACAACTGCAGAGGATTTTCAGAGACCTGAAAATCTGAGATATTTGGAAATTTTTATCTTTCCATACGTTTAAATCCTTATCAGTTTTGCATTCAAAGTATCCTGTTATGGATATCATAATGATAGGTAAGAATTTACTTTACCAGACATTTTATCCAATATTTGTAGTTCTGCTGTCCAAGGGAGTTCAACTGGTCATTTCCCAAAACAATGACACACCTCCAAAGATTTGTGAACCTCAGCAGGAAAAAAGAAGAAACAAGGAAACAGCATCAACAACAAAAAAACCCACAACCTTGATCAAATAAACTTTAATTTAAAAGTGGTTGCAGGGTATAATCAGAAGCATGACTCCAGTGAAGTATGTGTGTATCATATTTGAAGGGTGTTTGAGTAGGAGTACGTAGTAGCTTTCTTATGATAGAACATCTTAACTGATTATCTGACTAGTATGTGCCTTTAGAAAAATACATGCAGACTTCACAGTGAAAACAACACAGATGGAATAATATAATCAAGATATTTTTAATTTCTTGAGTCAGTTTGGGTTTCATTTCTGTCACCTAGTTTCAAAGCTTCTCTTTATCTTTTGGATTGAATCCCAGAATGTCTCTACCTTACTTCAAAACAAAACAAATAAAACCAAACCAACCAACCAACCAAAATGCCCCCCTCCCATCCACTAAGCTACTCTCTCTCAATTGAACTTCTGTCATATGATGCAGCACAAGTCAATGTTATAACCCATTCCAAAAAGATTCTTTGGAGTTAATTGAAACTTAAATTAATATACATTGTTTTATATAGTTTTGTACTCTATATTGAAATTATTCTATCAACCTAAAGCCAGGACATTGAAAAACTGTTCATAATTTTAATATGTCCTCCTGATAATTATCATCCTTCATGAAATGTAACAACAAGCTCGGAATAGATGCTGAATGTTCCGCTTAGATTTCCATACAATGGGTTTTTGAGTGACAAGTTAAAACTCTTAGAAAAAATAAAAGACCTTTAGAAATCTGAAGTCACTAAAATCCACAGTTCAATGAATGGCTTTGGAGTGGGGAACATTATTTTGATCTGTCCATTTACAATAACCTGCACAGTGAGGTTTTTGTCCATGAACGGTACTCCCAATTGCAATGTCAATATTCCTGCAATATAGAAATTACTTTCCTTTACAAAATATTTAAAGAGGAATACATTTTTTACCATAAATCCCAGTTGTTAATAGGTTTAATAGTTCCATGAAAAAGTACAGATTCTCCAAATATCATAAAAATAAAATTGATATGCCTGAAATCTTTACAGCACTTCACATCAGAGTTTTTTTCTGAATAAAGATACCTATCGTAATTTAACAGTTATAAAGTAGAGAGAAATACATTATTCTAGCCAAAGTACATCAATACAGAGCAGCTGTCTTATCAGCTTATAGGAAAAGTTAGATTTAAAATTACTCGAAAGAAATTTTAATTGAAGTGTCCACCAATCACCTTTAAAAATTGTCACTGTCCTTGTATGTCAGTTACATTTTTCTATTATTTCACCTCTAAGATATTTGTAAACATCCCCAATAATGCTTTTTTATTCTTCAAAAAAGACTTCGTTAATGCAAGAAAAAGAATCATTGAGAAACATGGGATGAGGCAATCCTTTGTCTTTATTAAGCCCTGTCTGTATATAAGCTCTTACCCCCAGCTCTTGCTCCATAGGCAAGCAAACGAAGCAACAGTTCTTGGAGTGACATAGGACAAGCTATAGGAAGAAGTGAAGGAATTATTCTCTATTTAACTCAAGAATAAAACTCCCATTGAACCGAGATAGTCAGGAATTTCACCCATACTGAGAAGTGAAGTTCAAATTCAAAGACAGTTTAAGTTCAGACATACCACTGCTTGGTTTGAATACCTTGCTAGGAATAAATGTCTTTTCCTAGCTCGAGAAGATTGCTGCAGAAAGAATTTTGTGTGCTATAGAATGGATTTGGTGGTTAAAGTGCAAGCTAATTGTTAAACTTTAGCTACTGGCTGTACCACAAGCTGTGTCTCCATATTGCCATGATTTCTCAGGCTGACAGTCAACACAAATTCTGTGGTTAACCAGCTATCTGCAAGGTGTTCACATTTTGACTCCAGTTCAGACTTTGTGAGCTTATTCCAGGGAAAGAAACGCAGGCCTAAGGATTCTGGTTCATGACTCAGATCTTCCCTTAAACTGGGCACAGAAGTAGTTTCAACGACATACCTTTGCAGCTTTCTGTTTAGCAGTTTAGCTTCAACCACAGCTACCAGATGTGATGCTGATGTAGCTTTATGGTCTGGGGTGAATCAGCTTCTTTGTGTTTCAGTTCCCTGCACTATGTGTATAATAACAGCACTTCTGCTGTTTATAGGAGTGATGCTAGAATCCCACAATATTAGAAGTCTTTCTATGCTAACATATTATGCTAGAGAGAGCTATGCATAAAAAATACCTTAGCAAGAATGAGAACCCTAGGAGTCATAAACACTGCCATTAGAGTGAATATTGGAGATGAGGGATGAATAATTTCCATTATTTCAGTTTTCTGGCTATCTTTAGGGATAGAAATTATGTATGTAGTGTGGCAAAGAGCCGCCTTTGAATCAGCAAGTGGGTGTCTACTTCTTGAGATACAAAAAAAAAAAGTGAAAAAGTTGAAAAATAGTGTTTTGTGAATTCAGAATTATTTTTTTTTCCATTTTGTTCATTATAACTGTTTTGTCTGCTATGATGGTGGATCACAAGAGGATGTGGAGCAAGTTCAAGCCACAGGTACATAATATTTTCCTAACTGATCAGGCAATGCAAGCAAATGGAATAAAAATGCTTATCAAAAAAGTATCCAAATTCCAACACCAGTTTTGAATATGTTATATCTTGTCATGACCAATACAGTTTGTTTTGTATGCAAAAAAGCACAAAACTGTGCTTTGCCATCATTAGCCCCAAATACTTGCTTATAACTAGTACTGAGTTTGAACAATTTAGTATTTAGCAAATTGATTTGTACCATTAAGTCATTCATTTATAACCTAGGCATTATAAAATTTGACTTATTAAACTAACAATGTTTGTGTGGATTTCTAAATCTGAATATATAAAATTGAAAAAAATCTCAATTTTTCAAATAAGTAATAAGAAACCAGACTATGCTCAAATCATTAATTACTCAAAGAACTCTGAATAAAGAGTGTATCTGAAATATGTGTGAACTACTTTTAGAAAATCTAGGGATATACCATTTTGAGATTTGTTTGCTCAGGTCCCCCAAAAAACTGCACATGATGTTTACCGTTTGGACACCTGTTCTTGGTTCCCTGATGCCCCAGGAAATTCATAGATAAATATCAGAGATATCAGAGAGAAAAATCAAAGGTGAAGATTACATTGAGTCCTGGTTTCAGCCAGGATAGAGCTGGTTTTCTTCACAGAAGCCAGTGTGAGACTGTGTTTTGGATTTGGGATGAGAAACTGTTGATAATGTGCTGATGTTTTGGGTTGTTGCTGAGCAGTCAAGGACAGTCCAGCTTCTCATGCTGGGCTGCCAGCGAGGAGGCTGGGGGTGCACGGGGAGCTGGGAGGGGACACAGCCGGGACAGCTGACCCAGGCTGGCCAAAGGGGTATTCCCTACCATCCGACGTCATGCCCAGTACATAAACTGGAGTTGGCCGGGGGGCGGAAATCGCTGCTCGGGGACGGGCTGTCGATCACTGGGTGGTGAGCAATTGCTGTATTGGGCATCACTTGTTCTTGTACATTCCTTTGTTGGTATTATCATTGTTGTTTCCTTCTTTCTTTCTGTCCTATTAAACCATGTTTATCTCAACCCACGAGGTTTTTTTCCTAATTCTCTTCCCCATTCTACTGGGGGAGGGGGAGTGAGTGAGCGGCTGCGTGGTGCTTAGTTGCCGGCTGGGGTTAAACCACGACACGTTAAAAAAATGTTCTTTAAAGAAGCAAAGCCACTACTTGGTCACACCCACTTAATGCCCGAGACAGTTAATTTCAACCCTTTATTTTTTAATTTAAGGGACTTAATGTGGGAATTTTTACAGCTCACAGTTAAATCACTTGTACTGAAAGTAAAAGTTGAAGGAAGGCATGAGTAAAACTTCAATGCAAATCATAGCTTCATCATTAAATAAGGCTTTAAAAACAACTTACAAGTCCTCTTATTTTTGCATGTGAATTTTCATGTATATATTGAACATGCATCTACATATTTGAGCAAATAGTGTATATATAGCACTTGAAAGCAAAAATGTTGTGACTAAAAAGACATATCCATCAGAAATCTTATATGCATGCAGTTGGAAGAGCTCTTCCATAGAATCTAGTCTATTATCTTTCTCTAAGATGACACCTGGAGTATTTCTGAAACATTTGTTACACTCTTCTCAGAAAAGCTTCAGTAACAGAAATTCTTCTGACTACCGAACTAAACTGTACTGGAACTCTACAGTAAAAAGTTTTTGTTTTTTTTTTCTAATATGCAGTTTAATTTTCACTTTCTGCAACTTGATTCATGTGTAGAATCTTAGTAGATATGGAGCAGAAAGATACTCTTAAATAAACACTGTTTGCATTTGCTAACAGTCTTCATACATCCTCTCATACTTTCTCCAACCCAGACAACCTCATCATCTCAGTTTTGTGGAAATCTTATTTTCAGAACTTCTTACCACTCTTAAAATTCTACTTCGCATTATAACACAATTGTATTTGTCATCTTAAATTAAGGGGCCAAAATCTTTGCAGAACTAAAGGCAGAGAAGCAATTATTCCCAGTTTCTTACATCTGACACTTGCCTTAATACATCCCAGGATAAGTTTTTTTTCTGCAATAACACTTCATTGCTAAATCATATTTAATCCCTCCACCCGCCATAGTATAAGTTCTTTTTCTGAACAATATAATTACCTATTAATTTAACCTGCTTTTCATATTTTTTAACTATTTTTTCCCACAAATTCTTCATTGAACTGAATAATTCTGGAAGACCAGTTCCTGATATGTTTTGCAATTTCAGAGAAATCTGTTGTCATTTGTTTTTGAAAAATTTTTATGGATTGACTTGATAATATATCTTTGAAGGTTTTATTTTATTATACCTTTCAGAATGTTATCTATCAGAAGTCTAATAAAGCAAAGATATTTCACACTGATTTCTTCTTTTCTGTCCAGTAAGACATGTACTTGTCAGTGAAGGAAATTTAATTCAATTAATTTCAAATTATCTTTATTGACTAAAAACCTGTATAAAAAATATATCACTTGAATACATCATAAACCTCTGCTTTTGTGTGTAACCTGTTTAATCCAGACCTATAACCCTTTATCAACTGATTTTTTATAAAGGTCATAAGCCTTGCACAGGATAATATTTTCAGTTTGGCCCTTAGATTGCAATCTCTGTAGGCCAAGGCTACATATAAGATTATATCTTATCCCTAAACATATGACAGTGTATTTTCTCTCTAGGATTTGATACCACTTTTAATTTAGTAGTATCAAAGCAGAAATAAAATTGTAATATTGCAAATCTGTTAACTTAAAATTATGTATTTAGATGAAAAACTGTGACTGTCATAACTGTTCATACAGATGATGATTTTATTTCTGTTTTGTTCCCCAAATCATCACCAAAGGTCAATTCTCGCATTTTCTTATTTCGTTTCCCTGGTCAATTATACTGCTTACAGAGCAAGGAATCAGAAGTTACTGATGATCTCACTGGCCAACAGCAGTTGACTTAAAAATGAAGAGTCATAATTGACTCATACCTAGATTTAATGAAATTTTGAAAGTGTGGCTCAAAAAATATTGTAATTTTTAAAAATTGTCTATAGAAACTTATTAATATTGGTTGAGTTTCTCAGCCAATGGTCAATCTGTGCTCTTGTGGCCATTCTTCTAAAAAATCTCTGTTTTAACATTTTTGAAGGTAATGAGTCTGCAGAAACCACCATCACGTTGGGAGTTTTAACTTACCTTCAGTCTCTTCATTGATTTCTCTACCAAGAGAAATGCAAATCATGCAAATTAATTGATATATATTATTTTAGATCTAACCAGGAGTTTTACAACAAATTCTACTTAACAGGTTCTGTTAGGTTATGTGACTAAATGCTAATTTGCATAAAGACAGAGCCCAGAGGAATGTCTTTATCCCAAGCCCTTGCTCCATCCCCTTCCAGTGCTATCCGAGGAAAGTAACAGCCCTATGGGCTGGGTGAGACCCAGCACCATGAGTCCACAGGGGTACCTTTCTGGGGCACCAAACAAACAGAGAATTCCTGATCTGGGGGATGCCAAGAAAAAGCATTCTGGGATTTTGCAATACTTATTATGGGATGTTTAAGGGAAGAGCTAAGGGTGGGGAAATGGAGTGATCAAGGTGGTTGGTTGGAAGAGTTGGAAAATAGAGGGATAAGGAGATAAAATGGGTTGGTCTTGTGCAAGCAAAGGAACTGTATGCTTGTCTAGCCATATCTTGTTCCTGGTCAATGTAGTCAGTTCTGAGCAACCCAATCTAGTTGAAGATGTCCCTGCTCATTGCAGGGGGGCGTGGACTAGATGACCTTTAAAGGTCCATTCCAACCCAAACTGTTCTATGATTCCATGATTCTATGATTAAATTGCATTTCTAACTACTTTCCTGAGTGAGGGTACTCTACTGGGCATGCATGTACACACATGGAGGTGTGAGTGCTGCAGCTAGAGTGGGACCATTGATCCTAGAGTGGGTCTTTGTGTCTGGGGTGCCAGCAACATAAAAGACTGTACTGTGTTCGTATTGTACAGGGGTGTGCATGTAGGTACACATAATTTGCTAGGGAACATCAGGCTGGACTAGACAATGAATGGAATAAGAGGGATGGGAACCAGGTATCAGAGATGCCATAATTTTATTCAAATACTGGAGATATCACAGGGTCTGAGACTGACTATTGGAGATACAGGTGGTCCAATCTGGCTACTGAGACATCAGGGGATCTAGGGGAGGGCTAATAGTAAGGTCACAGATCTAAACCACCTACTGCAGGGTTCCATTCATGCATGTATGCATGTCTGTGAATGAGGCAAATGGGAAGATATGGAGACCCATAGGCCAGCTACTGGATAGAGAATGTCTAAGGTTTGTTACTGGAGGAAACTGTTGTGTGTCTCTGTATGCATGTAGATTTTTGTTTATATGTCTGGGTATTAGCAGCTGAAGTGGGGCTGTGAGTATCAAGCATTCATGTGTTCACATGCTAGCCCCTGGGGAGAGTGAAGATCCAGGGCCAGCTACCATATATATGAATATAATTTCCACTGGTGTTTTCATCTTGATCAGCCAAGAGAGGAACAGGATCAGGTCATTTGTGCTTGTTGTATTTGAATGAGTATGGTGTGTTTTGTACCTGTATTGATCTGTCTGGTCAATCATGCATATATATACATACAAAGAGAGAGAATATACCTATTGGGAATACATGTTCAGCCTCACTAGTGGCTGGACCTGGGGTTATGAAGCTCCAGCAGCCTCGCCTCTGTCGAGCTACGAGACTTGTCAGTTCCTAAAAGATTAACCTTTAGGCAGTGAGGTAATCAGGTGTTGTAATCAGCAATGACAAAATACAGCTGATTACTCAGCAGCACAAAGTAAACTTCATTGGTCCAAATGGATATTCATTGCTTGTTGCAGGTGGTGACCAAACACAGTATAAACCAATAAAATTTGGCTTTATTTAAGATTTTCAGTCTTGAATATGCAGGACTCTGAGCTGGACATCTTGTAGTGGCAAGTGTTGAACATGGTAACTCTGAGCTTCACTGAATATTATGTTTTGGGCTATTTTGTCTTTGCTATTGGATAATTGTCTAGCTTCATGTTGTACTGATATTTTCTGGAATATCTCAGCTTTCACCTGTGTAACAAATACAAGAATTAAAAAAGCAAAAGCTGTTAAAACAGACAATTTCTGTGCTGTTAGTTATTTTTAGAGGTATGCTGGTTCACTAACCAAGGCAATCAGTGATTTCTTTCTAGCCAAAACCTGTGAGAAACAATTCCACTTTCACTTCTACATTTCCACCCTAGTGATTTAACGAAAAAAACCCCAACAAAAAAAAAATGGACTATGTAGAAACTTTCATACAAAAATGCTTCAAAATACTCCACAGGAATAGAAACCAAATCGAAAATAAGTTAGAAAATGATCAAAATATGGAGGTCATGGGGATTAAACTACACACTCAAGAAATTAAGTATTTAACTCTACCAATACAAAAGCAAAACTCAGTCAAAAGTTAAAAAGTTAAGAAGGTCATGAACCATTGAACTGGACTTCTGCTTGACTCAAACTAAGCTTTGAAAAACTCAATTTCTTCCCAGGGGAGTAGTGAATGAGGATTGCATTGGCTTTGGATGTTCTTTACTTGCTGTCAGCAGGGATTCAGTACTATTGCAGGAGTTTGGCTTTGAATTTTCTCATTTGCTTACATGTCTCTAAAGGAATAAAAACCCCAAATTTTCCCTTTCATAAAAATATCAGGTTCCCTTGTAAAGCTTGGATAATTGATATAAAAACATTTAATCATCTCTGAGAGGTTACCATAGATAAACCTTTAGCAGCACTAACTCCAACATTTGGCTACTTCTGACTGAAAAAACACAATAAGAAAACCAGTGTAAGAAACAGAAAAGGCCCATATGCTGTAGAAATAAAAAAAGCATTACATTATTTAAAAAGAAGCTGGGCTGATGTTTGCCTGACAAGAATCTTTGAACAAATGGAAACTGAAGTGTATCTCAAGGTATCCACTTTACTCAGGATATTGGAACACTCTTATATCGACAAGGAGGTCAAGTCTGTCTTCTAGCTTGGATGAAACAGCTCTATGTATAACAGGCAACCTGTAAAATTCTGCAAGGTTTAGACAGAACAATATAGAAAAAATGGCAATTATCTTCAGCTCACACACTTATACAGAAGCTACAGCTGGAGGGACTCCTTAAAAAGATGGTAGCAATGAAAATACCAAAACTGGGGGCAGAAGAGTTCAGAGCAAATGGAAATAAGAAGAGGTGATTTCAGCTGCTTTTAATGATGAAAAAAGAAATAATCTGAAAGTTCATAGATAATAGAATGCTACTAATTATACAATATTATGGATTCCTTAACATTTGAAATAAAAACTGGAAACTTATTCTGAATCTGGAAAAAACCCTACAAATTTAACAATAATTTAAACTTGAGATGTGTATCAGGCATATGTTTGAATTTTATCTATGGTAGATCAGCTGTCATATTATGGAAAGATCACTAGAAATGAAGCCAAGAATGTAACAATTCACTCAGCGAAGTTGAATGTCAGCTGTTTTGCTAAGTGGGAAACCTGATAAATTTATTTCAGTACTGCTAGCAATCAATGCTGTGAGTGAGTATAGTTGTGTTCCTTTGTGACATTTTATAACTTGGGTTTAATCCACAATGGGGAAATTAAAACTCATCTAATTATCACTTTTTTTCACTTAAAAATTACAGATGGGTTCCATTCTAGGAAACCCCAGGCATACATTATTATTTAGAAAATTGCCAGATTTATGTATTTTTTAATTTTTTTAAATAATCAAATTAAATATAATTAATTTTTGCTGTTGTTAAATTCATCACCTTAAAATGAGACAAATAATCATTTGCTCTGGGTCCATTATTCCTTTTTCAAGACAACGTTTTTTATCTTGGAGGATGAAGATCCTTCTTGTCTCTTGATAAGTGTTTGTCTAAAACCATAAATCTGAAAAAAATAAAAGGAAACCTAAAGAAAAATAAATTGACTGCCATAAGCTATCCAGTAACACATAGGGATTTCTTAGCTAGTCATGAGCCAGCAATTCTACTATAGGTTTAACTTTTACAAACCCTACTTTAAATTGCATTTATCAATGCAATATGGTAATAGTTATAATTTTAGCCTTAATCCCATCGTGTCATCATATATCACAGTACATATATTAAAATTAAGCAGTCAATGGAGAATATGGAAAGATTGTAAATTAAAACTACATTATTATTTCCCATATACATGTTTGTGTGACCTATAAATGCATTTTTTTTCAAGAAGATATCTATTTACAAAGTGTTAATAGATGTTACAGACCTCCTACTCTTTGATTTCCATGTTAAACTCAGCATTTAGAGAATCAAAATCTTTTGCTGTGCATTAATTGTCCCATTCTGCCCTCTCCTTTCCATGAGCCTTTACTGGAGGAAGATATTTTTGAGATCAATGACCAGTATATTTCCTGCATGTAAAGAAACACATGAAGTGCATAATGCATCAGTGTTGTGAATGAGTAATTTAAGCTGCTTAAAAGATTGCCGCGAAAGATACCAGAAAGTGAATTATTTTAATATAAATTTGTAAAAAGCTCAACTTAATAGAATTCAATAGCAAGGTCCACTCTATTACTTATTCAACATGGAAAAGGTATACAAAGAGAGACCAAATTACAATTAAATTGGAATGATTTACTTGTGGATCAAATTGGGTTAATGTGGCTGATGTGTATATTGAGGAGAGAAAGTAGGGGAGACCTTCCCATTGAGTCTCAAGGTTCAGTGTGGATCAAAGTCCACCCTTAGTCCCAGACTTGGTCAACGGTTCATGTCTAAGGATTGGGAAAAGGGAAAGAAAATGAGGGAGACCCTCCTGTTGAGTCATGAGTTTGAGAGTGGACTGAAATCCACCCTTAGTCCTAGAATTGGTCAATGGTTTATGACTAAGGTTAGGTAAGGAAAGCAAAAGAATGCCCATCCGTTCAGTCACGAGGTTCAGAATGCCCCCTCCCGCCCTTGCTTTCTAAATGCCTTCTCAGAGAGGAGTCTAGGTGCAGTTAAATCCACTCCTAGTCCCAGACTTTGTCAATGGTTTATGACTGAAGGGATAGAGTAACGGGGATTTTGGTGCAGTGATATAGTCTATGATTTTGTGCTTGGTGTAACTTAAAGACAGCAATTTGTCCGCCATATCCAGTAAGCGATGGAGATTCTCCTTGCCTCTCTTTTTGTTGTTAATATATTTGTAGAAGCATTTTTTATTATCCTTTACAACTGTGGCCAGACTGAGCTCTAGCTGGGCTTTTGCCTTTCTAATTTTGTTGTATAAATTTTGATAAGATCAAGTGCTGGGTCCTGCACTTCAGTCACAAGAACCCCATGCAATGCTACAGGCTTGGGGAGGAGTGGCTGGAGAGCTGCCCAGCAGAAAAGGACCTGGGGATGCTGGTTGACAGCCGGCTGAACATGAGTCGGCAGTGTGCCCAGGTGGCCAAGAAGGCCAACAGCGTCCTGGCCTGTATCAGAAATAGTGTGGCCAGCAGGATTGGGGAAGTGATCGTGCCCCTGTACTGGGCACTGGTGAGGCCGCACCTGGAATACTGTGTTCGGTTTTGGGCCCCTCACTACAAGAAGGATGCTGAGGTGCTGGAGTGTGTCCAGAGAAGGGCAACGAAGCTGGTGAGGTGTCTGGAGCACAAGTCTTATGAGGAGCGGCTGAGGGAACTGGGGTTGTTTAATCTGCAGAAGAGGAGGCTGAGGGGAGACCTTGTCGCTCTCTACAACTACCTGAAAGGGGGTTGTGGTGAGGTGGGCGTTGGTCTCTTCTCCCATGTAACTAGCAATAGAATGAGAGGAAATGGCCTCAAGTTGCATCAGGTAGGTTTAGACTGGATAATAGGAAAAATTTCTTCACTGAGAGAATGGTCAAGCATTGGAACAGGCTGCCCAGGGAGGTGGTGGAGTCACCATCCCTGGAGGTGTTCAAAAAACTTATAGACGTGGCAATTCATAACATGCTTTAGTGGGCACGGTGGTGTTGGGATGACGGTTGGACTTGATGATATTAGAGGTCCTTTCCAGCCTTTATGATTCTATAATTCTATTCAGTTCAACAATCAATTTTCATAAAAAACAATTATTTTGTGATCACATTTCATTTTTTAACTGAAATTTAAAAGATGATTATACTAAAGTTTAAAAATATTTTGGAAATATATTTTCTCTGCTATCATCCTACTTACAGTTTCTCACCAAAAATTCGACAACATAAAAATAATGTTAACTTTATGCCTTAGAGTTTTCTAATTATGATTAAACAAAATAGTGCCAGAGAAGATACATAAAAATAGCTTGTTTATATAATCACTGTTAACAACAATTTCCAATAATTTTAAACAATTTTCTGCAAACTTCTTCTTCATTAACTGCTTACTGAAGTTCAGTAAGTAGACCGTAATCTGATGAACATGAGATGGCTGTGTTGACAGTAATAGTTCAGCAAATAGGTCTTGGGAAGGAAGTACTTTCTCATGTAATATTATTGTCAGAATGCTCAAAAATAAAGTGCATTTGAAGACAACAATTTCACAGGAAAGACTAGGAGAGTCACAAATATGATCTGACAAGCTCGTTTTTGGCTTGTTGCACTCACTTTCTTTAACAGCTTAAATCAACCTTCAGTTTTTCCTTCTGACTGGAAGTTTCAGTTTGTTCCTTTTTATTTTCTTTTTGGAAACTAGTTATTCATGACCTTTTTTTGAGCTTTAATTTGAATATAGGCAGATACTCTCTTCAGGCAAGAACGCTACTCAAGATTAAAAAGTTTGCAGCGAATATAATCTCAGTTCCACCAGAAACTTAGAGCTCAGTCCTACAGAGGATGTTGATACCTGAAATAGAATGTGGAATTGAGTTACCTATATTTAAACTTGCTATCTTAGAAGCTTGGCAACCCACACCTTAGCCTACTCAGGGTGAAAGAATGAGGTGTACATTTTTTTAACTCCACTGTGGGGGATCAGCTGCTCCCTGGCACATCAGTACTTTGACAGGCTCTAAATGGAATGACAGCATTTTTTAGCAATATGGTGCTGGTGTTACCATCTTCCTTTTAAATAATTACCTTGTGTCTAAAGCAAGTTTTAAAATTAGACATTGAGGATCAGCATCCTTCTCAGTTTAATGAACTCTATTAAAAGGACAAGAGATTAATTCTATTTTCTGCAAGACTGATCTACTCACCAGTTATTTTTAGGAGATTTCATCTTCTGATGAGATTGTGCAGCAAAGAAACCAAATGATGTAAAATGGATCACATTGTCAGAAGTGTAAATACTGGGATGTTTAACTCTGGAGACTGTGATTCCTGATCCAGACTTGTTTGTGTATCTCATTCAATGGATATACACCACATAGGCAATTCCTCAGCAACAGCTGGAGCCCAAAACTTTTCCCTTCTTCACAAATGCAGAAGCCACTAAGATGAAGAATCACGTACCCTCTAGTCTAGAAAAGAAAATATGAATTCTCTAAAAATATTTGGATTTTTTTATTGTACAATGAAAAAGCTACAGCAGAGGGACTAAAGAGTTGTCCCTACTTCTGATATGTAGTCTGATACATATGAACATACTCATAAATATCAGTAGATTTGGGTTTCAATGTTCATCTTAGACATCTCAATTATCACCTTGCTTTCAGTCGAACTACATTCTAGGTCTAATTCTTAACCATGTACCTAACTTAATGCAAAAAAGTGTTTCCATTTAGTCTCAACTATGATGCCAGTTTGGGAAGTAAAGCAGAGGTGCAGGCTGACTGTTCCCCCCCCACACTTTTTGTTTCTTTTTATGTCTTGCAAAACATAATAGAATCATCGAATCTTAGAATCTTTGGGTTCAGATGGACGTTTTAAGGTCTTCTAGTCCAACCTAACAGAAGTGTCAAATGATAAGTACAAATGTAGCACAGTTTTCATATTCAGGTAAAAAATATGTCTTTTTTAAAAAAGAAAAATGTTATAATGTCTACCAACATACAATGCAGTGTTAGGCTCGGTCATGTGAAATGAAAATGCATAGATAGTATTTTCATTGCTATTAACCAGGAACTTTAGAAAGGATTGAAGAGTAATGATTGAACTATTATCATCATATGTTTGTTTCTACAGTGCTTTATCACTACAGACTTTTATCTTTACTGTGACCACTCTGAGAATTATTTTCTTTATAGATTATTAGTTCTTACAGTTATTGCCTTGGTTTATGAAGATATGAAATGGGAACAGATACCCATGTATGAGAATTGCTTAGTGAATGCCTCTTGAAAATGAAATTTTTATTATAGGTACTATTTGTCATAAAGTGCATGTTTGTTTGTACTTGCCATCACACATCTTATTTTAAAGAGACATGTAAATGTAGGTCACAGATATAAATTTTGTTTCAAACTAATTTTAAATGACCTGATATAAAATTCATCTTGCAACAAATAACATGTTTCTGAATATATTGTTGATTATTTGCAAGCACTGTGACTTCAATTACCTTAAAATACAGCTGTTTGCTTTGAGGAACTAGAGCTGTTCTCTGGGATCTAGTGTTGAGAATAAAGATATATTTATTACTCAACAGAAAAGCTTCTCCACTGAGCAGTAAATTGTAGTTGCAAACTACATTTATTCTCTTGCCAGAGGAGCTGAGCTTTTGAACAATACCACCACATCTACTTTAAGGATTCTTTAGAAGTTGTTTTCTATGTGCATATGTGCATACTTTTCAGCATATACAGGTGGGTAGTTCTCTAACTTATGTACTGGTTTCCTTTGTATTGCTACAACTGCAGTGCATAGCTCTGCTCACAGAAAAGCTGTTTGTAAAATCTATTTTATCTTCCAATGAGGACTACACTCCTAGTTTCACTATTTTTTTCTATGTTGAAATGGAATTACAGCAGCAGCAAAGTGAATAAAAGTCCAAACACTAAAAGGTGAATAACTGTAATAGGATGATCACTGCCATTACGGGGATGATGAAATTGATAGCAGTAATCAAAGGACAATAATTAGGAAAACAGCACATAACCAGATATATTTTTCACTTATATCATGTGTATCATATCCTGAACATTTTTTCATGATCATTCTACTTTCAACACGTAAATATAGCTCTGAAATAAAAACCTTTTATATGGCAAATTATACCATGCATTTACAAGGTAGGAAATGATGTGCATGTGCTTGTGCATGAGAGACAAAGAAGGAGGTGGACAGAGAATCGGAATGGTTTTCAGTTCCATTGTTTATCAAATGCAACAAATGTGATGAGACAGAAAAAAATAGTGACCATGTTTATTGTTGTCATTGTTTTTCTTTTTTTTTTTTTTAACACTTGAATTAAGTAATTCCATTGAGTTGAAACTCACCTCTGGGCAGTCAGATGAATTATGCTCCTCTACAATAGCCTGATTTTGCACTCCGTGGGAGGAAAGACTAATGTTTCCATAACCGAAACCTGTGCTGACACTCACTGAAGTAACCATACCAAAGGGATGTTTTGCTCTGAATTAGTATCTTTTCTCTATAAGTAGAAATAAGACTCCAAACCATGAACATAGACCCAGAAATACAGTACCGATAGTATTACACTTTGCTTTAAGTCTTGTTTGGGGTTGGTTTTTTGTTTGGTTTTTTGTTTTTATTTTGTGATAAAGCAGAAGGGAGGTTTTAAACTACAAAATTTAAACTTCATTTTGTAATACACTTTTAATAATTGTTCTTCTCTCTATGCTAGCTGGGAAGAGAAGTTACTCTTTGACTGTTTGTTTCCTCTGTCCATTAAGCTTTCTGGAGTCTGAGTTGTTCTGAAGGTCTCATTCAGCAGTATTTAATAGTTTACAGGTAAGATTTGAGAATATATTTGATGAACACATGCTGACACGTATCTCTTCAGCTTTATTTGTGCAAATGAGTAAAATATGAATGATAAAACACAAAAAAGATGCATTTGTGTGTTTTACATACACTAAATTTACTTTTAATATGAAAACTTTGGGGCATAAGTAACTATAAACTAATTTACTTCAGAAATGCCCTTTAGATAGAGAGCATTTTCTTGTATCAGGTATAGTGCTATTTCATTGTCATTGAAATAAAAGTTCACTTTTCATTGCCCAGACAGTCAAAAAAAATATTGCAACGCCAGGTACCGAGAGTTATGCAAGCTGACATTTACATTTGCCATATCTTGGTTAATAAATTTCAGATTCTGACTTTCCTGACATTTTCTCATACAAAGTTACTTTTCTTACTCTAGGATTTTAGCAAGTATGCACTCAAGTCTAAGAAACTGTAGGTGTTGGGCTTGGGGGAAAAAAAGAAAAGTGAAAGTGCAAGACTGAGAGACAGAAACTTATTGTACGAATATAAATGAATAAAATGAGAGGTGGATTGTCAGAGGGTTTATATTTAAAGAAATGTACTTATGTTTGAGCTTATTTAAATAAATAATAAAAAGGAAAAGCCAGAATAAAACTTTTTGACAATTTTATTTGTTTTAGCAAAGAATTATGAATTTGTTGATGAGATTTAAAACTCTTGTGTTGTTTGCATTGATGTAATCAAAAGCAGCCTAAGTCAAACAATATGCTATATACCCTAACAAAGAATGTTCAAAGACGCTGCTGAAGTTATTGTTAGTACAGGGTCTAACTTGGGTTGTCATATTGATTATGCCTCTACTAAGAAGTATACCCACAAGCAATTGCATGTGTTTTAGCTGATGATTCACTTTTTAAGCATGTGTTTTGTTGCATAATTATTCACTTCACAGCTTTGATCTCACTTGATTAATTTTCCATCTTATTGAGACAAGCATGTGTTTCAAACTCTGGAAACCATCTCTTTTGAGGGTCTTAGTGCAACAAGAAACTGTGTGACCACATTTTGTTTGCCAATGTGCATTGCAAGATGCATAAACTGCAGACAACAGAGTACTTCCAAGTTCATTTGAATTCTCACATTAAATAAGGGCTTACCAAAATTCAAAGTCCAAAATGTGTCTTTGCTTTCATATGCAAGAGCTTATTCAATTCCAGTTACATTTTTAAAATTCCTTTGTATCTGAATGTTAAAAAAATAGGATCTAAATCTGATCTGACTTGCATCTGTATGGTGCTTTAACTTAAATATACCTAAGCATTGGTAGTTATGAAAATAAAATCAAGTCTGATATATTGGACTATTTTTCTGAAAACATTAGTTACTCTTAAACCAAAGGTTTCATTTTTAGCACACTCTGCTCTCGTTGAAAGCATTTTCTCTCTAGGTACAGTTCTGTAGTAATACCAATGTTAACAGGGACTTCTAGATCTCACAGGTTCAACATGAGCTTTCATGGTCATATTACAAAAATGTATAGTCCTCAAATTGTGCCACAAACTTTAATGCTCTTTAAACATCCTGTGAGCAATTTTAGAAATGTCTGTGCAATGTCTGTTTATTTTGAAGAAACTTTCTGCTACTCATACCAGACTCCCTGCCACCATCATCACCAGTTACCTTCATCTACCTGAGCTTTTTGACATTTCTACTGCAGCCTGCAATCAGTTTTCAAGGTCATGTGGCTCTGTAATGGAATATTAACACATTGCAAGTAGGCTTGCCTGCAGGAGGTGTGTCAGAGCAATTTAGCAAACAGTGCTTTGAAGGACTATGACCTTGGAAGCCTCTAGCAGGGCAATTTATGAATTTGGGGTAACTGTCAGATTGAATTGTAAAAGGTGTATATTAATACACAGGATTACAAATTAAGACTCGTTCATAAACACTGACATCCTACCAAAGAATGGATCACACAAAAGTTTAATAGAACTTCTATTCTCTTATGACAAACACATAAAAAGCTAAAATTATCTATCTGCACCCTTGGGACACCACAAATTGTACCACAGTTTCCAATTCCTTATTTTTTACAATTGAATATTTTCCTTAAAACATACCAAATCCTGCCCCAACTGAACACTGGCACAGGTCTCACTGATTTTAGCAGAATTAGATTTGCCCCCAAAAGACAGTTATAATGATGTTCATGTTATAATTGGGAATCACTGCACAATTTTTTAGGCCACAGATAAGCATCTGAAATTACATTTCTAATTCCATATTGATACTTTTACATAAATTTAACCTGCTTTTCAAAGACAGTCATGGCCATGAATTAACTGAAAATAGCTAGAGGAATGAAAGTTAGGTCATATTTGTCTATGAGCCTTAGTATGGATTTAAAGACTTAGCTGCAGACATCCAGGTTTGGAGATGTTGGCCTATGGTTGCAACCCAAACATCCAGTGTTTCCTGGGAATGATCGGACAGTTATGCAGTAAAGACCATGTGCAGTACTGTTGACTATGGCATAATTAAAGAGAGACAATAAAGCACTGAGGTCTCAGCTTAAAAAATATTGTAAAATTACTTGTAACTACCGAGCAGAATGATGATTGGTTTTTGTTTTTGTCAAAAAAACCCTTCTCTGAGAACTGAAACTACAGAGATAATACATCAATTATAATTGCAAAGCATAAGTAGACATTTACGAGGAACTATCGTCAGTAATTTTGCATTTATGAACATCATTTAAAAGGCAGATTCACACATCAGTCAATTCTCAATTACAAAAAGAAGCTTTCCTTTTGCAAATAGAAATGTGCTGTTGTTAGAGAGAGGTACTTACGTTCTCAATGCTCAACATTACAGTTTGTCTCCTTATTAAGTGTAGAGGAAATTTGTGATTGCTGATCTTACCAGCTTGCACTGTTACTCAGAGCAGCATAGGAAGAACTTCAGCAAGCATTGTCTGCAAAAAAATGAAACCATCTAGCATGTGCTATTGGCATAAAGAGAGAGACCCTTTTAGTTGGTTTCTCAGTTCAGTACAAAATGGCCTGACAACACATGCAACTTATGCAGTTCTGACGCCCTGCCAGTATCTACAGAACGAAGCAATAACCATCCTAAGCGTGATCCAAGGCCAGCTGAAGTGAAAAGGAACCATCTCATTGCTTTCAATGGCTTTTGGATCATGCAATCCTTGACAAATTTACCCTCCACTACACCCTGACATAATCCTTATATCAGAGAAGGCAGTTGGACACAAAAAGTACTAAGACATCAGCGGGCATAAGATTTATTTTCTCAAGAAAGTTGGTGAAGGATATTCATTGCATGTTCAAGGCTGATCCCCAGACAAGTGGTATACTTTGCTTATTACTTGTCGTATGTCCACTTTTAGTACAAAAAAATAATTCCTTCTGAAGTAGAATGTTGACTCCACTAATATTTTCAATGACTTCTTAAAATCTTTTTTCCCTCCAGAGTTCATTTCATGCAGTTCTATACACTCTGGCACACAACCACACAGGACCAGAGGCAGGCAGTGCCAGATCACTCGATCTCCATGGTTCTCCACTAGCAATATAAAATTGTTATTCTTTACTGTATTTTTTCAAGTCATCTCTCCCTATATCTTTAAATTCATATGGTATAAACTGAACAGTTATAATTTATGATTAACTTGTCTGTGAAATCATCATTACTGACTTGAAGACATGAGGGCTCTGTTATTACCCTCAGCTTTTCAACACAATAACGATGAGCTATGTAGACAGTTCTGGGCTAGCATTAGAACATCATTGTTCATGGCTTAAAAAAGCAGGGCAAATGTGCTTTTTCCTGCCACTGTACCAATTTGTATTCTAATAAACTATATACAGTTGAAGCTATTCTTTATTAGATTATAATTCAATAGGTGGTACCCTCCAGTCAGTGAAAAACAATTTTCTAAAATAAATAGTTTTTAACAGTGAGGTATAAAATAAAGTACAGCTTAACTGTTTAATTTGTAGGCATACAGTCCTTAGATAAATGACACCACTTTGAAAGAGGGTGGAACAAGTGAAACAAAAAGAAAATATATCGCATCCTTCAATGGCCTTGAGTAACATGTTCTGCAACAGATTTATCCCTCACTGCACCTACTCCTTATGCTGGAGGTTTATTTGAAAATAAAGCCAAAGGTAACCCAAGTAAGAATTAGAAGCAGAATTATAGTGAGAGGAGCTATTGAGATAGAGGGAACAGAAGGCTGTGGGGGATAAAGGACAATGAGGAGATGGGGAGGAGTGTGGAGGAGGCTGCCTATTTTCCATCACACTAGCTGAATATTCAGGCATCAATTGCTATGAACTGTAGTCATGTTTTTATGTCTAAAAACATTTAATCTGCAGATTATAAGCATGGAAATGCAGTACCTGGGGATTATTTTTCAAGATAGGTATGGGAATTCTACTCCCTGCCTGCAATCACAATTTCAAGCTATATTATAAAAAAAAAAAAAAAATTAAAAAGTGAAAGAAAAAAATATTTTTTTTTTCTTTCTACAGCCTTTCTGGTACTTATCACTTATGATGATACAGTGTTGACTTCTTGACAGTAGGTGGATTGAAAACTGGCAGAACGGCTGGGCCTAGAGCGTGATCCAAGACATGAAATCTAGTTGGAGGCCTGTCACCATTGTACACAGGGGGTCAATAGTGGGTCTGATCTTTTTCATTATCTTCATTCTATTGATCTGGATAATGGTGCAGAGCGTATCCTCAGCAAGTTCGATGAAGATGCAAAACTGATGCACCAGAGGATCATGCTGCAGTCCAGAGGGACATCAACAGTCTGGATAAATGGGCTGGCTGGAATCTCATGAAGTTCATAAAGGGGAATTATGAAGTCCTGTACCTAGGGAGGAACAATCTCATTCACCAGTATATGCTGGGGGCCACCCAGCTGGAAAGCAGCTTTGCAGAAAAGGACCAGGGGGTCTTGGTGGACACTAAGTTGATGATGAGCCAGCAACGTGTCCTTGTAGCAACGAAGACTAATGGTATCCTGGGATACATTAGGAGGAGTGTTGCCAGCAGGTCAAGAGCGGTGATCCTTCCCCTACATTCAGCACTGGTGAGTTCACACCTGGAGTACCATGTCCAGTTCTGGGCTCCTCAGTACAAGGGAGACATGGACATACTGAAAAGAGTCCAGCCATGAAGGGCCACCAAGGGCCACAAGGATGATTAAAGAATTGGATCATCTCTCGTAGGAGCAAAGGCTGAGAAAGCTGAGAACATTTATCCTGGAGAAGAGAAGGCTCAAGGGTGAAACTCATCAACGTATAAAAATATCTGAAGGAAGAATGGAAAGAAGACAGAATCAGGCTCTTTTCAGTGGTGTCCAGTGACAGGAAAAGAAGCAGTGGATACAAATTGAAACATAGGAGGTTCTCTCTGAACATTGAGAAATACTTCTTTATACATGTTGCCCACAGAGGTTGTGCAGTTTCCATGGTTGGAGACATTGAAAAGGCATCTGGACATAGTCATGGGCAGCCTGCTCTATGTGGCCCTGTTTAAGCAGGGATGTTGGACCAGAAGACCTCCAGAAGACCCTGCCATCCTCAACCATTCTGTGATTCTGTGATTCTGTGAGTAACTTTCATCTAATTTCAGAGTTCAAAAAGCCAAGAGTGAATCTGTACAAGCAGATTGTTCAGATGTACCTTTGAAAGGAATCTCCTCATTGTTTCCAACTTTTTGGTTCCTTTTACAGAATAGTCTCAAAGTGCATGAAATAGACACCTCCTAAACTAGAGTACAAGCCCACCTGACACACCCTCAATAGATAATTTTCTTTCAGGCCAAATTAGAGCAACCTTGAAGCAAAACTCCTCAAACACCTGTGGTGCCGACCTTGGGTCCTCAACACCATTTTATTCTACAAATACACTCCTGTTGGGTTCTGCTACTTGTTAACATATAGTTTTCTATCATCAGATGAAAATTCCTGCTCATTCTCTCTCATCCCCAAGAATGATGATGATGATTATTATTTTAATTCAAAATATGGATTTTATAATTTTTTTTTTTAAAGCAGCTTTTAGCTGAAGCCAGTCTGCTGCTAAATAGCAGAGGGTGAGTCTGGACCATCTTGGGCTGTGGAATCATTTTCATTATATGTTTAGAATACTTTCTCAATAGGGTACCATACACCATCAGATACAACCCCCTCTACTTCTGAACTAAAAAGTTTCAGTTGCATATCGGACTAATTTCAATGCATTGAGGCTTTAATGTGAGGCATCAAAGAGGTACAGTTCTTTCAGGATTGTAGGTTTCTTCCTTTCCCACTGCTGAAGCACGTGTCACTGATCTGCCCAAAGAACAAGAGACCTAGCTGTTCAGACCGGCAGGCTGCAGGTGAACAAAGGGTTATGTTTCTGTACAAGGCAATTTTTAAGAAGAAGATCCAATGGAATAATTCTCTGAGATTTAGCGTAAGGTCAAGCATCTCTGACACTGTCGCTTGCCTTAGTTCATCAGTCTTGGGGATATGCACCATTCAGAGAACTGTGGAAATCTCTGCAATGTGTGCTGATGCCTGTTCAGTAGTTCAAGATACCTGAGTAACTCTTTTTTCCTGGATTATCACATACACTTCTTTATATAAAAATGCCTCAGTTACTCCAAAACTCCTATTCAAAAGGTTTTTGAAATCCCACTCTGCTCTAAGTGGTACAAAATAGGCACACTTTCTTCTTTGATCATGAGTTTATTTGTATGTCCACAGGGGACAGACTAACCTTATGACATATATTTACTATCAACATCCTTTGGGCAACAGCACATACTGTGACATTGTCTCAGTCTGTGGACAAAAATATCTACCAAATGCAATCAAGGAACTGTTCTTTTTTCCCTCTCTTCTGTCTTTTCTTCAGTATATTTTTGTTACCAGTCACATGTTCCTTAAATAAATCAGGATGCAAACTTTCCATCTTAACACTTGTCTCCTGTGATGCTGTTGAGGTCAGCATCAGTTTTGCTCAGTAAAGCCCACCAGGGGCCACTGGACAAGTTCTAGTCCTAAGAATACAATTGGAAGAAGGTAAATTACTTTCCAGTTATCTGCAATTTAATGACTAATTTGTTGAAAAATCCAAAAGCCAGATGCTTACATAAATATTCACTTCTGTTATTTAGTACCATGCTGCATGTACAGCCTAATGCTTTAAGTAATTCACTACAACAATTTCCAAGTCATATCCAAGGCTGTGTCATGGTAGCTCTCACTCATATCTTGTATAAAACAGCAAGGTCATGCTGACACCCTGTTTCGTCAGTGTAGCATAACTTGTCTGCCACAGGAAATATCCACCAAGCATCAGGATCATAAAAATCTCAGACAGAGTCTGCTTTGTTGTGTACTCTCATCCACCCAAGAGTACTGAGAGAGCTGGCGGAGGAGCTTGCCAAGCCACTCTCCATCATTTATCAGCAGTCCTGGTTAAAAGGGGAGGTCCCAGAAGACTGGAGGCTTGCCAATGTGACGCCCGTCTACAAGAAAGGCTGGAAGGAGGATCCTGGGAACTACAGGCCTGTCAGCCTGACCTCTGTACCAGGGAAGATTATGGAGCGGTTGGTCTTGAGAGTGCTCACAGGGCATGTGCAGGACAACCAAGGGATCAGGCCCACCCAACATGGGTTCATGAAAGGCAGGTCCTGCTTGACCAACCTGATCTCCTTCTAGGACCAGGTGACCCGCCTAGTGGATAAGGGAAAAGCTGTGGATCTTGTGTACCTGGACTTTAGTAAAGCCTTTGACAGAGTCTCCCACAGCATTCTCCTGCAGAAACTGGCGGCTCGTGGCTTGGACAGGTTTACTCTTTGCTGGGTGAGGAACTGGCTGGATGGCCGAGCCCAGAGACTTGTGGTGAATGGCGTTAAATCTGGCTGGCGGCCGGTCACAAGCGGTGTTCCCCAGGGCTCGGTTCTGGGGCCAGTCTTGTTCAATATCTTTATAGATGATCCGGATGAGGGGATCGAGTGCTCCCTCAGTAAGTTTGCAAATGACACCAAGCTGGGTGGGAGTGTTGATGTGCTGGAGGGTAGGAGGGCTCTGCAGAGGGGTCTGGACAGGCTGGATTGATGGGCAGAGGCCAACTGTATGAGGTTTAACAAGGCCAAGTGCAGGGTCCTGCACTTTGGCCGCAACAACCCCATGCAACGCTACAGGCTTGGGGAGGAGTGGCTGGAGAGCTGCCCGGCGGAAAGGGACCTAGGGATGCTGGTTGACAGCCAGCTGAACATGAGGCGGCAGTGTGCACAGGTGGCCAAGAAGGCCAACAGCGTCCTGGCCTGTATCAGAAATAGTGTGGCCAGCAGGAGCAGGGAAGTGATTGTGCCCCTGTACTGGGCACTGGTGAGGCTGCAGCTTGAATCCTGTGTTCAGTTTTGGGCCCCTCAATACAAGAAGGATGCCGAAGTGCTGGAGCGTGTCCAGAGAAGGGCAACGAAGCTGGTGAGGTGTCTGGAGCACAAGTCTTATGAGGAGCGTCTGAGGGAACTGGGGGTGTTTAGTCTGGAGAAGAGGAGGCTGAGAGGAGACCTTATCGCTCTCTACAACTACCTGAAAGGGGGTTGTGGCGACGAGGGTGTTGGTCTCTTCTCCCAAGTAACTAGTGATAGGATGAAAGGAAATGGCCTCAAGTTGCACCAGGGGAGGTTTAGATTGGATATTAGGAAAAATTTCTTCACTGAGAGGGTGGTCAGGCATTGGAACAGGCTGCCCAGGGAGGTGGTGGAGTCGCCATCTCTGGAAGTGTTCAAAAAACTTGTGGATGTGGCGCTTCAGGACATGGTTTAGGGGACACGGTGGTGCTGGATTAATGGTTGGACTTGATGATCTTGAAGGTCCTTTCCAATCTAGGAATTCTGTGATTCTGTGATTCTGTGTCCCGTGAGGACAAGAAAAGCTTATTTTCTGAACAGCGGAAGTATCTTATGAGAATCAGAAACACACAAAGACAGACAAAACAATTATTTATTTTTAAGTAATAGCATTAGGTTCCTAAATGAAGCTTATACTGAAAAATCCATTAAAGAAAAGAGAATCCCTTTGTGTATAATCAGATGGTATTACCTGTCTAATTTTTAGAATTGCTGAAGCACATCCTATTTGTACCAAATGCAATTGTGACAGACCAGTTGTGATAGCAGATATTATAAATTTCCTATGGACAATATATTGACCATTTTGCAGGATTTACAAAGGCACACTTTACCACAAAAGTATTTAAGAGAATAACAGCACTATGAATTTCCAAAATAATTATATTTTACAAATATGAAGCCTCAATGTACTTTCATGTTAGATAAACACTACTAAAGGCATGTTTTCTCTCTTAGCCCTGCTGTACATACAGCAACTTTGTGGCAAGTGAGGCAAAATGGTGTGGAGCCTTAGGAAAACATGTCAAGGTTTGCACTATAAGTGAAAGTCTGCTTCCTGGTCCTGAATTTGGGCTTTCTTTTTCCTCTTAAGTATATTTGCAAACTTAAAATATTTTGGCTACTTTAGTAAAGTGCTCAGCAGTGTCACAGTGTTGGGGTTTTTTATTTATTTAATTTTCCATTTGGGATCACATTATTTCATAAAAACTGAAGTGGCTCAATGGAATAGTTGATTTTTAAGCAACCTTTCCTTTGCCTCACAGCATACACACACTTAGATCTGTAAAGCACAGACTGTCCTTTATGAGTAGACTGGATACTCAGTCTGTTAGCTTTTACTCTTCCTCCTCACCTCTTCTCTCAGGAATCCCTTCTCATGCTTCCCACATAATGCATCTTGGACTTTTTCTGTCTTTCAGTTCAGCATGTACACATCTTGAGAGTCACTAAATTCACTTGAGTGACAATAAATTAGGTCTGATCCTGATGAAGCCAGTAAGAGTTGTGCAATGGATTTACTGGAGTCAGTATGTCAATTAATGTCTTGAAGCTCTTAAAAAAGCCCAATCAAACAAAAAACCCCTTGGTTTTCTTTTTTCAGTTTCAGTGGGACAGCCCAGTACAAAAGGGCAGAAAAGAGAGACTCATAGTACTATTTTCCTCAGCACCTTGTGGTTGGATAGAAGCATTCCATGTCTCCTGCAGTTAAGGAAATATGTTCCCGTAAATTTGTACAAGTAATTGACCTTTTTAGGGGAAGACTGTGTGACAGAACCAAAGACTGCTACGTTTTCGGAGATCCTGTAAGATAGTGTTCTCCCCTCAGTTTCAGTGCTAACACTAATCCCCTCTGACTGCCAACTGATAACACCTTTTCTTTTTTTTGGAGGGTTGAAAAAGAAACAGGAAAGCTGAACATGACATAATTTTTTTTAAGAAGAATCTACTTATAGGTATATAGTCTACTCTGTTTTCAGTAAACGTCTGGTAATCAGTATGGATGCAAAAAGCAACAAAAGGTCTTTGAGAATCAACTTAGTTTTCTAGAACTTTCTAAAGTTTAATATTCAACAGACTATATAAAATAATGTTTCAGTCACAGCTCAAGAAAATAGAATGACTTTGCAGACCTTATCATCACCATTAAGTGATGAAGTAACATAAATCCGGCATGAAGTTTGATGCTTCATGGTGGTTAGGGCTGCCTTACGTCAACCATCATGTTCCCCATTGTGTAAGATGGATATGAGTCATGGACCTTTCTTTATGCTGAGAAGATGTGACAAATGTGGTACTTCACATAAATTCCCTTAACGTAAAATTCAAAAGGTTTGATTAACATATATCTACTGGAGGAGCTACCAAAAAACCCAAGAACTAGGGAGTCTATACAGTTGGGCATACTCAGTATTAAGCAAGGTAAGAGCTTCATCTTAAATTTCATCTTAGGCAAATATAACTTCATTGTGGTTAGAAGCATTTTGTCAGGTGCAAGTAGAGACAGAATACAGCCCAGCCCACAGTTTGCCAACAGAAATATTGCTGGATTAGAAGTTAATGAATGGAAAATATAATGTTAAGAACCACTGAGAAAACAGTTTAAAGATGAGCTTTTGTATTTTACTTATACCTTTGATGAATATAACGGTTTCCATCCAAGTAAGTGCATTTATACCAATTATCTGTTAATCAATACTTTCCTCTTCTGGTTAGATTCATTCATCTAAATCTATTTTGTAGACAGCAGTGAGGAGAGGCAGGTGAGTGAAATCAAGGTGTAGTTAATTTTAGCTGTGTTTCTGGAACTGATATCACAGTTCAAAGAGAGAGGAGAGAGTATGTGAGTGCAGAAGTGAAATATCTCAAATAACTGAGTTTTTTGTCATATAAAAGCCTTAGAGGAGAGAATTAAGTGTTGCTTTGTTAAAAAAAAAAAGCCTGTAGTTTTATTTTTGGCCATTTTCAATTACTGTTGCCCATGATCTTAGTATTCTAAAATATAAGAAATACCTTTTTCTAAAGGAACGGGTCACCTTGTCTCCAGTAGACTCCAAGTGTCTATCCCTCTCAACGGCATAACTGTAAAAAATGCTCCTTTTATATTTTCCAACAACTACATATAAAAGCCTGCAAGAAATTCCATTTGAAGCTCTGCTTTTCGAAGAGCCAGTTGCACTGGAACAATACATAATCTGCAAGCCGTTTGCCCAAATATTTGTGGGAAATAGAAGAAATAAACAATGGAAACTTGTGAAGATTCTTTTTTTTTGCTTGTTTTCCTGAGAACAGACATGAAGTCATGGATTTTAGGACACGGAGGACAGAAGGAAGGAATAATTTAATTTTTTCCTTGTTTCCTCAGTGATGTCTTGTTCACTTGATCAAACTTGAGGACTTCAAATTGGAGTTTTAACAAGACTAAATGGAGTGCCTGTGTAAAATATTTATATATAGAAGTAATAAGGCTACTTTTGTGCCACATATTTCTACCACATATTAATGTTGAATACATATTTTTCATTTTGTTAGTAACTTGATTTCAAAGCATGTTTGCAAAGATACATATACAGTTACATCACATAGGCTCTGAATGAGTTATTAGGCTGATAACACCACTAACTTATATCTTAATTATGTCCCGGCTATACATTGAAGGTAGCATAAGAGCTGCTAGGGAGCTGTTATGATGTCAGTGCAATTAAACTGAGGTTTTGTTGGCTCATCATTTTAATGTAAAGTGCTCTTGCTGGGAAAAACCCTGTCAAGAAAAAAAATGGCCATTCTTGCATCATTCTCTTTGAATAGGAATAGGGAAAGAATAATATGGCTGATTCCTTTTGAGGAAGAAAAAAGAGGTTATTGAGAAATATGTCTGGAGAAACCACAAAAGAGGTCCCTTGGCAACAGGTAGTACCACATTTGAAGAGCCCACCATGGCTCAGATTTTCCCACAGAAGGTTTAACAAAATGATTTTTGGTGACCACAAAGTTTTGCTTATGATCCCATTTTCAATGTTGTCTACAATGCAAGACTTTTTAGTCATGATGTATGACTAAAGCTTGACCAACCTGATCTCCTTCTATGACCAGGTGACCCGCCTAGTGGATGAGGGAAAGGCTGTGGATGTTGTCTACCTGGACTTTAGTAAAGCCTTTGACAGCGTCTTCCACAGCATTCTCCTGGAGAAACTGGCGGCTCGTGGCTTGGACAGGTTTACTTTTCGCTGGGTGAGGAACTGGCTGGATGGCCGAGCCCAGAGAGTTGTGGTGAACGGTGTTAAATCCGGCTGGCGGCCAGTCACAAGCGGTGTTCCCCAGGGCTCGGTTCTGGGGCCAGTCTTGTTCAATATCTTTATAGATGATCCGGATGAGGGGATCGAGTGCTCCCTCAGTAAGTTTGCAAATGACACCAAGCTGGGTGGGAGTGTTGATGTGCTGGAGGGTAGGAGGGCTCTGCAGAGGGACCTGGACAGGCTGGATTGATGGGCAGAGGCCAACTGTATGAGGTTTAACAAGGCCAAGTGCAGGGTCCTGCACTTTGGCCGCAACAACCCCATGCAACGTTACAGGCTTGGGGAGGAGTGGCTGGAGAGCTGCCCAGCGGAAAGGGACCTGGGGATGCTGGTTGACAGCTGGCTGAATATGAGTTGGCAGTGTGCACAGGTGGCCAAGAAGGCCAACAGCGTCCTGGCCTGTATCAGGAATAGTGTGGCCAGCAGGAGTAGGGAAGTGATTGTGCCCCTGTACTCAGCACTGGTGAGGCCGCACCTGGAATACTGTATTTGGTTTTGGGCCCCTCACTACAAGAAGGATGCTGAGGTGCTGGAGTGTGTCCAGAGAAGGGCAACGAAGCTGGTGAGGGGTCTGGAGCACAAGTCTTATGAGGAGCGGCTGAGGGAACTGGGGTTGTTTAATCTGCAGAAGAGGAGGCTGAGGGGAGACCTTGTCGCTCTCTACAACTACCTGAAAGGGGGTTGTGGTGAGGTGGGTGTTGGTCTTTTCTCCCAAGTAACTAGTGACAGGACGAGAGGAAATGGCCTCAAGTTGGGCCAGGGAAGGTTTAGATTGGATATTAGGAAAAATTTCTTCCTAAATTTTGGAAGTGGTCAAGCATTGGAACAGGCTGCTCAGGGAGGTGGTGGAGTCGCCATCTCTGAAAGTGTTCAAAAAATGTGTGGATGTGGCGCTTCAGGACATGGTTTAGGGGACATGGTGGCGCTGGATTAATGGTTGGACTTGATGATCTTGAAGGTCCTTTACAACCTTAGTGATTCTGTGATTTTGTGATTCTGTGTATATTCACATATGTATATATCCTTACATATATATAAACACACATGTATACAGATGCAGTTTCTTTAATACCTGTTATTTTATATTGAATGTTTAGCACAAAAAATAGTAAAAATTCCGTTAATGTGCAGCATACTTTTTTGTCCCATAAAATCTATAGGCAAATTTTCATATACATAGCCTTTTTTAGTGCTCCTAAACACATCTCTGCCTACCAGTAGAGAATTCTAAGATCTGTGGCATATACTAATAATTATGTAACAACAACAAGAACAAAAACAACAATAATATAATTATATTATTAGTGGCATATACTAATAATCTGTTGTACTTTCTGGAACAATTGAAACTCTGTTTATTTATAAGCTCTTAGAAGCATAGCTACAAACCTATATTCAACCTGTGTTTTACTTCCAAGGCATCCTACTAGCAGGTATAAAGCTTTTGCAGTCCTCCGCCTTCTCACTTTGATTCCAGATTTTCCTTCTAGCAGCTTTTTCAAAAGAGAAATTTTGGATCTAATCCTTTGGTCAATTTACTGTGATGTCCTTCTTTGAATAAATAAAATTAATAAATAAATAGAGTACAGACCATACAGGTAAGCTTAGATCTGAATGAGATTTTGTGTTTGGAATTTCCAGTAGACATTAAGGACTATTCTGTTTATTGTTCTCCTGAGACAGAAGTTTTAACATAATTTGATATATTCATCTTGGTGGACACATCATAGTATCTGTTTTTTAAACAAGAGGTCCTCATAGAAGTCACTGGAAAATTTAGATGAGACTAATGTCTGAATGAAGTCCAATAAATTAATGATGTTGAGTTCTTCTCCCTGACGAGATCACTGTAATTAAATGGTGCTATCCATGGTCAACTTGAAATATGTCTATCTCCTAACTAGTCTAATAATGAAATATTTTAGAAAAAACTTAATTCAACCAAAGGTGGTGAATCATATCCAAATGATTTGGACTGTTTTTTTCTACTTCATAAATAATGAATTATTTAAAACTAAATGGTCAGAAATATTCAGCAAGCCCACCAACTGGACCGTTCGTATATCCTTTAATTCTGTGAAAAATTAGATGAGTGGCTTTATGCAGTGGGTCACTGAGCTTTGATCTTAAGCCTTTGTTGTTGTTACTAAATTTTCAGTGTATTTACTTCAGTAGAATCCCCAGTATCTTTGTTATTACTATATAAGGAGAGATTACTTTTACAAATCACTGTGTCAACATTATAAATAGCCTCATTATATTATGGTTTTCCCATGGGTATCTTCACTATTGAGGAAGTTGACCTTACACAGGATGATAAGTCATTCATGACTGGGAACCTTAAACTACAGATAGTTGAATAAATTTTGGAATCATCAGTCCCTAACTAGACACTTTGTTTAGATTCACCATAACCATAAATATGCCATACAAAGTATCCAGCTGAACTCCTAATACAATTGGTCTCCTAGTCAAATCTGTATTTCATATATTCTGCTAAACTGTGCTTCCATAAATGCCCTTTCAGTGTGGAAAAAGTACTGGCAGAAGAGATGTTCAGAAGTGTAACCTTTGCTATGTGGAATCACATGGTATTTACAAAAGCATCTTAACAATTTTACTAATGAACTTAAAGTTCATGGAAAGATCATATTCCAGTAACAGCTTAGTTACCAAACAGCTAAAAAGTAAGCATAGCTTACTTCATCTGTACTTTAAGAGAACAACTGAAGTTAAGAAAGCAGCTCACTCTCCAAATTCCTTTAGTTGTTTGCTTGTCTGGTGAGGCTTCCAGCATGAATACTAGTTACATGGCAGATTTGTGGGGTGTTCTTGGCTTGAAAGTCCTGGTCTTGACAAGGACTTAGGTTGCAAATAGGCTTTAGGTCAGTACAATTCTGAGAAGGGTTGACTGTAACAATGGAAAAGGGCCATTGAGCTATTCCTAGACCTCAGAGTCTAAAAATCATCTTGCTGAATATGACTTTCTGAGTATTCACATTTAGAATTGATGTTGCTAAATGAGAAAGAGGAATGTGAAAAGATGAGAGATTATCTTCAGTAATATCTTATGTATACAAAATCCTCGGATCCCCCTTTCCCCTCAACATAACACAGTTAAATCACTAGCAAATGAGGCCACCGGGTATAATCATCCACAAATAATTCACTCTTTAGGCTCTGATAGGCAAGGTACTTACAAATGACCCATAGGGATAGAACCTTTCATTGTAAAATATGTCTGAATTAATTTTACTGCATATGGCTCTATAGGCAGTTTATCTTAATCCAGACTATGTGGAACAGACCAAGGAATGGTAAGGAACAGACTAAGAACTGTTAGAAACAGAGTAAGTGTTCCTTGGTGGAACACTTTTCTTAAAGGGAAAATGAGATTCCAGCTCCTAAGTCCTTTGTTTGAAGAACTGCAGTTATTTTGCTAGACATTACTGTATGTGGAGATACACCAATGTTAGTGAAACTGTTCTGTGTCTCAGGCCTCATTTCCTTCCTTTGTACACAGGACTGAAAATGACAAACACAAAGCTCTGTCGACAATAAAATGCAGCCGCTTGATACATAGCTGGGAATGCTTTATACCACATCTCAGGGCTGATTTAATGCTCTTCAGTAGTATAGGCAGAACTGCATTTTTCTGCCCCAGATATCAAGAACAGAGTGGAAAAAGATAGATTAAAGGAAAGAGTCAAACTCAGATGAAGAGCTGGGAGAGATAATATAATGCTGAAGTTTCTTCTGCTGAGGAGATGGATGTGAGGAAAGCACTTTCCCATCAAACAGGAATTACCCCTCTGACATGACTACCCCCCTCAAAACAGGCATCTAGAACCGTTTCATCTAAGTCTTTCCAAACCAGGCTGATAGATTGAATGCAGCATCCTCCCCTCAATTGCTTTAAGCTAAAAGCACTATTATAAGCATACTGTATTTAGGTCATTCTACTCTGTGATATCAAGTACAAACTGTACAAGGACTGTATTTAGCCCATGCCATCCCAACATCTTTGCTTCTCCTTTATCTCAAAACAAGCCATATAAACCAGATAGAAGAATGATAATTTCTGTAGTAGACTTCCTGACTGGAGTTTATCTAAACTGCCAGAACTATCTGAGTCTGATGTCAAGTCCACTCTAAACAGACTTTAGTCACAGTTTGTGGTGTGATAGGTAATGAGGGCTTCCCAAGAAAGGTGAAAACGTGAATGGATAGATAAATAGGTTGATGGACAGAAGAAACAGAAGTAAATATTCAGACTCAATAAATGTGGGTGGCAGATTTCAGAATTGTGCAAGAATTATGGTAGTTCTGCCTGCAGGCAGAATGACTCTGGATACATAACAAGGTGGACATTATGCGAAGGTTATTGTCTATTTTCCTATGTTCAAACACTTTTCTTAATGTAAGGAGGGATATAGTCACTGCAGTAATATGATCACAGTCCTTCCCATAATTTAACTTCTCTAATCCCAGGTCTTGTGATGTTCGTGGTCACAGAGGTTCCCTTTTCCTCTTGTTATGCACCAGAAATCTCTCTCTTCCCCTAAATTTGGTCTAATACTCTTGCTTGTATCTGCTATAGAGCACCAGCTGCAGTGGAGAGGAGAAGGAAAAAAGAAGAGAGGGTTCAGAAAGATGCTGGCCCATAGACACCTGACACTGTTGCTGGGGTCTGGATTCCCCAGCTGCTGGTATCAGCATCCAGATCTAACAGCTTGTCCTTATCTCATCTCAAGAGATGGAAGTTTCTCCAAACCTGGTTTATCCAACATTGATTCAGCTGAATTCCAAGCCTCAGGGCAAGTACCTTTTCTCTTCTGTGCAGGCTGTTAAACTGCTCAAAGGGGAGTCTCTTCTCTCCTTCTTCAGGAGGAAGGGACTGAGAAAAGGAGAGTGATTAACCATCACAAAAAACCTGAAATTCAGTGGTTTAGGCATAGATAACCCTCTCCTGTAGCAAAGTCTTGTGAGAGTGGAGGAGGCAATCAGAAGCAAAACTCTGACCATCAGCATCTGCTGACACTGCTAGGAGTTTGAATGTCTGCAGCATTCCTTTACCTGTCCAGAGTTGTTTCTATCATTTCGCTCAGATCTTAGAAGAATACACCCCACATTGATCTCTATAACAAAGTAGATGATCCACAATTAATCTTGATATCATACTCTTTTCAACCCTTAAAATGTGAGAGGGTGTGGGTTTTTTTTCCCATGAGGACTGTTTACCTGCGTACAAGATTTTGGCTGCCTCAAAAAAGGGAAAGGAGAGACAGGATTGCCTATATGCTGCTCATCCCTGCAGTTTCCCATTGCAAGAGTGACTAGAATTTTGACCATAATATTTGAAATCAGCATCATATTAATGGCTCCAGAAACAGTATACTATTAGCCGCAGCAGATGAAGTACAAAGTTACTCTGTGGAAAATAATTTAAATCAATACAAAATACCTCAGAATGCTCTGGGAGACTTTGCCTTCAAACTTGCTCTCTTCTTTATTGATGTACTACTAAACCAAACTAAGTAGTACATCAATACACAGTTTTAATTAGGAAACTGGGGCCTGAGGAGATGTCTGAGATTTTTTTGGTTGGAGAAGAAATTATCAAGTCTAGCAAAGAAAAATGCAGAGCTAAAGAAAAGATCACAGTCAAGGGAATAACATAAAAGCTAACGAAATCGCCAGAGCTTGAACAGAACAATGGAAGACAGTACAGGTGAATATCAATGTTTCAAAGCAAAGAGAAGGGAGAAAATAGACTGACAATATATTGACAACAAAAAAACTTTGCATTTCCAGGTATTTGCTAGGTTTGTTGAAATTTTTGTAACAAAAATGCAAATGTAGTTTTTAAAAGAGAAAGAAAAAATTGTTAATCAGAAGAATTGAGGTTTTTTTCCCTTAAGCCTGGATGGCAAGTTTTCGTCAGTGAATTGTGTCTGAAATCACTACTGACATTTGAAATGTAGATTTTCCTGCTTGAGGTAAAGATGTCTGGGGGAAAAAGGGAAGAGAAAGAAAAAAAATCTCAAAGTAAGGAGTTAACTAATGGTACAACCCAAGCTAGTTACTAAATTGTCATTAAGACCTCCAAATTACATCTATTGACAATAAAAATGACCGAGGTTTATTTGTGTGTGACCACAAACATGCTATGCACATTACCACTGCTATGTTATTATTTGAAATAAAATGCATTGTATTTTTTGTTAATAAATAGAAGGGGCAGTTTTAATACACTACTAACCACTGTAAAATGTGTGCATGTATACATCAAAAAATAGACAGTTTCAATAGGTTACCTTTTCTTTTCAGCATTAAAATGTTATATAAATATTTTCTGAAATAATTTATTTTTACATTAGGAGAAACTAATATAGAAAAGCAACATGTTAATTAAAGAAAGATACAAGGAGATAAATTCACCACTAATGCAGTTTAAGTGACTTAAAAACAGTTTTACTTCATTCAACTTGAATGCTATGATTAAGTGTAATTAAAGAAGTTTTCAGTTTTAAGAAATAAAAAACATGGAAAAGATACATTTTGATTTTGCTTTTACAACAATTATGTAACAAAAAGATTAATTTCCTTGTGTTCTGCCCTGAGACTGGTGAAATTCTAGTGACTCCTGCCCTATTACTCATGGCCTGATGACACACAAATAGACTCAAAGGCATTTTATTCCTGGAAGTAATATATAATGAAGTCAATAGTCATTCAATATTTTAATGAAGATTAAATTCCTAACCCTTTTACTTGAGGAAAACAACAATAACAACAAGCAACAATAATGAGGAAACAAAATTTTAAATTTATTCTGTATTGTCAAAGTACAAGGTCTTTCCTTTTTTAATGACTTCAGAAATCCATTACTTTTGTGTTACATATCTGATGTTTAAGTCAGGATTTCAGAAAATTCCAGAAAAGCTGTTAAATTATTAAACATTTCAAATTCCTGAATAAAAGTATGGTGGGGATATAAACATAAAGACATATTTTGAGAGTCCATAAAGAAACAGGGCAGCAAGCAGAGTATTTTAATTGTGAATTGCATGGAGTAAATACAGTTTAAAATACCAAGGCTGTGTTTTGTGACAGACTCTCAAATATGAAAGAACTCTACAGCAGTATAAATAGTATCACTTAATTATCATCTTGGAATTATGTCTTTTCATTCCTTGTTGACCATTAAAGCAAGCTACCTTTCTTGGACAATTTCACTTGGAATGTGTGAGTCTTTCCAAATATTGACAATTTCCTTAGATACACTGTAAAAAGTCTGTAAAAATAACGTTTAACTCTGGTCTGTGAATTTATGTCATGAAGATCTTGAAGTGATACTTCTTTTTTTATTATTATTTGTTTTTTGGGAGTTTTGATTTTTTATAAGCAATATTACATTTTAGTATTTTTCTCACCAAGGTCTCTGTAGATTTGATAAAGGCTCTAAGTAAAATTTTCAAAATTATTCATCACTCGTCCTACTCTGTTCCTATACAAGTATGCAATAAAATTTATTTGGCTTCAGGAAGAGCACCAGGGTAAGACTTCACCCATTCTTTTTAGTCTCCCTTTTGGTTTCTGCCCAAAAAAAAGCTATAGAAAACACAGTAGAAACAGGAAAAGCAGAATTACAATAATGAGTAAGACTGAGATTTGCGGTTTTTTTAAGAATCTTACTCTTAAACTTTAATAAATTTGCAGTAATTACAAAGATGAATAAACTTGTTGTTAGACAAGGAATGACATAATCTCAAGCGATCTCTCTCTCCAAGCCTCGATGCTTTTTCTATGTAACTTTGGACAGCTTGTTAAACCTTCTGTCTCCATCCTCTATTAGAAAACAAACAAAACAGACAAAAAATCAAAACCTCCCAAGAATTATTATAATCTCTATTAAAAAGGAACAGTGAATAATAAAATTCATTAATGTCTTTGATGTGCTCAGGTACTACTGCCATAAAGAAAATACAGGCACAGTACACAAGATGTAGTTTCCAAACCAGCCATGGAAAATACAGAGGATGACTTGAAGTTCCAGAATTCTGTTCAGCAATTGATTGCTCGCACAGTTAATGATTTGATGACTACTGCTTTTAGGTGTTGTCACAATTTTTTACATCAACTATTGGTTAAACTGGAGATAGATACAATACAAGGTTATAAGATCCAAGAACACAGTTACCAACATCATCAAGCAGTTTCTGTATGCAACATTTAATTAGTGGGAGAAAAGGAGAAAGAAATGCTACCTATAATATGAGGGTGGTTTTTGGAGGCTGATTTACAATCTGATTCTTTTGCATTAGCCTCCGTCACTATATAAATGCCTCTTCAGAGGCAGATGTTTATAAGGTGTTTTTACTTTCTAAATGTATGGCTATTTAAATTTGAACTAAGGCAAAAAAGTTCTATTCTTCTGTTCAGTTTCCTTTTGTGAATTATTTCCTTACTCTTTTTTTTTTTTAAGTTAAAATATTTTCCTTGCAGACAAAGCCATATCCGGTATTGTTATTAGACTTCTACTCAGAACAAGGCAGAACAAGTGTACCAGTTTGGAGGATAAGAAATGTAGTAGAAAATCTAGAAGAGGGTAAAAAAGTTCCAAAATAAGGTGAAAAAGTATAGAAAAATAATATCTATACATACGGTTCTCTTTTAACCAATACTGAACAAAAATATTGGCTTAGTTGCAATAGCAACCAAGGAAAGAATAACATCACCTCTTTAAAGTTTATCCCACTGAGCAAAACCTAAAAATAATAAAAAAACCCTAAATTAAAGGAATTAATATACTGAAATAACAAGCAAAATCTCAGACATTTACATTTTCCTTTACATTCACATTTACAGAAATGCTAGAATCTGTCTCAAATCCATTCAACCAATGAAAGCCTAACACTGGGCTGTAATCAGATTTTACACATATCCACTCATGTTTTCCTACAACATGTTTTATATGTTTGATGGTTTGTACAGGTTTTGGGTGGAGAAGTAGAAAGTCCTTAGCTTAGTGAAAGAGTTATTTTTCCTTTGCTTCTTGGTTCTCTCTCTTCTGTCTTGCTTTACTGAGTCTTCTGTAAGGCTGCTTTTTGGATCTTATTCTTCTATTTAAATGCCACCAAGGCCCTACTTCAAAACGGTTAACATTTTCAACAGAACAACTGTTACAGACACCTTGAATTCTTTTCCCAATAGTGTGTTTTATTTCTTAGAATGGAAAAAAAATCAATTTTAAATTAATGAGCAACAATAACACAAGACCTTCTTAGCTTTGCCTGATCAGGAGACTGGAAAACATCTCCACCGGATAACATCTTTCTTAGCACCAGATTACCCTTCCTTTTGTGACACTCTTAATGCAACTCATTATATCTTGGAGCCAGGGAAATTATATTATTTATAGTAGTGGTTATTCTATGGACCTGGACTGTCTGCATTTTGTTAGCTTGCATAGCTATATACAAAGTTGGGAGATTGAATAAGATAATAGGTTTGCATTTAATGAAATGAGTCTTCAACTACTTAATCATTTCCTCTCTTCCACCTCTTTTCCAGGTGCATCAGAAACACCAACACATATTTATACATAGCAACAATCTTTTTATATCTGTCAGTGTCAGAAAGTATGGATATGTGGAATTTTAGTAAGAGGGAACCTAGCAATTAAACTGAGTTTCCAAAGAAATAGTTTTGCTTGATTTTTTAAAATAAAAAATGGACATATTTATTAACAGACAAAAATGAATTAATTTAGTGTGAAAATTATTTTAAAAACTGAGCTATTTTAGCTGAAAAGATACTACTTTAAAGCACTGTCATCTCTATGACAAGTGAGTTTTACCACTGTGAATTCTGTTGCTGTGAACAAGTAAAAAGTGAAACCTGAGCTGTAATTGTATTTCATCATCATATCAAAACATAGTTACATGAACCATTTTTTGCCTGCTTGTTTTTCTTTTCAGAAAGTGTTAGAAGCATTGCTAGTAAATGTTTTTACTTAAAAACATTATTTTTGTGCCAAAATTAATCAAATATGGCATTGTTTGAAAAATCCAAAGGAGTATTAATGCCTGATGTGGAGGAGTGTGTCCCCATGTCACAGACACACTCAATAATGAGTGTGATGGAGAACTGAGGGACAAGTTGCCCCATGAAGGGGTCAAGCCAAGCACTGAGGGTGACCCTGCACAGGCTGTGCTCTCACCACTGATGTGCAGTCCTGCAGAGGCTGAAAATGGGGGGCAGAGTCAGGGACTGGTAAGATGGTCTATTGGCAACCCCTGACATGGCAAGTGATGAACCAAGTCTGGACCCCCTCCAGGAGCCAAGCTGGAGACACGAGGAGAAGGCGCCAGGAGAGGAGCTACAGTGTAGGGCCAAGAGGTCCATCTAGGGGACAGAGACAGGGCTGGAAACTGGCACTCCTACAGTGTAAGGGGGATAGGGTGGGCCCCCAAGTGGGGCTGGGCAGGGCCAGGAAGGGTTGGTGGTGTCCTCAGGGCACTGTTGACCGGTCCACATCTGTCAACATCACATTGCAGAATCAGTCCTATCATCCTTTCAGCTATAAATACAATAAAAATGCTGTTAATGTGGAAGGTGTCTTTTCCTCAAACCCGTGGAGTATTCACTGGAACACTATAAAACAATCCCTAACAGATGTTTAAAGTCAGGGCACATTGGCTGTATTTTGTGTTCTCAATTCCCTTGCTAGCTAATGGATTTGATTCAATTAAAGATAAACTACCAGAAAAAAAAAAAAAGCCAAAGAGCAGCACAGCGTTTCAGTTTTCAATGAACTCTTTAAAAATACTGTAATAAAAATCTCATGTACCTAAGATCATTTCCTTCTTGAAAGAATTAATAAAAGGAATTCCTTAATGCAGTGGCTTGGCTGTTTTTCCTCTGAAAAAGCAGTGCTTCTATCAGTTCCCTTATTGTTTCATAAACAAAAGCCTGACTCCAGTTTGCTGCTCCATTGGCATTAAAAGACCAGTTTTCAGGCTTGACCACATAAGATACCTTTTTACTGCAGTAAGTAAATCACTAAATTAATGCTTAAAATGGTATTTAGGTGACTAAATAAGTATTTATGTCCAAAATTTTTATACTTGACTGCCTAAAATTAGGAAGGCTGAATAAAAGCCTAGTTAAGAGACAGTTACTCAGTCAGAAGTGGATTGATCTTCAAAGCTGGAAAAATGTCAGTGAATGTCCCTGAAATGGTTCATGTATGCATGCATTTTGCAGGATTAGGCCTTCAGAAAGTCAAGAATTTGTTCTGCTGCCTATTTGTCACCTAATCTTATCTTCCCTCAGACATTATTTGAAAAAGGCAGCACAAAAGATATAAACGCTGAAATAAGGAAATTATATGCAGTTGCTATAATGCAATTATTTTAATTATTTTGTCATGTCATGGAAAAGATATATGAATTCACATCCACCTGTAGGTGGGAGTCATTTCACTCAATCCTAGGTATCAATAAAGTAGGTGCCTTCATTTGGAATTAGTTGTTTAGTTTCCCATTATAGATAACAGGCGTCTAGTCAATACATTCACTGGAGTTTAGGTTTAAGTCTGTTGACCAGATGTAGAGGTTTAATTTAGAATGAGGTAAATTATACCTCAGCTTCCACATTGATCAGTTCTTTGCCAGCAGTGAGTGACCTCAGGTGATTTTAACATTGCAGTCACCAACATATAGTCAGATTCACCCAGTCAAATAATAACATTTAAAAGTTATTCCTCAGTGACAATGGTATGAAGCAGAAATTCTAGTTCCTTGTCAATGTATAATATAATATATATATATAATGTATATATATATATACATAATATAATACTGGATCTTTTCCCTTTATTTTATAACAGCTTCTTCAAAATCAGCTGAAATTAAGTCCTTAAAGAAATCAACTTATGAATTTAACTTTGTCTTTTTTTTACAGAAGTGTACTCTCAACAAGGGCTGAGCACATTTGATTTTAAGAGGAACACGAAAAAATCAATATTAATTTGTTCAGATGTTTTTCCGTTTTTTAACAGCTTTGCGATGTGGTCAGCATATTAGACAGACATAATTTTCTATCCATTTCTGCACAATTGTTTGATTGTTAGAACTTGCCGTGGCAGGAATTCACTACTAGATTCAGGCATGAAAATTGTATTTATTTGTCCTGTATCCAATACTATAACAGCAAAATGGTATGTTGTAGGGCAGTGATGAGTGGTATCTATGAGCACAGAAAAGCTAACAGTCATTTTTCCCTTGGCATTTGGTTTGCAGAGAGAAAAACAGGTGATCTCTGGAAAGCATTTATGCCATCTGGCGTTAGTTTACAGGTTAGATAACTTCATCTTGTGTAAATGAGTGTTTTTCTGTGATTCAGTCTTTATTCTAGGGTTATCAGCTTCATCTTCTACTTGGGCTGTACATGTTGTCATGTTGATGTACTGCATACTATTTTTTTGGTTTTAAATAAAATGTCATGATTTCTTTCCACATCACAAGACATGGGATAGAGGCATACTTCCAGTCCCTAGTTTCCATGATAAGCTCACAGCTTCCTTTCCTGCTGGTTACAATGGCAATATTCCAACAGGACAAATGCTGGTGATTAAGATTTTCTGCTCCAGGAAACACATTTTGTTCACTAGTTGACAAAGAGCTTTCTGAAGGCAATGTACAAAAGAAAGGCACTGTGAGGAGCCTTGTTAACAAACCCAGGTCTTCTCAACTGGAAAAATGTTTATGATGTCCTATGTTAACAACAGTTGCTGGAAGGATGTGTTTTCTCACAATGAGGTTTGCAGCCTGCTTATAGCAATACTTGAATATTTAGTTGGCAGACAAAGCACTCCCCAGGTTACAAGCCCACGTCATAATCACAGAATCACAGAATCACTAGGTTTGAAAAGACCTTCAAGATCATCAAGTCCAACCATTAATCCAGTGCCACCATGTTCCCTAAACCATGTCCTGAAGTGCCACATCCACACGTTTTTTGAACACTTCCAGAGATGGTGACTCCACCACTTCGCTGGGCAGCCTGTTCCAATGCTTGACCACTCTCTCGGTGAAGAAATTTTTCCTAATATCCAATATAATCCTCCCCTGGCGCAATTTGAGGACATTTCTTCTCGTCCAATTGCTGGTCACTTAGGAGAAGAGACCAACACCCACCTCACCAGAACCCCCTTTCAGGTATTTGTAGAGAGCGATAAGGTCTCCTCTCAGCCTCCTCTTCTCCAGATTGAGCAACCCCAGTTCCCTCAGCCGCTCTTCATAAGACTTGTGCTCCAGACCCCTCACCAGCCTTGTTGCCCGTCTCTGGACACACTCCAGCACCTCAGCATCCTTCTTGTAGTGAGGGGCCCAAAACTGAACACAGGATTCAAGCTGCAGCCTCACCAGTGCCCAGTACAGGGGCACAATCACTTCCCCACTCCTGCTGGCCACACTATTCCTGATACAGGCCAGGATGCTGTTGGCCTTCTTGGCCACCTGGGCACACTGCTGGCTCATGTTCAGCCGGCTGTCAACCAGCACCAACCAGGTCCCTTTTTTGCTGGGCAGCTCTCCAGCCACTCCTCCCCAAGCCTGTAGTGTTGCATGGGGTTGTTGCGGCCGAAGTGCAGGACCATGCGTTTGGCCTTGTTAAACCTCATACAGTTGACCTCAGCCCATGGATCCAGCCTATCCAGATCCCTCTGCAGAGCCCTCCTACCCTCCAGCACAGATCAACACTCTCACCCAACTTGATGTTGTCTGCAAACTTACTGAGGGAGCACTCGATCCCCTCATCCACATCGTCAATAAAGATATTGAACAAGACCAGCCCCAGAACTGAGCCCTGGGGAACACCGCTTGTGACCTGCCGCCAGCCGGATTTAACACTGTTCACCACAACTCTCTGGACTTGGCCATCCAGCCAGTTCCTCCCCCAGCAAAGAGTAAACCTGTCTAAGGCACAAGCTGCCAGTTTCTGCAGGAGAATGCTGTGGGAGACTCTGTCAAAGGCTTTACTAAAGTCCAGGTAGACAACGTTCACAGCCTTTCCCTCATCCACTAGGCCGGTCACCTGCTCCTAGAAGGAGATCAGGTTGGTCAAGCAGGACCTGCCTTTCATGAACCCATGCTGGCTGAGCCTGATCCCTTGGTTGTCCTGCACATGCCCTGTGAGCACTCTCAAGATGAACAGCTCCATGATCTTCCCTGGTACAGAGGTCAGGCTGACAGGCCTGTAGTTCCCAGGATCCTCCTTCCGGCCTTACTTGTAGATGGGTATCACATTGGCAAGCCTCCAGTCTTCTGGGACCTCCCCTGTTAACCAGGACTGCTGATAAATGATGGAGAGTGGCTTGGCAAGCTCCTCCGCCAGCTCTCTCAATACTCTCGGGTGGATCCCATCAGTCTCCATAGACTTGTGGGTGTCCAGGCTTAACAGGTCCTTAACTGCTTCCTCCTGGATCATGGGTGGGTTATTGTGCTCTCCATCCCTGTCTTCCAGTTCAGGGGGTGAATATCCTGTGGATACCTGGACTGGCTATTAAAGACTGAGGCAAATAAGGCATTAAGTACCTTAACCTTGTCCTCGTCCTTGGAGACAATGTTCCCCGCCATATCCAGTAGGGGATGGAGATTCTCCTTGCCTCTCTTTTTGTTGTTAATATATTTGTAGAAGCATTTTTTATTATCCTTTACAACTGTGGCCAGACTGAGCTCTAGCTGGGCTTTTGCCTTTTGTCCCTGCTTGACCTATCGAGATCCTTGTACTCTTCTTGAGTTGCCTTCCCTTTTCTTCTATAGGTGATAAACTCTCCTCTTTTCCCTGAGTCCCAGCAAAATCTTCCTGTTCAGCCAGGCCGGTCACCTTCCCTGCCAGCTCTTCTTACGGCACATGAGGACCGCCTGCTCCTGCGCCTTTAAGACGTACTTCTTGAAGACTGTCCAGCCTTACTGGACCCCTTTGTCCTTCAGGGCTGTCTCCCAAGGGACTCTCTCAACCAGTGACCTGAACAGGCCAAAGTCTGCCCTCCAGAAGTCCATGGTAGCAGTTTTGCTGACCCCTCTCCTTACTTCACTCACAACTGAGAATTCTATCATGTCGTGGTCGCTAAGCCCAAGACGGCCTCCGACCACCACATCTCTCACCAGTCCTTCTCTGTTTGTAAACAGCAGGTCCAGTAAGGCACCTCCCCTGGTGGGCTCACTCACCAGCTGTGTCGGGAAGTTATCCTCCACACACTCCAGGAACCTCCCAGATTGTTTCGTCTCTGCCGTGTTATACTTCCAGCAGATGTCCGGTAGGTTGAAGTCCCCCACAAGAACAAGGGCCAGCGAATGCGAGTCCTCTGCCAGTCGCTTATAGAATGTCTCATCTGTCTCTTCATCCTGTTTGGGTGGTCTGTAACAGACTCCCAGCAAGATATCTGCATCATTGGCCTTCCCCCTCATCCTTACCCATAAGCACTCGACTTGGTCTTCACAATCATTGATTTCTATGCAATCAAAACACTCCTTACCATACAGAGCCACCCCACCACCTATCCTGCCTATCCCTTCGGAAGAGCTTATAGCCATCCATTGCAGCACTCCAGTCATGGGAAGCATCCCACCATGTTTCTGTGATGGCAACTACATCATAGCTGTCCCGCTGCACAATGGCTTTCAGCTCCTCCTGTTTGGTGCCCATGCTGAGTGCATCGGTGTAGATGCACCTGAGCTGGGCTATCGATTCAACTCTGGCACGCTACCCCTAGGCTCAACTCTAGTGAGCCTAGTTTTATCCCCTCCTCCCTTCAAATCTAGTTTAAAGCCCTCTCAATGAGGCCTGCCAGTTAGCAAGCAAGAATCCTTTTGCCCCTTGGAGTCAGTTGCACTCCATCTGCTGCGAGGAGGCCTGGTGCCGTGTAAACTGCCCCGTGGTGAAAAACCCCAAAATTCTGACAATGGCACCAGCCCCTGAGCCATGTGCTGATCAGATGTGCTTTCCTGTTCCTTTCAGCGTTCTTCCCTGTCACTGAAGGGAAATGCTGAACACTGAGAAAAAGAAACATACTGAACAATATTATCTGTCAACAACAGAGGGTAGTTTGTAAGACCTTAAAATCTCAGTGCAAGAGTAAACAGTGAGTGCTCATACAGGTTTTTAATCTTAGGTAAGGACAAATCCAAGATGACATATGAAAAAAGCTCCTTAAACATGTAAGTGTAAAGACTGTACAAATTCCACCTCATTTTTTTGCTACAAGCTGTCTGTAGAAGATACCTTGTTCTCTGCAGTCAGAGGATTCGATTGCATGAGAACTATAAGACACTACAAAGAATTTTACACAGAAGATACCAATAGGCTTTTCTCCACACCTGTGAGACTAGATGACTGGACCCAAATTCATCTGCAATGAGTTTACCATTCCAGGATGATTCAAATCAGAGTTGCTCATGAGAAACAGGTATTTTTTGCAGTGCAGTAGTTCTGCCTCAATGTAAATGGGCCCATTTCTCTTCATGGACTAAGAAAGGAGTCTTGAAGCTCAGCTCTACATGCCTACAATGTAGAGATGGATCATAAAAAATTTCCTAGCAGAGGGTAAACCAGGCCACAGATTATCTGACATGATGTACCACAATTATATTTTCCACAGATATCTCTGTGTGACTATTTTACTAGGTCATTGCTTGATTTTGCTTGCTAGTGGATATCTCGAATGCAATTAAAAAATAGTACAAATATAAGCAAAAAGACAGAGATCCAGGTTTCATTGCCACAATATTTACATGATTAACCTGTGGAAATGGTACTTCATTTATGTTTATGTTATGTAAACCTTGTATTCCTAATTAAGAGAGGCAACAAGAAATAGTGCATCAGAGTTTTTACCTCTGCCATTACTATGTAGCAGTTTCTGGCTGATTTTTGAGCAAGAACATCCTTGTTAAAGGTATCAGTTTTTCAAAGGCCCATTCTTACTTGTAATTAGTTACTATAATTTATGATTGTTATCTCTTATCTTCTAGTTTAATTCCCAAAAGCTGAGAGTTGCCTGGTAATAATAACCTGTTTGAATCTAGATGTATGGAACTGAAGCCCAGAGTCCACAAGAGATGGGCCCAGTGACTGCTCTTTGTGTTGACAGAAGCTTACAAAGAAATGCAGTACCCTCTAGGCTTCAAAGTTATGCATTGTTTCCTCACAGTTATTGAATTTTACTTACATTTTTAACTGAAGAGTGGCACAGCTTCAATGGGAACATGGGAAGTGTCTCTGGTCCAGTTTTGTCAACCACATGACGGTTACAGCAGATCTCTGAAGTAAATACATTATCTCTGTAGACTAAAGATGGCCAAGAACCTGGACCACACTCTTTGTGGCAACCTGTACTAACCTCTAAGTCACTATTGAAAAGGTAAGCAGCAACCCTTCTTCTAGGGGCTGTGTTTTTAATGAAAATCATTGTGACTATGATTTATGCTGTCAGTATTAAATGTGCAAAGAATGTGCATATCAGTTAGCTCCCTCAGGGTCTGAAGCCCAGCAACACCGGTTTTGTGAATCATAGACAACTTAAGGCTGGATGGGGTCCTGAGCTGCTTAGTTCAGTCAAGATGACAGAGCCTCTAAGTAAGTATGTTGCCAAACTTTGGGCATTAACATTTTTTCTGGCACAGCTGTGGTTGCCTCCAGACTGTTAGGCACCTAAGTAGTTAGCTGGGAATTGCTGATCAGCTTTTTGGACTTTCATGTGTAGATCCCAATTACTTTGTACTTTGTCATACAAATGTTTTTTGGATTTCTCCCTGAGCTCTTCATAAGACATCAAAGAATGGTTTGGTATAAACCATTCAGTAAAGTGATATATTGCAAAGAAAAAAAACAGAGAACAGTAAATATTATATGTAATGGTTTCATGTTTTTGTTTATCAGTGGTTTAGAAATGGAAAAAAAACACCAATGGGGGATTGAGTTGAGTTCTTTGCCTATTGCAGACAACTGTTTCATATCATCTTCTCTGGAACCTTGTTAAATATTATTATCAAAGTAAAATATGTGATCATTTTTTTAAAATGTATAAAATGTTGTATGGGAGCATTACACACTTTGTGATTTTTAATTTGTGAAGTTGTTTTGAAAGTAGGTTATAAGCGCTGCATTTGAAACTCTTCACGAACACAAATGCTTTTAAAAAAATCAGGAGGCAAACTTATTTTTAAAGTTTTTTTTCCCAAGAGGAACTAGACACCTTCTTGAATTTCAAAATCTTGACAGTGTTAGTGATGTTTAGATAGTTTCAAAGTATCTGACACTCAAAACCAACTCAATTATTCTAATTCTTTTGGATTACGCATTACGAATTGCAGTGTAAGTGTTATTGGAAGAAAAGCTCTCAGAATGTAATAAGATTTAATTCAGTGATTCATATCAACTGCTGTTTTGTGCTGGTGATGAACAAGAGAACTTATCTTGGCTGAACTGCATGTCCTGAAAGGAAATTATTTGATCTTACAGGATTTTCATGGTAAAGAAAAAAAAAGTTTTAATACCACTGGTTAGATTTTTCAAGAACGAGCATTGTTGTTTTTAAATTTATATACTTAAAGGAACATTTGATTGCTATTTTTGTCCAGTAGCACAAGATTTCCCAAATAAAGCAGATAATTCCAATATTAAAAAAAAGTTACTAAACTGAGATGTTGCAAGAGGATTTTCTCTTTGCAGATGTCAGACAAAGAATACACTAAATTGTGTCATGGGCATAAAATCTGTGCAAACATTTATGCCTCAATTTCTCTCACAACAGACAAGCTTGGAGTTTAAAATAAATTCATAGCTAGAGAAGCTCCCATAAAGGTTTAGAGCTAAATATCTCTTCATACAATGCCTGAACAATTTGCCAGTGATCAGTGATCAATCAAGACATAAAAAATCCCAAGATGGTAACTTACAGAAAGATTTGTCTATCTATATATTTTTAAAGTCATCACCAATTTGCCAATAAAGGTAAAGTCTTAAAAATCATGCTGTCTCATATTCCAGACTCTGATGATAAGAGTGTGAGAAAAATGAAGTAAAGAATCAGTGCTTTATAATAGCAGTGCAACACTGTCTGGAGGTTTTAAAGTTGTGACTCTTTTGACGAGTTACTCTCTTTTCTGCTGTCAGTGCTAGAATGTCTACCAACGTGGTATATATTGATGCAAATTAAGCAAGGTTGTTTCATCTTATAGATCCATTAACACCATTTACTACAACACTGATATTATTAATAATGATTTTTTCTTTTTTTTTAGAATTTGAGCTTAAGTTGTACTTAGCTGAACTTTTATCCACAAGAACAGTGGTTAGTTGTGGTGCTTCTTAGGAAAAGCATATCAAGCAAATGTAGAATAAAATCAGATCAAAGCCTTGTACTGGATACTGACATGGTAAAAATGCCACAGTATCTTTGGTGAGAGTGGAATTAAAATAAATTGTGATCTCATAGTGCATAAATAATGAAAAGGATCTGCATCATTATATCCAGCTTCCTCTTATTTCTGACAACCACAAGACAGAATGTCACATATATTTATCGTACTATACATAAAAATTCTGTAAGTTCCAGTACTCTATAGGAAGGTTGTTCTGCAATAAATTTATTATTTCCCAAATTTATTAACAGACACTCTGTATAGATGGATTCTTACACCCACATTATCTTTGGTCTTAAATAAGTCTTCTTCCTATCTGTTATTTTATATTTGTAAAGATCATCTGTATTCAGATTCTCTCATCTCTCAGCCTTCAGTTGATAAACAAGCCAACAGGAATCTCATGAATTTCAAGGGAATGAAAATGCAAAGTCCTGCACCTGGTCCTGCCAGTTCATGCTGGGAGCAACTGACTGGAAAGACTCTCTACAGAAAAGAAAGTGGAGATCCTGGTGGATAAGTGGGCCAGGAGCCAGCAATGTGCTTTGACAGCAAAAGCGGCCAACGGTTTCCTGAGATGCATTAGGCAGGTTGAAGGAGGTGAATTTTCCCCACTCCTCAGCATCGTAACTGCTGTGTCCAGTGGGACTTGTACTGGGCTCCCCAGTACGAGAGAGACAGGACATCCTGGAGTGAATTCAGGAAAGGGACATAAAGATGATTAAGGGTCTGGAGTATCTTTTGTGTAAGGAGGGGCTGAGAGAGCTGGGACTGTTCAGCTTGGATAAGAGAAGGCTTAGGATGCTCTTATCCATGTGTATATAAATCTGATGAGTGGAGCAAAGAACATGGAGCTAGACTCTTCTCAGTAGTGCCCAGTGCCAGGGCAAGAGCTAACGAGCACAAACTGAAAGACAAGAAATTGCATTTAAGCATAAGAAAATACTTTTTTACTGTGAGAGTGATCAAGCAGTGGAACAGGTTTGCCTAGAGAGATTGTAGAGTCTCCATCCTAGGAGATGTTCAAAACATGGCCTTGAGCAGTCTGCTCTCACTGACACTACTTTGAGCAGAAGGGTTGGACCAGATGGTCTCCAGAGGTACTTGACAGCCTCAACCACTCTGTGACTCCATGCTATCCTGTGACTCAGCAAGGCAAACTTTTATGCACTATGTCTAATTTTGTCTAACCTGATCAGAAGGTACATGCTGCGACTCTGTTTCCCTACTCAGGCTGTAAGAAGAATTGGCTGGCACTGTTGGACGCTGCCTCTGCCTTTCTCCTCTGTGAAAACCAGGACCAGGGACTGGTGAGTGGAAGTGAGCTGTGTGCCAAGGTTGTACTGTGTCCTGAAACCCATCCAGAGCATATATTAGGAATTTTAAAGCACGCTTGGGTCATAAGAAAATAAGAACACTCAGATAGGGTGAAAATAAGTCTTAACCTAGATCACTATGCTGTCACCAGCACTGTCCATTAATGGGTGTGTAAGGAAAAGTATAGCAATGAGGCAAGCATAAAGTGGTACTTCCTGAGAATATTCTCCGGCTTTCAGAGTTAGGCATTTCAGGGACTCCCTGAGTGTTTGACAGGTTCTCAGGTTGCTGCTATTTGCCACATTTCTACTGCAGCCAGTAGAGCTCTGACAAACTGCGCACGTTTCAGGAACAGTTTTTCATTTCCTTCAGTTGCTTTTGGATAAAACTTATCCTGGTTCTGAGGAAAAAAGAAATACTCATTTACGCAGGAAATATCCAAGATGACTTTATCTGTAAATAGTTTTGAATAGCATATAACATTACTACATAATTTTACAAGGCTCTACACAGGATTTGCTTATTCTGTTACCATCTAGAGAAGGATTTAATATCTATAATATCCCTATTTTGTAAAAGATTCACAGACCATATATGTTATTCTTCTTCATAGATTACTTAAGATTTAAATAAAGATTTAATAGCTATTTAAGAGTTTTAGAGAATGCAATTTTGAAAATGTGACTGGAAATTGTAATGCAGTCCAACTATGAATAATGGTTTTCTTCACAGATATCAAAGTCTTGATTTTGATGTCAGTTAAATCAGATTTATGAGAGCAACTTCATTTTAAAAAACTGCAACTGAGATCAGATCCAGTCATCAATATCCCTTGAATAGGTAAATATTAAGCCCCCACAACCTCACTAAACTTTGCATGATTAAACATCTAGAATAAATAATTTTTTGCTATCTAATAGAAGTGAACAAAACCCAACAATTCCATTTGGAATAATATAAGTCTGTAGTGAAAATAATCTGGTTACAGGGGTGTTTCTTTGCACTGAAATTATGACAAGCAATGAAAATAAACACACATCTGTAATGTCAAGCCCATCCCTCCTCGCCAAACCATAACTACCTCAGAACAGTGAAAATACAGAGTTTAGTTCATGATTTAGAACACAAGTAACCTAACTTCAAATTGTTGCTCTGCCTTACCTAAACTTGACATTTGAACCTGTGTTTTGTTCATCAGTGGGGACTGTTCTGATAAACTATGGATTGGTCATGGGAACTGAAGAGGGAAATGCTTGCTTTCCATCATTAAAAAAAAAAAAAGTCCTGTCTTTAATTTACTGCTTTCTCCTTTTTCTTGTTAAAATCAGTACACTCTTGCTAAAAATGTATTTATTGACAGCTTTTTTTGCCATGTGAGAATCATATTTGAGAAGGTTAAAAGCTTTCTTTGTTTCCCCTACACCAATTCAATAGCAATGATTGGCTGCATACACTTTTTTTCTATAATGATTATATGAATTACCATACCACTTATTCTGATTTCAGCAACTAGCAGTCCATGAATTCGTTACAGATCCACAGCAGTGTACATTTTCCTCTTTACAATACATACGGCTATGATTTTAAAATATGACTTTTCATATTGAAATGTGAAGAAATGGAAACCATTCTGAGTCTGATGGATATTCATTAAGCTTGACAGAGAATTATTTTCCCTGTACATAACAAACAGAGATTTTTAATTTAGTCATAACTTTAAATGGAACAAAAAATAAACCAAAAAATCTCTTTCATATATCAAAAAGAGGAAGAAGAATAAAAATGTATTTCATCATTGCTAATACCTAACAATTTGGTTACAATATGATTTTTAAATTTTATTATCAATGTTTAAATTAAATTAGATCTTAACATATTTCAAAAAATATTGAATGCTTAATTGATTTTATTTCATAAATTTTTATGATATTCAGATAGTGCTAAAAATATTTCTGAGAAAAAAGTTACATTTAAATAAAAAGGCATTATTATAATAAAACAATTACCTGAAAGGGGGTTGTGGTGAGGTGGGTGTTGGTCTCTTCTCCCAAGTAACTAGTGAGAGGATGAGAGAAATGTCCTTAAGCTGTGCCAGGGGAGGTTTAGATTGTCTATTAAGAAAAATTGCTTCACCAAGAGAGTGGTCAAGCATTGGAAGAGGCTGCTCAGGAAGGTGGTGGAGTCACCATCTCTGGAAGTATTCACAAAATGTGTGGATGTGGCGCTTCAGGACATGGTTTAGGGGGCATGATGGTGTTGGGTTAACGGTTGGCCTTGATGATCTCGAAGGTCTTTTCCAACCTGAATGATTCTGTGATTCTGTAATTCTCCAAAGACTGGATATCCAGACTGAAAGGAGGCTTAATAGAAGACATTCAAGAGAGATTAAAACCTCACACCAAAGAATTTGCTACTCAGAATCTTCTCAGTCTTGCTCAGTCACAAATATAGAAATGTCAAAAATGTCAAATATGTTGCTTCATTTTCCTAATGGACACAACTGTAAGTTATGTGTGCCTTTATTCTTTTTCCTTTTCTCTTTCCCCTGTTAAAATAAAAAAGGAATATAGACGGGATACGTTTCCACTTTCTGTCTAAGAGGAGACAGAGAGCAGAGCAACCGTTTTTCAAGATGAAACAGAGAAAATCTGAGCATTACCAGGTCATGCAGTCTATATATATTAATAATATATATATTATTATATACAATAAGGAAAGGTTGAGAAGCTTATTCTGTGTACAAGCACTAAGTGAACTGTAAAAGGTCAGAGGATTTGAGGAACCATATTTTCTCTTTATAGTTCCTTCTCATCTAGACAAAAGAGTGTTCCTATGATTCAGGTTTCATATGCGATGAAAGCCCACCATATTTTGTACTTTCATAAGTCTTTAAATCAAGGACATCGTAACATTCAGAGTGCTTGGATATCTACTGGAGTAAACAAGAGAACTATTTACTTTTCTTCATCTGGTCTTTGGATCCCAAATATTTTAATATTCCACTTTGGTGGAATACTGCTAAACTTCATCATGGTAAGCTCTCCCCTTGACAAAATAAATTCTGAGCTGGGATCTGATCTGTTTGCATTTTAGACTATTAATTTTCTTTTAAAGGATGTTTTATGTCAGAAAGTTAGACTTTTTTTCATGGCCTGATTTAACAGGCACACAAAACAAACTGCAGCCATTAAAAGCAAATCAAGCACACTTTATAACATGGATATCTTCTGCTGCAAGTCATTTAGATGGAAGGTTTGAGCCAATTTACACAATATACAATTCAAAACAGTCACAGGAAAGTCAGTCCTAGTTAAATTTTGACATTTGTTGAAGGTCTATCATACTGATCTATTACTTTTTTACTCTGTTTTTAAAACTATATTATTAAATCAAATTAAACAATGGAGAAAAGGGAGGCCAAAGGACGTTAAGTTGTATTTGTTAAGATTTCAGCACTATTTATTAACTTACATCTGATTTGCAGACAAATGCAGGATCAGTAAGGAGAAAAAAATGTGAAACAGCCAGAAGCACTATACACAGTACTTTTAAGTGAATATAATTCAATGGAATCATTAGCCATTGTTAATGAAAAACAAGAGTCAGAGCAAGAGTTCTTGAAGCGACTATGAGTGTTTTTATTGACTACACAAAGATCACAAACATGCCCCATATTATTATTTAGTTTTTGTGTCCTTATAATGCCTCAGGGGGCAGTTAGGATCACTGACTTCCATTGTGTTAAGTATTTCATGGATAAAACAGAAAACAGAGTTCCTGCCCTAGGAACCTGACAATTAACCTTTCATATTCAGCTAAAATTCTGCATAATTTGGAATGACAGGAAACAAATTTAATTTTAAGCCAAAAGTTGAATATTCCTCTTCCTTAATCTAACTGAAATAAATGGAGATACTATAAATTTATCCAGGGTGAAGTACAATGAAAAATGGTTACATAAAGAAGAAGCCACATCTGTTTCCAAGCAAAATGAGACAGGAATAAACAGTGACTCCAACAGAAAGCCAAAATACTCCACAGTAGTATAAGCAGAGTTAGACAAAGTCTATTGCGCTTTGCATTTGTGTATTGGGTTTACATGCAAGGTTTTGGTAGCGCTGAGGGCTGTAGGGGTGGCTTTTGCGAGGAGTTGCTAGAAACTTTCCCTGTGTCTGCAAGTGCCAGCCAGCTCCAAGATGGACGCACCGCTGGCCAAGGCCAAGCCAACCAGTGATGGTGGCAGCACCTCTGTGATAAAAGATTTCAGAATTGAGGACGCTGACAGGGCATCTGCAAGACAACCAAGGGATCAGGCCCAGCCAGCATGGGTTCATGAAAGACAGGCCCCACTTGACCAACCTAATCTCCTTCTAGGGCCACGTGACCTGCCAAGTGGATAAGGGAAAAGCTGTGGATCTTGTCTACCTGGACTTTAGTAAAGCCTTTGACAGCGTCTCCCACAGCATTCTCCTGGAGAAACTGGCGGCTCATGGCTTAGACAGGTTTACTCTTTCCTGGGTGAAAAACTGTGTGGCTGGCCGAGCCCAGAGAGTTGTGGTGAACGTAGTTAAATCCAATTGGCAGCCAGTCACAAGCAGTGTTCCCCAGGGCTCAGTTCTGGGGCCGGTCTTGTTCAATATCTTTATTGATGATCTGGATGAGGGAATCGAGTGCTCCCTCAGTAAGTTTGCAGATGACACCAAGTTGGGTAGGAGTGTTGATGTGCTGGAGGGTAGGAAGGCTCTGCAGAGGGATCTGGTCTGGACAGGCTGGATCTGTGGGCAGAGGCCAACTGTATGAGGTTTAGTAAGGCCAAGTGCCGGGTCCTGCACTTTGGCCACAACAACCCCATGCAATGCTACAGGCTTGGGGAGGAGTGGCTAGAGAGCAGCCTGGCGGAAAGGGACCTGGGGGTGCTGGTTGACAGCCGGCTGAATATGAGCTGGCAGTGTGCACAGGTGGCCAAGGCGGCCAACAGCATCCTGGCCTGTATCAGAAAGAGTGTGGCCAGCAGGAGCAGGGAAGTGATTGTGCCCCTGTACTGGGCACTGGTGAGGCCGCACCTTGAATCCTGAGTTCAGTTTTGGGCCCCTCACTACAAGAAGGATGCTGAGGTGCTGGAGCGTGTCCAGAGAAGGGCAACGAAGCTGGTGAGGGGTCTGGAGCACAAGTCTTATGAGGAGCGTCTGAGGGAACTGGGGTTGTTCAGTCTGGAGAAGAGGAGGCTGAGGGGAGACCTTATCACTCTCTACAACTACCTGAAAGGGGGTTGTGGCGACGAGGGCGCTGGTCTCTTCTCCCAAGTAACCAGTGATAGGATGAGAGGAAATGGCCTCAAGTTGCATCAGGGGAGGTTTAGGAAAAATTTCTTCACTGAGAGGGTGGTCAGGCATTGGACCAGGCTGCCCAGGGAGGTGGTGGAGTCGCCATCTCTGGAAGTGTTCAAAAAACGTGTGGATGTGGCGCTTCAAGACATGGTTTAGGGAACATGGTGGCGCTGGATTAATGGTTGAATTTGATGATCTTGAAGGTCCTTTCCAACCTTAGTGATTCTGTGATTCTGTGATTAGGAAAAATTTCTTGACTGACAGTGGTCAAGCATTGGAACTGGCTGCCCAGGGAGGTGGTAGAGTGGCCATCACTGGAAGTATTCAAAAAACGTGTGGATGTGGCACTTTGGCACATGGCTTAGTGGGCGTGGTAGTGTTGCACTGATGGTTGGACTTGATCTTAAGGGTCTTTTCCAACCTTAATGATTCTGTGAAGAAGGAGAAAGGAAACTGGCACACAGCATTTGCAGGTGAAGAAAGGAGTAAGAACATGTGAAGACAACTCTGCAGACACCAAGGTCAGTGAAGAGAGAGAGGAGGGGCTCCAGGCACTGGAGCAGAGATTCCCCTGCAGCCCATGGTGAAGACCATGGTGAGGCAGGCTGTCCCCCTGCAGCCCATGGAGCTCCACGGTGGAGCAGATATCCACCTGCAGCCCATGGAGGACCCCATGCTAGAGCAGGTGGATGCCCAAAGGAGGTTGTGACCCCATGGGAGGCCCGTGATGGAGCAAGGTCCTGGCAGGACCTTTTGACCTGTGCAGAGAGGAGCCCATGCTGGAGCAGGTTTGCTGGCAGGAATTGTGACCCCGTGGGGGACCCATGATGGAGCAGTCTGCTCCTGAAGGACTGCACCTCATGGAGTGGAGCAGTTCATGAAGAACTGTGGCCTGTGGGAAGGACTTGTGCTGGAGAAGTTTATGAAGGACTGCCTCCTGTGGGAGGGACCCCACACTGGAGCAGGGGAAGAGTGAGTGTGAGTCCTGCCCTTGAGGAGGAAGGAGTGGCAGAAAACAATGTGTGATGGATGATAGAACCCCCATTCCCTGTCCTCCTGTGTTGCTCAGGGGGGAGGTGGTAGAGAAATCAGGCTCAAAGTTGAGCGTGGGAAGAAGGGAGGGGTGTGGGGCAGGTGTTTTAAGATTCGGTTTTATTTCTCGTTATTATGCTCTGGTTTTGTTTGGCAATAAATTAAACTAGTTTCCCCATGTTGAGTCCGTTTGCTCATGATGGTAATTGCTGACTGATCTCTCCCTGTCCTTATCTCGACACATAAGCTTCTCATTATATTTTTCTTTCCTCTGTCCAGTTGAGGAGGAGTGATAGAGCAGCTTTGTTGGACACCTGGCCTCTAGCCAAGGTCAACCCACCGCAATTTGCTAGGAGTATGATTGGTTCTGCAAAAAGGTTAATTTGGGAAGCAACTCAGAGGGAATAAAGGTGGTGAATCTTTGCATCTGTACTATTTCATGTACTGGTGGCCACATTTTCCTACTGGGTGCACAAATATAGGCAAAATCCATTGTGGGACTTCAACTGGAGAGAAATAAATGCTTCCTGTCTGTGGCATTTTCCTGCTCTGAAAGTTCCCATGGCCATGTAGCTCATGAGCTAGATGATCTCCTGCATCTTGCACTACACCTTGAAAAACTAGAGAAAAATTGCAGCACTGTGATGAAAATGCAGGAGCTTGCAGAAGCACAACAAAGAGACAAGGAGGTAATGCCTGCAGGAAAACTTGGCATAAAATGGCACCCAAGAACAATTGTGTCTTTCTGTCCTTTTACTGCCATCACTCTCTTACCTATGGAAGCCTGAAAATCCTTGAAACCACCAGCCTCTTGAATCACCACTGAGGTGCATGACACTTTCAACATCACAGAACATGCTGGCAGCAAATGCTGCTTTAAGAGCCATTCATGTTATGACATTTTCTTGTTTGTTACATGCCAATTTCATGTGGCAAAAAGTGTGTTTTGGTCACATTCCTCAGTTTTCCAAGGATATCTACCCCTTCATTTCCATTTAACACTGTCCACTTATAAAAAATAAGAAAAATACCGATAGCACCCCTGCCAAGTAATTTGTTTTTCCCTTTATCAATCGTTTCTATCTTGAATTTATTTCTCTTTGGAGTTTGACTCGGCAAACGTATATACAGGGTTTTCACTTGTTACACAAGATGTAGAAGACAATAACCAACAATATGAACAAATACACATTGAGTTAAAACACCTAAAACTTTTGGCTTGAGCCCAAGAATTGGGCTCAGCACTACTGTAAACTAGAAATACATCGTTCATGTTGGCATGCCAAAGGGCATATGACAGGATTTTAGCTATGTTTAAGAATTCTTTCGGGTATTTCAGTTGCTAAAAATATAGCTGTTAATACTGCAGCAGGCTTTCCCAAGACAATTCTACACTCACAAATGTTTTTCACTATTGTGCAGAAAATTGGCTTGGTCTAGGTAAACCTCAACATTTAAATCAAGAAAACAGGACAGGAGAGAAAAATACTTCAGTATCTTGGGTTAGGAAGCATATAGTTTTTCATTAGTTTTTACTCATAAGACCTTGAATAATCTAGTCAGTGCATATTCTCATTTATACAATATATAGCTATAGACTCTTTTCCCTCTCTGACAGAAGCTGTCCTTGATTTTCCATCTCTTGAGAAGTAGCAATGTGCATTTTTCCATGTCATCTTAGAAGGATTTACAGTCCATGTAAGCAGACATCCAAAAAACCTTTTATTCTGTTCTTTAAATCTCTTTGCAAGACACTTGTGATACAGCCACAAAACAACTGTCCATTGCTATGGACTCCATAAAATTAAGCATAAAATTTTTTTCAAAGATCTGGTTGTATGACGCTGTTTATCTGTCCTAGCTATCCATTACCTTTTGTCTAAAGAGTAAGAAATTAGCTGTTCTCTGCAAGGGATATATTTCTTAGGGTTTTAAGCAATGTTTTTTTTGCAAAAAAGTACCTACTTTTCTAGTACAACAGGACTGTACACAGTCAGACTAATATTACTGTTCCATTTCTAATGATAACCATTATGTCAGGGACAGTAAATAGTAATTTTAATCAAAAAAATCCATGCATAAAGGTGAAAATATATTTGAAACAAATTATTTTGGTTCCATTACTTCACACAGGCTTAGCTCAAGGCTTCTCAGAAAGATTGGTAAATGAAATGTTGCCATACCAAAATTAAAAAGCAAAAAAAAAAAAAAAAAGCTGTTCTTAGGGATGGATAGTTCTTTCTCCTTCTGCTCATGTTGTTATGACTTCTTCTCTTTCCCTCCATCTGGTACTAGCTGTCCCTCCAAAATCTGTATCTTTTTCTCTCCTACAGCATAGGATGTCCTTTGAGGTACCATATCAAAATAATTGGAGAGTGCACAACTCTCTAGCCCTGGCTTGGAGGAACAATGGCTAAGACTGCTTTATACAGTCTGCTGCTGTGACCTACACTTAATGTGGAAACAAAATATGGAGCACCGAAATTGATGTGAATTACAAGAGCATCATCCTGGATAACTAGAGCTTGTACATCTGTACTGTTCTGAGTTGTACGAGATCAGCTTTATACTCTCCATTAGGTTTACATTTATAATTAAATAATTAATATGTATATAAATTTACACATTTATGCACATATATGTATATACAAATATATACATACATGGTTATATACTTATAAACATAAAGGACTGTGAATAATGCTTTACATCCACTGTTCCAAGTAAAGACCAGATTCAACCTTTTCCTTGGATGTTACTGAGATTTGAAAATTATGTCCCTGGAAAAATAATTGTTCATAGGTTTTTAGTAAGATGAAAGTTTCAGTGATGGTGTAATATGGATGTCCCACACAGAAAATATACATGCATACATAAAAACACTCAGTGTCTTAGGAAGGCTGCTTTTACCAGCTAATTCTCAAAAAATACATTTTGTTGAAGTGTTTGGTCTTAACAGTTAAAAAATATATTTAAAAAAATAGTTAAAACATTTGTTTTAGTACCATTATCTTATAACAATTGCAGTCAATGTCCAGCAACAGATGGCATCAGAGACATATTCCCACTTACATCTATAGTTGCAGGTTATCAGCTACTTCAGACATAAGTAAATTATTCATGTTTCCCTATTTATAGGATAGCATTGTACCGAAGTGGATGACCTCAGCAAATGCCTTTATCTCAGCATCAGTACTGCACTAGGCTTCTGCATCAGTGTGCCCTTGAAGCACAAAACCTTCATGTTTCAGCACAGTTTTTCAAGTGAGAAGCTTTGGTCTTGCACTGACACAACCTTAAAGTATTATGTCAGGTGAAAGAGACTGAAGGGAAATAATTTTCACAGTATATAAATAGTAACAATGACTATTTATAAAAACATCTTGGAAAAACACTTGAATAGAAAATTGTGTTGAATTTTTGAAGTGCCTTGTTGCATCAATGACATTACTCTCCTTTCCTTTCTTCTTTTGGTTAGTAATAATGAAACTTATTCCAACTTCAGCATCTGGCTTATTGGCACAGTTAGTTGGAGCGTTTTGTATTTTCCACAGGCTATTCATATATTTCTAACCAGGCCCTGTCATACTTTCCATTTCCATTTGAATTTGTCGTGCCAGATCCTCTGTCAGCAATGAACGCTCTATCTAAATCGTGTTGAATTCAGTGGAAAGTGTTCTTCTTATTTCTGTATTGGGATCAAGGTCCATATACCTTACAACTTGCTCTTGCAGGCACTAGGGCAACCTCCTAATCGAGTGCAGCCATCAGATGGTGAACAGAAACCCATTTGCCAATTGAATCCACTAGCTGCACCTCACTATAGAGAGCAAGCGGGTAAGATAGTATAGTTTTAGGAAGTTAAGATGGATGTAGACGGATCTCTACATATGGTATCTATCATCCAAATCCGGTACAGCAATTCCTTGTTCAGTGTGAGAATATGGCAGTATGTAAATGTTTCATAAATTCAGGGATATATTTTCAGTGGATTATACTGCATGAGGTGTTATTTTTTGGATTTGAGAGTCTGGGAAGTACTGGTTGTCAGAATGTCTTCCATATGAATTACAGTTGGCTAGATAACAGGAATGCTACATGATGGAAAAAGAAAACAAATGAAAAAACCCCCACCAAAACCCAAAACCAAACTTCAGGTATCACAGAAAGTTCTTTCTTTTTTCAATGGCATCCCAAAAAACAAACAAGCAAATGAGACTGCCTCCTCCACTCCTCCTTTTCCCCTCTTCTCAGTCAATAGCTCTGTGGTTAAGCCATTTTTCTGGCAAACGGTCGACACAAGTCCAAAGCCCCTCTAAAAGGAGTGCTTCCACCAGCGCTGTCCACATCTGCTGTGTGAAGGGCTGCACAGCTGTGGGCTCTGGAGCCAGTCCCAAGACATGAGAAGTAAATCGCCCCCGCGTCCCCAGCTGTGTAACGCAAGAGGGGTGGGAATGCAGCGCTGGAGCTGGGAGCTTCTTTCCTGCTCCGCAAGCTGGTGTGCCAGGGGCAAACGTGTTGCTGACGTGAACTTCCAGCGATAAATAGTGCAGAAGGTTAACACTCACATCCACATGAATACATTCATGTTAGCTCTGATTATTAAGTTGCTGCCTCTTCTAGAGTAATCAGTCTTGTCTCTTCTGTTTCTGCTCTAAGATTTGACTCTGGACCTGTCAAGTACTCTAGTGACATTTGTGTGAAAACAGACATATTGCCACTAAAACTTAGAATTGACATGTCATTGCTATTTAATGGAAAAATATTTTTGTTGAAAAATTCCTTTCTGTTTTCACATCATACTTTTAAACTGATAGAGGAAGTGGTGGGTGTAGTGGGATGGAAATCTCAGCAAATGATCAGAAGAAAATCAGTGAAATAAGCCTTGAGCCAAAGGAAAATCATGAGCAATTAAGGGAGGTTTTTCAAAAATAAGTAATAGGAAGGCATTGTGACTTCTGCTCCTAAATCTTTTAGTCTGCTTAATACTGCTATCTTAAACCTTTCTTCAGATCAGCTTTCCGTTGTCTGAATGTTGCCACTACTGATGATGATTTCACTTCACTAGGAAATATTATTCAGTTGCTAGGAAGTAAATGTGGTAACCAGGATGCTATAAAACAAGTTTATAATAGCTTCCTTAAAGCATGATATTCAAATAAGTTAATACTGTCTGCTCACATGGCAAGTCCATGGTCATTCAATAATAGAACAGCCTGGGAAATTCATCTCCAGAAATGAGAAACTGCAACATTTTCTCGCCTAAGAGGTTACAGAAGAAGAAACATCTAAAACATTGGCAAGCAAATTAATGTGTTGGCTCATACAGTAGGTGATTCTGGGAATAAAGTGGATGATATGGAGGAGAAACTTTTGGAGATGAAAGGAGAAACCTGTGGAGATAAGCTCTGCTTATAGGTATGAGAATTCTAATTCAGGTACTGTATTTCCTTAACAATCTCAGAAAATGGTGCTGATTTATTGTCCCTCTATAGGTAGAAAACAACCGCATGAGAGATATGTATGGTGGTTTGATGCTTCTCTTATTTATCCTTTTTCTAGTAATCATATGAATCAAGTATAAAATACCACTGAGTTGGAACAGAAACGTTTTCACAACCATTCTGCAGAAATGCCAGTAACTTCAAAGATACAGGGCAATAAAAATATCACATGTAGTTTCTGAATCTAATCTCTTGACCACTTTTCTGAGAACTGTGTGAAAATTGCAATTGTTTCTAGTTAGAATCTTGCATGGTCCTATGGGAGTGCCAAGACTATTTATGTTTTAAGCTTTATTATTATAACAAGCAGGATTATTATTTTCCTGGAAAAATCTTGGGATAGGGCTTTGCAGTTATTTGCTGTTAAGTGGAATGTCTAAATAAAAGTATTGTGGTTAGGCAGAAATAACGGAATATGTGTTTTACCATATAAGGATTTTTTTTCTCTCTCATTTTCAATAGTATTTTGCAGCTCAATTTCCACTTTGTGTTTGCATTTTTAAATCTGTAATTAATCGAGGGCTCATTTTATTGTACATTTGAGTCTAATTACTTCTTTTGTGGGCCCAATCTGGTATTTAGACGTCTAAGCGCTTGAGAACATCCACCATTATCTACAAATATAATTGCTTGCAGTATCAGAAAGGCAAGTGAAAGGTGGAGTTCTCTTTGGAAATCAGCCTTTCTACATTAGGTACTTATTTATATAATACACACAAGAGGCCAATTCACTTTTGGAAAGATAAAGTGGAATTCTTGGAAAATCCCAAATCACTCTTTCTCTTTCCTCATTGGTGCTCTAAGAAGCAGTCAAAAGGCAATGTTCAGACTAGGCAATATTGCAATGCATTTATATATTACAAAAGGTCATTATACACACAGTACTGAAGATTGTATTTAAATTGTAGAGTTTTTTATGACAGTTTGGCTTATATCAAATATTCATAGAGAAATTAATAAATGAAAAAATCTTGCTAAGTGTTTTTGCAGAATTCACTGTGAGGAAAAGATATTTTGATAGATATTTGTTTAACTATCCCATAAAAATGTAACACATAATTGTATATATTTAAGTAAAGCTTATTTTCAGAATTCAGCAATTGCCTCTGAAATTACTTTGTCATGTATTTAATTTTATCTATTTCTTATTCTGTTATGAAGCAGCTTTCTTATTTTACATATAATGACTTCAATTTAATCCACTTATTGGTAATTTGATCTGCTGTCAAAATACCTGGTGGATCATGGGAATAATAATAACTATTTTTTAACTGTTTGCTTTAAGTGAATTTTTCTATAAAATTCAAGAATCCTCAACAGAGATATTTTTTTTTTTTTAAGGAAATATCAGTTGGGGAATGAGAAAAAGAGAAAATATTATGACAGACACAAAATAAATGTAGCTAATACAAAATACATGATTATTTAAAATATAACATTATTATGCAGAACATGATGGTCCTTTGCATAATAAGATCAGTCATTTCTTTCAATTTAAGGAATAAGAACAGACTTAGTGTAAGAGAGAGAGCATCCTACAGATACATTATTGTTGTACTATTTCTGTAGAAATGACTGTTAATGAAACTGCTAATGAAAAATATTACTGCATATTAATCTTTGTTTGCTTTTAGTAGAGAAATTTGATATCCTGGCACATGACTGGGTCACACATACAGAGGACAACAGCATGTGAAAAAAGTCTCAGAAATATTTCCGAGGCTATCTGAGAGTTTTCAAAGCAGGGTGCAGCAAAATGTCAGAGAGAAGTAGATTCATTTTGTACATCTTGAGCACACAGGTGACAAATGTGAATCCTGCATTTCCTCTAGTGCAAAAAGATTTGCTTTGTCATTGTGGGTTCTGAATATCAGGAGAAATGGATATTTGTACCACCGACACTTGCATCAGTCTCTGATATTAAGGACACACACCTCCCTGTGAAAAAATTGGAAATTATCCAGGAGCATTTCAGAAAATGACCAAAGTGCTTTCCATGCCAGTTACATTTCAAACTCACTGATATGATTCATGCTCTGATATTTCAGTCTGTCTGCCTGGTGCCAAGAACAATTTTTAATTTATACTGCCAATGCTATCTTCACAAGATGGAAAAGATAGGATAATTGGCCACAAAAATGATCAGAGGGATGGAATACTTCTCCTGTGACAAAAGGCTGAGGGAGTTGGGGTTATTCAGCACGGAGAAGAGAAGGCTCCCCAGAGACCTTCTTGCAGTCTTCCAGCACTTAAAAAGGGGACTTATAAGAAAGATGGGAATAGACTTTTTAGCAGGGTCTGTAGTGACAGGACAAGGGTAATGGTTTTAAAATAAAAGAGGGTAGATTCAGACTAGATATAAGGACAAAATTCTTCACAATGAGGGTGGTGAAACACTGGAACAGGTTGCCTGTAGAGGTGGTGGTTGCCCCATCCCTTGAAACATTCAAGGTCAGCTTGGATGAGTCTCTGAGCAACCTGATCTAGTTGAAGATGTCCCTGCTCATTGCAAGGATGTTGTATGAGATGAACTTTAAAGGTCCCTTCCAACCCAAACTATTCTATGATTCTATGATAAATTATAACTGTTGTCAGGCTCCTGAAGACTACATTTTTTACAAGCTGTTACTAACTAGTTGACCAGCTGAACTACGGAAGAACAGTTCAGAATTTAACTCTCATTCCCTATGCATTCCTTACTGGAAAGCAATTTAAATAAAGAAACCAATAAATAAGAACACATTAAAGTTCAAACCAGTATCAGTCTGACAGTCGTGACCTTGTACTGAGAAAAAAACAAGACATGTTATTAGATGGCTTAAATTTGTACTACATCAGGGCAATTCTTATATTCTTAGAAAACTTTGTGGGTTTAAGTGTGTTCCTTTTTACCCAGTATCTTACAATAAAGCATGCTGAAATTGAGGATTATTGAGGAGGCATTATCTTTCTGGAAGAATGTATCACTGACTGGGTCATTCTAAGTCCTGGAATGGGTTAATTGGTCACCCCACAGAGAGCAATGATTATCAGTCCACAGCTGGGGTGTTAGGGCCCAACATGAAACATGGCGAGACCTTATTCTGAAGCCCTGTTTTAAGTCCAAGAGAAAATGGTTTTAAATCATGGCTTTCTTCCATTTCTGAATGTGTTAATTTTTGAGTTACATTATAGTTGTCTGCTTTGGTTAAACCAGGATATTGATCAAAGTTGCTCTAAAGGTGAGTTTACAAAGGTTTTGGACCACTGCTCAGGCACAGAAAGAAAGCAAAACAGGAACTGGGTTAGACCATGCCATATTCTTCTTTTAGGTATTAGCATTGTTTTTGAAACCCTTAACACCTCCCAGTGAAATCTCTTGTCAGAGTTTTTTCCTCCTATGTGAATCTAAAGTGATATCATGATGCTGCAGGTTTTGGATTATTTCTTTGGGACAGTTATGCTTCTCTCAAGGGAAGAAATGTGTTCTTACTGCATCTGGTTAAGCATGTATGTTAAAAAATTTAAAGGATTTTTATTTTGACAACAATAGCTGTTCTTCAGTTCCACATATCTCTAAGAAATATCTCATGGAGGCAGAAATAAGACTAGGAACATCAAATAGTAGTAGCATAAATATCTGATTACCACAGCTTGCTTGGCTGTGAAAATTCCTTTTCCTAAACCATTACTGACGCGAGAGATGTTATCAGCTAATAATTGTTTGTTTCCCTAGAGCTGTGGTTACTAGTACTGTATAACTTTAAAAGAGCATAGATATCCAAAACAGTTGATGTGTTCCTTTTAAGTAAAAAATAGATACTTATTTTAAAATAGGTACTCTGTGAATATTTTTGCTTGGCTGAAAAATAGGACCTAGGGAACTGACAGATCTAAGAATAAATCCTCTTTGTGCTTGACTCAAATTATATTCAGGTTAGATTTAAGATTCATTTTGAGAATGCAAATAATTTCAATTTCATCTCCTCTGCCTCCAGACCTCACATTATTGCATGATATGAGGCATCACCTTCAGATTTACATATTTTTTAAGTATAAGCGGGGACTTTAGTGTGTGATAACATGCAGTTTTAAATTTAGTCTGGATAGCAGCAGAAAAGCTAAGATTAGGAACAGCTGTTGTATTGCCAGGTTTCCTAGGTTTCTGTGCCTAGCAGACAATAATACACACTTTCCAATTTCACTATTCTAGTACACAAACTTTTTCCTCCTTCTTCCTTCTTTTCCTCTTAGCTTATTTCTTCCCTCTCTGCATCCTTGAGTAGTTCATAATTTAAAATTTCTGAAGTGAAAGAAAAAAGGATGTCTGCTTGTCTTGCACAGCTGCTGAAACTAATAATCAGCCTTTTCCAGTCCAGGCTTTCTCCTTGTGGTGGCTTGATTGTTTTAGTATGGACTTCCTTGAATAATTAACTAAGGAATGCATGCTGCACAGGAATACACTGGACGCATTGGATGTAATTTGATTAAGTTCAATCAAATCCACTATTAAATGAAAACTGCTTCCAAATCTACTTGCTGTACCTTTGAGCCTAGCTCTGCTGCCTACCTCCAAGCTTAATATACCTGCTGTCCTCCCTCACTGTCAATAGCTTCTTACCCCTTTTTGCTAATACAGTGTATAGGAAAGATGGCTAAGTAAGAGCCTTAGAGGACAGGGAAAGGAAGAAGAAAGGAGGTCCATAAGTTCCTCTACCTGTGTGGAACTCTGCAGCTGGCTCTTTCTCCTCTCCTCCTGACCACGTATGTAGAAAACCATTATCAAGTAAAATCTTGCTTCTGGCATTGTGTTAAAAATATATATTGCAATTAGACATCAGCGAGTAAACACTGATCTAAATGGGATGAAGTCAGTCTCACATTTTACACAGTTTGCGTTGTCCATTGGGATGATCTGACATCCTTGCCTAGCGTATCTATTAAATTTGGCATGAACAACTTTGAACATGGCAACATCTTTACCATAGTTCTTTTAGAACTTAGACTGCACTAGTGCACACAATGCACGAAAGACCTTTGTTACCTTAGAGCCAAGGAGGAAAATGGAGAGAAGCAGTTAAGACACTTACATTAGTGGTGAACTTTTTACTATTTTCATCTAAAAGGGACTGTCCCAACGGTTATTCAACAAATGGCTGTTATTCTATTCAGTGTATACTGGTGTCTGGGGTTATTTTTCCCCATGTGCAGGACTTTGCATTTCCCCTTGCTGAACTTTATGAGATTCCTCTCTGCCCGTTTCTCCAACCTGTCGAGCAGCTTGCTGCTCTATATGGTAGCACGACACCCTGGTGTACCAGCCAGTTCTCTTATTTCTGTATCACCTGTGAAATTGCTAGCGGTGCACTCCATCCCCTTGTCCAGGTCATTAATGAAAATTTTCAACAGTATCGGCCCTAGTATTGACCCCTGGGGTATACCACCAGAGACTAGCCACCAGCTCAACCCTTCACCAGTGATCGTAACACTCTGGACCTGGTTGTTGAGCCAGTTTTCAATCCACCACTTATCCAAACCATACTTTGTCAGCTTCTCTATCAGGATGTTATGAGAGAGTATGTCAAAATCTTTGCTAAAGTTGAGGTAAATAACATGAACTGCTTTCCCCTTCTCTATCAAACCAGTCACCTCACTGAGGCTGGTCAAGCATGATTTCTCCTTCATATATCCGTTCTGACTCCTCCTGATCACCTTTTTGTCCTTCATGTATTTGGAAATACATTCCAGGTCAATTTTCTCCATTAAATTCCCAGGAATCAAGGTTAAGCTAACTGGCCTGAGACCTCTCTTCCTTCCAGGGCTTTATCACATTGGGTACTCCCAAGCAGATCTTTGAAGAGTCCTGAAATCCAGGTTGTGGTCCTTCTTTTTACCTTCGTCCCTCCTCTTAGGATTCTGAACTCCATCATCTCCTGGTTACTGCAGCCAAGGCTGCCCTGATTTTCACATCCCTGAATTGTTCTTTCTTGTTTGTAAGTATCAGATCCAGCAGAGCATCTTTCTTTGCTGGTTCTTCAGTTACCTGTGCCCAGAGGTTGTCTTCAATACTTTCTAAAAATCTTCCAAATTACCCAAGTCCTGCTGTATTGTCCATCTAGCAGATGTCAGGGCAGTTACAATCCCCCATAAGGACCAGAGCCTGTGAATGTAAGGCTTTGCCCAGTTGTTTGAAGAAGGCCATATCTACTTCTTCCTGATCGGGAGGTCTATAGCTAATACTCACCACAACAGCATCCATGTTGGTCTGCCCACTAGTCTTTACCCATAAGCTCTATGATGACTCCTGGAGGCATCATGGAGGCACAGCTCCATGCATTCCAGCTGTTCCGTAGAAAGAACTCCCCCTCCTCACCTTCACAGCCTCTCCTCCTAAAAAACCTGTATTCTTCCCTTGAAGCACTAAGTCATGTGCGCCTTTCCACATCTTTCTTTAGTCTCAATGTAGTTGTAATGGCAGAACTGTAAAGAAAAGGAAGATCAGAGCGAAATGATTGCTTTAACAACAAGAAAGAAAAACAACCAGTCTTAAGGCAGTCTTTTGCTTTACTTATTTATGTGATCAAAATAAGATTTCAAAAATTGCAACAGCTAGTGCCTGTTTTGTATTAGTATGACAGATTTAAAATGTAGGGAGTGCAAACTTTGGCTCAAAACTGACTGGCTGATTAAATTTCATTGCCTCGTAATAGAATTTTATAAGACTTTGCAGAGGTGTATAGTATAGAAATGTGACTGCATGCTGAATAAGCTCTCACCCCCTTTTTTTAATACCAATACTGTGCAAACCAGGCTCAGAAATGTATTCTTAACGAAAAGATTTGCTATATTTAATTTATGTGCAGGGACAAGCATGTGGGAAATATAAAAAATTTCAGTCATTTGAACCCAATTTACTAGTAAAATATGCACTTTTACAGGCATTTGTATCTTATCTTTTGAAAATTACTTAGAAGAAATATAACTGAACTGCTTCCTGCTTTCTTCTTTTTACAGCAGTATGGTCTTACTCCAGTATTACCAAAACATAAATCAAATTCACTTTTATCAATCAAAGTTCATTTAAAGGGTATTTCAGCTGTACAGAGATAAAAGACCAAACTGAGGCTAATCCAATCACTTCTGCCAGTGAAACACGACGTTTACAAAATTACTTTCGGTAGTTATAAGACAATTCTTTCTTTTTTTCTGTTTCAAATCTAATATTTCTCTTCCATTCCAAACAGATTTTTCCATAGAGGACTACTGAAATAAAAAGAACTTGGGTTTTGATAACACAATGGTTTCTATAGCAACATATTAATGTGACGAACACAAGGTAATTAGGGACAATGAAAGAGATACTTTGAGTGACTTTGGAGTATATTCAAATGTAAAACAAAATGCAAAATATTGTAATACAGAAACTCTATTCCTGATTAATGTATGCTGTGGTGGGTTTCCAATACTAGAAAATTTAAGATACAAATAGTGAAACAGTAATAGTAAGCAAAACTGAAATCCTTTCTATTTAGATAGATAACATCCACAAAGAAAATACTGTAGAAAAAATACTTGCACCTAGAAATTAATCTTTATCAAAACTACTGGTTAAGAGCAGTGTATTCCACAAAGAACAGCATGGTACATATTGAAGAATCTAGTAGACAGAAACCTGACTGATCTGGACATTTTTGTTTACGCACATTTGTATAGATGAATTATATAAATGCACATATACAGGTCAACATCTTTCTCACTGGAATAGTTAATACAAAATGGGATATAGTACCCCAACTTTTTCCTTCACTTGAGTGTTTTATAAACTTCCACTGTGCTATACATATTTAGCCAAATTCGAAGACAATAACAAAACTCCATTCTCAGCAATGGGGAAAATAATCAAGTGGGAGGAACTCAGATTTAGAGATTCCCAGGGAACATAGGGTTGATATGTATCATACAGAATCAAGATATTGTTCCACAGCAAATGTTCTCATGTACAGAAAGTCTCTTGTAGTTCTACATGACCCACTGGTTTTCCCTGTCTGGTTTCAGATCCATGCCGTAAGGAAAAAATACTGGGGACTGGAAATGGGAGTTATTACTTACAAATAACATATTTTTAGAAGCTCAGTGATATTCCTAAAGCTCTGAACTTCCCTACTTTGTGGTAAAAGACAGAGAGAAAGGCATGATGGCAAGGTTTGAATAAACTCAAAAGACAATGAAAGCAATTTTTATTATTGAGTTTTAACTTCCCATTGTTTAGATATTTGTGTTAATAGTTCTCACTAGTGTAGAGGGGTATAAGTTTTAGAGTTAAAAGCTATTTTTAAAAATATTATTTGTTTCTTGGCCTTCAGTAAAGTGACATGTATCACATCTATAAAAGATTTTATTTATCACAAAGCTAAGGACAAAAATCTTCAAGATCCGCAACCACTAATCTGAAAAAAATCAAAGTCACAATTAGAGACACCATACTAGGGTCAGGATAAAAAATCTGAATCCCCGACAGATTAAAGGATCATGCTGCCTCTTCTTGGCCATCTGACAATAATTAATAACTTTGAACTTCCACAACCTACAGATCATTTCATGTAAAAATGTGTTTCCACTCCTCCCCAGAGTTTTGCAAATGTTGAACTATTTCTATAATTTCTCTCACTCCTCCTCTTCAAGTGAACAAGGGGAGAAAATACGACAAAAAAGTTCATGAGTCAAGACAGGGAGACTAGTAACCAATTAACATCCCTGGCAAAACAGACTTGACTTGAGGAAAATTAATGTAATTCATTGCCAATTAAAATAGAGCTGCATGGTGGAAAATAATGACAAATTAAAACAACACTTTACCTCTGTCCCCACTTTTTTCCCAGGCTCCACGTCACTCCTTCACTCACAACTCATCCGCATCCTCCCCCACATCCCCAGCAGCACAGAGGAGATGGAGATGTGATCAGTTCATAACTGTTCCCCTCTGCTGCTCCTTCTTCTTCTTCATACTTTTCCCTGTTCCAGTGTGAGTCCTTCCCATGGGCTGCAGTCCTGGATAAACCTGTTCCAGATTGGGCTCTGCACTGGCTGCAGTTTCTGTCAGGAAATATCCACCTGCTTTGGCATGGGGTCCTTCACGGGCTGCAGGGTAGATATCTGGTCCACCATGGACTTCTCCATGGTCTGCAGGGAAACACCTGCTCCACTGTGGTTTCTCCTTCAGGCTGGAGGGGAATCTCTACTGTAGTGCCTGGAGCACCTCCTGCCCCTCCTCCTGCTCTGCCTTTGGTGTTTTCACTCTTCTGTCTCACGCTTCTTTTCCTCTCTGCTTTCTAGTGCTTTGGCCTTTTCTTAAATGTGTTATGATAGAGGCACCACCAGCTTGGCTGGTGATCTCAGGTCTGTCCTGCAGTGGGTCTGTTGGAGCTGGCTAGAACTGGCTGGAACCAGCTGTGTCTGGCACTGGGCAGCCCCTGGCCTCTCCTTGGAGGGATCACTGCAGCCTCCCCTTGGAGGGATCACTGCAGCCTCCCCACTGCCAAAACCTGGACATGCACATCCAATACACATATGCACAAGAAAGTTGCTAAAAAGCCTTTAAACTTCCGCTGTAATTTTGGACTTGCACTGGAAAGGCTTCAATAATAGCTCAAACACTGAACAGCTGACAGTAAGACTGAAAGCTTCTGAATTTGATATAGTCATGTTATTTAAAGACACTGTGAAGGCAGGATATCAATCCACAGTGGCGAGTCTGAGGCTCCTGCTGTGTTTATTGCAAAGGCTGCCCCAAGCCTGTGGCTGCTGAGCTATTGGGGTAAGGAAACAAAGACCTCAATGGCCCCGAGTATAAATCCCATTCCCTTCTGTGGCCTGGGCTTCAGACCCTGGAGTGCTTTTAGCCACATTACCTAATGATCCGTGCAGGTTTAAGAAAGACTGACTATTACTTACCAGGAACAAAACTATAAGTTTTTTGGGCCATCTGAAAACATCTGCCAGTAACTTTTGAAAGTGTAGCTCCCATGTATTCACAAATACCACATATTTTAAAAGGGGTGTGTGTGCACAGGGGAAGCTATTTATGCACTGGCTTTGATTATTACATGTTCATACATTTTTGTTTCTCCCCCCTGGAAAATCTGTTTCCCTGCTACCTAAAGCTAGATGTCATGGGCCTCATAAACTAATTCACTACCCTAACCTGTACCCCATTATAGCTTCCCCCTGTGGTGTGGGAGCACTCAGGGAGAACAGCACTCACAATGATGGTACTGGGTCCCACTGGAAAGGTAAAGCTCTCCTTTTTCCAGGAGATAAAGGTCACAGCTGAGTATTACGAGAGTTAATACTTTCAGCCTGTCACTGGTCTATTGCAACTATTCTCCTGAGTTTGCAGATAGAGTGGCAGCAATGCTTAATTTCTTATCAGAGGAGAAATAGAAGGGTAAGGCGAAAAATAGCACATATATAAAATAAATTAAGTGGGTTTTTTTTTCTGAATATTCTATTGCCTTCTGGTACGTTCCATTGATGCTTAAGTGATTTACTAAGTCATTTTCAAACTCTAAGCTTTCACGAAGATTTGATTAGGAGGGCTTGGGGAGTGAATGTGACTGACAGGACAGAGTAAAAGGGAGAGCAAAACATGACTCTTTTTTTTCCCCCAAAAAGAAATTACTATGTTAATATCTTCTTTTTTTGGTTTCTTTTTGACAAAAAAGCCCAAGAAAACACAGAATAAATATCTCCAAAAACAATTGAAATCTTTTGGGTTTTGGTGTTCCAGCATCAAGTTGAAAACCTCAGAACTTGATCTGAAACCAAACTACCAGCCTTCTGATCAATGTTATCCATTGATTTTGGGGGTTTTGTTATTTATTTACAATGACAACCTGAAGATAAAGTACTTCAGAAATTAAACTTACAGTAGAACATGATGTTTAGCATGGTTTTATAGCATGCATCATATACAACAATTGTTTTCATGGTAAATATTGTAGCTGTACTCCATTAAACTATCAATCATTCTTTTCTTCTTTCTGTCTTTCCTTTTACCTCTTTCTTGTTCTTTCTTAATTTCTTCTTTCCTTTCCTTTTACCTCTTTCCTGTTCTTTCTTAATTTCTTCTTTCCTTTCTTTCTTTTGAAAATAGTGGATGGAAATACTGCAAAAAAGGAAATGGAGTTTATCACATCAATCAACATCAATTTCTGCATAAAATCCAAGTAAACATGAGCAAAAATAATGAAAACATGGAATTAATGTCTTATAAAATTTATTCTGGGACCATTTAGTCAAGCTAGGTTCTTTTGACTCATCTCTGATTGCTGTGGCTAATTTTTTCATTGGGAACAGTGAAAACCATTCCTAGCATAACGTTATAACCCTCTGTGAAATCCTTCTTAATCTCATTTGCCTCTTACACTAAGCAGAGAAAACTCAAATGCCAGCACCAAACTTGACACTGCATACTGGAAGAGAAAGTACACACTGAATCAGGAAGGATATTGCCAGCTGAGATTTCCACCAGCTGGCAAGCAACGGAGCTGCCACTGCAGAGTCAACTCTGGAGGGTTAAACCACTCTATTGATGATTAGAGTAACTTTACGGCTACGTTTCACATAAATTATGAGCAAAGCTTTATATGAGAATCTAGTATGCTAGTCAAGATTGCCCAACAACATGTTGTGCATATACATGAACACACATATATTCATAATGTAAGTATACAATAAATAGTATACAAAATAACATAATAATTACATATGTGTTGTATTATATATAATATCAATATATAATATAAAATTGTATACAGATATAAATATATACAATAATTTTATAACACTTATAATATTATATATTCATATATGAACTTCTAGAGAAAATAGGAACATTTTCTGAAAGACGGACTTGGTGAGAATTCACTGGAGGTTGGCACAAGTTGGATTTGCAGCAACTATCAGTTCTATTCCTCTGATGAATTTTACTCTCTTTAATTTATATTTCCTTAGCTAAGAAATTAGGTTTTTTCTGAATGTTGCTGTTCGTTTTTACCATAGACCCCATGGAGAAATTTTTTCAGACAGTCTGTGGTTTTTTTGTGGGTGCATTCAGGTCAGTGACTGTTACTTTGTTTATGATATGGATTTTGTCTATGAGTAAAAAGACCAGACTGTTTTTCAAACTTCCCATTAACTTTCTGCCCTGACCTCTATTTCACAAGAAATTCTGCTTTTAAAAAATGAAGATCTGATAAAAACTAGGTAAGAACTTACTTTTATAGTTACCATGTATTTAATTTCCTCTCTTTTATTCTAATGTAAAAAGATAAAGTTGTGAGAAGAAAATTGGGTCCACTGTGTAGCTTTCTCTGTACACTGAAAAAAAAATCCTTCTTTCCCTATATAAGCCCATAATGCATCAACATCTTGAATATAAAATGTAATTCTGATTATCCCATCTCCCAAGGTTACCCAAGGACAGAGAGAGAATGGAACTACAAAAGGCAAAGATAAGGGCAGATAATTGGAAGTATAGGATAAGTAAAGATTAAGTTAAGATTAAATGGGATAGCCTGAAAAAAATAAATGAGTAAAAAGGGAGATGTGATGCTGGTCTGCAAAATCAAGAGGGTTACAGAGAATTTGAATAAGGAACAATTGGTATTTCTTCAAATGCAAGAACCAGCACACAAGCAATGAAATTTATAGGAGAAAAAAATAAACTGAAAAGAGTATTTCTTTTAACATAAAATATGTTTCACATGTTTAGAGTGTCTTAAGTCTCAAAAATATAAATAAAAGGAAATTAATGGGGAAAAGGTGCATCAAGTTTATTAAGCATGATGATTATTTATTGCAAGCAGTTAAAGGATACAGTGGGGCATGTATCACTTTATATTTGTTCTACTACACTTTTTAATAAGTACCTCTGCTGGTGCTCTTGGATAAAAGAAACAAGGTTAAGTCTTTGGCCTGACTTGGCGGTGCCAACTTTTCACATTACACAGATCTATGAGAATTTTGTTTCATTAACTAGAAAGGTTTTGATCAATGATGATGTAATCAGTCCTGAAGTGCTCTGTAAGCATATTTTAATAATGTGGGAACTTAAGTAAAAGATCAGACTGAACTTGTGTAAGCCTGAAATTAAAAATTACTTGCTTTATGGGCACATGCTATTCTGAAGTATTATAAGTATGCATGCATTTAAAATATCAGTGATATTTAGGAAAACTAAAGGAAACAGAGAAAAAAAAAGCACAGTTCTTTGGTGGGGTGCTGTTAGCTTGAGCTTGCTTTTCTGCAAAACACAAAGTAAAATAACCATTAACTACCAGTGAACTACTTACGACTGGGAGAACTGGACTTTATGACAATAGATCTCTAGTCATGGTTTACTCTGTGGCCCCCAAAATACAAAGGATATAGTCCTGTTGGATCGAGTCCAGAGGAGGGCCACAAAGATATCAGAGGACTGGAGCACCTCTCCTGTGAAGACAGGCTGAGAGAGTTGGGGTCACTCAGGCTGGAGAAGAGAAGGCTCTGGGAATACCTTATAGCAACCTTCCAGTACCTTAAGGGGGCCTACAAGAAAGCTGGAGAGGGAATTTTTACAAGGGCATGCAGTGATAGGACAAGGTGTAATGGCTTTAAACTGAAAGAGGTTAAATTTAGATTAGATATAAGGAAGAAATTCTTATATCTAAGGTGGTGAGGCACTGGAACAGGTTGCCTAGAGAAGCTGTGGATGCCCCATCTCTGGAAACATTCAAGGTCAGGTTGGATGGGGTTTTGAACACTGCAAGATGTCCCTGCCCATGGCAGGGATGCTGGAAGTAGATGATCTTTAGGGTCCCTTCCAACACAAACCATTCTATGATTCTATGGCACTGTTTTCCTGGACTTTCATGAACAGTATGCTAGTTCTTTCATTGATGCTCACTTGTCCAAGCTTCAGATGCTTACAATTTTAACAAGCAACTACGATTTTCCTGAGGCATGAGAACAAGATCAGGGAAAAGTGTTTTTTAACAGTTTATGCCTCAGCAAAAGCCATACAAGTGGGTAACAGTGTAAATAATGACATTTGTTTTCTCTAAACTACCATTAGTGCTACAGATTTTATTTTACATACTTTCTATCACATCAGTGCTTAAAAACCTTAATATCATACACAATGTTTTATCATTTGTCCACTCCAAAAGTTGTAGAGTAGGACTTGGAATGAGGACTCCAATGCCTGTGGCAGCTTACTCTTTTGTTTTTCCTACCACACCTTTTCCCTGAGAATTTTTCTTGACTAATGATAGAAGCAAAATAGTTGGGCTGGTGGTCATTAGATCTGAGGCTATAGCTACTGTAGTTTTATTTGTGCTAGGGTGAGCACATGGGAATTCCAGAGAGTAACAGTGATGTTATTTGCCATTTCCACTTAAGAAAGTTTCAGGCAGGATGTTTCAGCTTGCCACTGTTTTTCCTGCATTTTCAGCTGAAAGACTGTGATGGATAGAGAGATCTCTGACACAGACCCTGGTCTAAAATAAACTCTTCATGCTTGCCACTAGGCCTACTTGTACAAACACATACCCACTTCTCTTCTAATTCAAATAGATTAACTAAAAGTACATGTGAATAAAATTTGACATCAGACTGTAAGAGAGGAACAATGAAGCTTCACATGCCTAATAGCCATTGTGGCTACCCAATGTGAGGTGAGTCCAGTGCCTGCCAATGCTTCTTTAAGACAATTGCCCATATCCTAATTTAAAGACTCTCCTGGTCAAGGACTAAAACTCATACCTGAATGACTGTGAATCCACCCAAGATACTTTTCCTTTGGAGCATCTAATACTAACAGATCTAACACTCCTTGTTCTGAGTCCTAACTGATAGGTCAGTGTTTTTCACAGCCAGCAATGCCTTCTCCTTGGTGAAGCAATTTTTCTCCACAGCTCAGCATATTGAGCCAATAAAGAAAACCTCTGATCATCCAGAAGATATATGTAGCTCTGTCTTAGAGGAAAGGTCAAGGTCACTAGAGAAATGCTTATGACCTTAAATCAGAACAGTATAAGGCCTTGATGAAGTTAAATTTCTAAAGAGTTCAAATTATACAGTCAGATTACTGTATGTGAAATTGCTAATGTTTGATGCTGACCTAGAGACAGGATGTCTGCTTAAATAAAGTCCAAGCACCTCATGGAACAAGAGCTATTATAAGGGTTATACCGATGAACATTACATCATTATACACTCAGAAGTCTTATCAAAACTGTCATTGAACACACTTTGAACAAAGCATGTTAGAAACATTCCAGCTATAAAAGAATTCTTGCAATGTTTCAAGTATCAGCTCATTTTTATGTAGATCCACAAAAGAAAAAATATGGTAATTAGGCTGCCATGTATTATCATCCCAGCCCTCATACTGCATTACGCCTATCTAGAGGAAGATCCTGACCTCAAGGAAGTACACGTAAGTTTTGTCATTGACGGAAATGGTACAGGGATCTACTCTGTCTGTGTTCTGAAAAAATCACAGAAGACAAGGAATATACCCTTCAGAAGGAAGGTAGTACTTGACAACACCCTTAGCTGTCTGAAACTGATGAATAGGTCAGCTGCCCTCATTTAGGCTAAGCAGAAGGGCCAATGGGTTGCCTTGTAACACTGTCATATTTCAAAAGAGGAAACTGTCATCTTCAAAAAGGAACCATCAGTTCAAGTTTAGAGTGAGAAAGTAAGAGAATTTTCCCTGATTGGAACTACCAGCATGAGAATATTCATCGTAGTTCTTTGCTTAGAAAGAAAGAAAGGAAAAAAGAAAGTGTAGAGAAAGAAAGGATAGGAACAAAAGTGGTTCTTTGGGTAACAGGAAAGCTGCAAAACAAATGGGAAGTTGTGAGCCAGGAAACTGTTCAGCACTGTACCATTCCCTCTTATAATTATCTCTCCTTTTACCAGGAAAGGCAATGAAGACCGTAGGTACTGATTACATAAAGCTGTACGCTTGTATTTATATTTTTGTACTTGGACTAACTTTCTGGTACCTTCTCCTAACACTTTCTGTGTTTCTCCTATCATGTTTCTGTTAGCACATTCCTGTTGTTTTCTGTTTTATGTAGTGGTTGCCCAGTAATGAGAAGCAGAGCTTATTAGTATATAGTTCACAATCAAGGTATGACCTTTGTCATGGTAAGGTATGATCCAGGCCATTCATTCTTTAAAGAACTGGTGGATTCTTTGGTAGCTTGTTCACCTCTTGATCTTTTACTGATTATTTGCTTTATTACTATTAATAATGTGCTTGTATCCATCTTGTAGTTTTTCTTTTTTCTCTTGAGTTGGTCCTCTTATTGCATGCATATATATATATAATATATATATGAATGACCGTCCTATCTCAGATCACCCACTTACTGAGACATTTTCTAAGTCCTGATTCTGCTTCTGGCTTCATTCACTCTCTAGTCTCTTTGAGATCTTGATTCTTGTCATGCATTGGCCACGGCTGGATGCCAGGTGCCCACAAGGTGCCCGCAAGCCGCTCTATTACTCCCCTCCCCAGCAGGACAGGTGGGAAGAAAAGGAGATGAAAAAAAATCCTGACAAAACAACTCACGGTTGAAGAAAAAGGCAGTTTAATAAAACAAAGGAAAGGCTATGTGTGGAAGCAAAGGTAAATGAAAGATTTATTCTCTACTTCCCATCAGCAGGCAATGTCCAGACACTTCCAGGGAAGCAGGGCTTCAGTACATGTAGCAGTAATTCTAGAAGACAAACATAAACAACAAATGCCTCACCCCCCCTTCTTTTAACTTTTATTGCTGAGCTGACATCATATTATATTGAATATCCCTTTGGTCAGTTTGGGTCAGCTGCTCTGGCTATGTCCCCTCCCAAGATCTTGCCCATCCCCACCCTACTGGTGTTGGGGAGGAAATGTTGGAGAGGCAGCCTTGATGCTGTGTAAGCACTGCCCAGCAGTAGCCAAAACACTGGTATGTTATCAACACCTTTCTAGCTACCAATACAAAGAATAGCACTATGAGGGCTGCTATGGGGAAAATTAACTCCATCTCAGCCAGACTCAATACATTCTGTAAAAACAACGTGTGCTCTGCATGATTTAGACTTTCCACATATGCATAGCTATTATTGTGTTCAGTCCTGGTCCACAAGATCTCAGTTTACCCTTTGATAGAGAGAGCTACTTGTCACTCTCTACTTTGGTTGTATGCCTCCACTGTGGCACAGTAAATTCACAGGAGGTATTATTATTGTGGATTGTTCAGTATGACAGCATACATGGTAGATCAAAAAAAGTGAACACTCAACCTGCACGAAACAGGTGTTATGTCCCAGATCATACTTAATGGAGACTTAAATTATGGTTCATCTTCAATGTTCCCTTCAATGTTTCTTGTCTTTAGCAGATCCTCCATAATAAACTTTGTAAGAATTCCTTCAGAATTAGTAGATCTCTACATTTTAGTAGTCTTACAGACTAGAAGGAGGCTTCTATTTTCCAATTTTTTTTTTCTTATGTCTTGTTCTCCTTGTAGTATACTTCTATATTGTGCTGGAATGGTGGGCAGGTCCAGAGTGACTGTGTTCCCTTTTTCAAAGAGTTCTCTTCTCTAGCTTGTGCCTGTGTGCAGCTAACCTATATTTTGTTCTTCAAACAAACAAAATGAATACATAAATATAATGTTAGGCACCCTAAATTAAACTTTTCTACTACTGTATAAACATTGGATTCTACCACTAGTTCTGCTCCAAGATTCTTGTTCTGCTGCAGAATAGATACCAGAGAGTCTGGCACACATACAGTGCTTGGCATTAGTTATTGCTTCAACTCTTGAATGTTTGTTAATGTCTCTCGACTGAATGATTAATGACATTGAGTTTGTTCCAGTATGAAGCTTAAGCTGTTTATGATTTATTTCCCTTACACTCACTCAACCATAAGTTTCTGTCTGCTTTGACATCATATCATTGACAGTTCAGAGTGTACATACAAAAAATACAACTTGAATTGGGAAAGCTAACTCTCACTGTGAGGGCTTCATGGGCATAATCATAAAGGACAAGAGGAGGTTTTAGGAAGCAGAATTATCAGCATATGAGGGGCAGTCCTCAACAGAACCCTAGATATAACTCAGTGAATACATACAGGCTGTTCCTCAAAGGATCAAAATCAAATAGTGGTTTCCTCTTTAAAAAATGTTAAAATACATATATTTCTAGGTAACTGGAAGAGCAATACATCAGTCTTGTGGGTGAGCTGGAAAACTCTGGGCTTATATGTGAAGGTTACATCTATATTCTGGTCTGCAAGGCCCTATTATTCCAACCCTGCCTATGTCTTATAAACACACTGATCCTTATCCATGATAACTACCCCATCAGAATGAACACATCAGCTGATAAAGTATAAACATCTTAAGACATAACAAACATGCAGTCCCAGAAAAATAGTTAAAAAGTAGGCTACATTTTGTGGTGATGTGTAGTAGAAAAAGTTCCCATACTGTCTCAGTCCTCAAAGTATGCTTTTATGCTTTAGTGCTTATGCTGTGCAGCAAGAAAACTGTGATATAGTTGCCATCACAGGAACACGGTGGGATGACTCGCACAACAGGAGTGCTGCAATGGATGCCTATAAACTCTTCAGAAGGGATAGGCAAGGAGGGGAGTCTTTTGACTGTCTAGAGCTTAATGATGATGATGATAGGGTTATGTGTTTATGGATAAGAATCAGGGAGAAGGCCAACAAGGCAGATATCATGGTAGCAGTCTGTCACAGACCACCCAACGAGGATGAAGATATAGATGAAATATATTATAAGCAGCTGTGTGAAGTCTCACAATTGCTAGCTGTTGCTTATGTGAGAGACTTCAATTTACCAGATCTCTGTTGGAAATACAATACAGCAGAGAGGAAACAGTCTTGGAGGTTCTTGGGCTGTGTGGAAGCTGACTCAGCTGATGAGTGCACCAAATGAAGAAGATACCCCACTGCACCTGGTGCTTGCAAACAGAGAAGGACTTGTGGATGATGCAATGGTTGGGGGTCATCTTAGCATAGTGATCACAAAATGATAGGGTTTTAAATTATTGGAGAAGTAAGGAGTGGGGTCAGCAGAACTGCTGCCTTGGACTTCTGGAGGGCAGAATTTGGCATGTTTAGGAACCTGATTGACACAGTCCTTTGGGAGGCAGTCCTGAAGGGCAAAGGAGTCCAGGAAGGCTGGACATTCTTCAAGAAGGAAATCTTAAAGACATAGGAGCAGGCCATCCCCATGTGACAGAAGACGAGCTGGCAGGCAGTAAGACCAGCCTGGCCTTATTCAGACCAGCCTGAATAAAAAATATTTCTATAATTACATTAGCAACAGAAGGGGGGGCTAAGGAGAATCTCCATCCATTACTGGATGCAGGGGGGAAACACAGTGACAAAGGATGAGGAAAAGGATGAGATACTTAATGCTGCCTTTGCCTCAGTCTTTAATAGTAAGACCAGTTGTTTTCCAGGTACCGAGCCTTGGAGCTGGAAGACAGGGATTGGGAGCAGAATGAAGTGCCCATAATCCAAGGGGAAATGGTTAGTGACCTCCTATAACACTTAAATACACACAGGTCTACGGGGCCAGATGGGATCCACCCAATAGTACTCAGGGACCTGGCAGAAGTGCAAGCAGCTTTCAATCATTTATCAACAGTCCTGGCTAACCGTGGAGGTCCCAGTTGACTAGAAGTTAGCAAAAGTGATGCCCATTTATAAGAAGGGCTGGAAGGATGATCCAGGGAACTACAGGCCTGTGAGCCTGACCTCAGTGCCAGGGAAAGTTATGAAGCAGATCATCTTCAGTGTATCAGAAGCACATACAGGACAACCAGATGATCAGACCCTGTCAGCATGAGTTTTTGAAAGGCAGTTGGTCGTGCTTGACCAACCTGATCTCCTTCTATGACAAGGTGACCCGCCTAGTGTATAAGGGAACAGCTGTGGGTGTTGTCTACCTGGACTTTAGTAAAGCTTTTAACACCATTTTCCACAGCATTCTCCTGCAGAAACTGTTGGCTCATGGCTTGGACAGGTGTACTCTTTGCTGGGTAAAAAACTGTTTGGATGGCCAAGACCAGAGAGTTGTGGTGAACGGAATTAAATCCAGTTGGTGGCTGGTCACAAGCGATGTTCCCCAGGGCTCAATATTGGGGCTGGTCTTGTTTAATATCTTTATCAATGATCTGGACAATGGGTTCGAGTGTACCCTCAGTAAATTTGCAGATGACACCAAGTTGGGCAGGAATGTTGATCTGCTCGAAGGTAGGAAGGCTCTGCAGAGGGATTTGGACAGGCTGGATCCATAGGCTGAGGTCAACTGTATGAGGTTTAATAAGGCAAAGTGCAGGGTCCTGCACTTCGGCCACAACAACCCCATGCAACGCTACAGGCTTGGGGAGGAGTGGCTGGAGAGCTACCCAGTAAAAAAGGGCCTGGTTGGTGCTGGTGGACAGCCGGCTGAACATGAGCCAGCAGTGTGCCCAGGTGGCTAAGAGGGCCAACAGCATCCTGGCCTGTATCAGGAATAGTGTGGCCAGCAGGAGTAGGGAAGTGATTGTGCCCCTGTACTCGGCACTGGTGAGGCCGCACCTTGAATACTGTGTTCAGTTTTAGGCCCCTCACTACCAGAAGGATGTTGAGGTGCTGGAGTGTGTCCAGAGAAGGGCAACGAAGCTGATGAAGAGAATAGAGAATAAATTCTATGAGGAGCGGCTGAGGGGCACAAGTCTTACAAGATGCTGCTGAGGGAACTGGGGTTGTTTAGTCTGGAGAAGAGGAGGCTGAGGGGAGACCTTATCGCTTTGTACAACTACCTGAAAGGAGTTGTAGTAAGATGGGTATCGGTCTCTTTCCTGAAGTAACAAGTGATAAGACAAAAGGAAACGGCCTGAAGTTGCACCAGGGGAGGTTTAGATTGGATATTAGGAAAAATTTCTTATCAAGCACTGGAACAGGCTGCCCAGGGAAGTGGTTGAGTCACCATCCCTGGAGCTATTTAAGACGTGTATATGTGGTGGTTAGGGACATGGATTAGTGGTGGAGTTGGTAGTGCTAGGTTAACATCAGACTTAATGATCTTAAAGGTCTTTTCCAACCTAGACAATTCTATGATTCTGTGGTTCTATGACGTTCAACTCTACACTTCAAATTGAGTAAAACTTGATAGGATAAAAAGCTAAGTCCTTTGGTGTAAAACAAAAAGCTTGCTAGGACTAAATTGCATTAAAATGTTCAATAGTGGCTATCCCCCATACAACCAGAAATACTTATTCTCTGCTACATGCTTCAGAAGACCAGAAGAGAAAAAAGTTTCAAGTAACTGCAGTGTAGTGTCAGTTAGAAGAGAAGAGGAGGAAGAAAGTAAGAGAGAAAAGTGGAGTAGGATGAGATGCCATGGAGGATATAGGAGCAAGAATAAGGTTATTTTGGGAAAAAGAAGAAGCTTTCAGGGACACTGCCTTTTGATTTATTGCCATACATGATAGAAGAACATGTAGGGTTAACTAAGGTTATGCAGTATCTGAAACCACAATACATCACACTGGACAATTGTAAGCTTATTTTTCAAACATTAGCACACCACAAATCTAAAACACATTCTGTGTGTGGAACTGAAACTGTTTTACAGTTTGCAATACAAGAGGCAGTGCATCATTTCAACTGACATTTGGACTAGCTGTCAACCAAAAATCTCCTTATGTCAGTTGCAGCATATTGGATCATCTTTTATTGCCTGCAGCCAGGATGATAAAATGTTATAGGCAACAGCACTTAGAATATGCTACTGTACTTCATGACCAACTTGACGTCATACAATATCCTGAAGGAGGTGACTAAAAGTTACAAGATTGTAATATGAAAATTTTTTCAGAATTTTGTAGTTGCTCCCAAACCTGTGCATATATGTAGTATAGCCATATCAGTTGCTTTAACTTGCTTAAGGTTGCTTGAAGAAAAGCTGCATCTAAAAGCTTTTTTATCAGAACATTGTACACTATCTGTTTAGTCACCACAAGTTAAAAATTACCCAAAGACAGATAGGAAAGAAATAAACTTGCAGTGCCAGTATTGCTGTAAGCTAGTCTCTGATATATCACAGAACTTTCATTATATAAAACTGACAATTGCAATGATATTTGTAAAGTTTTAAATGAACAGAACTTTTCAGAGAAATCTCAGCATAACATGACAGTTTAATTTATTGTTAACTTAATCTTTGTTGACCTGAATCCTGGAAGACTAAGAAACAGCTCTTTATGTGAAGGTATATTGAATATAGCTTTGAAGATATCACTCTAAATTTCTACATTTAGAACACTAAGTTATGTAGAAATTTTGAAATACATTTTTTTCTTCTACCAAAATTATTTTGGCATCTTCATGTTTTAAAAGATGTTTTCACAAACATTTTGAATAAAAATGAAGTTGTTTTCTATGCATTTAATTTCAGGTTTATTTCAGATGTTTCTGACACACCCAGTACCTGAAGTAGCTTTGTGTATTTTCTTTAGTATTTTCTGTTTCTGTGCCTACCCATGCCTATCCACTAACTTATATTTTTTACTTTGGTATCTCGCTTTTAGATTATAAACTCTATATATGAAACTTGCTTCCATTCTTAATCTTACTTCATCGTAACATAGATCTAGCTGCTAGTGTATGTAAGCATTAATAAAGGTTCTGTATCTGATTACTATCCTCATTCTACTCCTAATACCATACCCTTTTTTAAAGATAGGCAGCTGTTATTATAGTTACATTGCAATTGTACATGCCATATGATTTATTAGTATTTTCTCACAATTTATTTGAATGAGTGAGCAGTTCTTGAAGCCAGATGGAAGGAGGAAAAAAATAAAGAAGGCATTAGTCAACAAATATACTCCTATGTGATTAATAGTTCGTATTTAGCTACTTATAGATTCCCTGATTGTGACCTCTGGGCTGTCCTAAATTATTGCTGGTAGCGATACATGTCAGGCAGAATAAATACTTAATCTGTGTGCCTGATGATTTGTCCTGAACACATCTACAACAATAATTTTCTACAGGATTGCAGGGCTTTTATTATTTTCAGTAAAATCAATGAACAAATGAAAAATTTGGATCATTTTTTCCTTTATTAATTCTCAAGCAGTATGAACACTTGAATTATGAAGGGGTTTAGCATTTATTTAATATAATCTTTTTGTCTGATGAATAATCCCAAAGTGTTGTTTCCCAGTTCATGGATGATCAAATTGAGTATATGAACCTTTGAGATAATTGGGATTTAGGAAAAATCACATGAAGTTTATTCAAGTTGTTTGTTACTATAATGTGGCTGAAGAATAACATGGAGGGTAAAGTAGTCCTCAGAAAATTTGGAAGTGGTGATAAGTATGTGGACCTTGTCTGAAAGATTATCATTGGAAGAAGCTATGTGAATCTCCTTGTCATTCCTTCTCCTTCAGCTCAGTTCAATGCTTAAGCAAAATCTGATTGTTTGAGATGAGAGTACTTTCCATGAGTTGATCTTTAATAATAAGTAAAAAATATTAGTGGCAATATTTTCAAGTTTCTTCTATTAGTTGGTTGAATATAACAAGTTAAAATCAATCTCTATTTGACTTTGAATATCTTTAAAGTTTCAGTCTCTTTTCCCTGCAAGGTAGATTGAACTAATTTCTTACATGTAATACTAATAGTTGTTGTGGGATACTTGCACTGCCCACCCTTGGCCTGGCTAATAACAGTTGATAGGAGAGTTATATGAACAGTGGCTGTGAAATCGCAGAATCACAGGATCATTAAGGTTGGAAAAGACCTTTAAGATCATCAAGTCCAACCATCAACCCTACAAAACCATGCCCACTAATGCATGTCCCGGAAGTGCCACATCCACACGTTTTTTAAACACTTCCAGTGATGGTCACTCCACCACCTCCCTGGGCAGCCTGTTCCAATGCTTGACCACTTTCTCCATAAAGAAATTTTTCCTAATATCTAGTCTAAACCTCTCTGATGCAACGTGAGGCCATTTCCTCTCACTCTGTCGCTAGTTACTTGGGAGAAGAGACCAACACCCACCTCACCACAACCCCCTTTCAGGTAGTTGTAGAGAGCGATAAGGTCTCCCCTCAGCCTCCTCTTCTCCAGACTGAACAACCCCAGTTCCCTCAGATGCTCCTCACAAGACTTGTGCTCCAGACCCCTCACCAGCTTCGTTGCCCTTCTTTGGACACACTCCAGCACCTCAGTGTCCTTCGTGTAGTGAGGGGCCCAAAACTGAACACAGGATTCCAGGTGCAGCCTCACCAGTGCCGAGTACAGGGGCACAATCACTTCCCTACTCCCGCTGGCCACACTCTTTCTGATACAGGCCAGGACGCTGTTGGCCTTCCTGGCCACCTGGCCACACTGCTGGCTCTTTTTATTCCTGAATCCCAGCAAAATCTCCCTGTTCAGCCAGGCCGGTCATCTTCTCGGCCAGCTTCTTTTACCCACATTGGGACCACCTGCTCCCGCGCCTTTAAGATTTCCTTCTTGAAGACTGTCCAGCATTCCTGGCCCCTTTTGCCCTTCAGAACTGTCTCCCAAAGAACTCTCTCAACCAGTGACCTGAACAGGCTGAAGTCTGCCCTCTGGAAGTCCATAGTAGTGGTTTTGCTGATGAGGGACATTCTAAACTGCCTGAGAGACCTTTTGCCCAAACTGATCAATTCACAAATGAAGACAACTCTCAGACAGCTTAAACAGTAACCTGGGAATTACAGTGAGACTTTAGAAAGTAAGAGGAACTCATCTGGAAAAGAACTATAAGATAGGGATGAGAATTTGCAAAATTTTAAATTGTAAAATTTGTGAGGGAGACACCTAGAAATGCATAGAGCAGTAATCAAAGTCTGTTTATGTACTGCTAGAAAACTCCCATATTTCTAGAATCTTGGCCAGACAGAGCCATTGGATGCCTTGACAAGTTTGAATCCTGGCTTCTGTGGGTGAATGTGGCCTTGCTGGGGGGCAGCACGGGTGCACATAAAGCTGGAGTACTCACATGTCTCACAACAGGTGTGTGCAAGTGGGAGATTCCATATGTCCTGGTTTCAGCCAAGGTAGAGCTGGTTTTCTTCACAGAAGCTAGTGTGAGGCTGTGTTTTGGATTTGGGAAGAGAAACTGTTGATAACGTGCTGATGTTTTGAGTTGTGGCTAAGCAGTCAAGGACAGTCCAGCTTCTCATGCTGGCCTGCTAGCAAGAAGGCTGGAGGTGCACAGGAAACTGGGAGGGGACACAGCCAGGACAGCTGACCCAGGCTGGCCAAAGAGATATTCCATACCATATGAAGTCCTACTCAGTATATAAAGCTGGGACGAAGAAGAAGGAAGGGGTGGAGGGATGTTCAGAGTGATGGCATCTGTCTTCCCAAGAAACCATTACACATGATGGAGCCCTGCTTCCCTGGAGATGGCTGAACACCTGCCTGTCCATGGGAAGTAGTGAATGAATTCCTTGTTTTGCTCTGCTTGTGTGCGTGGCTTTTGCTTTACTTATTAAACTGTCTTTATCTTAATCCATTAGTTTCCTTACTTTTACTCTTCAGATTCTCTCCCCTGTCCCACCATGGGGGAGTGAGCGAGCAGCTGCGTGGGGCTTAGTCACTGGCTGGGGCTAAACCACGACACCATGCACCCAGGAAAGGGGATGTGTGTGGTTGCAGCCCAAAATACTGTGAGAGAGTGTGCACATAATTCTGTGTTTGCATGTGTATGAGTGGGAGGTTATAGCATTTTGAAATCGGATATTGAAGGGTGTTTCTCAGTATTGTGTAAGTTTCTAATATGGAGGTTTATATGTTATATTGTTTATATTGATCCTGAATGAATCACTGATTGTCTGTTAGTTATGTGTCATTAATAAATCAATAAAAAATTTTGATCCTGATTTGGTTTAAAACACATGAACTGAACAGTTTTTCTCTGTGACAATTTTCATTACACTGGTTGCATCAATACTTTGATAATTTAAGGGACTCATATTGTCATTAAGAAAATGCATACATATTTTTTTATCTATGACATAGTTCATCAGTTACAACCTTTATGGAAGGATCAAAAGATGTGCAACAGTCCCCTCCTTGCTTTACATTTAATTTACAAAAGGAATATACATCTTAAAAAAAAAAGGAGCAAACACCCTGTGGTCGCACTTTCTTACATCCTAGTTTATGCACATTATATCACCCTAAAAACTGCTGGAAGTACATTCTCTTTATTAAATTTGCAGACCTTTTGAGACAGCAGCCTTTTTTTTTTAGGACATTGCCTAATGTTGTAAGGCAAATGCAGTACAATTTTAGGCATTTCTACATTACAAATAAACAGCAAGAAAAATATTAGTCCTAGAAATATATACGAGGTGTGATAAGGTTTCTTTCCAAATCTAGTAACTTACAAGTCAAAAGGTTAATTAAAATCCAAATCTAATCAAGCTAGGCAGTATTGATTTTCAGGCACCAAGTGAATATTCTCTGTAGATAACAAAACTAAATTCTCCACTTGTTCTAAATGCTGATAAAGTTCACTGAGATCTTAAAACATTTCTGAAGGCAGCCCAAAACAGGAGGACAAAGCGCTTAACACATTCTCGCAGATCACCAAGGTTGGAGTAACTTTCTGCTTGTTCTACAGGACCCCTCAGTGTGTCTGATTTATATACATGCCAGAAGGGGTAAACTGTAGATGTGTGCAATTTCCTTCTAATCCCATTCTTGTCACAAGAAATAGTCATTCACTTTTATTTTTAATATTGTTATTATTAATATTGGTTAGAGTTCTCTCTCGGGATTTCTTGCTACAAAGCTGTTCTTCTGGTCTGTACAAACTGTCCTTGTTAGCATCATGATCTCTTTTAGATCAAGTCAATCCTTTTCACCATCCTCATGTTCTCAGTCCATTTATTTAATTATTTTTCTTTCTGAAAGCTGTTAATTATTGGGATTTAGCTAGTCTCTTAGTTCCTCTGCTTCCTCTGACAATTTATTCATCTCAGAGAGGAAGCATAAGAACTGGACAAGCACAGAATCTTCAAATCTGAGCTTTTTCCTCTCTCTTTGCTGTTTTTAAACATCCATTAGAATGATGTCCAGCCTTTATTCTTTTCTTTTTTTACCTAAAACTACATAAACATTGACCAACAAAAGCATTTTTAATTTATTTCCAAAGAACAAGGCTTGTCTTTTCTTCCTACCTAGAATTAATCTGGCTGAAATACAGCTCCACATTTCCTTTCTCAGCCTTTTTCAACATTGGAACAGGTTGCCCAGAGAGGTGGTAGATACCCTATCCCTGGAAACATTCAAGGTCAGGTTGGACAGGGCTCTGAGCAACCTGACCTAGTTGAAGATGTCCCTGCTCATTGCAGGGAGGTTGGACTAGATGACCTCTAAAGGTCCCTTCCAACCCAAAGATTCTATGATTCTGTGATTATAAATGCATCAATTTTCCTATTTGTTTCACAATGTAATAACATAAGGAGTTCAGAACAAGAGAAGCCACAGATAGCAGAATGCAGCTCAAAACTAACTTTACAAAAAAAAAATTGTAATCTCAAACCATAGTAAAAAATTCAGCTAAAATAATTGATCTTTAAAATGTCGTATATAGAAGTAACAAAGATGCGAGAAAAGTATGAGGGAAAAAAAGGGAATCAAAGGCATGTCAACTGCACCATCCAGCTTCATGTCATCTGCATACTTGCTGAGGGTGCACATGATCCCACTGTCTGTCATTGATGAAATTACTAAACAATACTGGTTCCAATAAGGACTCCTGAGAGACACCACTCATCACCCATCTCCATCTGGACATTGAGACATTTGCCACTACCCTCCCAATGCGAACATCCAACCAATTCCTCATCCACTCAACAGTCCACCCATCAAATTTATACCTCTCCAATTTAGAGGGAAGAATGTTGTGGGGGACTGTATCAAAGGCTTTACAGAATTTCAGATAGATGACATCAGTAGCTCTTCCCTTGTCCACTGATGTGGTCACTCCATCCTAGAAGGCCACTAAGTTGGTCAGGCAGGACTTGCCCTTGGTGAAGACATGCTGGCTGTCTTGAATTACCTCCCTGTCCTCCATGTGCCGTAGCAGAACTTCTAGGAGGATTTGTTCCATGATCTTCCCAGGCACAGAGGTGAGGCTGGCAGGTCAGTAATTCCCAGAGTCCTCCTTTCTTACCTTTTTTAAAGACGACAGCAATGTTTCCCTTTTTTCAGTCACCGGGAACTTCCCCTGACTGCCATGACTTTTCAAATATCATGGAGAGTGGCTTGGAAACTACATCAGCCAGTTCCCTCAGGACTCTGGGATGCATCTCATCAGGTCCCATAGACTTGTGCATGTGTCTCTATTCATATTTCTGTACTTTTTTAGATAAATTTATAAAGCTTAATACTGGCCATCAGACACTTTACTATCTGAAAACATGATTACAACTTTGAAAAAACATGTTTTTTCAAATGTCTTGTCACATGACACAACATACTGTAAATTTAGCAGTACCTTCCCTGATACAGCACATCCAAAGTATAAAGATGTGTGAGAAACTGGTGTGATTGTCACAGCTGATGTAACAGTAGCTTGTATTTTGCCAGGGGTAATCTCCTAACAACATTTTTATAAAGATACCTAAGAGAACATGTTAGAAAGTTAAAACAGACTTCAGATTGACAACAGCAAAAATAGTCACGAAAGAGTAGTTTAACATGTTCAGGATTTGAGGAGAATTAGTGTTAATTGCAATTTAGAGAGTCTCAGTCTTGGAGACAGGACCAACAAAAATATACACTTCATTCCACTTGGTAATCATTTTTCTTTGTGTATTTTCTGGAGATATATAACTGCAAGCTATATAGAAAGTCTGGGGAAGAGAAGGCTGAGGGGACCTGTGAGAGACTGAACCATGGGGCAAACCATGGGGCATGTGTCTCAAAGATTGTTTGTCTGGACGACAATTCCTTTGGCTGACGATGGGGGTGGCTGCAGGACCACAGAGACCTGTGATTGGTGCTACAAGGCCCAATCATGCACCATCGAGTCATGCGATAGCCGTGTGATAGTCGCGTGAGGAGCGGGGCTGGATCCACGTGACGCGAATGCGCATGTGCAGATGGGCAAGTACGTGTCATTGTCATGGAAATCGCAGCCCCTGAGTGAGAATAAAAGGGACTGCCAAGACAAGCCCTTGTGCATGCGTCGCTGTCACCATGATCATCCACCACGGAAACATCAAGAAGCTTGGACCCCAGGATGCTGCGGATCCATGGTGGTGATTTTCCTTGCAAGTCTATCCTGAATGCTTTCTTGATTTCTGTCTTTTTATTCCATTCTGTCCTATTGCTATTAGTTTCTTACTTTTAATTATTGCTACTAATTTTTTATTTTATTTTTGATAATAAAAGTTGTTTAGGGTATACGGCATTTGAGCTTGTTTGTGTCTTAATCTCGCCCTTGGGATCATATCAAAACCTCCCCCGACATTGGATCGGGACAGGACCTTATCAATGTCTATAAATAACTGAAGGGTGGCTGTCAGGAGGATGGAGCCAGTCTCTTTTCAGTAGCGCCCAGTGACAGGACGAGGGGCAACAGGCACAAACTGCAGCACAGGAAGTTCCACCTCACCATGAGGAAAAACTTCTTTACTGTGAGGGTGACGGAGCACTAGACCAGGCTGCCCAGACAGGTTGCGGAATCTCCTTCTCTGGAGATCTGCAAAACCCGACTGGACACGTTCCTGTGTAATCTGCCCTAGGTGATTGTGCCTTGGCAGAGTGGTTGGACCAGATGATCTTCAGAAGTCCCCTCCAAACCCTACCATTCTGTGATTCTGTGATTCTGTGATTCTCTGATTCTGTGAAAAGCTATTGGGAACTTGGTCTTTACTAAAAGTTTCAGTATTTTTTGCTTCCGCTAAGGAACTCATGAATCATTTGTTGATTTACAATAATCATATGTTTTGAAGGTTTCTTGTTTGATAGTATAATTTTAAAATAAAACTAAGTATTGTACCTTTCAGATAGCTTTTTTTCATTCTTATACAAGAAAGATCATTGTTTTTATGCTAATCACTAAATTTTTAGTGGAGAATAAAGGAAGAGAAAGGGAAGAGAAAAGGAAGGAAGACAACAAAGAATTCTGTCAGATGCTGACACTGGATCTGTTATATTCACATATGAATATATATGACATGTGTATATTCAATATTCTGTTGGATATATTGAAAAATATATTCAATGCTATTGTAGGAAAGTTGAATCAAACTAGGGGTAGAATTTTCTTAACAAGTGAAAATACAACTTGCTTAGGAGTAAGAAACTAGCTTACCTGAGAAGAGAGCTTCCATTATTTGAAGAACCAGACTGAATAGGACAAAACTTATTGACCAGTAGAATAATTGAGTTTCTAGAGAAATTCAGACTGACTGGCCAAAGACAAACTGGATTTGTCCATAAGAAAAAACAGCAGCTATTAAATATATGTACATTTCTGCCTACACTCAAGATGAACACAGAATCTTACTGATTTCTTACATTTGATAAAAATATTCCCACCCACATAGTGGAAAGGCCACAAAGCACAGTTCAGATAAATTATCTTGATTTCTTAAATGTAGTTTTTGTTTTCATATAAATCTTATAAATTTCTTATTCATATAAAATCATATGTCTTATTTATCTCTTACTCATACATTTAATATAATTCCCTTATCCATAACATTTGTTCTTTTCAGGGCAAAGGGTACTTTTTTTTGTCGGGGAACGTCAGTTCCACTGTAGTACTCTTTCGCAGAACACTTGTTTTCTAAGTGTTGAATGATATACTAGATGATTCCTCTAGGTCAGTAAATGAATTAGTATACCAGCATCTAATTCTAAGTTTCCTGACAATTACAGGCTAGAAAAAATATGTACAAGAAATATGAAACCTAGCAAGAATATGTGGGATGGCTGATACACAGTAAAAAGATCACAAGATCACAGCTGGTAGGGAGAGGGATGTACTGTATCAGCATTAAGTGATTAACTTGCGGAAGATTAAAATGACTAATACGACATTAGCAAAAAAACATTGTTTTGTCATTTATATTGTGTCAAAATGTTTTTGATGCCTTATAGATTGTTCTTATAAAGGAAGCTTACTGACCTAGGCCAAATATTATGCTCTTATATATCATTAGGATTGGAAATCAGCATAAGTTTCTCACTAACTGTTTTTCAATGAGAAACTGTGGAAATGAAGAAAATTATATCTTTCTCAAAAGTTGACTGAATTAAAGTTTTGAATCTACCAGTTCTTGGTAGGGATGTGAAAAGAGCAGTTATAATATTAAGAGATCTTGTAGAACTACTTGATATTTAAGAAAGGTTATGGGATAAAATTTTCATAATATTAATTCACTGGGAACCTATAGTATAATCCAGTAAGATAATGAGGATGATGAGAGGGTAAAGCCAAAGGGATTACTAATTTAAGAAAAAAAGAGAAAAAAAAGACCTACATTGTCCTGTATATTCATTTTTCATTCATGGTCTGAAAAAGAGACAAGTTGAATTTCTTACAGGAAAGCAGAATCCATTTTTTAAGAGATAAAATACCAAATATAGATTTAGTTTTATTTCTTGTGGTGAATTTCATACTAACTTCTGGTACTATGTTTGCAAACAATATGAAAATGTTCCATGAATGAAATGGTGATGTTTTTGAAGGAGAAGATGCTACTAAATGTTTCTTCAGGTTACTTCAATTTCCTTTTGTACATCTATCATTTCAGTTTAAGTTTCACTTACATGTAGACTATCATGTCCTGAATGAAGCCACACCACCACTGAATGCTGCTGTACCAGTCATGTTAGAGCTCCAATATGGACTGGAGTCAAAGGCGCCCAAGTGGTATGCTACAATTGACATTGCCAATGCATTTTTTTCAATTCCGTTGGCAGCAGGATGAAGGCCACAGTTTTCTTTCATGTGGAGGGGTGTCAAATACACCTGGAATTGACTGTCCCAGGGGTGGAAGCACAGCCCTACCATTTGCCATAGACTAATTCAAACTGAACCGGAAAAGGGTGATGCCACTGAACATCTACAATACATCAATGATATCATCATGTGGGGCAACAAGGTAGAAAAAGTGTTTGAGAAGGGAAAAAGAGTAATTCAGATTCTTCTGAAAGCTAGTCTCATCATAAAAAGAAGCAATATCAAGGGACCTGCACAGAGGGCAGGAGACTTTCACAGCAGATTCAGTTCTTGGGAATAAAATGGGAGTACGGACAACATCCATATGGATGTGATCAACATGATAGCAACTATGTCTCCACCAGCTAACAAGAAAGAAACACAAGCTTTCCTAGGCCTTGTGGGATTATGGAGAATGCATGTTGCAGGTTATAGTCAGCTTGTGAGCCCTCTCTATCGAGTCACCAGAAAGAATAATTATACTGGGTGGGGCCTTGAGCAACAATAAGCCTTTAAGCATATCAAACAGGAGATAGCTCGTGCAGTAGCTCTTGGGCCTGTCCAGACAGGACCAGATGTGCAAAATGTACTCTACACTGCAGCTGGGGAGAATGGTCCTACCTGGAACATGTGACAGAAAACATCAGCAGAAACCCAAGGTCAACTGTTAGGGTTTTGGATCCAGGGATATCAAGGATCAGAAGCCCACCACACCCTGACTGAAAAAGAGATACTAGCAGCATAGGAGTCGATCTGAGCTTCAGAAGTTGTTGGTAAAGAAACATACCTTCTTCTGCCACTGCGATTGCCTGTGCTACACTGGATGTTCAAAAGAAATATGCCCTCTACACATCATGCAACCAGTGCTACATGGAGTAAGTGGGTAGCACTGATCACACAACGAGCTCGACTGGGGAAACCCAACCACCCAGGAACCCTGGAAGAGATCATGGACTGGCCAGAAGTCAGAGATTTTGGAGCATTGTCTAAGGAGGTGGCTTGTGCCCAACCATATAATGAGTTCTCAGAAGAGGAAAGGCATTATATTTTGTTTACTGATGGATCCTGTTGTGTTGTAGGTGTGGTGGGTTGACCTTGGCTAGATGCCAGGTGCCCACCTAAGACACTCTATCACTCCCCTCTGCAGCCAGACAGGAGAGAGAAAATATAACTAAAGGCCTATGTGTTGAGGTAAGGACAGGGAGATCACTCAGCAATTATCATCACAAGTAAAACAGACGCAACTTGGGGAAATTAGTTTAATTTACTACCACTCAAATCAGAGTAAAATAATGAAAAATAACTAAATCGTAAGACACTTCCCCCCTACCCCTCCCTTCTTCTCAAGCTTAACTTTATTGTCAAGTTCTCTATCTCCTCCCTGCTCAGCAGCAGAGTGGGACAGGGAATGGGGCTTGTGGTCAGTTCATCACACGTTGTTTCTGTGCTCCTTCCTCCTCAGGGGAGAACTCCTCACACTCTCCCCCTGCTCCAGCGTGGGGTCCCTCCCATAGGCTGCAGTTCTTCACAAACTGTTCCAGCGTATGTCCCCCATGGGGTCACAAGACCGGCCAGCAAAACTCTCCAGCATGGGCTCCTCTGCCTCCACAGGTCAATAGATCCTGCTAGGACACTGCTCCAGTGCGGGCTTCCCACAGGGTCACAGCCTCTTTCAGGCATCCACCTGCTCTGGCATGGGGTCCTCACTGGGCTGCAGGTGGATATCTGCTCCACCGTGGAGCTCCATGGGCTGCAGGGGGACAGCCTCCCTCACCATGGTCTTCAATACGGGCTGCAGGGACATCTCTGCTCTGGCGACTGCAGCCCCTCCTCCCCCTCCTTCTTCACTGACCTTGGTGTCTGCAGAGCTGTTTCTCCCACATATTCTCACTCCTCTTTCCAGCTGCAATTGTTGTTGGGCAGGTTTTTTTCCACTTCTTCAATATGTTATCACAGAGGTGCTACCACCATTGCTGATTGTCTCAGCCTTGGCCAGCGGCAAGTATGTGTTGGAGTCAGCTGCTATTGGCTCTATCAGATAGAGGGGAAGCTTCTAGCAGTAAGGGGTGGAGATTGTATTGGGTCTGGCTGAGATGGAGTTAATTTTCCCCATAGTAGCCCTCATAGTACTGTGCTTTGTATTGGTAGCTAGAACAGTGTTGATAACACAACAGTGTTTTGGCTACTGTTGAGCAGTGCTTGCACAGTATCAAGGCTGCCTCTCCAACAGTCCCCCCTGCCAGACCCCCAAAGGCCAGTAGGCTGGAGGTGGTCAAGCTCTTGGGAGGAGACATAGCCAGGACAGCTGACTCAAACTGGCCAAACGGATATTCCATTTGGGATATTCCACATTTGGGATATTGAACACTCTTGTGTGTGCATGCAAGTTCATGGCAATGATCCTCCCCAGTTAAACAATGTTAGAGGCTCCACTGGATGCACTAGAGCAACAGCATTCGCTTTATCTGCTGAGAAAACAAATCTGGATGATACATAAAGTTTATATGATTCATAAATACCGTGGTTCACACCAAATGAGGACTCTACACTAACATCAACAAAGGCTTGTCAGAACCCTCTATAATCAAAGGAGGAGAAATACCAGTTATCATGGTCCAGCTCAGTGTTACAAAATTCTGCCAAAAGATAAATGTTTTCTGAACAGCTGCAGAAATACTCAATATATGTCATTGTGATTAAGAGGATAATTGTCTGAGTGACCTGAATTGTCTCAATACCATTCCATACCTAGTCTTGAGATACGTTTGAGAAAGCCCAGGATTAGTGATTACTAACATGAGAAAGAATTTATTTTGATTTCCTGCATAGTACAGGCTGCACAATTTTGACAAGTGATTCTAACATCAATTCCATGACTCTGGCAGAGAAATAGGTACTGCATTACAGAGACATTAAGTCTGGATTCAGTAAATGAATGTTATGAGAAATCCAGTATATCCCTAGCAAAACTGTTTCATTAATTAACACCACTGATGTGGAAAACATTGATTCGGTTTGTTGCTAGAGAAAGAAAAAAAAATTCCCAAAATTCTTCTATGCTGCTCTGAATTCACACTAAGTTGCTCAGTAATTTGCTGAAATATAAGCTATTAATATTACGTTAAATAAGTTAAACTGATATTGGTGCATGTTTTATCTAAAAGATAGCATTTAAAATGTGCATATTGGTTTACATATGCATGCTTGTATAAATTTATATATACATAAATATATTGTATAATTACACAAACCCTGTTCACAGCTATTTTTAGGCTTCCCACATCAAGTAATTGGCAAATGTTGGTAAATTAGTAGTGGAAAAATCAAAACAAGAAAATGAATGACGTTTTTAAATCAATTTACTAATCAGATCATAAACAATTAAAATATTTTATCAGTACTTGTGAACAGAAAAACAGCTGTTTCAAAACTTTTTCATTAGCATTAGATGTTTGCAGTGTATTACTCAGTCTTTAATAACTATTCTGACTGTTCTCAAATTTATTTTAGTTGTTTTCTGCCTAAGCTGTTCCAGAGCTGATAGACGGTCCTCTGATGAGCAATTTGAGAGTCTGCCAAATGAAGACTTGACTTAGCCAATGTTATCTTTCATAAAATTATTTACCATATCATGACTCTAATAAGATTAAGAAATTCAATATAGCTGATTTACATTTCCATGTCCAGGTTTTATTTTGTTGAGAATGGTGTTTGAGAAAAAAGGAACAGATAAGAAAGAAGAGTGAAAATAGTGAGTTATCAGATACCGTCTGACATTTACCATGGAAACTGGAGTCTTTACAAAAATTAATACCAAAAATCATACCTGCATGTCATTGTAGAAAATGGTTTATGCAAGTATATTAATGTTGTGATTTAGCCCCATCTGGCAACTAAGCCCCACGCAGCCGCTTGCTCACTCACCCACGGTGGGATGGGGGAGAGTATCAAAAGAGTAAAAGTGAGGAAATTCATGGTTTGACAATAAAAGCAGTTTAATAGGTAAAGCAAAAGCCGCGCACACAAGCAGAGCAAAACAAGGAATTCATTCACCACTCCCCATGGGCAGGCAGGTGTTCAGCCATCTCCAGGGAAGCAGGGCTTCGTCACACGTAATGGTTTTAATGGTTTCTTAGGAAGACAGATGCCATAACTCCAAACATCCCTCAGCCCATTCCTTCTTCTTTGTCCCAACTTTATATATTGAGCATGACGTCATATGGTATGGAATATCTCTTTGGCCAGCCTGGGTCAGCTGTCCTAGCTGTGTCCCCTCCCAGCTTCCTGCGCACCCCCAGCCTTCTTGCTAGCAGCCCAGCATGAGAAACTGGACTGTCCTTGACTGCTCAGCAGCAACCCAAAACATCAGCACGTTATCAACATTTTCTCATCTCAAATCCAAAACACAGCCTCACACTGGCTTCTATGAAGAAAATTAACTCTACCCTAGCTGAAACCAGGACAATTAATAAGTTGTGTTTTTAATTAAGTGAAAAAGCCAAACTCCTGTATACTAAAAATGTACCAGAGGCTTTCCAGTATTAAATACATTTAAAAAACCTAAGAAAGGTGAAAACAGAACAAAGGATAATTTTTTATTTATTCTTTTTTTAAAGAGTAAGTAAAAACTAAAAATTGTGAACTTAACTTACTTCACATTGTTGAGGAAGGCTGCTGGTAAATTGAAGTGGTTAATATCAACAAAGGAATTCAGAAAAAAATAGTGGTTTTGAATGGGTTTGGTCATTAACTTGGAAAAAGTTTCATGTAGATAGACATTCCTGAAATTGTGTTTACATGGATAGCTTAAAATAATGCTTTTCCTGTGTGCAAAGAGAAACAGTTCTGTGCTGAAGATAGACTATTTTTTCTGTGTAGTCATTAAAAAAGGAAAGACATTCTTGAGTTTGACTAGGATCTTAATAAGCCAGCCCTTTTGAGAGATCACAAAGGTCTTACGATTGAGGGATCACACGGAGGTGCAGAAATGGGATCAGCAATAGTATCTGCCACAGGCTTCTTATACGATCTTGAAAGAGTCACTTAGGGTATACATGCACTAAGCAGTACCAAGTCATAATTGAGCTAACTTGAAAATCAAAAGCGACATAGATATTAGGAACACATTGTTAATTAGCTACAACACAGTGTTGCACTGTATAGCTGTATTAGCTAACACCTCTGCACAGTAGTACTTCATGATATGTGAATGCATCCAGCAATGAATTTACCATGATTAAGGCCATTCTCCATATGCATGCTCCTGCACCAGTTTTACAGTAGCAGCCACACCACTACACGTCTTTCTTCTTCCTCATTTCTGCTCTGTTCCTCATTTCCCCTCCGCTCCTCATTTAAGTTTAAGTAGCATCCTTCCTCACCAGCTAGTTGGTAGCTAACTTGTAACTATTCTCTAACTGACAGAGCGCTGTACTGCAAGTTGTAGACAGAATTAGTCCCTCTGTTCCTTAACTATAACAGTGGGAACACACAGACTTTCCTAGTCTTCTCTCTTTCTGTCTCTTTTATCCTCATTGTAAATTGTTTGAACCGTAGTTTCTACAAATTAGTTCTTATTATATGGACATCTCTGGCTCTACTGATTGAAGTGTAGCTCGTCTGCTGTGAGTGTAAAAATGCAGTCAGACTAGAGAATACATGAAGACAGAAGTGTACATAAAATGTCATTTGGAAAAAAGGTGGCAAGAGTTTTCTAAATGTGAAATAGCACTGACACATTTTTGCCTGAAAAGATTTGGTGTTGGATACATCAACAAATAAGGAATTTCATACATAAATCATTTTTTTTTCCAGCAGTTTTTCTTATTCTTTACAAATTAATTACATTAGAAGGTATGATATCATAAGTCTACATATTGTCTACAAATAAGAGATAATTAATTTTTTTTTAATCACATATACTCCAAGAAGAATGATGTGTGTCTGAAATCTCCACGTAGGGAACTGGAACAACCTTACCAAAGATTAGCTGAACAAAACCAGGATAGACCACTCTCTGGAATTTCCCACACAACCATGATAGATGGTATTTGCTAAAACTAGATGTCTACATTTTAGATGAATAATATTGCATGAGATGAATCTCATCCTGTGGTACTATACGTCAGACTAAGAATTAGTAGTACAAAGATTAAGAAACATTAATCCTGTATGAGTTAAACAGGATGATATCAATTTCTTTCATGTTCCATCTCCGGAAAACCCATTTCTGTACAGGCAACTTCTACTAACCTCTTTATCTCCCGCTCATTCTGTCTCACAAAAATCTGTCTTCCTTACAGTCACTTTTTACTGTACTCCTTATTTCCTTTCCTCTTTTTCAAAAGAGGACCCTTCCTCTAGGTCATGCTGCATTCACTCATGTTTCGAGTATACCACTGCCTGATTTTCTCTCTTCATTCTCATTCCAGGCAGTAATCACTGTAGGGTCCCTTGGGACACTTCCTTTTCTCCCTCTTCCCTGCCCCCTCTTTTTCTTTAATTCGATTCTTTCACTTCCTTTTTTTTCCTGACTGTATTCTAGCTTTTCTGCAGAGAAAAATTGTATCACCAAGCTTTAAGAGCTAAGGTGGGCTTCAGCTACTTACAACTATAAGAGTAGTTTAAGCTAGCAGGCTGTCTAGATAGTTAATCAAGACAAATAAACATCTTCAGAAGGTGAATTTTACCAACATTTATTTTTTTCAATCTGTAGTAGACAGGTAAATTGTAGTTAGATACATGTCATGGATAATAACAGGAACCTAGAACCTTAACTTTAAATAGATGCCTAATTTTTGACAGTTTTCTGAAGGGTCAAACCAAATATCACATGATTCCATCAGATTGAGGAAGAATCCTGACAAACTGAGCTTTGGGTCAAATTTGATAGGAATAAATCTAGGAAGTTTGATTTGAGACAGGAAAAAAAAAATATAATTAGAGTAATTTTAAGAAAGAACTTTTTATGTGTGCAGATAACTATAAACTGTAGTTTCACCATAAGCACCTGCAAATTATCACCATAAATATCTTCAAAGGGCTGGCAGAGGGTCAGGTAATTTGAGTCACAATGGACTGAAATAAAATATATACAATATTAGTAGGATAGCACAGAATTGGCAGCCACACAACAGTGTGGAAACCACCTTGTCAGAGGCACCAGCATTCCTTGACTTGTCTGTGTTATTTTAATGACTAAGCAGTAGACACATCTGAGAATATAATTTGTGAATGCCTGATTAAAAACTAGCAGAATACCATCCCTGGTCAAGCCAAAAACAACTCCACTTTTCCACAGACATTACTTTTTCACAGATTTGACACTTGGGGTTCCTCAGTGGTTTCCTTACACCATCAGAAAATCCAGAATGCTGTTCTACATCCATCTTCCTGCCCAGGGCTTTTATGTTTATTTGTTTATTTGTTTGTTTGGTAGATTGCTATGACTATGTAGCATGGCTTCTTCATATAGCAGGATAAATTCTGCCTTCTTATGTAAAATGACATTGTCCCTTCCCTCAGAAAAAAATTGAGAAATTTTATATTATTCATTGTAAGCAAACATATTACTGGGACAAATATTTCTTCAATAACCACTTCACTTCTGTAAGAAGGTCTGAAGAAGCTCTGTGTTCTTCTGGTAGCCTGGGTATTTCCTTGAGCTGCACCTCACAATTACAGCTCTAACAATATTAAGGAAATAAATTCCTGTGTAACTACGGCAGTGCAGTTAATTGTAAATTAACGACACAAGTTTTGCTTTTTGTTGCTAGAAGGAAACACAGGAAAAGTAACGACTGACAGATCTACAGCAACTAAGCATTATGCTGATACCAGAGACATCTATGGGAATATTCCATGTGGGGAAAAAATACATATGTATGCATTTGTATATATCTACATTGAAATGCTATGCCAATAGTTGAACACATACTTACATTTTCAAGTACATTTATGTATATATATAAATATGTATATAATGTATATTTGAATTAGCTACAATCAAACTAGTATAAATTTCCATTCTTCACAATCTAGCTGATATTTCAGTGTATTTCACACTCCTTAAGTATATGGAAAATTAATGTTAATAATAATTACAGATAGGAGCATCAACTTAGTAATTCAGAACATCCATGCCATTATCTTATTATTATATTATTATACTACTTTATTACATTATTGTCAATTATGCAATTATATTACTGAGCAGAGCTGATGTTGTTCGGAGGAATTTCAAAGAATTTAGTTTAACATAGCAAAATTTATCATTACCACATTAATAGGGAGTTTTTTGTGAGGATTAAAACTTACAGCTTTATATATAAAGTGCCTGAAGAAAATAATTAAATATTTAAGCATGCTTTTTCATGATAAAGAATGTATGACATTTCTTTCCGAAATGGGAGAGCAGCGTATTGCTGGAAGATTTAATTATTGCAAGCAGTTTCTAATGCTTGTGACTCCTAGTTACTATTACTGGTGAAATTTAAAGTTTTTGAAGGCTGGACTGTGCACATCCTTGGCACCCACACTTCAAATTTAGCTAACAGTAGAAGCATGTGCTTTTTGTAAGCTCTTGTGAGCTCAGGGTGGATATTTGCCTCTGAATTTGGTATTACCTTTTGTTGGTTTCTTCACGCTTCAGCTTTCCAGTGTTTTTTGGCACTGTAACTGAAGCAGGTAGGAGAGACTGACATGTCCTCATTCGTCTGTACCAATCGAAGATTAATTCAGGCTCGAGTGCAGTGGAAGTATGGATACTAGAATGATCATGAAAATAGACAGCTTTTTTTTTTTTTTTAAGGACACTAAAAGAAATTGATTTATCTAACTTAGCAAAATAAGATCAAGGGTGGGTACAGTTCAGTTTCTTAGGAATTCTGCAGGAAGGAAACCAGAAGAACAAACAAATCTCATGAGATAAATATGTATAAAATGATCAGGATGAAATTTAAAATTGAATCTGGAAGGTGTTTCAGCACTAAGGTGAACATTTAGGACAGCAATCTAACGGGAACAGAAAGAATGAAAAGACTGCCAGAGCAGATTTGATCTGTAAAAGAGATAATATGTAAATATTTGCTGTCACAGCAGAGAAATTACCTTGGTATGGTCTACTGTCTCTAGATTTGATTTCCTTCAGTTATACTAATGCAATGCTTTCAATTTCAGTGGATTTGTTTCTTATTTATGGCAGCAAAAGGCAAATTCATGTGCAATGTTCTTCTTGTGCTTGTATAAGCACAAGGAAAGATGCTGATGCAGACTCTCCTTCATTTTCCAACTTGCCTACCCCACTATGTGGCTTCCTACTCTGACAGTTTTAGAAATATTTCTATGTCTTGACCTGAGCAATTATGTAGAATACTTGGACTGGCAAAATACTGATGTTTAAACAATGACACTGCCATAATTGAGTGAATGGGAAGTTTACATTAAACTTTAAATATAAATTAAAAAAAATTTTGGAAGTTATGAAAAAAAAATACCCATGAACCAAATCTTTTCATTATTTTCTGAAAGATAATTATTTTATTTTATAAAAGATAACTGTGTGGTTCAACTTCTTACTTCTAGCAATGCCACCTTATGTGCTGCAGTCAGGTGGTGTCCTTCTGCAGTGTATGAATTATCTAAAGTTAAGGATATTAATAACCACTCAAGCTACTGTGTTGGTAGCTGTTTCTTTGTCTTTTAACAATGATGTTCCTAACTAAACAAATTTTTGAAATCCTAAGATGTAAATGTGAATTGACAAGAACACAAGAACACTTTTGAGACAGAAAAATCAAAAGCTGTTTTCCCATATTTAATTGAGATAATCTACAGGTAAACAAGAAGAAATACAGCAGTAAAAAAAAAACCACATCAAAAGTACACACTGTAAAGACTGAGTACTTTAAAAAATAGCTAGAAGGGGAAACAACAGATAGACAACAAAAGGGAAAAGGAGGGAGAGGAGGAAGAGCCTGCAATCTTAGATCTTTAAAATCTTCATGGCAGTCTAAGTTTTTCGGAGCTTGAGGTAAAGGAAAATTTGCACAGCACCTTTTATTTTCCTTCAGTGGCAATCACATATGCATTTAGCCAGAAAGTGTAGATACCTGTGGCCTGTAACCTGCACTGATCTGCAGTGTGTGATTCTCATGTACAGCCTCCAGCAACTCTCCTGAGTAAACGTGTATTTACAGACAACTTTTCTTGAGACATATGTGGCCTCTTAGATGACATGACTGTGCAGTGCAGTTTTGTTCCTAAAACGGAATGATAAAAAAGAAAAGTAGGGGAATTCTTTCAGTTGCTGAGATCCACTAATGTGGAATGTCATAGAGGGATGAATTGTATCATAACTCAATACAGGAAACTGTTTAAACCTAGGTTGCTTTGGGACAGCCCCCGGTATCAGTACAGGTTGGGAGATGAAGGGATTGAGAGCATCCCTGCTGAGAAGGACTTCGCAGTACTGGTGGATGAAAAGCTGGACATGCGCAGCCAATATGCGCTCACAGCCCTGAAGGCCAAAAGTATTCTGGGCTGCATCCAAAGCAGCGTGGCCAGCAGGGCGAGGGAGGGGATTCTGCCCCTCTACTGCGCTCTGGTGAGACCCCACCCAGAGTCCTGCATCCAGATCTGGAGCCCTCAGCACAGAATCTGTTGGAGCGCATCAAGAGGAGGACCACAAAAATGATCCAAGGGATGGAATACCTCTCCCATGAGGACAAGCTGAGAGAGTTGGCGTTCTTCTCCTGGAGGAGGCTCTGGGGAGACCTTATTGCACCCTTTCAGTACTTAAAGGTGACTTCTAAGAAAGATGGGGACAGACTTTTTAGCAGGGCCTGTAGTGACAGGACAAAGGGTAAGGGTTTTAAAATAAAAGAGGACAGACTTAGCCTAGATCTGAGGAAGAAATTTTTCACAATGAGGGTGGTGAAACAGTGGCACAGGTTGCACAGAGAGGTGGCAGATGCCCCATCCTTGGAAACATTCAAGGTCAGGTTGGACGGGGCTCTGAGCAACCTGATCAAGTTGAAGATGTCCCTGCTCATTGCAGGGGGCGTGAATTAGATGGCCTTTGATGGTCCCTTCCAACTCAAACTATTCTATGATTTTATCATATGATGTGAAGCAAGGTCTGCTGGCCTGGTCCAACAGATCATTTAAACAACTTTATCCAAATTCCTACTGAATGCCTGCCTTGTAAACTATGCAAATTAGATAAGATAAATTTATTATACCCACATTTATCCACAAACCTACAGACTGACTAAATGCGCCATTTATTTGTTTTAACTAAATATAGTATTAGTTCTAGTCAATGAAAAAAGGTTAGATTCATAATTATTTTCTAAACTCTGACTTACTTTTCCCTTAAGCTACAAATCATCTTGACAAGCTTACCTGAAACCCCAAAGAGAAATCAGTACCTCCTCTTGAAAGTCATCTTATTTTCTCCTCCAGTCTCAGTGTTTGGCCTTCTTGTAAAATGATTCACTCCTGGCAAAATTTCTCTGGGAAGGCTAGTTCGTGACCTGTATTTGAGAATGGTAGTTCTCTGGTAATCAGCACAGATTGCTCAGTGCTTCTCTACTCCTAGGTTCAGGTCATGCATTCTCTGAAGTTTCTAAGATATAATGTGCCATTTTTGGAGGGTCAGACAGTGAGGTCCTAATATGCTACAGTACTGGAAAACAGTCTGGAGCACAAAACAAATGAAGCAGCTGCAGTTTTCAAGGAGCTATTGATTTTCCACTCAGCAGGGAATTTGCCACTACCTTTTGTTGTAGGGTTGTGTTGTATGGTGTGTTGTATTCACTGGCATGTGAAACTTCAGAACAGATTTTATTTTATTCAAACTGTTAATCCATCTTTCTAGTAAGAGTAAAGAAAACATGCTGAATACTCCAATGTCACGCGATATGAAGTTCTGATAGAAATGTAGGGTTTGCAGGCATCATGACACATAAATTTAACAAGGAAATTATAATATTTTCCTTTTTAAAATATATTTTTTAAACTAAAATTATATTTAAAATATTTGGACACGTATTGTTCAGGATATCATTAATAAATAAAAACCTTTAAAACCAACAGAATTTAAGCAAACGTTTCACAGAATCACAGAATCACTGAATCACTAAGGTTGGAAAGAACCTTCAAGATCATCAAGTCCAACCATTAATCCAGCACCACCGTGTCCTGTAAACCATATCCTGAAGCACCACATCCACACTTTTTTTGAATACTTCCAGAGATGGTGACTCCACCACCTCCCTGGGAGGCCTGTTCCAACGCTTGACCACCCTCTCGGTGAAGAAATTTTTCCTAATATCCAATCTAAACCTCCCCTGGTGCAACTTGAGGTCATTTCCTCTCGTCGTATAGCTAGTGAGCTGGGAGAAGAGACCAACACCCACCTCACCACAACCCCCTTTCAGGTAGTTGTAGAGAGCGATAAGGTCTCCCCTCAGCCTCCTCTTCTCCCAACTGAACAACCCCAGTTCCCTCAGCCGCTCCTCTAAGACTTGTGCTCCAGACCCCTCACCAGCTTTGTTGCCCTTCTCTGGACACGCTCGAGCACCTCAACATCCTTCTTGTAGTGAGAGGCCCAAAACTGAACACAAGATTCAAGGTGCGGCTTCACCAGTGCCCAGTACAGGGGCACAATCCCTTCCCTCCTCCTGCTGGCCACACTCTTTCTGATACAGGCCAGGATGCTGTTGGCCTTCTTGGCCACCTGGGCACACTGCTGGCTCATATTCAGCCGGCTGTCAGTCAGCACCCCCAGGTCCTTTTCTGCCGGGCAGCTCTCCAGCCACTCCTCCCCAAGCCTGTAGTGTTGCATGAGGTTCTTGTGACCCAAGTGCAGGACCCTGCACTTGGCCTTATTAAACCTCATACAGTTGGCCTCTGCCCATCAGTCCATGTATCCTGGGGTACATTTCAGGTTTACAAACAGTAAAGTTATTCCGTGTCTTCCATTAGAGATATTTTAGCCACTGGGAAAAAAATTATAGGAACAATCCATTTTTTAATTGCAAAAATAAAAATACAAAGTGATTTTCTTTAATTTCTTTATTGAGCTAGAACATGCTGGGTTTTGAAAGTAACACAAGAACAGTGTCCCACAGTATGTTCTGCCTTATGAATAGGAATTACTCCTTCTTGGGCTTCTAGTTCTCTATATCTATAATGACACAATTTAAAGAAGTCTATAAAAATTGGGTTTTTTTTGAGGACTACACTGGGCAAGAAAAACACATAACACACTTGTTTTTTTCTCAAAATATTTAAGTTAAGTGGCAGTTACTGTGGATGAGGGATGGGAAAGAAAACCTTAGGAAGTCTTAAGAATCTTAAAGCATGAAGTAAAATCAGAGCTGTTGATAATCGATATGATAAATCCTTAATTCCACTGATCATAGAACATGCACACAGCAGCCACCTCTAATGACTAAACGTCAGATTAAAAGAAACAGAGATGGTAGGAAAGTACTTATGTTTGACGTACAACCCGAATCACAAGCAACAGTAACAGTTTGATATTGTCCCATAATGATTTACTTCTGATTTTGAAACAAACTTTTGCTCTGGTCCCATCAATATTTAAACATATTAGAGATGTCTTTTTTCCTAGTTCTGAAGTAATCTGAATTACTCCTACAGGTAAAACAATTTTCCTTTTGATGAAGCAGCTGTCCATCAAGAAAAGCTATTTTATCTAAAAATTCCTTTTTTGCATGCATATGTCAAATTTTGACAACATGAATTACAGGAAAAGATTACATAATATATAGTTCATAGATTATATGAACAAAATCAAAATATTTTACTCCAATGTTATCAGAACTTTTCACTGCAAGTTATTTTTCAATTCTGTTGATTTATACTACACTACCTTTAACACAAAAAAATGACATTTGTGATTTTGAAACATTAGGTTACACTGTGATCTTTTCTGAAACGTTTAAAGGTTTTTGCTGTGCTGCTAATGTAGACAAAGGACAAAGTAGAAAATATTTTAATTTTCTGCGATTAAATTAAAAGAAAAACTTATTTCATGACATGATTACTTAAAATTTTATTCATATTTGAGCAAATTTGGAGGCAAAATTGGCATCTGATAGCCTTCTTTACTTCCATAACTGTATTCTGGCATTCTGAGAAATAAATGGGTGCATACATAGAGAGGGAGAGGGACAGGGGAGTGGATAACAAGGTACAAATGGAAGGAGAGGACAGAAAGGAACTTTGGGGGTTGCAGAAAAGGGTAAATATTCTTATACACCAGAGGACAGAGGTAAAAGAAATTGGAAATAAATCGTTCTTACCTGAAGTCTCTTATTATCTCCTTAGATCCTTTTATCTGTCCTCTATTCATTTCCCCTTTCCTTGACTTGACTCTCAGTTCCTCAGCTATGAACCATCTTTTGGATTTAAGAATGTAAATCAGACAATGAGAAAACAATCTTGTAAGACAAAATTTGCTACCATCTCCTACATCTGGTACATAACTTACTTCATAACTTACTTCATAACTTACTTTTCTTTTGTCCTTTGTGTTTTCTTTAACACCCTTCTCCCCCCATTTTTATGTTCATGTTGCTTTTCCACTGTTTGGTAACCTCCCTTCAGCCCTCCAGTTGCAGAGTTTGATAGTTCAGACAGGTTAATCAAACCCTGATTATCCCAGTTCAATTGGGACTTGTTGGTATTTAGTCTTGAGAACTGTATGGGCGCCCAGATCTTTGCCATGAGCAAAAGGTACTATTAAGTACCCTTTTTGCTAAAAGAAACACTCAATTTAGGTAACATTATGAAAGACAGCAGTGAGGAACTTAGGTATCTGAGAGATTTTTAGAGCCCATGAAGTTAGGCTGCAACCAAGTGGTAATTTTGAAAACATTGATGTTTCATAGATGCTGAACGATGGAGGCTAAAGGATTTCAGTTCCAGGAATGGAGTCTTGAGAAGTCTATTTAACTTGTAGTTTCTTACAACTTAAAACCAGCAGAAAAAACAGTTCTGAGGGAAAAAATAATATACAAAGTAGTAATTGTTTTTGTTTCCATGTGTTTTTCTTTTTTTTTAGGTGAGGAAGTAATAAAGTGTAAGTCATATTATTTGTCTAATTTTCATACAAAATTAATTAGAATCTCTAGAGATTTCTATTAACCCTGTGTTTCCCTGTTTTTCAGCATGGTAATTAATTCAATGGAGAACTGTACAGACCTTGAATATACAATATATGTGAATAGTTTAGCTATTCAATTCAAGAGTCAAAGAATAATTATATTTAGCCTACAGTTGGGAATACTCATGACAGAAAGAAATACCAATTCTCTCATCAAAATTCAATTTATTAGATGACAAAACTGAATGAACCACAGAAGGCTAACAAATAGGCAGGAACAGTCACAGGTTATTATGACCTTTGCTTCTTAGCTTTTAAGAGCCAAAACTGATATCACATTTGGGGATTCATTGCTAATAAAGCCTCTTCCAATGAAGCAACTGAGCTCTCCAATTTCCTTCAGAACACTTAATAGGAAGCAGTAATATGACAGGGTTGAGCTGCCCTTTGTAATTCATATTCTTGAAAGTAAATAAGATACAGTAGTTGGAGGTATGCAGAACATGCAGAGATAGATAATGATCCATCAGCCAGCTGCAGTCTGTGGAGGGATTGGGGACATTATTGATTGTTGTCTTGAATGTATGCACCATGCTCTAAGGAGTTGGCCAGAGGTAGGAAGGAGGATGGATCTACTATCAGTCCCTCTACAGAGCCTTGAAAAGCGCATACTCCTTGAGTAGTCCCTGCTGAAGGAACCGCCTGAAGGAGAGTGTCTCAGGCAACCTTTAGAATTAATAAATCAAAGGCTCTGAAATTGCTGTCACTGGCCTTAGGGAATGCAACACAAGACTATAAGATGCCCCCCCCACCCCGCAGCAACAAGCAACATACCCACTGAATAAAGTAAGAAGATTGTAGTAGTCTCCAGATGTCTCTGCCTCAGTCAGACCTTCCCAGCTATGCCTGTAGTTTGCTCAGTTGTTCCCCTGTGTTGGTCCCTTACATCATGTGCCTTAACTTTTCATTTGAATTTTGAATCTGAATGGATTTTTTTCCTTTTTTAAATGTGTTTCCTGAGGGAATGTTTTCTTACCACTACTTTGTTATAGACAAGGTATATAAACAAATGTTACATATATATATTTATAAGTGCTTCTTTTGTTTTGGAAACAGAATTAATATATCCTATATTAACAATGGTTCAAAACCTAAATTTCTATTCTGTTTGCATATTGCAATATCTTCAGTAAACCTAAGTGAAAATCTTTAATTATAAGATATAATAGATGACTGAAGTTACATTAAATGTTCACAACTGTTGTAAACATAATTAAACTTAAACACCAACATGCATAGTATTGAATTCTCAATTGTTTGTAAAGTATGTCAACAGTTTCTATAAATGTGCAGAGTTTGTACTGGATTTGTTGGCAAGTTTGCTCACAGTATCACACAAGAAAAAACATATAACAGTTCTACAGGGTTATATATAAGGTTATGAAATAAAATCAAGATATTATCAGTAATACTGTTATTTTTAATTTTATTAACCTTGCAGTTTCTGAGAGAGCACACTATGCCCAGTGATAACTGCAGAATATATGAATTAATTACTGTCAGACCTCTACTCTGGGCTTCTTCTGATGTCTTTCCTTAAGTCACAATTCATCGTTTTGTGAAATTCATCCTCATATTTTGATGGCTGTACAATGAATTTGATCAAGACAGTGTTGTGTTGGTTCTCTGCAAGAAGTTGGCTTATATATATATAACACAACACACGCTGAGGTATTTCTGCATGATGCTTTTGTTATAATTTCAAAGACCAAGAAATATCTTTAGATTAGATCAAGTGTAGTAGGTGGTATTGTGAGCCTTTTCTTTATGCCTAGTTCAGCTGAAAGAAAAGTTGCAGAGCATAAGGATAAGCAGAATTAAGAAATAAAAGTAATTTGGACAAGAAAGACTTTCTGTATCTGTGTGGACTAAGCTGAAGGGATGTCTGTGGGGCCTTCACACTCACTAATGTGGCCATACAAAGTTCTGGAGGGTACAGTGGGCTTGAAACCTCTGGATAAAAAACAGATTCAGTCTGGAAGAAATATAACTTCATTCACACAACCCTGCACAAAAATAGTAAACCTTTTCTCTCCAGACTGCAGTGGTTATGCAGCTATACTGGCTCTCATCTCTGCATGCCTTGGAAACTCTGCACTGTGTTCCACTGTATAGTCTAAATTTACCCTAAGCGTTTGAATACAGGGCTATTGTAGGTACCTTCACTTTCAGTACACTTCCAAGATAGAAATTATGTGTATACTGCAAATTGTTTCAGGAGCATCTCCTGAACAGGACAAAATTAGGCATCAGTACTTGACTGTGCTTATTTTCAGAAACCTGCATTTTAATGAACTGAACTTTTGTGGCACATCACAAGATATCACCTAGAAGCTGTAACTCTATATTAATGAAGGACTGGTATTTTTCATTTCCAGTTAATTTCTTTAGAGATTTTTGTTTGATTTGCATTTTATTGAATTGAGACATTTTTCTTATAGGAGATGATATTTGTTTATGCAGTTAACGTGATTAGTTAGCCTGAAGTTGAGATACAGCCATAGCTAGGTAAAGATTCTGATGTAGTATGACTCCTAAATATTTTGCCCTTATTTGAACACATAGGTATAAAAGAATATGTTAACCTTAAGACAGAAATGAGCCAGCAATGGGCCCTTGCCGCAAAGAAGGCAAATAAGGCTAATGGCTGCACTAGACAAAGTATTGCCAGCAGGTAGAGGGAGGTGATCCTTCCCCTCTACTCACCACTGGTGAGGCCACACCTGGAGTACTGTGTCCAGTTCTGGGCTCTTCAGTACAGGGGAAACATAGACATACTGGAGAGAGTCCAGTGAAGAGCCAAATCAATGATTAAGAGTCTGGAGCATCTCTCCTATGAGGAAAAGCTGAGAGAGCTGGCAGTGTTGAACTTGGAGGAGAGAAGGCCGAGAGAGGATCTTATTAATGTACATAAATATCTGAAGGGACAATGCAAGGATAGAGCCACACTCTTTTCAGTGGTTCCCAGTGACAGGATAAGAGGCAACAGGCACAAACTAGAACACAGGAGGTTCTGTCTGAACATGAAGAAACGCTTTTTCACTGTGAGGGTGACCGAGCACTGTCACAGGTCAGTTAAAGACATATCCCCACATTGGAGATATTCAAAAGCTGTCTGTACATGGTCCTGGGAAACTGGGTCTAGCTGAACCTGCTTGAGCAGATGACCTTTAGAGGTGCCTTCTGACACCAACCATCCTGTGAATCTACAATTCTGCGAAATCTCGGGTTTTATTCCTGTAACTTACTGATAGAGTGCAAAGAGGAAATGATCACTGTTATTTTTGTTATGATCCATTATGTCTCCAAGAGTTCATCTCCACATCATGTGTTTAGATGAAATGGAGCTTGCACCAGGTCCTGTTTCTGGGCATACACAACTTATGCAGAGAGCCAATTGCTGGAAGGCCTTGGGTCTGCTTTGCCAGAGGGTGCTCTGGATGGTGTCCCAATGAGTGACTTTTGACATTGAGTGCATTGCTGGTGCTCCTGAGTGTGTACTGCAGAACTCCCAGGTATAGACAAAAGGCAAATTCACACCAAAAATGATCCCTCTCACCAACTTTCTGATATAAAGCACCCAGAGAGCTTAATCTATATCCCAAAATAATGTTAGTGGTTAGAGTAAATTATGAATATGAGTAAAGATACATCTATTTGTTTCTTTCGTTTCATTTGCCTTTCCCTGAAATCTTTTGTTTCATTTGCCCTTCCCTGAAAATCAAACCATGTATGTTAACATATGCAATTTATTCTAATTTTATTTATTATAATTAGCCAGTAGGTCAACATCATTAAAATAATACTAGTGTGTGAAGAGTTGCTCTTTGCTGCATGACACCCTCTGATGGTCTAGTTTTATTACAGACAGAAGCATGTTGCAAGTTAGCATAGGTCTTAGATATTACACTATTCATCTAGACTTTCTTTTATGGGCTCAACCTAGCTGGACTCCCTGCCTTTGCTTCAGTCAGACCTTCCCAGCTTGGCCTAGATCTTAGTCACTCAGTCCCTGTGTTGGTCCCTGAGCCAAAACCAGTTCTTCCACTCCTTGTATGAATTACATGTGCCTCGACTTTACATTTGAACTTTTAAATGTTTCAGAATTCCAATGACTCTGGACCTAGTTGCTTCCTTGAGAGAGAGTAGAGAGAATATCTCAGACCCAGACCAAATGGTAGCCCTGTACAACTCTTGTTTGACTTCCACAGTTTGGGAAAAGAAGAAAAGATTCATTCTCTGGGACTCTCTAGTACCCAAGAGGAAATCCATCTTGTGTGACTTGAAGGAAAAGCAGTTTAGCTGCAGCCAGGGAGTGTATTTTCTCCTGCAAACCCCAATATTTAGGCTTGTATTTATCTAAACAGTCTGAATCTTTTGTTCAGTGCCATGTTAAAAGAATAAAGAATGACCAGAACACACTGAAATAACTGTGTTGTGACAAGGATTTGTGGGCCAGTGAGGGACATGGACTGAATGTGCAGCACCAATCACTGCTGGTCTTCAGAAGCACCGTATATCCAGAGGCCTGTGTCAAGCGATCTGTTCTGGATACTTAATTTTATCTTACTCATGAAATACATCAAATTGCAATGGAATCTAAATAAAAAATTGACTATTACTACAGTAGAGATCTTAATAAGATTTTCAGCTCAATGAAATAATTCCAGAGAGATGAAGACACTCTGAAACCACAGGTCTGAGAAGTGTGATGTCTTCCGTGCTCCTTTGTGTGCTCCCTGCATACTCTGAGCACATCCATTTGCTTATCACATGGAAATACAGGACTTCCAAGGTATGTAGAGAGAGTTCAAATCCCTAACATAAATAAATATTGGAAATAAACCCCCTTTCCAAAGGGCTTATATACTTTCCAGTTTCCCTTGTCCTGCTGCATTCTTCTCCCCCATCCCTAGGAAAAAGCCTGTCTGGAAGGAGATTACAGGAAAAATTCACACCTTGAATTCTTGAAAAAGGCCAGCTTTGTTTTACACTGCACATAGGGAAAGCGAAAGGGCTACTGCAAACCTCCTTAAGGTACTTAATATTTTTAAATGGTAGGATTTTTGGTCATTAAAAAAATACTTCTGCAATTCAGTCCCTCCATACACAGTGTAATCCATCTAATTTGCAAGATTACACGTGCACACAACAAAAGCTATGTCTACTTGTTCAAGGCTATCATTTTAAGTTCCACTTTCTCAGAAAAATAGTGGTGCTATGCAAAAGCCACTGGGGATCTGATCTCAAACAGTATTAGCCTAAGGTTTGAGGAAGAATCTCTTGACCTCTTAGAAAGCTGCTTATCTTTCTCTTCCCAAATTCCTGTATTTCAGGAACCTTTTGCCTAGATTTAAAGCATTGAATCTATGTGTTCTTAACTTCCAAAACAATCCTAATAAAGGTACATTTTTTTGAGAACCAGACAACCTTCACAACGAAAGTACTGAGCCCTCACTGTGGGAGACTGATATGCCACTGTCCCAGAGAGAGAGAGATCAAGAACGCAAATAATGCAAAACTGAGGCATCTGAAGTGGCTGAAGGATGACCAGTGCTAGATAAATAACCTGATGGTTTATGTGCAAACGTACTGAGATGACCTAAGCCTGCAGGGAAGACCTTTCAAGGCTCCACTAGGTGGAGCTAAAAAACTAGCCCTTATATCACTTAGGTGCCTGGGGCTTGTTCTGCTCCTGCTCATTACGGGTATAAAGGAGCTTTTCCTTCTGAACCCATCTGAAGGACACTAAGGCAGCTCCTTGGCTAACCTAGCTCTGCTCCTGAGCACATGGCACATGAAGCCTGGGGCTTTTTCAGAGATCTAGGATCTGGCCAGAAAATTTGACACTTTTTTTTACTCCATCTTTGTGGAGTACAAAAAACCTACTTCATTTACGTATGTAAATGACATAGAACTAACTTTGCAAAATGGAGAACAATTTATAGAGCAAATGCCCAGGAAAACCATACCTGAAGCTGAGGGCCACTTAGCTGGTCTATAGCCAATGTTGCATTCTCTGTTAGGAATATTGTAATAGCTGTAGACTTGCTTGGTCAGATTGTGTACTCACTATACAAATGTTGTATACATATAGACGGGAACTCGTCACCAGGTAGAACGAATTTACTTTGAAAAAAAACTTTTTTTTCAGGTTACAAAGCATCAGAAAAGTCTAAGAGAGTGATATTTTTAAGGGAGACAGCATAGTTTTGACTAAGAACTAATATTGACATGGGACACATCATGTCTGAGAACCCATTGGTGTTATTGCATCATCTACTTATTGTGCAGCTACTTCAGAAAACAATGCACGAATGCTGGCTAAATTTTTTTTAAAATATCATTTTGGAGACAGTTTTCCTCTCTTAAGACCCCAAGTGGCAAAAGCAATCAAATGGAAAATAACATACTCAAATAGATGTAATGTAAACACAAATAGGCAGGAGAAATTATAGTTTTCTCTCTAAAACAGCAGGAGATGGTAAAACGTTAAAGGAAAGGAAGAAAAAGAAGTGAAATAGAGGTGTAATAAAAAGTACTGAATCCAGTGACATAACTTACAATTGCAAGTCATAGACCAGTAGGGCAAAATCAAGGACCAATTTTCCAGAAACCAAAAGATTAAACTGTTTTTTCTTTCATGATATTTTTGTGATTTTCCAATACTAATTTATACAAGTAAAACATGAAGGAAACAATGAATTTTAGTTATTTTTCTCAAGTTTATAACTCATTCCAGGCCATAGTTTCCATTGCAAATTACTGTGATATATGCTACCGAATTGGTTAAGAATGTTGAAATTCAAGTATTTTTAATACTTGAGCCTATGGGCCACTTCTTACATACTGTTCCTTTTCCCTAATGTCTTGTTTTCCTTTCATTCCTTTTCATTCCTTTTTTTCTTTTACCAGTCTTCTTTTGAAGATTTATTTTCATTATTTTTCCTTTATAGACTTTATCTGAATGCATTTAGCAAATAGAAATACTATTTATTTCAGGAGTTCTTTTTAAATGCTTTATATTTTTTCAGGATAAAATTTTGATGTACAATGCTGATTTTCACAGAACCATAGGATCACAGAATCATTAAGGTTGGAAAAGATATTTAAGAAGTCTTTTGACAGAATTTTGACAGTCTGCACGTCAATTTGTAACCAAAACATTGACTAGTGTGGCTAGTAGGTAATAAGTTTGCTAAACCCTTTGGAGGGGTACAAATTTTATATGCAACATGTGGCACAGAATTTTAAGGAATTTAATACAGCTGGATACAAACTACTACTCTAGAATAAGTTTAGTAACCAGAATTGGTCAACATTCTCTCTGATTCTTGTTTCTGAAACATCTTCATAAAGATGTGAAATTTAATCATAAAAAGCAGTATTTCCAAATGAATGTCCAGTTTCATCAATACAAATATTAATGAATTAGAGACCTGATCTGTAATGCTTTTGTATTGTAGGTTAACAGCTGTTCTTACTCATTAATCTCAGAGCAAAAAGGGAGAATATACTTGCATTAGCAAGTGTTATGAATCATACTGATGATCCTTTCAATTTGTAGAGGAAGTTATTATTACGGAGTTAACCTATTTATTCCACTCTACCCAGACTTCTATAGCACAACAGATATATCAACTCATAAGCAAATAACATGTTACCTAATTACATTCCAGATTTCTTTTTTCTGACTGCTCAAACCACATTCTCTTTTTCTGGGATGGTGCAACCATAAAGCAATAGCATCGTCCGTTTACAGTGACAAATCACATAATCACAGAATCATTAAGGTTGGAAAAGACCTTTAAGATCTGTCAATCCAACACCACCAAGCCCACTAAACCATGTCCCGAAGTGCCACATATATATGTTTTTTGAACACTTCCAGTGATGATGACTCCACCACCTCCCCGGGCAATCTGTTCCAATGTTTAACTGCTGTCACAGTAAAGAAATTTTTCCTAATATATACTCTAAACCTCCCCTGGCACAACTTGAGGCCATTTCCTCTCATCCTATAGCTAGTGAGTTGGGAGAAGAGACCAACACCCACGTCGCCACAACCCCCTTTCAGGTAGCTGCAGAGAGCGATAAGGTCTCCCCTCAGCCTCCTCTTCTCCAGACTGAAAAACCCCAGTTCCCTCAGCCATTCCTCGTAAGATTTGTTCTCCAGACTCCTCACCATCTTCGTTGTCCTTCTCTGGACATGCTCGAGCACCTTAGCGTCCTTCTTGTAGTGAGGGGCTGTCCTGGTTTCAGCCAGGGTAGAGTTAATTTTCTTCATAGAAGCTAGCGTGAGGCTATGTTTTGGATTTGGGATGAGAAACTGTTGATAACGTGCTGATGTTTTGAGTTGTGGCTAAGCAGTCAAGGACAGTCCATCTTCTCATGCTGGCCTGCTAGCAAGAAGACTGGGGGTGCGCAGGAGGCTGGGAGGGGACACAGCCAGGACAGCTGACCCAGACTGGCCAAAGGGATATTCCATACCATACAACGTCATGCCCAGTACATAAACTGGAGTTGGCTGGGGGGATAGAAATCGCTGCTCGGAGACGGGCTATCGATCACCGGGTGATGAGCAATTGTTGTATTGGGCATCACTTTTCTTGTACATTCCTTTGTTGGTATTACTATTTTTGTTATCATTGTTGTTTCTTTCTCTCTTGCTGTCCTATTAAACTGTTTTTATCTCAACCCACGAGTTTTTTTTCTCAATTCTCTCACCCATCCCACTGGGGGAGGGGGGAGTGAGCGAGCAGCTGCGGGGTGCTTGGTTGCCAGCTGGGGCTAAACCACAACAACTAGGCAGGTCACCTGGTCCTAGAAGGAGATCAGATTGGTCAAGCAGGACCTGCCTTTCATGAACCCATGCTGGCTGGGCCTGATCCCTTGGTTGTCCTGCACATGCTCTGTGAGCACCCTCTAAGATGAACCGCTCCATAATCTTTCCCGATACCAGGGTCAGACTGACAGGCCTGTAGTTCCCTGGATCCTCCTTCTGGCCCTTCTTGTAGATGGGCATCACATTTAAGAACAGTAACATGAAAACCAGCCATTATTTATTACTGCCCTGTTGTGTCTGTTCTTAATGACTAGAAGTGTGTATTTATCATCAATTTGCTAAAAGAAATCAAGAAAGACGAGAAAGCAGGCAGTGAAGTTACAGACAAAGTGTTGAGCTCCGGAGACTAACGTGACAACCACAAAGTCTGTGGAAAAATGACTTTGCTAGACACTGTGATCACAACTCCTGCCCAGGGAAGCTTGAAAGTTACATTGCTAACTAGGCAAGAAATTGTACTGACCTTTTCACTGTATTACAAGCAGACTGCTATAACATAAGTGATTGCTATTGAAATTGATTTTGGTAGCAGCACAGAAGACTCGTTTTTGTTGTTCATTGTGCATTTGTCTTTTTAACAGTTTGAACTCATCTTAGTGCTATGTAACAATATAGCTTCACTCAAACTGATTAAACTATATTGATTAATCATGACCTTAAACCCCGGCACAGAAAAACAAACCAAAATAATCCCTCCTGAATAAATAACACAAGGTTCATATGCTCACTGCTACTTGCACTGTTCTCTCACTTATAATACTCTTACCTTCCACAATGTGCTGTTCACAAACAAAATAGGAAAATGCAACAGTCTAAAATTCATAACATCATTTTTTTAATCACCATGAAGCAATTCTGAAAACACAAAAGCCAAAAAAAAGGCTTATGCCCTTAAAGCTTTTTCAAGCAGCTCTAAGAATAATTTTTATTGTAAATTATGAAGACAGATTTAACTTATCATACAAGCAAGTATTGGGAAAAAAAAAATCTCCCTGTCCTAATAGGAATTTGGATGACATTAATGTATGTAGTTCTACTATAGTAATAGTGTGGTGGCCTGGTGTCATACTAATATGCTTTATATTTCTTTATTATAAAGAGAATTAAGCAAGACCTTTTCATAATGTGATTCTTTTTGTCTTTCTAATATAACAATAAAGTACAAATGGTGATGAAATTTAATTCGGCAACTGACCTGCACCCGTGCTTTCATATTTTGTGTGTAGCAGAATAAAAAGAAAAAATACATTGGGGAAACCCTATGAAAGTTGCGAATTATAAAACCTTCACATGAGAAAATTCAGATCTCTCAGTGAAAAAAAAGTCTCAGACTCATTCCTAACCCCCAGTCCAGCCACCACTACCCTGATGGATTCACATGCATAGAACAATCATTTAGTCTTTTTATCTTAATAGCCCCTACAGAAGTTTGAGGACTAAAACAAAGTAAGTGCTAACTTTTTTTGCACTATTAAGAGATAAGGTGCAACATGATATTCAGTGAGTATTTCTGAGATTCTGTTACTGTTCATCTAACATCATTTAGTGTAACTATACCAGATTATGATGTATTCACTGTGGAGTCATCACTTATCATATATTTAATTCATAGTGTTACAGTCAGGAAGAAAAATAATTCAGCTTACAAACCTGAATGTTGTGGCATACCAGTAGCTCAAGATAACACCTACATATGGATTTTGCCATTAGCAGAAGGGATAAATTCTTATGTTATGAGACTGATGGGCTTGGTGCTAGTAGTTTACTAAATGAATAGCATTACATGATGGCTAATAAGTTTTACAAAACGTTTAGTTGCCCTAGAAGCTGTTAAGACATTCACATAACAGGAGATACCTAGACTACTTCCACAAAGTAAAATATATCTGCTTATGTAAACACAGCTACGTGGCAAGATAGAAAACAGTATTGGGAGGGATGAAGAAAGGAAATATATTTTGACCTTGCAAAAATTATATAGTAAGATTAATTTCTGTTGTTGATTTCCACTCAGATCTTGCCTGCTACTGTCCCTATAACTATTTGATTTGACAAGGAAAGTCATCATTGCCCTAAATTACAATAGCTAAATAGGCAGGTTGTGCATTAATCAAAGAATAATGTATGAATCAAGTAAGAGTTTATAAGCAAGTACTGCAACACTGCTTAGTTTGCAGTGATGGAAACCAAGAGGTGATGACAGTTGCTGCTCTCAGCCATGGGGTGAAATTCCCTACAGCATTGTTTTCAGAAGCATCAGAGAAAAACCTACATGTCAATGGAAAACAACAAAGGGTTTGATCCTCCTTTCCACTGAAAAAAAACAAAAACCCTTCTCAATAATTGCAACAAAAATTATAAATGGGTTCTATAGCTTGCTAGTGTTGATGTTTCAGCATAGGATAAAAGAAAATTCAAAATCACAGTTTATAAATGTAATCTTATTAGGTAACAATAAATGGGGATAATACTGAGTCCATGGAACCTAAATTATATCACATATTTTAAGAATATTTTATGGGTACCAATCACGTTAAGCAAATTTATTAACAATTGACACATGACGCTCTACAGATTAAGGAGGGATTTTTAAAAGTTTGTACTTTGGTAAAACATGCCCAGAAATAGGGCTTTGCTTATTCTGAGCACGTTAACTTGAATAGAGTAACCGTGACTCAGTTTTGATAGTAATACAGAAAGGAAAAACAAAAGTTATTTGTCTTTTCATCAATCTTAGCTTTTGCAGATAAAAAATCACACAGATTTCCCAAAATAATAACTCTATTTTGATGCAACTGTAGATGCATTGTAATTATCAGTGTGTTAACAAATCATGAGCCTAAAAAAGTATTTACCATTTATCATCAGCAAAAATATTCAATTTCTTTCTTGACACAGAATTGTATTAATGATGAAAATTAGTCTTCCAGTGTGAAAATTGAGGAAGCTGTATAATAAAGGTTTCTGTTTCTTAACCTAGACAAATCATACAATGGCATGCTAAAAGCAGCAGTCTTGATCCGTATAAAACAGCAAGTAGGTGATCTATTTTAAAAGGTTATTGTAAAATTTACTGTACTTACTGGCTTCTTCCTGTAGGTTTTACTGTTTCTGTAGTCAATGAAATTTTTATCTGTGTACTAAGAGTACATAGGAAAATGTTTGTATTACTATATCTGATTTGAGTTGATAGAAAACACAGAAACATGACAATGTAATAAAAAAAGAAGATATTTTAAACAATGATTCAGCCAATGAATTAACACTGTTCCTTAATTTTATTGTTTCTCTTTGGCTTTGATTTTGGTTTTTCCAGACCCTCTGTCATAATTTCAGAAACAATGTGCCATTGGATTTGGAAAGGTATATCTAAAAAATCAAATTATTTAGATTCCTATCCTATTCCAATTGCAATCAACCGAAGGACTCAAAGTGATTTATTTATCAGCTGAATAAAGTTATAATTACATAATAAATCAAGAAGACAACATATGTGTTGACCTCTACTATAATCAGGTTGACCATATCATTGGACTTCATTCTGCAACACTTGAATAAGTAGTCAAGCAATTTCCTGCTTCTTTTTCAAAGTATTAAGTTCCATTTTCACAACCCATTTGGAAGGGAATTAAAGATTATTCTCCACATACTTTTCTAAAGAACAGAATTTTTACCCTCTTTAATCATATTTTCTAATTTGTCCCCAGTTTTTTCAATCTCTCAGTGATTGCAACCTTGACCATTTGCTTCTGTTCTTAAAGATTCTTAACTTCTTTTAACTCTTTGAAAAAAACCCCACAAATTTTAAAGGAAATAAACAAAAATATCTAAATCCTTCTAATTCACCTGTAATAGAATAGAAGACTCAAATTCTGACAGTTAAGTTGCATGTAGCAGAAGTAAGTGTAGTCTAGATTCTGTTTTGTATCTTTTATTACCCTTTCAGTTAAAATATATCTGGTGTGATTTATATTCTTTGCCTAATTACCAGGCTTACTAGTAATTTCTTTATTTCAGTTGTTCTTATAGTCTCGCTCTTTCTTTATTATAGTATATAATCCAGTGTAGAGGTGTAAAAAAACCTGCCACCACAAAAAAAAAAAAAATCCCAAAGTACTAATGAAAAAATAATCCTGTTGAGATGCGTAGGACCCATTTCACACCTAATGTCAGCCAGTCATCAGTAGATCAGAAATTTAGGAGAGATTTTGTTAACTTCTTATTCATTACATTCAGTTTAGGAAAATTTTTTTTTTCTTAATGGATAATTATATTCAGCATGCCCTTCGCCCCCCCAAAAAAATCTAGCAGAAAAGAAATAACTTTCTCAGACTGTTATATGCCCCTATTATTGAAAAAAACAAAACCACCCAAACCCACAAGATATAATAATTATAAACTGCAATGTAGGACAGGAAATGAGAACAGAAAAATCTGTCTGACGATATTGATAGTCTTAGAAACAGGCCAAATGTGGCTGTCCAAACTGGACTTTAACCATGACCCTAGAATAGTGATTAATAAATCATAGAATCACAGAATCACAAAGGTCAGAAAGGACCTTCAAGATCATCAAGTCCAACCATTAACCCAATGCCACCATGTCCCCTAAACCATGTCCTAAAACACCACATCCACACGTTTTTTGAACACTTCCAGAGATGGCGACTCCACCACCTCCCTGGGCAGCCTGTTCCAATGCCTGACCACCCTCTCAGTGAAGAAATTTTTCCTAATATCCAATCTAAACCTCCCCTGGTGCAACTTAAGGTCATTTCCTCTCGTCTTATCACTAGTTAGCTGGGAGAAGAGGCCAACACCCACGCCACCACAACCCCCTTTCAGGTAGTTGTAGAGAGCGATAAGGTCTCCCCTCAGCCTCCTCTTCTCCCGACTGAACAACCCCAGTTCCCTCAGCCGCTCCTCATAAGACTTGTCCTCCATACCCCTCACCAGCTTTGTTGCCCTTCTCTGGACATGCTCGAGCACCTCAACATCCTTCTTGTAGTGAGAGGCCCAAAACTGAACACAGGATTCAAGGTGCGGCTTCACCAGTGCCCAGTACAGGGACACGATCACTTCCCTACTCCTGCTGGCCACACTCTTTCTGATACAGGCCAGGATGCTGTTGGCCTTCTTGGCCACCTGGGCACACTGCCAGCTCATGTTCAGCCGGCTGTCAACCAGCACCCCCAGGTCCCTTTCCGCCAGACAGCTCTCCAGCCACTCCTCCCCAAGCCTGTAGCGTTGCGTGGGGTTGTTGTGACCCAAGTGCAGGACCTGAAATTGCTCTGTTTTATCTATTTTCAAATTCATGAAAGGCTTGGGTGTACATCAGTCAACTTTCATCTCCAAAGATTCAGCCTTAGATAACAAAAGCTGAAGTTGTTTTATTGTTTTGTTGTTCAGCTGATCATTGATTCTTGCTGTCAGAAAACCTCAAAAACCACAATTTTGAACTCCAGTTGAATTATTTTTTGCATTCTCATCTTTTCTCCTCCCTGAACCAATTCTAAATTGACTTACTTAGATTTAGAATCACATTATTAAAATATTAATTGTTGTTATCATTAAAACATTAATATTTGGCAAAAGATCTCTGCCCATTTCAAATAGTTATATTACAAAATGGAAGATAATGGTTTTTTTCTTTCTTTTTAGGAAATAGTTGTTTCAATGAAAATGGCTGTAGCAGGAAAGTAGTTTCATCAATCTAGAAAAAGTGTAGTAAGAACTCCATGATTTCCTCTTGATTCATGTGCACAATGGTTTGCATTCATATCTAGGTTGTAGAAAACTGTTGCTTTTCTCTTATGTCTGAAGGAATTTGAAGCAATGCATGCCACTTCTTTGAATAGTGTTGTGCATCTGGCTATTGCTCTTCTGAGAAGTGATTCTCTCATTTCCTCCTGATAGAGATATTAAATTGGTCTGTAATATTTAAATATTCATGTAGTGAGCAAAAGTAAAAAAATCAAAGCCTGTGGTATGGGCAGTTACTTGCCCTAATGGAAACTTCAAAATGAAACTTTCTAAAACTAATGATGAAAAGTGTGTTTTCTACAGCTAAGTTATGACCAATTCAGTGTTGAAAACAGATTCAGGTTTTAGTCAAATAGAAAATTTTGTTCTTTTTTTTTTTGAATTGCAAGAAAAAAAAAATGATAAATACATTAAAAGATGCAACTCCCAGGGTCACTGGTAGATTTGAAACACTGTGGTCTCTAAGGCTTATATACCTGAATTAAAAACAAAAAACAAAAAAAACAAAAACCAAAAAACAACTGCTTCTGAATATGAGCTAGGAGTCCTAACATAGGAAAGCATAGAAGTCAGTCAGTTGCCAATTTCCTCTTTTCTTTGCTTGTTTTGAACCATTAAATGATATTCTATCAATTTCAGTACTTAAAAAAGACAATAATTGATTAAAAGTCCTCTCTGCCTGAGATGTATTTCCAACAATTATTGATTATGATAATTTCATGATTCCTAATCTGTACTGCTCTCTGTGAATCCCAGTTCAGCATAACATTTAAATTCTCTGCTAGTTCACCATAAATTAAAAGGCATCAGAGTGGTTGAAATATGCGAACACTTATCCACAAGAGGTTTCCCTTGATCATTATCAAGGATGGTATTTCTTAAATAAGATTTATCATCATCTTAGTGGGTAATAAATTCAAGTGACGGTAAGATAAAGAAGGCAAAAGAGTTTTGGGGTTTTTTTTTCTACTGTTGAAGGCATATATAGATGGAATGCATTAGCGATACAACCTTGGGAAGAGTTAACATACTGGAAAACAAACTATGCTGACAGTAATATTTCGCTCTGAAGCTCTGACACAGCATTCCACATTGCTTTTTCCTGCACTGTGGGTATCTCTGGCATGCAGGAGAAATCACATTCCATGATATGGACCCAAAAGCACATTCCTGGCATACATTCTCCAGTACATAATCCAATTACTTACTGACATGTCTCAGCATGAGTGTAACAGAAAAGTGGTGCAGTAATGAAACAAGACTTTTATTAAATTCATTCAAACATGCACCTACTGTCATTGATGTAAATGAGATAAATAAGCCCAGGAGGAAATATTCAGGCTCAGTGCAACGTTAAATATGAACATTAAAAATTTCTTTCTGTTGACATCCATCATTTTCAAACTAGTGCTGCCTTTTTTATTTTTTTCCTATTTTGGTCAGAAACACTTAATTAAGTCAGAGTTCATTGTAAACATTTAAATTAATTCAAGTCAGAATCAGAAAGTCAAAAATATGCAAAGAGTACCTGAAAGTTAGGACATTTGAAAATCCCCATTACTGCCTGTTTCTGTTTTCTGGTAGACTGCTACAGACAGTTAGAAGTAGTCTTATATTTGCAGGCTCTGGTCCTCATAGGGGACTTCAACCACCCCAATATCTGCTGGAAGGACAACACAGCAGGGCATAAGTAATCAGGAGATTCTGGACATCATTGAAGACAACTTCCTGACCCAGGTGATAGAAGAGCTAATGAGGAAAGGTGCTCTGCTGGACCTTATACTCACAAACAAGGAAGGGCTCATTGGGGCTGTGAAGGTTGAAGGCAGCCTGAGCTGCAGTGACCATGAGAGACAAGACTTCAGAATCCTAAGATGAGGAAGCAGGGCAAAAGGCAAGATCATAGCACTGGACTTCAGGAGAGCAGGCTCTGGCTGCTTCAAAGATCTGCTTGGAAGAGTTGGATGGAAAAAGGCCCTGGCAGAAGAGGGACCCAAGAAACCTAGTTAATAGTCAAGGTCCACCTCCACCAAGCTCAAGAGCAGTCCATCCCACCAAGTAGGAAGTGAGACAAAAATGCCAGGAGGCCTGCATGGGTGACCAAGGGGCTCCCGGCCAAACTCAAACACAAATTGGAAGTATACAGAAGGTGGAAGCAGGGACAGGTAACCTGGGAGAAATACAGAGCTACTGTCAGAGTATGCAGAGATGAGGTTAGGAAAGCCAAAACCCAGCTGGAATTGAATCTGTCCAGAGAAGTGAAAGACAACAAACAGTTATTCAATAAGTGCATAGGTGACAACAGGAAGACTAAGGAAAACATGGGCCTGCTGCTGAATGGGGCAGGTGACCTGGTGACTCAGAACATGGAGAAGGCTGAGGTAATGGGACCCTTTGCTTCATTCTTTACTAGCCTTCAGAAATCCCAGGCTCCAGAGACCATGGGGACAGTCTGGAACAAGAAATTACCCATGGTGGAAGAGGATCAAATCAGAGAATATGTAAGCAAACTACACACACATAAATCCATGCATCCTGATGGGATGCCCCCATCAGTGCTGAAGGATCAGGCTGATGTAATTTTGAGGTCACTCAATAACCTTTGAATTATCATGGTGGCTGGGAGAGGTGCCTGAGGACTAGAGGAAAGCAAATGTCACTCCTATCATCAAGAAGGGCAAGAAGGAGTAAACAGGGGACTACAGGCCAGTCAGCCGCACCTCAGTCCCTTGGAAGGTGATAGAGCACCTTTTCAGCTGCCAGTTGTGTAATGCCTCAGTGCTGAAGAAGTTAGTAGTGAACCAGAAATTTTCAGGCTAAAGAGGACACTACAATTTTTTTTAATTTTTTTTTTCCCTGAGACATAGAATATCTTTCAGTATGCTGTCACCACCAATGCTCTATCCAAGGTGATATCTCTAGTTTTATCTACTAATGATATAGAAGAAGATGTTTAGCTCTGGAGATTGCATAGTCCCGCCCCCTGCTGAAAAGCAGGAGTGACAAGAGCAGGTTGCTCACGGTTATGTCCACATGGATTATTATTATCTCCAAGAACAGACACCCCACAGTATTTCTGGGCAACCTGTTCCAATGTTAAATCACCCTAAAAGTGAAAAAGATTTTGTTATGTTTAAGTGTGATTTCCTGTATTTCAGAAATCTGAGTAATTCCAGAGAAGGTACTTCAATGTATACAATTTGAGATCTTGCCATAAGAGAATCTCAAGACATCCTGGGTAATTTAAGCAACATTAGGTGTGATAATTGAATAAAATGAAGAGTTCATAGGTCATAAAACCTGTTGCTCACACCTGAAGCAAGACCATTTGAGGCCTCAGATACTTTTGATTTGGAGCTCTCTTACCTCTAGTGTTCCATCCTACCCTGGTGCTATCTTTTTACTAGCTTCTTCCACGGACCAGCAAGAATAAGTCCTCTTCTTGTTCAGAAGCTGCATCAATGGCAGCACTGCCGCTGATGACTGGACACATGTGGTGCCCGTCTTACCTCTGTCTTCACTAAAACTCTGTTCCTAATCCTGTGAGACTCTGGTTTTCATTCACTGTAGGAAGATGTCTACCTCTTTTAGCCAAAGAAGAGGTTTTAGGAGATAATGTTCAGCTGGTTATCTGCCATTATGCCCACATCCTTTGAAAATCTTCACCTTGTGAAATGTCCCATACCATTTGTTCTTAGATAAGTGAATCATATGTGCCCACAGTAAAATATCCATTATGCCTTGTTTTACAGAGCAATGCATGACAACGTGATGGTGAACTGTTATATTTACTATTTATCAGTTCCCACACTTTGCACCGTCTGAATATGTTAGCAGTGATTATGACATTTCTATAAAAATAATCACTAGAATCAAAAGAAATTCTGGAATCCCAGTAGGAGTAACACTCACTAAGTGATAATTCCCTATTTAGAATTTTTTTTGAGAATTTAATAAATATGTCGTATTATTTTTTTATTGCTTTAGTTTCGTAATTACATGTATATATATGTATTGGAACTTTGGAGAAATCCCATTGTTGCATCAGTGTTGAAACATAAAATCATCTACCTCCATTTAAATCTGGATAAACTATTGTTTAGTCAAGGTGACGAGCAGTCTCTTGTCTCCTTTTTCATATACGGCAATTACTGAAAGAAATGAAACTTCTGTTTTCTCTACTTCAAAAATGAATAGAGAAAAGAGAATCAGTTCTACCTTTATCCTTGGCACCCTTTCTTGGGTAAGCACAGTCTGGCCTTCATCCATATTTATAAAACAGGTTGCAATAAAGCACGACCTTGGCACCAGTTCTTTCCTCTTATAAATGCAGTTTGATTGCATCACAACTTCAGAAAAAAAAATCAATTTTTTAACTAAACCCACAAACAAACAAATCTTTCTCCTTTTCCTTCCTGAGCTTCTAGTCCCTCCAACCCTCACTTCCTTTCCTCAATCAGGGAAGTAAAAGGTACTCTCATAAAAATATTTAGGAGACAGAAAGCAACATGATTAGAGTTTAGGTCATTCATCAGTGTTAGTTCTGAACTTCACAGCTATTTTTGTGCCTCTTTTAAAAGGTTCCTGAACTTCTGTGTGTTAATCAGTTAGTGTGTGGAAGCTTATCAGCAGGCATATTTCAGACCTCTACATAAAATGCAGACGGTGGACCAGATGCTGTGGTCAGCCCTCGAGATCTGAAAAGTACAAAGGTAGATTAAACAAAAGCAGGAGACAAATATAAACAGAAGTTTAACTGCAGTCATTTAGTCTTTAGTCCATTTTATCATGAGTCCGCATACACTCTGAAATACAAACAATGACCCTAGTCCAGCAGAAAACTTAACCATCTGCTTAACTTTGAGCACTCAAGTTGGCACATTGACTTTAAAGCAAATACTGAAGTGCTTAAATTTAAACAGATGCTTGAGTACTTTGTGGATGAGTTCCGTGGTGTTTTAAGATGTCATAATTTCTGTATGGATGAGACTTGAACTGTCTTTCCCTCAGAAAATGGGTTTTGACAGACACTATAGCCCACCAAAAAAAATCTTACTTTTTTTTGTATATTGTGTTCAGGCAGAGGACTTCATTGGCTAACACTTAGTGACTGTGGAAACACTTTTCCATCTTACTGCTCTTTTTTAGGTGTCTACATGTCCTTCTTGGACACATTTCATGAAGGATGGTAGACATACCATTTTTTCAGATTTCAGCAAATTATTTGAGTTACTGGCATTCAATGGAAAGCAAGATCTTTAGCAAAACTATGAGTCAAGCACAAATTAAGATACCTAAAACAGATGAGCACCGGTGCAGTGAATGTCTAAAATCCTGTTGTTGTCAATGGACATCTGGACAGTACAGTCAAAAGAGCCTGGAGAGCAATTTTGTTCAACCTATTGTCTGTCCAGCTGCATAGACCTTCAAGTGCTGTTGACTCCGTTGTCTAAAAACAGGATATTTTGAAATTTAGCTCACTTATAGACTCTTATACATAAATTTAAGGTTCTTCATCTCAACTTGAATCTCCCCTTTATGTTTAGTTGAGATGAATCCCACTCTAAACCTCCGTGTATAAACATAAAACTCAGTAGCATGATCCACCCACGGTTTAACAATTTACAGTGTCTAGAAATTGAAGCTGAACACATTCAGTCTAGTAATAAGACTTTTTATTTATATTGCGAGATAATTAGCTACTAGATTAGCTTACAAAGAGTTCTAACTGTGCTTCAGAGACAATATTAAAAAGTAGGTTGGTTGTTTCTCTACTTCATCCTGTCAATTGAGAATGCTAATCCTAGCTTTTACTGTAGGTCACATTTGGTATCCCTTCTGGCATTATATCTATGATATTTGATCTATCACAGGATTCATAGATTTGCCTTAGCAAAATTGAGAGACCAGCACTGATTCTTAACGACCCATTACAATCCAGTTTGTAAGAGTGTTGCTTGTTTTGTTTTTATTTTTGTATTTTAAATACATTAGATTTACAGTGTAATATTTAAAATGACAGACTTCTTATTGCCTTGTAAAGAACAACGCATGCTCTTTCAAGAAATCCACCAAGTTCTCTCTCACAACATTTGTGACAATACAACTTTAATTTTAAGTATAGATCAGAACTGTTAGTGCAGTTCCAAGACAGGACTTAATGTCATTAAATAAGTGATCGGTTGTGCAGGCTTCTAGCGTTTATAAATAAATCCAAGCAGTCAAAACCAACTCTGTCCCTACATTTTTTATTCATCTGGGTAGTAGCCTCGTGTTGTTTTTTTTCCCTTACACTTTTCAGAGGTGATTGATGCTCTGAAGAAGGAGAATTGAGAAAGGCTATCAAATTGACTGCCAGAACATTAGAAAGGTCAAAGAATTGCATAGTTTGTACCAATCACTTCCAGATTATATGGAACATTATAAGTGTGCTCTCTCTTCTTTTCCTAATGATTGTGTCAAGAACAATAAATAGAACAACCTAAATAGCACAGCTTATGATAAGGAGGGCAAAACACATACCGTGTAATATCTTTCATTAATCCCATTCAGTAAGTATAGAATTTACTCCAAGTTTTGTACAAGTTCATGCTTTTTCACTTTCCACAACATTTTTTTCTATATTCTTACGCAAATAATGATCACTACAGATCATTACTGGATTTCTCTGACTTTGAGAAATAGGAATGGTCATATTCTTGACTTTGACATTGTGCTGAGAAATAATTTGTGTTTTTCCACTGACAAATAAATGTTGCAGCATTGCCTGCAAATTAGGTGAGAAACTATAGAATCATAGAATAATGCAGATTTGAAAGCGCCGCTGGGCCTCATCTGCTTCAAGCCCCCCAGAAGAGCAGGATTAATTTACATCAAGTTGCTCAGAATGTTGTACAGTTTGGTTTTGAATATCTTGAAAGACTGAAGTTCTGCATCCTCTCTGGATGACATGTTCCAGTGTTTTACCATCGTCATCATAAAATTTTCTCCTAGTACCTAATACAAGAACTTTCCTTGTTGCAACTTGTTCCTGTTGCTTACTATTATTTTACTTTAAACTTCCAAAAAAGTTTGTCTTTTCTCTACAACTTCTCATTAACATAGTTGGAGACAACAATAAATCTCCACTAGTCTTCCCTTCTTGAAAATGAATAAACCTAGTACTCTCAGACTTTCCTTTGTGGCATGAGCTCCAGCTGCCTAATCATTTCAGTGGTCCCCTACAATCTTTCAATATCTTCCACCTACAGCTGCAAAAGTGCCATGAAAGAGGATGGTTAAGTCTTCATACCCCCTAGCTACTGTCAAGTAAGGAAACACTAAGTATTTTTGGGAAGTGGTCAATTAAGTTCATCATGGGATGATATCATTGAAACCTTGTTCTCCCACCCTTTTAATCTGTCAAAGACTGATCCCCTGTCATGCACTAGCATGTGCCCTTATGCTCTATAGTGATCTACAGAAACAATTCCTATTAAAAGCTTACTAGGAATCATCAGGTCAGCTATGGACAACGGGTAACTGCCAAATCTAGTACCCAAAAGTTTGGTTCACTGGCTGAGGACTAAAAGAATCCAAACGTGGAGCGCTATAAAATGCATTAATAGTTTGGCTCACTTGAATACACCAGACTATGGTGTTCACTGCCATCAAATCCTACTGCAAACTGTCCCCTGCCTGGTAGATGGAATTAGGTCCCATTTTAATGATGATGTCTATTTTTGCAAGAGCTGTATACAGCACCTTCCCTACACACTCGGAGTTCATACTTCATGAACATAGGTGCCAAAGCTTTGTTCATGTCTTAGAGAAGGAGTCACATAAGAGAATATTTAGTTTGTTTTCTATCTCCTTTTGACTACTGAAAGATCTTAGAGGAAAATATTATCTAACACTGACCATTGTTTTTATATTTAATCACCATGACACTTTCCCTTCTCACGCTGTTCTAAAAAAGAAATGTATGGATGCTTCTGTAATTTGGGTATGTTGCAATATTTTTTTCTAAAACAGAGAAGGAGGGAGGGAATTAATGAAACAGAGAAGTTTAAGAAATATTATTTTTCAGTAGATATATTAGATCTATAGATAGATATTGGCCACACAAACATTCTGTGGTCAATGTTTTGCCTATGCATTAACATTAATCTTTCTGTACTAAACATTGAAGATTTTAGCTGTAATGGAATAAAATTAATTTTGAAATTACTCTAAGTCAGGGACGGGAGTAATGTCAGTTTTAATGGCAATGATTGTTAGCATAGTGAAAATAGATTATAGAATTTGCAGCTTGTTAGAACTTGTCAGTTTAGTTTAAAATTTAGTTACATTATTTATTGAAATAGTGAACTTAAAGGACCTGGTCTGAATTCTCAAATCTATTGCACAAAACTTTACATTCTTTTAAAGAAATTTGTTCCAAAAGCAAAATTAGACCAAATACTGTGTTATTCTACCCCCAAAATGTTTTTTTTTTGTATACCCATCTGAAAGTATTGGTTCTAGTTCAACGTTGCCAATGGTTTGAAGGGCATAAATTTGGGGAGGGTCATGAGGGAGAAATGCATTTTTTATTAATACTTTAAGATATGGTATTTCCTATGAAATTGTTAGGGACAGTAAAGAAAGCCCAGACTCTACCATTAACATGCATACTACATGAAGTAGTACAGACTTTCATGGCAGTTATCAACAGCTTCAAATACAGACAAATCCATGACTGTTGTCACAGTAATATCTGTGGGACTAAAAAATATGAATACACTTGCTACCACAGTACCACTAAGAGCTACCAAAAACATTGCATTTTCCACTTAGAAACTGAATTTCACACAAACACATAAAATTTAAAGAAAATTGGCCCTAGGTCTCCTAATCTCTGCCATAGAGCTTTAGATACACGTGTGTTTGCCTATGTTGTATTATGGCATTCACTGTCCTTTAGTGGGTCTAGGGACAAATCTGTGCTAGTTCCTACATTTGCTATATTTTTGCTTAGATGAAGATACTACTAATATTTATTCACAATACAGTGAGACACCAGATGAAGGTTGATATTGTAGAATTGTATTTCTGCAGAACTTAAATTACAACAATGAAAGTAAAATAAATAAGCTTCATAAAAGCCTCAATATAACTGCCACTTCCTTTTAAAAACTTGTTTTCTGATACAGGACATCTACTCTGAAGAATTACTTTCTGCAAGCAAACTTAGTGGTGATATTTAATTCTCCGGGGTTCATATTCTCTTGTTTGGACTTTCTGCTTAACATTTATCCTAATCTTTTATGTTACTGCTCTCTATTTTTTCTCTCCATCTTTCAGTCTTTGTACTATTATGGTCATATCTTAACCCTAGACTATCTGCTCCAGTTAAACAATTTTTTACTACAGGATAAGATGGCTGTGAGGAAAGACAACCTAAACCTCTGTTGCTTTTTCCCATTTACTCGCAGTTATCTGAGATGAGAAAGATGGTTGAGACAAACTGTCCCATAATATAGACATAAACATATGACCCAAAAGAAATTAAAAGCAACTTATCCATAGCCATTTTCAGTAGGGGAAAGAGGTAATAAAACACTCTGGAGTTAGAATGCCAAGTTGTGGTACTATTTGTGTGTGATAATTGAGACACAGTCTACAGGACATTTGGATGAAACCCCAAAAGATAAAATAGTAACGAGCTTAAAGACTGATTTCACCAAGGGTTGCTCAGTCGAGGAATGCTAGCTTTCCTGACAGATGCTACTTTGCTATTCATCCAGGAATTCATCCACTGTGCGAGCAGTTTTGAGCATTGATTTCACTCTACCCTGAAGAGGTAGCTAGAACATCTACTTTGAATTTTGCAGAGCACACAGTAAACTACAGCAAAAAACTGTCTGGTGCAATTTACCTACCCTTTAGATCTGTTAATTTTCTCTCATAATTTCACATTCTACTCCTGAGACAGAATTACTATATTCTATCTCTAACCCAGAGCTGCCTGGACAGTTTTGATCCAAGCAATTTTTCTTTGGATTTTCCGAACTGAAAAACTCCATATATTAGAAGTCTAGATATAATGAGAATGGGTTGGATTTTTGGTTGTTTGTTTTTTTTCTCCATTTCTCATCCTAATAAAAATTGTGGTCACAAAGCCTGATCCATCCTGTGGTGTTTCCTGTTCTCGTTACAATCTTTGTCAGTGAAATGAGACATCAGAGAATTTTAATACCCAGTACAATCTCTGAAAGACAGTAATATACTGTGTATCTCTGACCTTTTCCATGCTCTATAATTTGATTGGCAGGAAGCCATTCTTGTTCTCTGTTACATTTCTGGCAATCTAAATCTCAGAAGAGAAGCTGTATAGCCAAGCAGTCAAAATGCAAAGTATGTCAGACGCAATGAGTATGGCTCAGTAACATAATTTACAGATTACTTTAGACACCACTGATAAATGAAATTCTTGTCACCAGTCAATTATTGCATGATAACAGTGTTGATAAACAGACAAAAGAATAAAACAGTTCACTTTTCTAAAAGAAGGGTCAAAAATGCTTTTTGCCTTTGGATACTGATTAAAAGGGTGGTGTTACTAGGATCAATAAGGAGACTGTAGTAATGCCTATACAGACAAAAGAGATATATAGCACAATATAATCCTTATATATTGTATAAATACTTTTCCGAACCCCTTTGACTGTGTCGTGGTTTAGCCCCAGGACAGTATCCACCCTTTATTTCATTCCATTTACATCATGGTAAAGGTCCTACACTTTTCAATACATTCCAATTATTCATCATTACTCTTGCTCTCTTTTAATATATCCACACAGATACCATTCTCTTAGTCCATTGGCTATCCCTCTAAAATGTCTGTGGAGTTCATTTGGTCCATGACTTGGGCTTCATCCATCATAGCAGTCTCCCAGGGCAAGGAAGATGCTGCATGGTGTTAGATTGTTATCTAGCACGGTCCATGTACATGGTCTGCAGTTCAAAGATGTTGATCTTGAGGAAGCTGCTGGCGCAAGCTGCTGAAGCCAGTTCTGGTTCCATCATGGCTGCACATTGCGCAGTTTCATTAAAGCTCATTCCTCGTCAATCTGGGTGATTCTTACTATAATACTGTTGGTGTGGCATATAGCAACCACAGTAGTGATGACATACAGTATTGGGTAGCAATTAATAAAATTCAAATCGTTGATTGTTTTCACCCGAAATCAAATCTCTTTGAGGTACACATTGGACTTCCCCATCCTTCCACATTGTCCACCAAGTGCACCCAGGTCCCTGGGCAAACGCAATCCCATGAATGGGTTTGCGTTTGCCCAAGGCAGGAGTACTGCTTAGCTTGTTTAATTGCAGCACATGTTTCACATTCATGGATAACCTGTGCAATAGCGTCCATGGTAAAATCCACCTCTCGATCCCGAGCCCATCTATATGTTGCATCTCTTCCCTGATGGTCTGAGGTGTCATGGGCCCACCGAGCTATAAATAATTCACCCTTACGTTGCCAGTCCAGATCCACCTGAGCCACTTCAATCTTAGCAGCCTGATCCACCTGATGGTTGATGTTCTTCAGTGGCCCAACTCTTGGGTACGTGAGCATCTACATGACGTACTTTTATGACCAGATTCTCTAATCAGGCAGCAATACCTTGCCATAATTCATGAGCCTAGATGGGTTTGCCTTTGTGCTACCAGTTGGTCTGCTTGCATTGCTGTAACCAGCCCCATAGAGCATTTGCCACCATCCATGAGTCAGTACAGAGATAGAGTATTGGCCACTTTTCTCGTTCAGCAATATCTAAAGCCAGCTGGATGGCTTTCACCTCCGCAAACTGACTTGATTCACCTTGTCCTTCAGCAGCTTCTGCGACTCGTCGTATAGGGCTCCATACAGCAGCTTTCCACCTTCGATGTTTGCCTACAATGCGACAGGACCCATCAGTAAACAGGGAATATTGCCTTTCATCTCTGGCAGTTCATTATATGGTGGAGCCTCTTCAGCACGGGCCACTTCCTCTTCTGGCGATATTCCAAAATCTTTGCCTTCTGGCCAGTCCGTGATCAGTTCCAAGATTTCTGGGCGACTGGGGTTTCCTATTTGAGCCCGCTGTGTGATAAGTGCGACCCACTTACTCCATGTAGCATCAGTTGCATGATACGTAAAGGGGACCCTCCCTTTGAACATCCAGCCCAGCACTGGCAGTCAGGGTGCCAGGAGGAGCTGTGCTTCAGTACCAACCACTTCTGAGGCAGCTCGAACTCCTTCATATGCTGCCAATATCTCCTTTTCGGTTGGACTATAGTGGGACTCAGATTCCCTATATCCCCCACTCCAAAACCCTAGAGGTTGACCTCGGGTTTCTCCTGGTGCCTTCTGCCAGAGACTCCAGGTAGGGCCATTCTCCCCGGCTGCCATGTAGAGCACATTTTTAACATCTTGTCCTGCCCGGACTGGCCCGAGGGCTACGGCATGAACTATCTCCTATTTGATTTGTTCGAAGGCTTGTTGTTGCTCAGGGCCCCATTTAAAATCGTTCTTCTTCCAGGTCACTTGATAGAGAGGGCTTACAATCAGACTGTAATTTGGAATAAGCATTCCCCAGAAACACACAATGCCCCCAAAAAAGTGTGTTTCTTTTTTGCTAGTTGGTGGAGATATAGCTGTTACTTTGTTGATCACATCCATTGGGATCTGACGACATCCATCTTGCCATTTTATTCATAAAAACTGGATCTCTTGTGCAGGTCCTTTGATCTTACTTTGTTTTATGGCAAAACCAGCTTTCAGAAGGATTTGAATTATTTTCTTCCCTTTCTCGAAAACTTCTTCTGATGTGTTCCCCCACATGATGATGTCATCAATGTATTGCAGGTGCTCTGGAGCTTCCCCCTGTTCCACTGCAGCCTGTATCAGCCCATGGCAAATGGTAGGGCTGTGTTTCTACCCCTGGGGCAGTTACTTTGAAGTATATTGGACTCCAGTTCATATTGAAGTTCTAGCATGTCCGGCACGGCAGTATGACTTCATTCAGGCCACCATAGTCCACTGTCAATCTCCACTCTCCATTAGACTTTCGCACTGGCCATATGGGGCTGTTAAAGGGTGAGCAAGTCTTGCCGATCACTCCTTGGGTCTCCAGCTGACGAATCAGCTCATGGATGGGGATCAGGGACTCTCTGTTGGTGCGATATTGCTGCTGGTGCACTGTTGTGGTAGCGATCGGCACCTGTTGTTCTTCAACCCTCAGCAACCCCACCACAGAAGGGTCCTCTGAGAGACCAGGCAAGGTGGACAGCTGTTTAATTTCTTCCGTCTCCAAGGCAGCTATACCAAAAGCCCACCGGTACCCTTTTGGGTCCTTGAAATACCCGATCCTGAGGTAGTCTATGCCCAGGATGCACGGACCCTCTGGGCCAGTCACAATGGGGTGCTTCTGCCACTCATTCCCAGTTAGGCTCACTTCGGCCTCCAGCACAGTCAGCTGTTGGGATCCCCCTGTCACTCCAGAAATACAGATGGGTTCTGCCCCTATATGGCTTGATGGCATCAGGGTACATTGTGCACCGGTGTCCACTAAAGCCTTATATTCCTGTGGGTCTGACGTGCCAGGCCATCTAATCCACACAGTCCAATAAACTCGGTTATCCCTCTCCTCCGCCTGGCTGGAGGCAGGGCCCCTCTAGTCCTGCTCATAGTACTCGTTACCCACTTCTTGTAAATAGGAATCAGAAGTCCCCTCAAGAGGATCAGAGGCGAGATCAGCTCTTCTATTCTTTCTGGGGAACTGCCCACTGGAAAGTGGAGCGATGATTTTCCTGGAGGAGTCTGAGCCCACTTTTGTAACTGTTTTTCCTTGCAGCTCGTGTACTCGTGCCTCTATGGTAAAAGTAGGATTTCCATCCCACCATCTCATGTCTTCTCCATGGTTATGCAAGTGAAACCACAGAGTGGCTCACGGTGTGTATCCTCTATATCCTCTCTCTTGAGCAGAAGAACGCTTACTCCTAATAGCTGAGATACTGGTCCATACGGATTGGGGGTAGGACATAGCCTCTTGGAATTGCTGGAACTCCCGGGACAGTTTCTCTACAGCAGAGACACAGGCCCGTAGGGAGGAAGAGAGACTTTCTTCGTATTGCCGGAGTTGGCCAGCCAATTCATCCACCGTTGATCTCTCTTTGTCTTTCCAGGGCATTACTCCTAATGAGTTGGCATATGATGATGGTGCACTCCGTACAAACTTCCGCCACATAGGTCGCGTGCAATTGACTTCATCTGGATCTTTGCATGATTGCCCATTGTCCAAGTCACCATAAATCACTTCCAGCACAGCTAGCTCCCTCAGGTACTGGATACCTTTCTCCATGGTGGTCCACTTGCCTGGGTGACATAGAACATCTTCCTTGAAGGGAGACCTTTCCTTCATACCCAACAGGAATCAACTTCAGAGGCTGAGGACTCGTGCACCTTTTCCAATAGCTTTGTCAATGCCCCCTTCTCTAGAAAGGGATCCCAGCTGCTTGGCTTCCCTACCCTCTAATTCCAGGCTACTGACCCCATTATCCCAGCATCGGAGCAGCCAGGTGACAATGTGTTCACCTGGACGACGGCTGAAATCCTTTTGCATATCTCGCAGTTCACGCGGGGATAGAGATCGGGTAGTTACCGTCTCTTTTATGGGTTCTTCCTCTTCCTCTTCTTCAAGCAATGACTTGCTCTCTTCCCTCTTCGGTCCTTGTAATGGCCCTGTTTTGGAGCACTCTGCCTCCTCGCTCTCTTCCTCTGGCTCCTCCCAGGCAAGACATTACTAGTCATTGCAGAGTACAGCAACGTGCAGAAGCCAACACCAATCTTTAACATGTACAGCAAAGACGAGAGCATGATGCAAATCAAATAAACTGATATCATGATGTACAATCGTTATTATCTCAAGCCCTTCGAGCCCCACGTTGGGCACCAAAAAGAAGTGTCATGGTTTAGCCCCAGCCAACAACTAAGCACCATGCAGCTGCTCATTCACTTCCCCTTCCCCAGTGGGATGGGGGAGAGAATCAGGAAAAGGTTGTGGGTTGAGATAAAAACAGTTCAATAAGACAGCAAGAGAGGACAAAGCAACAACAACAACAACAACAATGACAAAGGAATGTACAAGAACAAGTGATGCTCGATGCAGCAATTGCTCACCACCCCGTGATTGATAGCCTGGTCCTGAGCAGTAATTCCTGCCCTCTGGCTAACTCCAGTTTATGTACTGAGCATGACATTATATGGTAGGGAATATCTTTGGGGCCAGTCTGGGTCAGCTGTCCCAGTTGTGCCTCCTCCCAGCTTTATGTGCACCTCCTTACTGTCAGAGTATGGGAATCTGAAAAGTTCTTGACTTATCACAGAATCACAGAATCACTAGGTTGGAAAGGACCTTTAAGATCATCAAGTCCAAACATTAAACCAGCACCACCATGTCCCCTAAACCATGTCCTGAAGCGCCACATCCACACGTTTTTTGAACACTTCCAGAGATGGCGACTCCACCACCTCCCTGGGCAGCCTGTTCCAATGCCTGACCACCCTCTCAGTGAAGAAATTTTTCCTAATAGCCAATCTAAACCTCCCCTGGCGCAACTTGAGGCCATTTCCTCTTGTCCTATCACTAGTTACTTGGGAGAAGAGACCAACACCCTCGTATCCACAACCCCCTTTCAGGTAGTTGTAGAGAGCGACAAGGTCTCCTCTCAGCCTCCTCTTCTCCAGACTAAACAACCCCAGTTCCCTCAGCCGCTCCTCATAAGACTTGTGCTCCAGACCCCTCACCAGCTTCGTTGCCCTTCTCTGGACACGCTCCAGCACCTCAACATCCTTCTTGTAGTGAGGGGCCCAAAACTGAACACAGGATTCAAGGTGCGGCCTCACCAGTGCCCAGTACAGGGGCACAATCACTTCCCTACTCCTGCTGGCCACACTCTTTCTGATACAGGCCAGGACGCTGTTGGCCTTCTTGGCCACCTGTGCACACTGCCGCTTCATGTTCAGCCGTCTGTCAACCAGCACCCCCAGGTCCCTTTCCGCCGGGCTGCTCTCCAGCCACTCCTCCCCAAGCCTGTAGCATTGCATGGGGTTGTTGTGGCCAAAGTGCAGGACCCTGCACTTGGCCTTATTAAACTTCATACAGTTGGCCTCTGCCCATTGATCCAGCCTGTCCAGATCCCTCTGCAGAGCCCTTCTACCCTCCAGCAGATCAACACTCCCACGCAGCTTGGTGGCATCTGCAAACTTACTGAGGGAGCACTTGATTCCCTCATCCAGATCATCAATAAAGATATTGAATAAGACCGGCCCCAGAACCGAGCCCTGGGGAACACCGCTTGTGACCGGCCGCCAGCCGGATTTAACGCCGTTCACCACAACTCTCTGGGCTCGGCCATCCAGCCAGTTCCTCACCCAGCAAAGAGTAAACCCGTCTAAGCCACGAGCCACCAGTTTCTCCAGGAGAATGCTGTGGGAGACGCTGTCAAAGGCTTTACTAAAGTCCAGGTAGACAACATCCACAGCCTTTCCCTCATCCACTAGGCGGGTCACCTGGTCATCGAAGGAGATCAGGTTGGTCAAGCAGGACCTGCCTTTCATGAACCCATGCTGGCTGGGCCTGATCCTTTGTTTGTCCTGCAGGTGCCCTGTGAGCACTCTCAAGACCAACCGCTCCATAATCTTCCCTGGTACAGAGGTCAGGCTGACAGGCCTGTAGTTCCCAGGATCCTCCTTCCGGCCTTTCTTGTAGACGGGCGTCACATTGGCAAGCCTCCAGTCTTCTGGGACCTCCCCTGTTAACCAGGATTGCTGATAAATGATGGAGAGTGGCTTGGAAAGCTCCTCCGCCAGCTCTCTCAGTACTCTCGGGTGGATCTCATCAGGCCCCATAGACTTGTGGGTGTCCAGGTGGCTTAGCATGTCCTTGACTGCTTCCTCCTGGATTATGAGGAGTATATTGTGCTCTCCATCCACATCTTCCAGCTCAGGGGGCTGAATATCCTGTGGATACCTGGACTGGCTATTAAAGACTGAGGCAAAGAAGGCATTAAGTACCTCAGCCTTGTCCTCGTCCTTGGAGACAATGTTCCCCGCCATATCCAGTAGGGGATGGAGATTCTCCTTGCCTCTCTTTTTGTTGTTAATATATTTGTAAAAACATTTTTTATTATCCTTTACGACTGTGGCCAGACTGAGCTCTAGCTGGGCTTTTGCCTTTCTAATTTTGTCCCTGCTTGACCTAAGGAGATCCTTGTACTCTTCATGAGTTGCCTGCCCCTTCTTCCACGGGTGATAAACTCTCCTCTTTTCCCTGAGTCCCAGCAAAATCTCCCTGTTCAGCCAGGCCAGTCGCCTTCCCCGCCAGCTCTTCTTAACGGCACATGGGGACCGCCTGCTCCTGCGCCTTTAAGATTTCCTTCTTCAAGACTGTCCAGCCTTCCTGGACCCCTTTGTCCTTCAGGACTGTCTCCCAAGGACTCTCTCAACCAGTGACCTGAACAGGCCAAAGTCTGTGGTAGCAGAAGTCCAGAAGGCCAGAAGTCCATGGTAGCAGTTTTGCTGACCCCTCTCCTTACTTCACTCACAACCGAGAATTCTATCATGTCGTGGTCGCTAAGCCCAAGACGGCCTCTGACCACCACATCTCTCACCAGTCCTTCTCTGTTTGTAAACAGCAGGTCCAGTAAGGCACCTCCCCTGGTGGGCTCACTCACCAGCTGCATCAGGAAGTTATCCTCCACACACCGCAGGAACCTCCTAGACTGTTTCCTCTCTGCTGTGTTATACTTCCAGCAGATGTCCGGTAGGTTGAAGTCCCCCACAAGAACAAGGGCCAGCGAATGCGAGACCTCCGCCAGTCGCTTATAGAATGTCTCATCCGTCTCTTCATCCTGGTTGGGTGGCCTGTAACAGACTCCCAGCAGGATATCTGCCTCATTGGCCTCCCCCCTCATCCTTACCCACAAGCACTCTACTTGGTCTTCACAATCTTTGATTTCTCTGCAATCAAAACACTCCCTAACATACAGAGCCACCCCACCGCCTCTCCTTCCCTGCCTATCCCTTCGGAAGAGCTTATAGCCATCCATTGCAGCACTCCAGTCATGAGAAGCATCCCACCATGTTTCTGTGATGGCAACTACGTCATAGTTGTCACGCTGCACAATGGCTTCCAGCTCCTCCTGTTTGGTGCCCATGCTGCGTGCATTGGTGTAGATGCACCTGAGCCGGGCTATCGATTTCAACTCTGGCACGTTGAACCTACCCCTAGGTTCAACTCTAGTGAGCCCGGTTTTAGCCCCTCCCCCCTCCAAATCTAGTTTAAAGCCCTCTCAATGAGGCCTGCCAGCTCATGAGCAAGAATCCTTTTGCCCCTTGGCGTCAGTTGCACTCCATCAGCTGCGAGTAGGCCCGGTGCTGTGTAAACCGCCCCGTGGTCAAAAAACCCAAAATTCTGACGACGGCACCAGCCCCTGAGCCACGTGTTGATCAGGTGTGCTTTCCTGTTCCTTTCAGCGTTCTTCCCCGTCACTGAAGGGAAAGTAAGTACTGCATTGTAAGTATTGTAAGTACTGCAACTACTTAGCCACAACTAAAAACTTCAGTGTGTTATCAACATTATTCTCATACCAACTCCAAAGCACAGCACTATACCAGCTATCGAGAAGAAAAAAAAAGAAAGAAAAAAGGTTATGTGAAAATGAATTGCAAAATAAAGAAAATAAAGAAAATAGCAAAAATTAGCAAAATTATCTTGCTAATGATTACTACAGGAAACAAAGCTAGTAAAGTCTAAAGTCTAAATACTTTATATTCTCTGACAGCACATCAAAGTTGATATCCAAAACTGAAAAGAATGAAACACGGATAGAAATCTTGATGTCAAAAATCTTGACATCTAAGCCTGAGCTAGTCACTCCTATGTCTTTTTTTAATCAAGGTAACATTCACATCAGCTTCTCCTGAGGCAGGTCAGATGCATTTCATTCTAAAGTTGCCTATTTCTATCCACTGATTACAAAATGAAGCCTAGAGTGACTAGCAAGGGCTTAGATATTTAGCTTTCAGCAAAGTGAGTTGACCTTCTCTGGCTGCCAGATGCCCACCCAGCTTCTCTCTCACCCCCTTCCTTAACAGGACAAAGGGAAAAAATAAGACGAAACACCTCATGGATAGAGATAAAGACAGGGAGATCACTTACCAGTTACCATCATGGGCAAAACAGACTTGACTTGGGGAAAATTTATTTAATTCATTGTCAATTAAAATAGATTTGGATATTGAGAAATAAAAGACCAAAACTAAACCACTTTCCTCCCACTCCACCCTTTTTCCCGTCTCAGCTTCACTCTTTTGTTCCTGACACCCCCATCTCCCTGCACCCTGAGCAGTGCAATGGGGATGAGGAGTAGGGGGTTGCAGTCAGTCCATGACAGTTCCTCTCTGCTTCTCCTTCCTTCTCACACCTTTTCCCTGCTCCAGCATGGGTCCATCCCATGGGCTGCCACCATTCAAGACCTGCTCCTGCCTGGGTCCTCTCCACAGGCTGCAGCCCTTCAGGATACAACTGATCCAGAGTGGACTCTCCACCAGCTACAGTTCTTGTCGGGAGAACTTCCTACAGCATGGGCTTTCCATGAGCTGCAGCTTCTTTCAGGAAATATCCACCTGCTCTGACGTGGTCCTCTCCATGGTCTGCAGGGAGATACCTGCTCCACTGTTGTATCCTCCACAAGCTGCAGGGGAATCCCTGCTCTGGCACCTGGAACACCTCCACCCCTCATACTACTCTGACCTTGGTGTCTGCAAGGCTGTTTCTCATGCTTTTTTCCCTTCATTCCTCTTTTCACACTGCTGCGCGGTGTTTTGCCCTATGTTTTTTTGCTGATGGTCTCAGCTTTATCCCTGTGGCTGATCTGTTGCAGAGATGGCTAGAACTGGCTGGAACCAGCTGCACACAGAATGGGCCGCCCCTGGTCTCATCCCATGGGGGCCACCCCTGAAGTCCCCCCACTGACAAAACATTAGCATAGACACCCAATGCAAAACAGCATAGATACAGCACTTCAGACTCCGGAAAGAAATGCCCCTAAGCATTGGACACTCAGAATTCATACATTCATATATTCATAACTGTCTTTTAGAGCATAAACTGTGGGTTGTCCGCTCATCTGCAGGATAACTTCAGGCTGTGGACATACTATGGTACTTTATCAACTTAAAATACTGGTTTTTCAAATAAGACATATAGCTCCACTGCATATGTTATTTTAATGCTTTTTATCAATATTAATTGTGCTTTTCAGTTGTGGAAGAATCACATTAATCTTTTATGCAACTAGTTGTACCTAGAGTAAAGACAAAGATCATTCCAGACTTCTTAGATACAAAATGTCAGCAGGCATATATGTTTGCTCATGAAGAAATGTTAGAAGACAGTAAATATTCCTTCTCCTGCTCCTCTTCCCATATTTCAAATATGTTTGTACCGTATTTCACTGAAGAAGGATAGTTCCCTGCATACAACTGCAAGACACCCACTCCAAACTTCAATGACAAAGAAGGAGCCCAAGGCTCTATCCTTCTGTCCTCTTGCCTGTGTTAAATGGGCAGTGACTTATCTCACCAATATCAGTGGATGCACTTGTCAGCCTGGTTAAATGGAGGAAACATTTAAAACAAAATAGATGTGGAAAGTGGCTGAAAAAATTGAAGTCACTGTCCCAAACAGGAATTCAATAAAACATCTGAGAACAAATTCAAAATAAATTCCCTGGAGCTGTATAAAATATGTGGGAGCTGTATTCCACCTTGTGCAATGGTGTGTGCTTGTATGTGAAATGAGGAAAAAGGAAACAGGAAATCAGAAGAAATCAAAGATTCATGTGGTTTAAAACAACTGTGGACAAGTGCTTGTACTAACTGAAAAGGCTGGTTAGAAAACTGAGAAGGAGGAAGTTGTTTCCTCTGGCTTGATAAGACCATTTGACTTGCTTGTGAAAATCAAAAGGACTGAACCCAAAATAACAGTTCCATCAGTGATTTCTCTTAGCAATTGAAACAACTTGTAAGCCCGAGAAGATTGGCTACCTGTTCAAGGAAAAAACAACCAAACAAAACAAACAAAAAAAACCAACAAAACAAAAACCCCATATCAAGTTTATTTCACAGAATCACAGAATCACCAGGTTGGAAAGGACCTTCAAGATCATCAAGTCCAACCATTAATCCAGCGCCACCCCTAAACCATGTCCTGAAGTGCCACATCCACACGTTTTTTAAACACTTCCAGTGATGGTGACTCCACCACCTCCCTGGGCAGCCTGTTCCAATGCCTGACCACCCTCTCAGTGAAGAAATTTTTCCTAATAGCCAATCTAAATCTCCCCTGGTGCAACTTGAGGCCATTTCCTCTTGCCCTATCGCTAGTTACTTGGGAGAAGAGACCAACACCCACCTCACCACAACCCCCTTTCAGGTAGTTGTAGAGAGCGATAAGGTCTCCCCTCAGCCTCCTCTTCTCCAGACTAAACAACCCCAGTTCCCTCAGCCGCTCCTCATAAGACTTGTGCTCCAGACCCCTCACCAGCTTCGTTGCCCTTCTCTGGACATGCTCAAGCACCTCAGCATCCTTCTTGTAGTGAGAGGCCCAAAACTGAACACAGGATTCAAGGTGCGGCCTCACCAGTGCCCAGTACAGGGGCACAATCACTTCCCTACTCCTGCTGGCCACACTATTTCTGATACAGGCCAGGAGGCTGTTGGCCTTCTTGGCCACCTGGGCACACTGCTGGCTCATGTTCAGCCGGCTGTCAACCAGCACCCCCAGGTCCCTTTCTGCCAGGCTGCTCTTCAGCCACTCCTCCCCAAGCCTGTAGCATTGCATGGGGTTGTTGTGGCCAAAGTGCAGGACCCTGCACTTGGCCTTATTAAACCTCATACAATTGACCTCATCCCATCGATCCAGCCTGTCCAGATCCCTCTGCAGAGCCTTCCTACCCTCCAGCACATCAACACTCCCACCCAACTTGGTGGCATCTGCAAACTTACTGAGGGAGCACTCGATTCCCTCATCCATATCATCAGCAAAGATATTGAACAAGACCGGCCCCAGAACCGAGCCCTGGGGAACACCGCTTGTGACTGGCCGCCAGCCGGATTTAACACCATTCACCACAACTCTCTGGGCTTGGCCATCCAGCCAGTTCCTCACCCAGCGAAGAGTAAAACTGTCTAAGCCACAAGCAGCCAGTTTCTCCAGGAGAATGCTGTGGGAGATGCTGTCAAAGGCTTTACTAAAGTCCAGGTAGACAACATTTAGATTATTTAAAAAAATAAAAATAGTATACTATGTCCTTCCCCAAAATTATTTGGAACGTATTGTACAAATAAGAAGCCGTACACTTTCTTCAAAATGCTGCTTTGTTCATTGATAAGAATTTCTTCCTGCTGCAGTCACTGATATATATAACCTTTCCTCCCCTTCACGCTGCAAATCTGTCTGCTATAAGCTAGAAAAAAAAAATCTTTCAGACATATATGGAATAATCACTGGGAGAGGAGAGGCTTAGAAATCAAACTTACATTCATGCTCTAAGAACAGGATCGAAGCAGTGTGGAATGCATCTAATGTACAACGAGTCTGTACCATGGCAATTCCCTAGGCAAGCCTAGGTGTTGGCAACATCAGGGGACCTTGGTGTGCTGACTGTGGGAGAGATTGCATGGAAGGTGGAGCGGAGTGGAGACATCGCGGCCACACTCTGTGAACAAGGGAATCTAAAGGTACACAGTGTGTACATTAATAAGCTGCACATTTGATGCCCTGGATCAACAGTCTGTCAACTTTTGATGAAATGCTGTACTTGGAGTGAACTTTGCTTATTATAATATCATTGTAATACCAAAATGCACACCCATCTCAAAAATTACCCAGCTCCCAAGGTGCAACCACCCCTCAATGAGTGGGTGCACTGAATTTTTCCTAGTCTGTGCCTTTAAATGCGAAACGAGAGAATTTTGGACCAATTTTGATAAAGCTATGTATCACTCAAGTTCTACCTGCAAAGTAAAACACTATAAAATAGTTTGAAAAGAGCTGGATGTCAGGGAAGTTATCATCGCTTTTGACCTTTAGGATCCGCCAACAGGCTGACCCTCTCTTCCCCCCGCATTGGGACGCCTTTTGGGTGAGATTCGAACACTCGGCTATCCCGAGTGAATCCCCGGGAATTTTAGGAATCTCTATAGAGTTGCTTTATTACCCCATGCGTGTGTAGCCTGACCATAATTAATTTATCGCACGTGCTTTGCAGACAGTGAATTTATCACCAGCAATCTAAAAGAACTTGTGCATCTGTTGCTTCAATAAATCGCACTATTGATTGACTCAGCCGTGTGTGTTGTCCCTGAACGCAACCGTACCTCTGAGTGCGGCCATGTGAATTCAGGTCAGGCTGAGCAGGTAGTGTGATGTTAGTAGTGCATCCGGACCCGTGATAGTCCAACAGGGGGTTGGGCGTGACCGAACTACTAACGCTGATTTTGGGCATCACTCAGAACCTGAGCTCAGCCACCCCCAGTCCCTCTGATATCTGAGGATCAACTGGAAGGCAAGCAGGTTTAGTTTCTGCCAAATTGCTCTGCCTTTTAATGCAACAACATATCTTCAAAGAAAATTTGCCTTGCTCATAGTCTGGCAGGGAAAGAGGATGCTTCTAAACAAAAACAGATGAAAAATCTAAAATATTAAAATTTATCTGACTTTTAAATTAATATAATTATTATAATGAGACCAACTTAATCCTGATTCGCTTAAATTTGTTTCATTATTTCAGTCAGCTAGAAAACACTTTCCTGTTCTCTCCGTCATACACAAGAGAAATTACAAATATTTTTTAAGCATTGAGAATTGCTAGAGAATCTCAAAATCATGCTTTTGGCTAATACCAACAACATAACAGTCATATTCCTCATACAAAAGAGATCTTTTTCAACTACTGGATTTATAAAATATTGTTAAATTGTACTTAATGGCAGTTGCATGAAACACCACAATGCTGTAACTGTATTTCTTTTACTATACACAGAAAAAATAAATTACAAGTAATCAGTGAAATGACACAGCAGGAAAAACCACGCAAATGCAAAATTAATCAATTTAGAATTTGTAGCTGTGTGCTTCTGCTTTTCACCATTTTTCTTTTGCTTTACCCTGTCGCATTGTTTGCTTTTCAAGTCTAGTATGGAAACACCACATAAAGAATCTCCTCACCTTTGAAGCTTTCAACTTCTTCACCCCTATAATTTTCCATATGTCATGTAGCAGCTATTACTCGTGGCTCCTGCAACGCCAGTGTTAGTGAAACCACAGGAACATGACAGTGTGTGTCTGCGCCTAAAGGCTCTGCGGCCTATCAAAGTGAGGTAAATGTTAGGAAGCATCAAAGCATATAATTATCTCATCAGGAAATAATAATCTGGATAATATAGACTTGCCATTTCCTAAATTAAAAGTATTCAGCCAGAGGAGATTTTAAAGACTAGGAAAGGAAACAGTCAGTAACAGCTCTTAACTTGTTTAACAGAAAACAGATTAAGAAATCTGTCCCAGAATCTGGGGTTTTATTTCCATGTCAAATATTGGAGGCACTTATTAAAAGCATAGGAGTTCTTCCTTGGTTTTTTTTGTCTTTTCCTCCTCTCTTTTCTTCCTTCATCTGGTACTTTCTTTGCACTGTTATTACTGCTATGGGCTTGGAGTTAGAAAATTAGGTGGAAAATTCTCCTTTTTTCTTCATTATTATGGGACAAGGTGTTTGAGACTGAAGAATGGGAAATACCATGTTATACAGGGTGTCTGACAGCCATTAGATAACATCATGTATTTATCTGTTGTTCAGTAATGAAATAGTTTAGTCTATGTTAGCTGTCTCTGAAGAATAGCCATTGGGAGGTTAAAAGCTTATGGGTAAGAATCAGAAACCAAGGCAACAAGGGGAACCTCGTGGTTGTTACTACTGCAGGCGGCCCAAGCAAGGAGAACTTACTGGCGAAGCCTTCTTACTCCAAGTACAGGAAACACCACGCTCAAAGGCTCTCGTCCTACTGGGGGACTCAACCACCCTGACATCTGCTGGAAAAGTAGCATGGGGATCTGTAGGCAATCCAGGAGACACCTGGAATGTATGGAGGATAACTTCCTATGCCAGGTGGTAGGCAGCCCTACCAGACGGGATGCCATACTGGACCTGTTGGTCACCAATGCATGTGAGCGAATTGGTGACAGGAAGACTGGAGGCAGCCTGGGTTGCAGTGATCATGCACTGGTGGAGTTCACAGTCCTGAGGGATATGGGGAAAGGTGACAAGTAAAATCAGGGCCCTGAGTTTTAGGAAAGCAAACTTCCAGCTCTTCATGGAGTTCGTCAATAGGACCCTCTGGGAAAGTGACCTCAGGGACAAGGGAGCACAATAGAGCTAGCAGATCTTTACGGATGTTTTCCTTAGAGTGCAAGAGCTCTTGATCCCCAGGTGCAAGAAATCAGGAAAAGAAGGCAAGAGGCCATCATGGTTGAGTGGAGACCTGATGGGCAAACTGAAGGGCAAGAAGGAAATGCACAGGCAGTGGAAGCAGCGACAGGTATCCTGGGAAGAGTACAGGGACACTGCCTGGTTGTGTAGAGATGGGGTCAGGAGGGCCAAGATATGGCTGGAGCTGAACTTGGCAAGGGATGTGAAGAATAATAAGAAGGTTTTCTACAGTTATGTCATCCAGAAAAGGAAGGTCCAAGAAAGCTTACCCCCTTTTATTGAGCAGGACTGGCAAACTGATAACAATAGATGAGAAGGCTGAAGTACTCAATGGCTTCTTTGCCTCAGTTTTCTCCGGCAAACTCTCTTCCCACACCTTTTGAGGGGATGGCCTGCGAGACAAGGACTGGAGGAGCAAAGTCCCTCCCACTGTAATAACAGATCAGGTTTGAGACCATCTGAGGAACCTGAACATGCACAAGTCAATGGGATGTGACGAGATGCATCCCAGAGTCCCAAGGGAATTGGCTGATGTAGCTGCCAAGCCACTCTCCTCTGATATTGGAAAAGTCATGGCAGTCACGGGAAGTCCCTGGAGACTGGAAAAAGGGAAATATTGCACTCATCTTTAAAAAAGGTAAGAAAGGAGGACTCTGGGAATTACTGACCTGCCAGCCTCACCTCTGTGCCTGGGAAGATCATGGAGCAGATCCTCCTAGAAGCTCTGCTAAGGCACATGGAGGACAGAGAGGTGGTTCGAGACAGCGGGCATGGCTTCACCAAGGGCAAGTCCTGCCTGACCAACCTAGTGGCCTTCTAGGATGGAGTGATCACATCAGTGGACAAGGGAAGAGCTATGGATGTCATCTATCTGGACTTCTGTAAGGTCCTTGACAGTGTCCCCCACAACATCCTTCTCTCCACGTTGGAGAGAGATGGATTTAATAGGTGGATGTGGAATTGGTTGGATGATCGCATTGGGAGGGTCAATGGCTCAATGTCCAGATGGAGACTTGTGACGAGTGGTGTCCCTCAGGGGTCTGTATTGGGACCAGTACGGTTAATATCTTCACCAATGACATAGTGGGATCAAGTGCACCCTCAGCAAGTTTGCAGATGACACAAGAATAGTGTGGTTGACATGCCTGAGGGACAAGATACCATCCAGAGGGACCTGGACAAGCTTGAGGCACGGGCCTCATGAAGTTCAACAAGGCCAAGTGCAGGGTCCTGCACCAGGTCAGGGCAACCCCTGGTATCAGTTCAGGCTGGGGGATGAAGGGATGGAGAGCAGCCCTGCCAAGAAGGACTTTGGGGTACTGGTGTGTGAAAAGCTGGACATGAGCAACCTGATCTGCTTGAAGATGTCCTTGCACATTGCAGTGGGGTTGGACTATATGTCCTTTAAATGTCCCTTCCATCCCAATGGTTATATGATTCTATGATTCTATGAGCCGGCAACGTGCGCTCGAAGCCTAGGAGGCCAACCGTATCCTGGGCTACAGCAAAAGAAGCGTGGCAAGCAGGTCAAGGGAGGATTCTGTCCCTCTACTCTGCTCTAGTAAGACCTCAGCTGGATTGCTGCATCCATCTCTGGAGCTCTCAGCACAGGAAAGACATGGGCCTGTTGGAGCAGGTCCAGAGGAGGGCCACAAAAATGCTCAGAGGGATGGAACACCTCTCCTATGAGGACAGGCTGAGCGAGTTGGGGTGGTTCAGCCTGGAGAAGAGGAGGATCCCAGGAGACCTTATTGCAGCCTTCCGTTTCTTAAAGGGGGCTTAAAAGAAAGATGGGGACAGACTTTTTACTGGGACCTGTAGTGACAGGACATTGGGTAATGGTTTTAAACTAAAAGAGGGTAGATTTAGCCTAGTCTAATGAAGACATTTTTCACAATGAGGGTGGTGAACCACTGGCACAGGTTGCCCAGAGAGGTGGTAGATGCCTCATCCCTGGAAACATTCAAGGTCAGGTTGGACAAGGCTCCGAGTGACCTCATCTAGTTGAAGATGTCCCTGCTCATTGCAGGGAGGTTGGACTAGATGACCTCTAAAGGTCCCTTCCAACCCAAAGATTCTATGATTCTGTGATTATGTTTTCCCTTCTTGCCCTCTGTTCCAGTCACAGAGGAGATGCTTATTAATTTACCCGTTAAATATAGTTGTTGGCTTTTACTTTTAACTCACATATTTAATTTTATTTAAAATTTCATTATATTTCTTTTATGCTGTCTAGAATATTTTAATACTGAGAGCAAGAAATCATGCTTTTTGTCAATTTCTAGAGGGAAATGCCTGCAAGATCACACTACTGTAATATGCAATAAGAGAACCTGTAAAATCCTTTATAATGGAGGTATAGTGTATGAATGGAGTCATCATACGTCTTCATGTCAGAACAGCTGCACTATTCACTGACACACAGACCTCTTCATTAGCTTAAGGCCCTTTACACACTGAAGCCATTTGAATTCATTCTTTGACCCTGGAAAAAACTCAGTGTTTGACATATTAATGCTATTCTGGCTCCAGGAGAATATCACAAACAAAATCTTTTGATTTGCCAAAAAAAGGGATTAAGACACTGGTCTAGGGACAACCGGAAAATGACCTGTGTTTTGTAATTTTCTACAGATAAAATTAGACATTGAATATAATTTTTTTTTTTTTGAAAAATTAAAAAGGAGTCATTACTGGTAATATAAAATGATTAGAAAAAAAAACTGTAGTCCAGCTATAACCTTTTTCTAAGGGGTTCAGAGAACTTTTTAAGATTTGAGACAAATGTGAATGCATTTTATAGGATGAAAAACACCTTGATACTTTCAAATTCTGTGTAGATATCAATGACTGTTCAACCAACAGTAGATTTGAAATTAAAAAATGCATTCCAAAAGTTTCTGGGGTACTTTAATACAGGCATCAGCTCCTCAAGATACAGTATTTTGGAAAATTTATATCATGCATCTCATCTCATCTCCAAGTATTTTAAATTTCTAGGTCTCATATGTTCATTTAGGAATAAGAAAGCCCATAAAATGTTGTCTTTTATGTGTTTTATCAAGGATGTTACAGCATATATGTTAAAATATTGTTAATTCTATAACTGGATTGGACAGAGAAAGAAATACCAAAAAAAAAAAAAAGAAAGAAAGAGCAGGGGAAAGGGATCAAATGCAGAATCTAAAATATTAAAGGTAAGAAAATCAGGAAGAAGAAAAATGATTAATACTTTTTGGAACTGATTCTAATTTTCCTCAAGTCAGTCATAAACCTGAGAATAAATTAGCAGAAATCAGATCAGACCCTAAATCAGGTAGTTGACTGGGATTTTTAGTTCTCTGTAGGCACTAGCAGGCTACCAACCAGGGATTGTCCAATTGTTGTAGCTACAGTAGCAAAACTCAAAACTGCTTTCTACCCTCTGAGGATTTGACCTGTTGTTTTGAAATTCCACAGTTATTGAATTAGAGGTGATGGAAAAACAAACAGAAAAACCTGAATCACTCTGAGTTTCCACTGTGTCATTTAGTTGTTGCTTTGAAAATCCCAGGCAGAGTGAAACAAACCAGCTTAGTGAGGGATCCCAGTGGAGCACTGTCCCTGGCAACAATAGTCATGTAAAATGAGTTTCTGCACCCTCTTCTTGCTCATGTATCTATCCCTGGTTTGGAAACATGGAAATACTATAGTCAGAGCAATTTTTTAGTCAATTGGTATCTGTAAATATGCAAATGAGAAGTTACATAATACTGTGTTTTCTGATAGAGCATATTTTGAAAGAAAGTTCATGTCACTCTGCAAATTGGAATTGTCTCTATTTTTGTATATCACCATCATAGTAGTTTATATTTTTATGTTCTGTTGCAATCTTTAAAGATTAGAAAACTGTTGTCTTTTGTTATGCTTATTTAGGGACAGTTTTAGTATGTCAACCAACTGAGGTCCCACCTATGCTTCTTGCACACAGTTTATTTTTCCTATGATACTAGGCATAAGTTCCTATAATATTTTTTTCTTTCAGTTTAATCAACCCTAAAATATAGATAAATGCATTCTCTGTTGTGTCTTAATTCAGCCTGGTTTAGAGCACTTGGATCTTACAGGCAGTGTATGTATGATTAGGAGAGCCAGTTGCATCCAAAGTGGCTGAAAGTGATTAGTAGCAAAAACTGAAAGGAAGAATATCAGAGATGGTAAGAGTATGAAAGTGAGTCCATGCTGGGCTAAAGGTTTCCAGAATGCAGTAATTGAGAATTCATTTTCAGTAAAAGGCTGATTCTCTTATGCAAATTCTTGATCTATTTGGTATCCAAAACAATCACTTCCCTACTCCTGCTGGCCACACTCTTTCTGACACAGGCCGGGACGCTGTTGGCCTTCTTGGCCACCTGGGCATACTGCCGGCTCATATTCAGCCGGCTGTCAACCAGCACCCCCAGGTCCCTTTCTGCCAGGCTGCTCTCCAGCCACTCCTCCCCAAGCCTGTAGCGTTGCATGGGGTTGTTGTGGCCAAAGTGCAGGACCCTGCACTTGGCCTTATTAAGCCTCATACTGTTGACCTCATCCCATTGATCCAGCCTGTCCAGATCCCTCTGCAGAGCCCTCCTACCCTCCAGCAGATCAACACTCCTGCTCAACTTGGTGTTGAGCTGGTATACCAGCTATCAGGAAGGAACTTAATTCTATCCCAGCTAAAATCAGGACAAGTAGTAACAATTATTGTGGTCTTTCTTTAAACAAATCTTATGTCTTTACAAGTTGAATGACTTTCTCTGTGGAACTTTCACATAATATATCTTTAGAGCCTCTATTCTACTTCAATAATTGCCCACAGTCATACCTTTAGTTTTAGTTCCTGTGCTGTATCTGTTTACTCCATTACCAAATGTTCCTTTCCCAACTCCCCCTACCTTCTAAATACTTTATTTTCCTTTCTGTAGGTCCTGGTAGTCTGACTGCTACCACTACTTCTTGTTAATCACATGAAATTCCATGGATACATCCACAAGATATAAGCTAGCTCCAAATATTCAGTTATCCTTACATGAAATAACATAACAGCTCTGGAAGTACTAGTTCAGCTAATCACTTATCCCAAGCGAGTTGCCTGGTTTCTCAGCAAGATTACTGATTGCTCAGTCAAAGTAAAGCACTGCACTGACTCAGATGTAGCATATGTAGTTATGGAACTAGCTCATGTATAATTCAGTTAGATGTCTGTTAATTGCATTATATTACCTGGAGCAGATATTGCCTACATTTCTAAAAATAAACAGGTTTTGTTTAAAATTAAAAGAAAAATCTTAAGGAGGGAGTGCAAACCATGAAAATGGCATCCAAGCCACAGTTGATAGTATAGATTGTTTTAGAAAAGTAAAGCAAGAGATGAAATAACCACATACTTTCACTCATTGTAAAGAAGTATCAGCATGTCACTTGCGGCCAAGAAGAATGGACCTATTTGTCCCTATTTGAATATGGTCTTTCATTAGACATATGGCTGGCATTTTCAAAGATTATATTATTTAAATCACATTAATTAAAATATATTAAAATAGATCACTCCTCAATGAGAAAAGCATTTAAAAAAATATGCTCCATTCTGTCCCCTATTCTATGCCTTCATTCCCATGTTAGACCCATCTACTGTTTTCCAGTGAGTTCACAAATCTTGACTATTGAACTGAAACAATAAGCAGAGTCATGTATACAAAAAAATATAGAAGTTACTGTATACAGTAACTCAACATAGCTAGCTCACAGTATGAGGTCTTTGCTTTTTGTTTCCCTGTGACTACCACCACTTTTATCCAAGGAATTGCTTAAGTAAAATGTTACAGAATAGCAAGAAAGTTTCGAAAATGTACAACACAATTAAAAACAGGCAACTCCTGCATTATTTAGGCTGGGAGTCAACATGGTTCCACGTTCCAGTTTCAGCCATGACTCTGACTTTGGACAACTTTGTTGACTTTTTCTCCTTGTTCCTTATTCAGCTCAGCTGCACAGCTGAGTAAAAAGCAAGTTACAGTGACAGCCAGCTGCTGTGCCTAACACATACTCTCTGGGGAAATAAATTGAAAAGGAATAGGGAGGGATCAGAACACACTAAACCACCTACGATTTCAAAATAGACAATTGCAGGTAGCAAAGAAGTGTCTAAATAACGTACACAATCTGAGTGTCCTTAGTGGGCATCACCAAGATTTTTCTTCTTGACCAGGTTTTTATTCTCAAGAAAAAACACAGTTGCTGACATTTTCTTATGAGGTGACAAAACACTGTTTAATACCTGGCACTTGGATTCTACCTTCTGTACATCCTGTTTTCTGCTTATGATAATAAACGTGTTTCATTTAAAACTGTGTCAGGGCAAACAGTGCTAGTGTTTGGCAGCATATGTGTAGTCACTGAGCTATGAGCAGTAAAATTCTGTAACAATGTAAAATCTTGCTAAAGATCCCACTGTCTTTCTAATCAGAATGGATTTAAACAGTGTGAGTGAGAGGAGTTTCAATGCTCCATCACTGAGCAATATCAGGATTGAGACATACTGGCACAGCAGTGTGGAGAGCAGATAACTGCTGATATCCTTTTTATAGCAGACACCATTTCAACTTTGATAACATTCATCATCAAGTTGGCCTTGTGAACAGTGATAGCTTGTGTGTTTGCCAATGGGATTAATACCACCTATTCTGGGTTTTGTGCCGAATGAGGAGGAAGTGTAGCTTGCTGTTGCAGATTTTGTAAATACATATGACTTCAAGCAAATAAACAAATTTAGAGTTAGGTGCCTAAAATTAGGTATCTGAATTAGTGGTTAATAAATGACTACACAGTGGGCTGTTGTGTTGCTCTAGGACAAAGTAAAAACCCTAATTTTTTTACAAAAAACAAGAAATATGGGGGGGGGGGGGTTTGTGTGTTACCTGATACAGTTTATTTCTCAGTCCATGATGAACCTATTTAGTAAAGAGAACAACCATAAGGTCCCCATGAATGAAAGGCAGTAGGCAGTCTCTCTCATAGTGTGCCTTGCACATGTTCACAGGTTTCACACTCTTCTTAGTCTTTAGCTTAGTCACCAATGACAGGTCACAACTGTAAGGATAGCTGTATTTCAGCTTGGTCCCTCGATCAATCCCCAGTTTGTTTTCACTGCCATGGGTGCTAGCAGTGTAATTCTGGGACTGTGCCACAACCACCAAATGTTTGTTTTGAAAGTAGTTTTTGGGGTAAGTGAAGCTAAGTAGCGTGCTCTTTCTCAACCTGCTTCATAGCACTAAATATAATTGTGAACAGTTTATTGCGGAATTATTCGTCTTACACACTTAAGACAGCAGAAGACAACGTACTTCTGTGAAGCATCTTGCCCGAGTATGGTGATTTAAATTCTGTGATGCCAATACATTTTAAAGCACATAGTTTTAGTGTCATTGTTATCTAACCCTTATTTATAACTTATAACTGGCAAACACTGAGGTACAGAACAGAACTCTGCAGCATACAGATACAGCTGAAAACATAACACAGCCCAAGCATTTTCATTTCGGAATGAGCTAGGAATCTGATTTATTAAATGTACTCTATCAATGTTACACCAGCGATGGAGTGGTTACAGAACCCTTTACATTGTAAGAATGTATAATGACAATTCCTCCTTAAAAAGAAAGAGGATTTTTTACAATATGCTTAGTATTTTTCAACATGCTGGGCTGTGTAGAACAGATAATAAGTTGAAAATTAAGACTGTCAGCAGTACATTTTACAGATGAGCACGTAAGTCAGTCAAATCCGGAATGTATAATGAACTTTTTGTTTGGATTCTTCTGAGGGGAAGAAGAGCTGAGCTGGGTGGTTTAGCTTTGGGGTTTTGTTCCCTTGTTTTGTGGAAGGGGCAAGAAAGAGAACCTCATGGGGGAAGGGAACTGAGCAGTTCATTACAGCTTTAGAAAGCATCCCTAGAAGTGCTGTGACAGAAATAAAAATATTCTTTACCATTATCTTGCAATTTAAACTACTATAATAAATATTCAATAGGCAGAAATCTAAAGCCCTTCATCAGTACATGCAAATCATTTTTACAGCAATAACTGCAACAAGATAAATGTTCTTGGCATTAAACACAGATGTCCAACTAATTTATGAAGAAAAATTCTTTAGGTTTTTTTAGATCCATCTGAAAATGTACATTGTATTATCACTCATTGTCATTATTTTCAGGTTTTAGCTACTCAAATATTTATCAAATATTTTCTTTGATGATTGGCAGCATGTTCTACTGAGTCCATATTCTGGCTCCCTTATTCACAGTTACTGGATATATTCTCCATGTATACTTTACTTGCATTGAGCTGGACATCTTGAGGAGCAAGGTGCTATTCAATAAAAGGAAGCCAGAACATGACTCCAAATGCTCATGTAATTGGGCATTTGGTCATGATTTATCAGAAAACATTTTCAGAGAGATGTTAAATAATCATGCAACTCACATTTTACACTGTTTTAGTTATGTCAGATGTAGAGCATTATTCTGAGAGAGGGTGGGGGATTAGTAGGAGATGACAACTAAATATCTAAGGTAAGAAAAATAAAAAAAAAATCCATGTAAAAAGGATAAGAACATTAGGCCTGGACTAGTGGATAAACAATGCCTGCCTTCTGATTCAGCCTCTAAATGATGAATAGATATTCTCGGTGAGATAGGTAGAAGTGATGTGGTAACAAAAACTAACAGGAAATCTGAACTAAATCTGAACTGATCTGAACTGAACAGATGAGCAGACAAAATAAAACAGGAAAAATAAACAATATTTGAAGAGAAGTCTAATACATTCAAAATTAAAGACCAAAATGGATAAAAGTGATAGCTGGATGTTAGATCCTCATGAGGCTTTTATTGCTTTGATGAAAATATGATCCCCCAGTCTCTTGCAGCTTTAGCACTTTACAGTGGAGAATCATGTTCATATTTTGTTCTTCAGTACACTATACATCTGATAATCTCTGAACACTTGGATTTGCCTCCAGTGTAACACCTATAATAAGATAGATTCTTATTAATCTATAATAATAATAGATAAATTATTATTATTTATAATAATAATAGATAAACACATATGACAAAGCATATGGTTGGTATAATGTTAGTGTATCACATCAAAATTATTAGCGTGGATAAATTTTATCCACTGCATTCAATAACCCAAAGAATTTATGATGGAACTTTCTGTTGTTCGTTCAGCCAGAACAGCACATTCATGTTTTTCTTATTGAACACATTCTTAAATTTGGTTGGACGTAATGATCGTAAAGGTCTTTTCGAACCTTAATGATTCTGTGATTCTGTGATTTATATTGTAAAAGTATAGAGAATTCCTAGAATGGAGATCACTGACAAAAAATAAGACTTGTGCTCCAGACCCCTCACCAGTTTTGTTGCCCTTCTCTGGACACGCTCCAGCACCTCAACATCCTTCTTGTAGCGAGGGGCCCAAAACTGAACACAGGATTCAAGCTGTGGCCTCACCAGTGCCGAGTACAGGGGCACAATCACTTCCCTACTCCTGCTGGCCACACTATTCCTGATACAGGCCAGGACGCTGTTGGCCTTCTTGGCTACCTGGGCACACTGCCGGCTCATGTTCAGCTGTCTGTCAACCAGCATCCCCAGGTCCCTTTCTGCCAGGCTGCTCTCCAGCCACTCCTCCCCAAGCCTGTAGCGTTGCATGGGGTTGTTGTGGCCAAAGTGCAGGACCCTGCACTTGGCCTTATTAAACCTCATACAGTTGGCCTCAGCCCATGGATCCAGCCTATCCAGATCCCTCTGCAGAGCCCTCCTACCCTCCAGCAGATCAACACTCCCACCCAACTTGGTGTCTTCTGCAAACTTACTGAGGGAGCACTCGATTCCCTCATCCATATCATCAACAAAGATATTGAACAAGATGGGCCCCAGAACCGAGCCCTGGGGAACACCGCTTGTGACCGGCCACCAGCCGGATTTAACGCCATTCACCACAACTCTCTGGGCTCGGCCATCCAGCCAGTTCCTCACCCAGCGAAGAGTAAACCCATCCAAGCCACAAACTGCCAGTTTCTCCAGGAGAATATTGTGGGAGACGCTGTCAAAGGCTTTCCTAAAGTCCAGGTAGACAACGTTCACAGCCTTTCCCTCATCCACTAGGTGGGTCACCTGGTCCTAGAAGGAGATCAGGTTGGTCAAGCAGGACCTGTCTTTCATGAACCCATGCTGGCTGGGCTGATCCCTTGGTTGTCCTGCACATGCCCTGTGAGCACTCTCAAGACGAACAGCTCCATGATCTTCCCTGGTACAGAGGTCAGGCTGACAGGCCTGTGGTTCCCAGGATCCTCCTTCCAGCCTTTCTTGTAGACGGGCGTCACATTGGCAAGCCTCCAGTCTTCTGGGACCTCCCCTGTTAACCAGGACTGCTGATAAATGATGGAGAGTGGCTTGGCAAGCTCCTCCGCCAGCTCTCTCAGTACTCTCGGGTGGATCCCATCAGACCCCACAGACTTGTGGTGTCCAGCTGGTTTAACAGGTCCTTAATTGCTTCCTCCTGGATTATGGGTGGGTTATTGTGCTCTCCATCCCCATCTTCCAGCTCAGGGGGCTGAATATCCTGTGGATACCTGGACTGGCTATTAAAGACTGAGGCAAAGAAGGCATTAAGTACCTCAGCCTTGTCCTCGTCCTTGGAGACAATGTTCCCCGCCATATCCAGTAGGGGATGGAGATTCTCCTTGCCTCTCTTTTTGTTGTTAATATATTTGTAAAAATATTTTTTATTATCCTTTACGACTGTGGCCAGACTGAGCTCTAGCTGGGCTTTTGCCTTTCTAATTTTGTCCCTGCTTGACCTAACGAGATCCTTGTACTCTTCATGAGTTGCCTTCCCCTTCTTCCAGAGGTGATAAACTCTCCTCTTTTCCCTGAGTCCCAGCAAAATCTCCCTGTTCAGCCAGGCCGGTTGCCTTCCCCGCCAGCTCTTCTTATGGCACATGGGGACCGCCTGCTCCTGCGCCTTTAAGATTTCCTTCTTAAAGGCTGTCCAGCCTTCCTGGACCCCTTTGTCCTTCAGGACTGTCTCCCAAGGGACTCTCTCCACCAGTGGCCTGAACAGGCCAAAGTCTGCCCTCCGGAAGTCCATGATAGCAGTTTTGCTGATCCCTCTCCTTAGCTCACAATTGAGAATTCTATCATGTCGTGGTAGCTAAACCCAAGACGGCCTCCAGCCACCACATATCTCACCAGTCCTTCTCTGTTTGTAAGCAGCAGGTCCGGCAAGGCACCTCCCCTGGTGGGCTCACTCACCAGCTGTGTCAGGAAGTTATCCTCCATACACTCCAGAAACCTCCCAGATTGTTTCCTCTCTGCTGTGTTATACTTCCACTTCCATGAGATAGTTTAGAGATGTTTTGTTACATAGATTAATATAATTAATAGAAATTAATCATGCATGTGTTGAGGTGGTCATGTAGGATCATGGCCCAACTGGATATAAGAACAGAATAGATCAGTGCTTAGAAGAGCCCCATTTCAATCCAGCGGGATGTTGTTCCAAGAGTCCTTGCAACAAACACTTGCAACACCCTCTTTACTGTGACCAACCATCCTGTCACAGAGATTCAGTTCCCTAAGCAACCATTAGACTATTCAAAAGATCCCAATAAATTAGGCTTTTTTTGTTTGTGTGTTTGTTGTTCATTTTTTAATATACATTCTGACCATGATTGCAACAGTGTTCAATTACAAAAGTGTGTGGAAAATGCAAAAAAGAGAAGAGAGGTGCAAAACACACACAAACAGCATAGACATGGAAATTCTTGTACAACCTTTTCTTACATATTCCGCATTTTCCACTTCACTTCCCACCTGTGCTCAGAGGAATAACTAGTGTTAAAGTAAATGGCAAACAGTGGATGGCAGATGAAAAAAAGTGTGAAATTAAGCACAGCCATTCTTAAAGTATAAGGTTTAATATCACCTTAAGTAAAAAAGAGCTATACTTCTCTTTTATGCCTTACTTTTATGATGGAAATATTAGTAACCATCTGTGCATTGGAATTAGCAGATTTTTTTGCAGTGAACTATATATAAATAGTTAGCTAGCTCTATCACAGGTATTTGTGATGATTCCTTTAGAAAGATAATATAGATAAAAATTCTACAAATATCAAGGTAAGGTAGTTGACAGAGTCTTCTCTAGGAGCTATTTCAAACAAAAGATGATTAAAATAATAAGTAGTAGTCTAGGCTAACTATCCATAAGTTTCTGGAATAAGTTACAGTCTTTATTCAAGCTCTAGTCACACTTCAATTTGAAGTCGAAAAATCACACCACAGTCTTAGGCAGCAAGGATCCCTTTCTTCAAGTAATAGTCTGATAATACCACTGTGTCACAAAATTATCCACTGGTAAATTCATTGCATCTGTTTCTTATTCTTTCTGTTTTTCCTTTGTAAAATCTTAATGGTATATAAAAATGAATGAAAAGTAGTATTTGTGATTCATTTTTTATTTAATATTGCATGTCAGATTGTATTTTCTTCAACTGAGAAAATCCTCCCCAAATAATGGATTTGAGTGGATACAATATGTTCATAACATGGCCTTATCTATCATAGGCTGCCATTTTAGATATGCAGCCCAGGAGCTGTAAAATGTCTTTTTTCCTGTAGGAAATTTTTAGTCTGAAGAACAGTCCAAAATAAAGCTTATAGTATTTTGCTCTTGCAGGATGGCTGGAATTTTTTAGTCCTGGTACAGGATATCCCAAGGAAAAAGCTTACAGCTGTCAAGCCTTTTATCCTAAAATTTCTGTGTTGAATTTGAAAAGCACTTTCCATTTTGTGAATATAGCTGTGGGCAAAGAGGACCCAAAACTTTTGTGGTTTCTAATGGTTTTATCTTTATATCAAAAAAAGAGAAAGACAATGAAAGCTATTGAGACTGAAACTGAATTACTGATTTAAAAAATGATATGTGGGGAGCGGGGGGTGTTCCAGTTCAATATCCTGTTTGTAAAAGGAATGGGAATGCTTCAGGGATGAAATATGCTCAAACTTACACATGGGTGACAAATAGAATCTTACAGTCACATTTGGACTTAAGTTAATAATTCACACTTGAACTATTAATCCTCTATTTTGCTTTCTAAGTACCTATAAAAGGCATGATATGCTAATCAAAGGAGCTGATGGTTACCACATATACGCAATTTGTTTTCCAGCTCCTGTTGGCACCTAAGTGATCATCCTCATGACAGCATGGTATGCAACAGATCGGTGTATTTCTGTATTACTACATCAACAAGGTATCTTTTATTTTTTGTTCTTTCTGTATGTCTATTACTGCACTGAATTAATTTATTTTATTGAATGGGTGTAAGCATTTGGTACAATTTGTGGATTATATAATTTCTTTGCCACCTTCTGTCATTCAGGCCATTTACTCTCTTTTTTTTCATTTTTTTTTATTAAACACTTGACATATGTTAGTGTCAGTATGCTCCTTTCTTTCAAAAACCTTATTTCCCTGTCTACAGGGTCTTTGCTTAAACTTTTATTTTCTAAACCATACAGGCTAATCTTTCTTTGTAATTCAGACTTGTAGAACCTGAATCATTTTGTTTACCCTCTGCTGTACCTTTTCAATCTCAACAATGTACTTCTTATATTGAGAAGAATAAAATTACATGTGATAAAAAAAATCAATTCCATTTTTAAACCATTATCTGGGGACCAACATAAAATGCATTATTAGCAGTGCATTTTTTCTTTGAAGCCAGCATCAGTTGTGATATGAATTCAGGTCTCTGTGACTGCAATAAAAGTAAATAGAGTATAATGGGCCAAGGTGTTATACAGTACAAGGCTTTTCAAGCTAAATTTTGTCTCACAGTCAAATGAGTTTGACATGTTACCATGGGCATTAGTGTATGTAAGATTCACAGTCAATGCAAGCCCTAAAAAGAGATTGGAGGTCAAACCAAGAGTATCTGTGCAAAATTGAAGTAATTTATTAGGTATCTATTGTAAGCACCAGCTGGAGCCATGTGTCATGTAGTAGGTTTTAAAGGTCTCACATATATGCAAGGTGTTTCACAGAACAAATTAAGTCAGGAAAGTTTAAATTTTAAGATTATTCTGTGGCTTCAGTTATACAGATCCTTGGAGTTGAAGTTTAAGTTTGTGCTTAATATTAAACACTTTGCTTCATTAGAGTCAAACAACATTCAGAATTGCAGAAAATGAGAGCATTCTAAAAAAAAAGAGAAAAGGAGGATGAAGTAAAAGACAACGAGATTATCTTACCAATGTTCTCATTTAATTTTCATCCATTCCTAAATATTGTAGTCCTATTGTTTCACTAAAATAGCAGAATTTATGTTGATGAATTAATCCAATGAGAAAACAGTATAAAGACTGGATCACTTCAGCTCTACCCTGCTCTACTAGCTGAACAAATCAATGGCTGCATTCCAACATACAGTGATGTAATTCATTTGTATCTTAAAATGAAATCTTCAACGACCCACACTTCTTTTTTTTTTTTTCCATTCGAGACAACAGTACCATTAGATGGCACTCTGGGTAAAGTTGAAAAATTACTTTGTAAGGCTGTTGCAACTCAAGTATTTAATCAAAGCATGGTAGAAGAGAAAATAGCAAATGTGTCATCAAATGAAAAGATATCCATATTCATTATACTTTCAACAGTCTATAATGAACGTCAAAGAATTATTTGGTATTACATTTGAAAACGACATTTTGCACCACTTTTTGGTTTTTTTTTTTTTGAGATGAGAGGTAATGAATGCTCACTATAAAGAAGATATATTGATTTGTTCTTTTTTAATCTTGTTTTCAGCTTTCTATAGGAGATATTAAAGGCAAAACAAGAACATCAATATCTAATGATGTAAGACAAGTATCTCACAACATGAACATTTGATGGTATTATTCACTGTTTGAAAAAGCAAGTTATCTCTTAGGCATGTGTAGCCATCTCATAGATATTTTATCTGAAAGTGAAAGCCTGAAACAATTTTGACTAATATCAAGCTTGGCTTTCCTTTACTTTGTATGTGTAAGCATAAAAGTGCAAGGAAAACATGTTTTTGAAAGGATGTTCCAAGATGCTTGTTTTTTCTTGACAGAGGAAGTCTCCATGTGAAAAAGAAGCAAGCAAAAACTGTGAAACTCAAAGCAGTCAATTATTTAAGCAAAAAATTCTGCTCCTAGAACTTCTAGGACAGTCTATCTTTTCATCTGTGTCTACCACTACAGTCATCCTACATCCTGGTGGACACAAACCCAATAGAATATTTAGGTAATGATACACAAAATAAATCTTTAAAAACTTGTCCTTTGGCTTCAAAATTACCCTCAGCTAAACTCAAGCAACCATGAAGCCAGTGGAACCCTGTGCATTTTCAAAGGTACATTGATGCTGGGTGAAAGCCTTAATCATTAAATTATTACCTGACTTGTTTCGTATGCAAATTTAGATTGCCACAGTAAGAAAACCTTATACTTCAGAGGTTTAATTCTACTTTCAAGCTGTACTTAATAACTTGTTTTCACCCAGTGTTCCAAAATGTTCCAACAGCTGTAGATTTAATCTCTAGACACCTCTATCCTGACTAAAGCATCAAACATATTGCAAGGAAAAGTTGTGAATTCTAAATTAGGCTTTTTATCATGAACACTAGGTAATATGCTTCGCTCTGCTCTATGGTGTGAAGAAGAGCAAATGAAAGTTAAAGGGCTGGAAACGTCTTCCAATATGTATCTGGGGAGTAAAATATTCTCAGTAATCTTCTGCTGCTTCAACCATGTGAAGCTAAGTTACTAGAAAATTGTATTTTGGAGGCTCTCCAAATTTTTAGGGTCAAGTTGTCAAATAATTTATGTCGTGTGGACTTTCATATGCTGAGGAGTTCCTTAGAAAAGTCTTTGGTAATTGATGATGCGATAGTGACACTGTCTCCTATATATCAGATGAAAAATATAGCCTGAATATAGTATTAGTATCCACTCACAACCTTACTTATAATACTACCCATTAATAGTACCAGAAGAATAGTTGATATTTCAAAACTGCTTCCTGCATTTTATAGCTTGTTTCTATTACCACTGTTGATAAACATTAATTTCTTCTCCTTCCTGCCCACCGCTGCATTGCCACAAGAACTCCCATTCTCCAGGAATGATGGTCTTGTTTGACATTTAGACACAGGTTTGAAGCTGGCTTTCCTTCTGTGTGCAGCCTTCACAAATTATGCTCCGCTCAAGTACCTGTAGTGTGGGGAATTTCATAGTTCTGCCACCACTGGGCCACTATAGGCTAGAGCCATCTTCAGTCATTGCCAGATGATTCAGCTGAGCGCTGATAGTGCTGTTATTCACTTTGTAAGTCTGTGTTAAGAAGGTTAGGTAGTAAAGCATTTAAACTGAAAAAAAAAGAAAAAATATTTCAAGATGAAAGCTTTTAAAATTGGAGAATTTTCATTCACATCTGTGGTGGTTTAGCTCCAGCCAGCAACTAAGCACCACGCAGCTGCTTGCTTGCCATGCTCCCCCACAGCCAGGTGGAATGGAGGAGAGAATCAGAAAGAAAAAACTCATGGGTTGAGATAAAAACAGTTTAATAGGACAGCAAAGGAATAGGAAATAATAATAACAACAGCAGCAATAATAACAACAATAATAATAGCAATATCAATGATAAAGGAATATAGAAAAACAAGTGATGCACAATGCAACAATTGCTCACTAGCCTGTCCCTGAGCAGTGATTCCCACGCCACAGCTAAGTCCAGTTTATACATGGAGCATGATGTTATATGGTAGGGAATATCCTTTTGGCCAGGCTGGGTCAGCTGTCCTGGCTATGCCCCCTCCCAGCTTTTTGTGCACCTCCACACTGGCAGAGCGTGGGGATCTGAAAAGTCCCTGATTTAGCGTAAGCACTACAACTGCTTAGCAACTACTAAAAACATCAGTGTCTTATCAACATTATTCTCATACTAAGTCCAAAACACAGAACTATACCAGCTATTAGGAAGAAAATTAACTGTATCCCAGCCAAAACGAGGACAACCTCACAGATTGTTTTCTACCTCTTGGTTATAGCGTAGTAAAATGTATCTTCTCAGAGACTTATTCTTCCTTCTTCCTTTGCAATAGTCCCTTTGATGTCTTTTGAGCAGACTTCTTCTTATCTTGCCCTTGACTATTATCAACACTGAAAGATTTGCTTAGAGGTAGTTTTTCTTCACCTATTGGTTTCTTTTTTATTGTTCATTCAACCAGCCAATTAAACTAAACCAATGTAGTCCATTCCGTAAACATTTCAGCCACTGGATCCATAAAGATCTTTTGATTTGAATTTCTATATGAAATTTCAGAGTTTCCTTTGCAATGGGAACAGTAGTCTGTTATTTTATTGATGCTTCAGGACTTCATCAATGGATGAATGAACTAATTGAACTGTTTTCAGTATAAATCTAAGTTGTTTTGCTGAAAAATTCAATTCTGTGAAATATCAGTATTTTTAAAGATAAAATAAAAAAAGTATCAACACAACAGCTTTTGTTTGGTTGGTTGGTTTATTTTCAAAACTACCTTTTTTGGTGCAGGAGAATGTGAATACAAAGATAGAGAAGGTGGAGAAAGAGAGGCTTTTATCTGTGTATCAGGACACAAAATGTCATGTTATACCCAGTTTCAGGTAGAAAATTTGCAGTTGTATTCCATTGCAGTTCACCTAGATAGGAAAACACAGAAAACCAGAACACTATGAGCCAAATGTCTGCTACAGAAGATTCCAGAAGAAGGTGAACAGTAGGAAGTCAGGTACACTACACATTGCTATGTAAGCATAAGAGAAAGTGATGCTGACTACAACGAAAGGCAGTTATTATTAAGTGTCAGACAAAAGGCTCCTTAACTATGAAATTCTCTGAAGGTCTTTTACCAAGTGCCTACCTTTTTATGCATCTGATACGACTGCAGATCCATCTGTCTTTATAGGTCAAAAGATACTGTGGTGTCATGATGTTCGTATCTTTCCCTTACCCTTGTCCTTGCACTCAGGAGACCAGTATGGCCGCGCAGAAAGATCTGGAACACGTGTAACAACAAGGCTTCCAGTGTCCTTAGCCCTTCTGCACCACCTCCAGCAACCCACCGAGCACATCAGCAATGATACCAGGAATGCTTCTCTACGAAACCCTAGATACATAGTGGTATAAAGGCCAATTGGATACTCTTAACACTTTGCATAAATGAAAAGACAGAGACACTATCTAAGCCTAGACAAAGAAGAGTTTAAAATGGCAAACAGGAACCAGCTGGGTACCCTGTCTTTGTGTTCAGGGTATACAGCTGGGGTTTGTCTATAGTTTACAGTGCACAGCACAGTAGTTTGCAGTATATACATTTCTAACTACTGACTGATGTTTCAAAAAAAAAAAAAATCTGCTTTTCTTCTCCTTCCTTTAGTTCAAACTTCTTTGGTCCTTTTTTCCGTGCTGATGGACATATTAGAGGAAGTCATTAATGTGCTAAACAATCCCCTCTAGTATCTTCAAAAAAAGGGCAACATTTTATTATATCTAATCACATGGAGTGAACTGTAAACTGACAAACTGTCTGGGGATGTCACAAATCTCTACACCTAAACTGCACAGGAATTCAAATACTGTAGCTTTTTACTGTGTACTTTTAAAACCAATGAATATAACAATGAGTTACCAACACTTGTTAAAGTAAATATATTTCATTGTCTTTCTCAATCTTCAGTGAAACTATGAAACAATTCTCAAGATTTGATGGACATTTACTGCTTAACACTTCTTTCTTAGGCAGGTGGCATAATCTATTATTATTATTGTTGTTCTCGTTATTAAATACTGGCTATTATTTCATAGCCACAGGTATTATATAATAAACAGTATTTCTGTAGTACCTGTGAATAGTCTTCCTCAAAAGCAAAAATTTTATTCCACATCAAAAGTCAAGGTTTTGAATATGTTTTCATTTTGTGTCAGGAAAAACAAACAAAAAAGCCCACAACCAACCAACAACAACAAAAAAATCAAAATCATCCAAACAAAAAATCCTCTACGAAAAAAACACAAGAGAAATGCAAAAAGAGGCCAAAATAACAAAAGTCTAAGGAATTAATACACACTCAAATGAGCAACTGGGCTACTACTAGTATTGCTTAACATATGAAACAGCTTCTCATCTAACTCCTGCAATACATCTTGCCTTCTTATTTTTCCTACATTGCCACAAACAGGAAAAGTTGTGGAAATGGTAACAGTGACATGGGTTTAATAATAGCATTATTGGAAAAGAGTACAGATGTAGCTTTCTATTGCTGCTAACTTTCCTCAAAATAGTTTCAGTATGTTGATTATCCAGCCAGCTGGGAGGAATATTGATTATGTTTGGTTGGTCAAGGACTTACATATACCCCGGCTGAATGACTAACAAACAGGAATACATGGGTTGATGGACTAGCCAACTTAGAGGTCTGAGCTGCGTCCAAGCTGCTAAATACTCTGAACAGCACATACGGTCTGTTAGGCATTGGTGGTCCCAGAAATTACTTTATGCATGGATACAGTTTACAAGTTATATAACACAGAGACTGTTCCTCTGTCTAATATGTGGAATGATGGAAACAGATGTTAAGGGACTGGGCCAAAGGAACAGAGGGAGAAGAAAACAAAAATCTTAGGATATGTCTATATTAGAATTTAGTCCGCCCCTTGAGAAGATCTATAGAGCAAAACAGATGGTGCTGAAGATCCAATATTCAACATTTGCTTTTCAGGGGGGTTCTTCAGATTAGCTCTTGTCTGATCCTAAGAGATGAATGTTCATTAATGCCAGAAATGCATTAGGTGTGCTTCTGGGGTGCATCATCTGGTTTAGTTTCAGCTAAGAGGAACCTAGTTTGTGAGCTCCAAGCCTGCACTATGACGCAATCTGAAATCCAATAACTGGAAACAAGTAGATTTGTTTTGCACTCTTAATCTAAACAAATTGTATACACATCCTTAGGAATTAAGAATTACTTATTCCTTTTTCTCTGTTTTGTCCAGTGCTTATAGATTGCATATACACAGTGCATTGAATGTCAATTAGCATTTAGGATATTAGTGATGGCTAATGGAAATATTTTATTTTAAGCTAAATCCATTAAGAATTAGCTTAGTCATAGGATGAAAAATTAATTACTAAGAAACCTGTAGGCGATAAAACTCTAGTTCTTGTTGCAGAGATCCAGGTTGTGAAAAGAGTGACTGAAATGTTCACTTAGCATCATCATCGTTTGCTTCCTCATGATACATGGAGTAATGTGAAGGATGTGTAGACATCTCTAAACTTGCTGTAGTTTTTCAGTGTGGGCGTTCCTTCTCACACAGATGAAGTTTTGCTAACTAGGTCTGGAATTCACAAAATATGATCAGCTTATTGAAGTTATCTGAAATGATCTGAAGAGTGTTCAACCCTAAATTCCTTGAAATACCATTAACAGTCCAGAATTAAACAGGTACGTCTGGTGAGAATTGGCAGCTAACCATGTTTTATAATTGCAGAAACATGATTTTATTTTATCTTATTAAAGAATAATTTATGTCAGCATATTTGAAACTTTCACTGAATCACCCCTGGCATGAGCGTTACAAGCCAGCTCAGTGCTGTAGGACTGTAATTCCTTGCAATATTTTGCAAGAGGAATGATGGAAAGCTCCAAGAGGGTCTCCAAGGTCACAAGCACAGGATTCATAAACAATCCCAGAGATTTCAAAGATGAACGGTGAATGCTTCACAAGTTTTTGCAGTGAAAAAGATTTTTCACTTACCAACATGACAGTATGCAGCTTCAGAAATTTTAACTAGGCAATATGTTAACAAGCTTTAAACAGCTTTCAAAAGAGACTTAAAAATATGTGATTTGATCTTGTTTAATGTTAAAAAAAAATCTTTTTGACTTTGATAGGATGAAGATCATCACCAATGCAGAATACACTTCTACGAGTATTTTACTGTACAAAAAAGTGAGTATTATCCCCATGTTAATAGTATAGAAATATGTACAGAGAGGTTAAGTGACTCTTTTATGTGCAAAATGAGAACATAGATGCAGATAGATCACACTTAAATTCATTCTTACTCTGTCTACTGCATTATACCTTTTGTAATTACAATGTAAGGTTGAGTGGTACAAAATTAACGAAGTCACCAAAACATCATCTAAGTTTTGAGCCCTAACAAATGCAATGCATCAACAGTTTCCGTACCTCCTTGCCTGCAAATGCTCTTTTCTCAAACAAAAGAATAATTAGAAAAGGACAGCAGTTGACAAAATTACAATCTGATGTTTTCTAAATTTATTCCTTTTTGGAATCAAAATGGTCCTGGAATTTCAATCAATACATATTTTTTCAAAATATCAAGCTAAACCATTCTGATCAATCCATCCCATCCAACGTTTAGGAAAGTTTTCCCCTTGCAAAGATAGAAAAATAACCAAATAAGAAAATATTCTGAAAAAACTCATGAAAATGTGGAAGGGAAAAGAAATAGTCTAAAGAATGGGAAAAAAAATGGCAAATGAGACAGGAGAGTGTTTGACTTTCCTACCTGAAGATATTTATATTCTATATTGAATATTTTCATTTAAGAAATACAGTTCTCTACCTAAGAAATATACAAGCAAAATGTGGCGCAGACAACAGCTTGCAGCTACTTGCAGTGCAAAATTCTGCATTCAAAAAAGGAAGATAGTTCTTTTTCTGTAACCACAGTGGACTGTTTTTCTACCACATCTGAATGTATGCTAGATTTTTACCAAGAGAAGCACATACAGCTAATAAGAACACTTTCAGGAGAGAGTGAATCAGGCAGAAAATAGAATACAGAGGATCAGTAGGAAAAAAGGAAAACAGGATATAGGGTGTTGAGGTTGCAGGTGAATTGTACATTAGAATCTTTGTTAGTTGTATCCCTTATTTCCCTTCCTCCTAACTTTGTCAGACAGAGTTCCTATATTTCCCTCTCGGTTTCAGTCCAGCACCAGCTCTGCACACTCTCTAGTCGTTCTCCTCAGCCGAAAATTCTCATTAAGGGTCTTAACTTAAAGTTAATGGGATAAGTATAGGCAACACTATGCACTTTAAGTGAAGCATACTTGAAATAACTGTAAAGAAGTTAGCTCAGTATAAGAGTTATTCTGCACGTATCAGTGCAGTAAGTATGAACTGAAAACAGTAGCACAACTAAGTATGACTTTTTAATTTTTTTAAACCTAAGTTAATTGATTTACCTTTAACCCTAGCATCTCTGTTAGTACACTGCAGATTACCATATGAAAAATTACGATATGAACAGCACCGAGGTCCTGGATCCAGAGGCACAGATACTGATAATTTTCAGTATTCCAGCAAGGAACTTAAATTTCCAGTGAAATCATAAAATCATTTGGGTTGGAAGGACCTTTAAAGATCATCTAGTCCAACCCCCCCTGCAACGAGCAGGGACATCTTCAGTTAGATCAGGTTGCTCAGAATAATGATGTTAAGTAATCATTTCTAGGTAGCCACAAAAAGATAATTGGTGTTAATACTCACTTGAATACTTTTTTTTTCTGAATTATTTTCATGCATAGAAATATACTCACATAGATAGTTATGACAGCTTCTCTATTCATATATAGTGTTATAAATCAACTGTCATTCAAAATTAGGAATATCTTCAATAAACATTAATAGATACTTAAGAATTGCTTTGACTTTTATGGATGAGATGATAGTTGGGAAAGGAGGGGCCCAGAAGGTGGAGGTCTGGACTATTTGTTAAACCCTTATTGTTAGATTTATCCTACAAAAGATCATGATTCAGCTCCCATTTAAAACACTTTTAAAACTCCCATTGAGTTCATCAAGGAAAAACTGTATGCCCAGCAAATCATCATTACCAAAACTCTGTATTACCTGTTTCTCATTTACATTTGCTACGTAGCAACATCTAAGAATGATATACTATGTCTGTTTCTAGCTGGTTGATAGCTAATAAAAGTAAAATTAACAGAGGAAGAAGAATAAAGTTTAATTAAAATTCCTTATATCAATTGTTTACTATTTTATATAAATAATAATTTCTTCAGTAATATTTGGCAAAGGTTTTTGTTTAGGTTATGATAGCTCTATTCTTAATAATACTATAAGTCTATAGACTAAAGAATTTATGGATTTTTATTCAGGTTATCTTATATTTTGTTTTTCTTTTTTTTTAACTCAGGTAATTTCTATTTATGTACTGATTTTAATTAGCATAGAAAATTAAATTGGTAGGAAGCCACAAGGCTTTTTCTGTGGTCACTTCTGTTCAACACATACAGATTTACTGTGAACTAAAAAAGATTGCATTAACTTGAATTGGAATGTAAAAAGCAGAAATTTTGTTTCCTAAATCCTATTTCTCTGTTGTTTATATTTGTGTTGTTTAACAGCAACAGGCATTGCAAAGGTAGCAGTCATGAGCAAAGTGAATTTGATTCAGCTGCTGCTAATCTTGTGCAAACACAAAACTGCTAATTGAAAAGCTAATTATGATGATGGAGTGGTGAGAAGCACATTGGGCAGGATGACATAAAACCCATGAAACACCTATTATAAACCAGCTGGTGTCCTTTGAAATGAGAAGTATTATAGATTGGTTTCCTGTGTTATAGCAGGGGTATTAATGTTCCCCCTTGGATGGTTGTTTCTATTATTTGAACTATGGGAAGGTGAGATGAACAAGGATTTGAATCCTTTTCTATTCAGACATTTGTGAAAGTTCTCACAGGGTTACAGTGGAAGTCCGTGTGTGCAAAGCAAGACTTAGCTGCAAATTTTCTTACGTGGTGTGGTAATTACTGAACCAGCCTTTTTCCTACAGCATGACACCTAACTGTCTAAGTATCTCCATAGCACTGTATATCAGAAAAAGAGTACAGACAATAAAAAAGTTTCATAATTTCAATGTTATAAATAACCCATTGTAAATATGTACTTTATTATAGTTCAACTTTAAGGCCTTTTTTAGCATATCAAATTTCATTAAATTATATGTGGTATACTGATATATTTATAGTTAGACCTCTTGATCAAAACTTTTCCAAATGTATCTTTTGTTCTGTCCTTGATGCAGGCACAAGAGTGCCAAAGTCTAATGAAATTTGATTGAACTTTGATTAAGTTAATTGCATAGGGCTTTCAAATGCTAGCCTTGATAAAAGCACTGGATCTATTATCTTCAGTGGTGTCTAGACCAGTAAATATTTGTTCCAAGTAACTCCAAATAAAAAAGGAGAAAAGGAAAACTGTAGTCTAATTATCTGGGAAAAAAATGTTAAATGCAGACTTTTTCTGCATAGAAAAACAGTCTAAATAAGATTAAATCTAAAACATGCATTTGGTAAGAGACAGATCTGTTGAACTCTGTTCAGTGACACCATAGGAAAAGTCAAGAAGATTGGTGAGAAACTGGAATTTATGCCTTATATTTCATAATGTTCTTCCCTTTCTGTAAAAAGTGCTGAATTATTAGTGGTATGCTAGTAAGGTCAGTTGGGTCATCTGAACAGTCTCCTTGCTACTTAATAAATCACAAGTTCATTTATTTAGCTGCCCAGTACTTAATTGATATCTAGGTAAGTAATAAGCTATAGGACTGTGTTGCCACAGCCAAAAATACATGCAAACTGGCAATGAGTACCTTTAGGTAGAAAGTAAAGAAAGAAGGTTTCTCATCAGTGACATTCAGAAACAGTGTCTCAACATAATAGGACCAAAAAAAGTCTGACTACTTTTAAGATAAAGATTGACCAGTCTATGTAAAGCAATACTGGAATATCATACAAAGTCATCCTCATTCTAGAGTATTAATGTTTTTATTCAATAAATATAAAAGAAGTCAACTTATTCCCAGCAGCTACTGAATATAATTTAACTTTACTCTGCTAGAGTCTGTTACCAAAGAGAAGAAAGTTATTCTTTAATAATGGCTCCTCTACAAATGTACATTCTTCCCAAAATTGCAAAGAGAGATGCTACAGAGTGATATAAAAGGTGACCCATGGTAGTATAGTACTCAGAAAGTTTATCACTTTTCCAGTGGTTTTGTGCAAAATATTCAGTTTATTACAGTTGCCTGAAAAAATTTACCTTGAGTTAGTATTTAAATTCTGTATTTAACCAACTGCTAGTAACCAATAAAACTATAGTACTATACCGTAACTTCCAAGTTAAAGCTGGATGGTGGATGCCACATTAAATTTCCTTTGGAAGGTGTCTTCTAGAGGATGGTTATTTAATTCAGGTATGTAGTGTTCTCCAACACTGGTTATACTTCATTGCAGGGTCTGGAGAGCTCCTACGAAGTAACATTTTAGCCAAGGAGGACTTTCTGTCATCTTCAATTCCAAAGCAGGTCAATAATTGAATAAGGCAGCAATTACACGGGAGGTTTCAAGTTGCCCTGCCACTTTTGAGGATGCATTTGCTGTAAGCAATTACAGTCACCACAGATTACAATTTTCACTTTGCTTTTCACAGGTAGGTACAATATTGCTGTTTTGAGGAGGTAGTTTCTGAATATTGAATGAGAAATACTCCCAAAACAGTTTTTCTCTCATCAAGCTAAAAGGAAGCTGAAAGAAATCCATATCCCTGTCAACACCCAAGACTTTATTTTTACGACCTGACAGGAGTTTACAATCCTTACAAGAATTTATCCAACAAATAAAGAACAGAAAATAATGTATAATATGGCTTATGATGTGGTTTTCACTGCTCTCAGTATGCATTCTTTTTTATGTAGTAATGGCAATAGCATTAATGTTAAAGCAAAGAAGGTGAAAATTCAATTATAAATAAGATGATGAAGTAGTATCTTACATTTTTTTCTCTCATGTTCATTGTTCAGAAGGAAAGCTTTGTGTCTTTCACTGTCTTTGCACATTACTATATTGTATCATTTTATAAGCCTTAAAAAGATACAGTAGAATCATTGTATTTTGGCATATTTGGTAAGAGTAACAGAATTTGGAAAAGAACAGTTATTTTACAGATAAAGTGGCAATTATAGTGTGTAAGGAATGGGAGATAATCAGTATTTCAGGCAAAGGTTTGTCATGTAATTAGTCCAAATTAAAATGACCACCTTTCCACATGAAAAATTTTCCTGATGCATCTGTGGTGAGCAACATTAGCAAGAATCTGCTAAAGTTGTGCACACATTCCCCCCGCCTTGTTGATGTTCAATTCTTCTTCTGTAGCATAGAAAGCCCCATGACACATCATACCTCCCAGGTGAAAATCACACAATTTCAAGTTCAGGTAGAACCTACAAAGTTCTGCTAATCTCTAGACCGTCCCAGGAGTAAAGCTGGGACAGGAGTAAACAGTTTTTTTAAAACATATATATTTTTGAATCTGCATTGAAATCTATATGACACCTGGGACGGGCTGTGTGAATTATGGGAGGATTTTCTGAAAAATGCAACCTATGTTGTCGAATAAAACTAGAATCTAGAGGTCACAAAAGTGAAGTAACTTATCCAGTTGGTCTTGTGAAAAAGAATTTTTTTTTTTAAATCTGGTTTATAATCATACAGAATTTTAATACCTTCTTTTTTTCTGGTAATGATTTGTCACTGTGCATTTTCATCCTTTCCTGACACTTTCTATTTTGGTATAATAAAAGCCTTGCAGTATATCAATCTTTGTACACTAGGAGCAAGTGCATATATGTTCAAGTCCTCTTCGTCTCCTTAACAACTGCAAGAGCTCTGGGCAAGAAGGGGTTTTCTACTCAATTGCTGCAACATGATGTTGTATTGGAAGAAAGGCTGGAAAATGATATGATTTGCTATGTTTAATTTTTTAAGTTGTCTGCATTTTTTTTCTGTGATGCTGTTGATGTTGGTGATGATTCAGTTTAGAAAGTTTAGAAAGTTGAGAAACATTCAGTTCAAGTTAGATTTATCTGCATCAACTGGATAATACTATCTCAACTCACAGAGACAAATCAGAGGATGCTGTAGCTGCCTTCTTTTGCCACTGCCAGAAGTTGCCAAGGTGAGGTCCCACATCCCGTCTACATCCTTTAGCCATGTGAACTTTGCTAGCTATGGCACCAGCAATTAATGATCCTTTGTGCTGCCCATGACTTTACCCTTCTGAGGTCTTAAATATGCATCTAGGACAACTTGAACACACCTTTTCACTAACAATGCAGAGTGAACAGTTGCCGTCTGTCTATGTTAACATGTTATTGCCCTCAGATCTGCCATGAGTGTTCAGTTCTGTTTCCCTTCTGTGCTTTCTCATCTTTCCAAGTAGTTAATATTCTCTCAGACAATGTATTCAGTCATGCTTTTGAGGTGCACAAGAATGTGAGAAGGATGTGAGACAGGGAGTTTCATTTACCACTCTGTGTTTGCATTAAACTTAAAGATAACTCCACTCCCAAACTCAATTCACTCTTTTTATATATATATATATAAAACTGCTTTCCACTATTAGTTTCTGCTTGTGTGCCATCAAGCATACCTACTTTGTCTTATTGAAATTTCTAATTAATATTGGAAATGCATGACTCACTCATTACTGACTATGATTCATATTACTTTTAAGTATTTACCCAGTTTTAACTGTACATATTTCTTTTGGTTAAATCTCTGCAAAAATAATAAGAAGCAATGGCTCAACAGAAATATTTCTGATTAACAAAAGCCAGCTACAGTAGGGACAAACATTAGAGGTTAATAGAGTTTTGATTGTTTGGATTGATTGAAAAGGTCTCCCAAGTAATGTTTTTAAAAATTCAGTCTGGGTGGTGGGAAGATGTTCATTGTACAGTAGACCTTGGATTTGTGTTTTCTTGTTCTTATGAATTAATTTTGTACTTGATAGTAAAAGAAAGCTAGACTTACCAAGCTTGACATGTGCCCTCTTTCTTTGCTAAAAGATATTTTATAATAGGAGGTGTAATGGAAGTCTAAATACAATAAACAGGTTTACAGACAAGAGCAAATTCACAGTACTGATGATGAATGCAATTAAAATGAGCCGAGACTGAAATGCAGCCAAGAAAATGCAATAGAAAAAAAAAAAAAAAAAGAATTTCCTTTGAAAATTCTATTCAGATCTGTTCATGCTTTTTTATCATATGTCTCCTTGGACAGAAGCATTTCCTATTTCAGACTTCATGCTTACATTACAAAAATTTACTTTTCTATCATTAGTCCTGAAAAACCCCTAAAATAACTCGTGAACTGTAGAAACACTAGTTTAATTTCTAGATTATCAGGGAGAGGCACATAAGCAGCTTAAATCTGTCTCAGACACCACGTCATTCAAAGTCCAAATCAGATCTGATGTTATCATGGGTAGATATTGGGTTGATTTATAAAATGTACAACATTAAATACTGTCACATTATTAATGTAAATAGATTTAGGAACAATCACCGTGAGATATTAAAATAAGCACTCTCTAAACAATCTTTGAAATACCAGTTATATTATGTATTATATTATGTACTTCTAACATAATGAAAGTTTACAGTAACATATTTAATATCAATAATATTTGGCCTGGGGAAAAAAAAAAAAGTAAATAAGATGGAGTATGTTCCAGCAGATAGGGCTTTATTTCTGGCTTTAACACTATCCTGATGTGCAAATTGTCTTGCTTAAGTTTTCCTCAGCACACTTGATTTTTCACCTTTTGTTCATCTTATCTTAGTCAACTATTCACTGTTCTGAACAAAGACACTGCGGTCTTGCTTGCTTGTTATGTTCCTAGTGTAATAGAGCTTCTATAGTTGGAACATCTAAATAATGCTGTAATGAAAATTAGCAAACAATAATAATATCACAATCTCAGATATTTTATGAGCATTTACATAGACTCAGGCCATCAGGTAAATGTAATACCATAGAAATACATCTAGTAGCAAAAACATCTGATTTATGTCACTGCATTACCTGAAATCTTCAGCCAAATAAAACAACTTTTTAAACTGACTGTTGCAACTGTTGTTAGAGTTCTCATTTTGTTGTCTCAAGTACTATACGGACTTATAACAAGTCTATATGCCCTCATAAAACAAGATCTCTAAAGAGCTTGGTCTCTAAGTGAACAGGCAGGAATTCTTTTAAAAAGGGGTCAAATACAAAATGAGTAGATGACACGTGGAGGAACAAAAACAGAATTTAAAGTCAGATATAAGAAGCATTGAAGTCAGTGGTCCAACATCCCATGCAAAATAGGCTTTGGATCAGATTCTTAATCAGCAGAGAAGAAAATCTGGCTCTCTCACGTCCCATTCATTAACAAGTCTGTCTCCCTTGGAAACGCTAAAATAATTTGATAGGTTACAGCTGTAGTGAAAAAAAATCTTGGTTGATCCATAAATTGGAAATACAAGGAAAATATATTTCTTAGGAGACTGAGCAATTATGAATTTATGAAAGCAGTCATAAGTTAGTAGAAAGATAGCAAGTCCTCCATGATATGCCCTTCCACATTCCCAGTGTCCTCTACCCACTACTGAAATAAGCTGTCAGTCAGAGTTTCAGGTTTCAGTGGATTTGTTACCAGTTTGTCTATATAATATTTCCATAATGACCTATCTCTGCCAGCAAATACAAGAAACTGCTAGCAGTTGCTCTAGAGGTCTGCATCTAAGTGTTTTGAAAGACTTACACAGAAGCATCAGTCTCATTTTTAGCAGAATGGAATTTCTTAAAAGGTTTTCTGCAGCTCCGAGTTCTTCTGAAGCCTCTTGCTACTGCGCATGGTATTTGTTTCCGCTGTGTTTAGGTGAATTTATGTGATCACTTTGAAAAGTGGGATACTGGCTTAAAATGTAACCTATTTCTGCCTGTTCATTTCCACACCCACAACTCTCTTGTGGTAACTGATTTTAAGAACACCCTTAACCCTTTGATACAAAGCAGGCTTTTAGAGCTTTAGGATACAGTTCTTGTAAATTTTCATGGGTGGCTAAACTCATGTGTGAATACCTGGACCTCTCCTCTCCTAACTTTCCTTTCTAGTTTCACTCTGCAGTTCCTTATTCCTTCAGATATTCTGATTCAATTTGTGAAGTGCCTCTGAAAACCTCATCAGTGAAATATTTCAAGTTAAAAAACTTCATAGTGATTGTATGATGACACATTTAGATAATAGTGATTTTTATAATGTAATTTTTTTCATTTATAGACAAAATTACTTGGTAACTTTTCTAAGCACTAACTTATATTGTGCTTTTGCTCTGAAAACATATATGCCGAAAGATGCATTGGGAGTTGAAAAGAGGTAATTTGATCAGGTAACTTAAAATCTTCTGTAAAATTATTTAAAAGCACTAATTTTCAGTAATAATATGGCCAACTAATTTACTTGATCACTCCAAAGGGGCATCTGAGTGGGTGGAAGTGGCTGTCTGAAAAATCTTGCTTTAGAAGAGCTCTCCTGTTACTATGAGGATGCTCTATGAGGCTGCCTCTTAGAGTACATAATAAAATCAGGGGGTCCCTAATGCTGCTGTCTCTTTAGAAACTCAGTCACTGTCTTCTGCCCCAGAGTCCTACCCAGCTAGAATTTTTTTATTTCAATGATTGTGGTCTGTCTTAAGACTTTATTTTTTTTATTATTTTATTTTATTTTATTTTATTTTATTTTATTTTATTTTATTTTATTTTATTTTATTTTATTTTATTTTATTTTGTTTTATTTTATCCCTGTCACAGAAAAGATTGATGTGGTTTGTAGGGAACACATGTAAGCTTTAGGTTTGGAAACAGATATGAGGAAGGTGGAAAGCAGATAGTGGGAGGCTGACAGCTGACAGTGGGAAGGAGCAAAGATGACATTACCTGCAGTAAGCAGTGGGAAGGACTGAGACCTCTAGGGTGTAGAAGTCTTAGGGAGATTGAAGGCCTCAAAGAGTTAGAGACTTGGTCCTCTCCTATGGTCCTGAGACTGAAGGATTTTATATAGTAGGATTGAGATGTTAGCAGAGCTGGAGTACAAGGGAGTCAAAAAATTCCGAGGTATGAAGGAGCAAAAGGTGCCACCATGGTCTTTTACCCTTCCCAGAACATTTCTAACAGCTCAGTCTGGGACATATAAAGTAAGTCACTGTTGCCATCATTCTCTCACACTGATCCTCAGTCAGATATGAATATGATCATTAAAGAGATTCAACTGTTGCAATTTTTTACCAATGCATCTTCTATGATGCCTAAGGTCTGGTATATATTTCATTCCAGAGAGCCAAGAACATAGATGCTTAAAATAATTACTTTGCAGTGAACTAAACTTTATATGAAATTGTAATGGATTGTGTTATGCACCACATATATACAAACACAGAGTTACAGGGCAGGTCTCTACATGCTAAAGCGGTGCTTATCTTTTTCTCCTTCTGCAGGAAGGCAGCCCTGAAATATGCAGGACCAACCACAATTTTATGTACACATGCAGATGGGTGCATCATACTTCATCCTACAATTTTTATGCTGTGTAAGACGTTAGTAATTTGTTTGCCATCTTAGTCATTCTTCTTGTAGTATTGTACGAAGAATTCTTCCCATTTAACATGTACCAGAATGGTACTAAAACACGAGTTCACTCATCTACCAGATGATTGAAATCTTCTGTATACTACGCTGGTCTCATTGATGTAATCCCCATCTTCATAGTGTGTCTGAACGTTGCACAGAAATTCTTATATTTTACAGACAGGGATTAAAGATTCAGTATAAAAGCTCTAAATGCAGATAATCATAGAATCATAGAATGGTTTGGGTTGGAAGGGACCTTAAAGATCATCTAGTTCCAACCCCCCGCCATGGGCAGGGACACCTCCCACTAGACCAGGTTGCTCCAAGCCCCATCAAACCTGGCCTTGAACTGGGCATCCACAGCTTCTCTGGACAACCTGTTCCAGTGCCTCACCACCCTCACCACCCAGATAGATACATTTCCATGTATATACATACACACATGCATCCACACAATAGAATAGTAACGCGTAGAATAAAGTCATGATGTTATAAGCACTTTCCCTTTACTGAAAAGTGTTTCCATATTTCAATTAAAAAAAAACCCCAAAACAACCCTGAATTAACTTCATTTCCTGTAGGACCAAGCATTGTAAGCTTTGATAATTATTGGGTTTTTTGCTGTAGAATGTAAGAGAAGGAGAAATCACTCAGACTACCAAGTCAAGGTTAGCATAAATCTAGTCATCCAGTACATATTATATCCAGAAGTATCCAATTAATTTTATTCTCCATAGTCACATTGTGATACTGATTACAATAAACTATTACAGATTTTAAGCATAGACCAAAAATCTCAAGAAACCCAGAATGCTACAGAGAGAGTCCGGAGTACACATTTACAGAGCCCAATGACCTTGCAGTAGCAGAACATGTATTAGGTAAAAAGCCCAAGAAGCCTGGAAGAAAGATGCTATGGAAGAGGGGAATAAACTTATCAATAAAATAATGCCTCCTGGTAACCCAGAACAAGGAACAAAAGTGTTATCCTCTTATTCCAAATTAGAGCATGTAAGCAACACTCAACTAGGCATAGGAATGATTTCTCAATAATGTTCATGGTATGTGACAGGTTTTTCCACTTCATCTCTTTCCAGCAGGTGTGGAACATAAGTTGTGGATGGCTTTGACAAATCATTTAATATCTTTTAAACTCAGTTTTCTATTAGGAATTAATTAGGAATAAAAATACTTTACTAAAATCTCCTGCGTTCCCAAGACATATAAAAGGAAAACCCAAAAGCTTTTTTCCTTTTTCCGATAAAAACATCTTCCTGGGACAGCAGTTAATCAGTACAAATACTGAAGTGTTGACTCAGAAACTGAACGTTTGTTTTGACATAGAATTCTGAAATCTCATTCATAAACATTATAGAGGTAATTATACCTATGATTTTCTTTATTCTAACTAGCTATTGTAGTTTAACCCAGCAAGCAGCCAAACACTGCACAGCCATTGGCATACTCGCTGTCAGTGGGATGTGGGAGAGAATTGGAAAAAAGGTAAAACTTGTGGGTTGGGATGAAGACAATTTAATAGGACAGAAAAGGAAGGAGAAATTATAATAATGATGAAAGAATATACAAAACAAATAAAGCACAATGCAATTGCTCACCACCCACTGACCGATGCCCAGCCAGTCCCCGAACAGCAGCCGCTGCCCCCCAGCCAACTCCCTTCAGTTTTATTTTCAGCATGACATCATAGGGTATGGAATATCCCTTTGGCCAGTCTGGGTCAGCTGTCCTGGCTGTGTCACCTCCCAGCTTCTTGTGCACCCCCAGCCTCCTTGCTGGCAGGGCAGTATGAGAATCTGAAAAGTCCTTGACTTCATGTAAGCCCTGCTCAGCAACAATGAAAACATCAGTGTGTTATCAACATCATTCTCATCCTAAATCCAAAACACAGCTTAGTAGGAAGAAAATTAACTCTATCCTAGCCAAAATAAGGACAATACCCACCACTTATTCTACACCATCTATGTCAGGCCCAGGTTCCACACTTTCCAATACATCTTAATCAATCACTACCATCTTTCCTGTCTTTTGATATATACACACAGATCACATTCCCTTAGTCAATGGGCCATCCCTCTAAAAAGTCTGTTGAGTTCATTTAGTCCATGACTTTGGGCCCCATCTCTCATAACAGTCCTTCAGGGCAGGAGAGGTTGCATTGGATTGTTGCATGCAGAAGCCAGTTCTGGTTCCATCACTGCTGCACTTGCCTGGTTCTATCATTGCTGCATTTTCCTCACTTTCATCAAAATTAATTCTTCATTCATTTGGGTGATTCTTACTGTAATACTGTTGATATGGTATATAGTAACTATAGTAGTGATGACATACAGTATTATATAGGAATTAACATCATACAGTTCAAATCGTTAACTATTCTCACCCATAATCAAATCTCCATCAAACACACATCAGACTTTCCCATCCTTTTGCATCACCCACCAAAGTGCACCCAAGCCCTTGAGAAAAAGCAATCCCATGGATGGGTTTGCCCTTGCCTGAGTCAGAAGTAACCCAGACTGTCTTCCTCAGCATATTTTTTATGTGCACCACAGGGACTTTATCCCCTTCTACAGTTGTAAATGTTTTGATTGGGCAGGGACAGCTCGATTGGCAGATCCTCTAGTGTCGACTAGCCAGGTGGCTTTTACTAAATGTTTATCCCAATGTTTGAACGTCCCACCACCCATTGCTCTCAGTGTAGTCTTTAACAGTCCGTTGTATCATTCCATTTTCCTGGAGGCTGATGCATGATAGGGGATGCAATATACCCACTCAATGCCGTGCTCTTTAGCCCAGGTGTCTATGAGGTTGTTTCGGAAATGAGTCCTGTTGTCTGACTCAGTTCTTTCTGCGGTGATATGTCGCCATAAGACTTGCTTTTCAAGGCCCAGGATAGTGTTGCAGGTGGTGGCAATGGGGCATGGGATATGTTTCCAGCCATCCGGTGGTTGCTTCCACCATTGTAAGCACATAGTGTTTGCCTTGGCAAGTTTGTGGAAGTGTGATATAGTCAATCTGCCAGGCCTCCCCATATTTATATTTCAACCATCATCATCTATACTGTAGAGGCTTTAGCCACTTGGCTTGTTTGATCGCAGCGCATGTTTCACATTCACGGATAACCTGTGTAATAGTGTCCATGGTGAAATCCACCCCTCGATCCCAAGCCCATCTCTATGTTGCATCTCTTTCCTGATGGTCTGAGGTGTCATGGGCCCACCGAGCTATAAATAATTCACCCTCATGTTGCCAGTCCAGATCCACCTGAGCCACTTCAATCTTAGCAGCCTGATCCACCTGATGATTGTTCTGATATCCTTCAGTGGCCTGACTCTTGAGTATGTCAGCATTTATGTGATGTACTTTCACAACCAGGTTCCCTACCTGAGCAGCAATGTCTTGCCACAGTGTGGCAGCCCAGATGGGTTTGCCTTTGTGCTGCCAGTTGGTCTGCTTCCATTACTGTAAGCACAGAGCATTTGCTACCACCCATGAGTCAGTATAGAGACAGAGAACTGACAACTTTTCTTGGTCAGCAACGTCTAAAGCCAGCTAGATGGCCTTAACTTCTGCAAATTGGCTCAATTCACCTTCTCCTTCAGCAGTTTCTGCGACATGTCATATAAGACTCCACACAGCAGCCTTCCACCTCTGATGCTTTCCTACAATATGACAAGACCCATCAGTGAAAAAGGTATATTGATTCTCATTTTCTGGTAGTTTATTATACAGTGGGGCCCCTTCAGCACACGTCACCTCCTCCTCTGGCAATATTCCAAAATCTTTGCCATCTGACCAGTCCATCATCACATCCAAGATTCCTGGGTGACTGGTTCTCATTCAGGCCCATTGTGTCATCAGTGCAACACACTAAGTCCACATAGCATCAGTTGCACGAGGAGCAGAAGGACCCTGCCTTTGAACATCCCATATCAGAGAGGGACCATTCTGATATGCAGTTATTTGATCCACTTCTTTGTTACAAACTCTGAAATCACATTCACAATCATGTCATGATCTGTTCCACAATCACATATGTTATGTATTTACTTTGAATGTCAGATATGCTGGATAGACAAGAACCCTTTTTTTTCTGAAGCGTATCTTTCTTAGCATGTATTACCTCACGGCATCCAATGAATGAAGCCTGTGGTTTTTTATGAATAGTTGGTGACTGGAATAGAATAATATTGTGATATATTGATATAATAGTGACTGGAATAATAATACGTGTCATCCTTTACTTACATGCATATAAGTAAATTACATTATGTAGCTTAAATTAACAGAGAAAAATATTGCTAACAAAAATTATATTAATTATATGATAGCTTCTATTGGTGCCAATATGTTAACATTTCCACAGAAGTAAATACTTATTTTCCTTTAATGATAGAAAAGGGTGGGTTTGAGCCTATTTCCCTTCTTACTGTTATGTATCTTAATATAAATATTTATCAACAGAGACAATTTAGGAACTGAGATAATCTTCCTCTATAAAGCTAATACCATTTAAATCTTATCTTTTTAAATAATCATGTTGGCCCTACAGTGATACATGCAGTTCTTGTTAAAACTTGGAACTGAAAACAAGCACTCTACAGAATGAGAACTTTTTAAAGTAAACAACTGAAACCAAGAAGCTTCATTACTTTTAAAACCTGTTTTCTCATTAGGACTACAACTCTGTGCCAGTTGGAAGTGATAAGTGTTTAAGAAAGGAATTTGTTCTGCTACTACTTTAATTTTTATTTGTCAGCTTGCCAAAGCTTACCTCTTCCTGCAGCCATGGGCCTGAGAACAGATAGGACTTGGCACTTGTTACTGTAGTAAAAGAATGCCTCTTGTCAAGCCTTCTTGAAAAAATCTAGTGCCAGAGCAATTTACCAGGGAGAAGTCCATGCACTTTTCTTGATTTTCTTTGTTGAAATTTCCTATTATTTTCATCCTAGGAAAATAATGTAGAAAATAAAACTTTTCTAAAATATGATGAGAGAACCAAGAGGCTAACAAATACAACAATCAGCTTGAGAAACCTACTTAGTTGATCAGAGAATATGAATCCAATTTCATAAACAATTCTGAAGTATTGCAATTTGTTTTTATGTAACTTGGAATAAAGCAGAGATACTTATTCTTTTTCACCAGGGAAAATGAAAGAAAAGTCACGGAGTGAAGAGTACATACCAGCACAGCAGATCTCAAACTGGTATACCAAGAAGCCCAGTCGTTTCTGCAACTTCATTTTGATGTTTGAATTAAACTGTGATAGAGATTTGAATTTGGATCTTTTACCTCTCAGTGAAGTGCTTTTTCTTGGCCTTTTGTCAGAAGGAATACTGAGGAATGGAAGCACTGCCCTGTCATAAGTTACTTATGTCTCTCCCTACAGTATGGGAATTAAGCCACAGTCTCTGTGCTAGGTTCACTTTCCCAATACAACTGATTTGTCGCCTTCAGCTATAAAATGAAATACTGGGTCTGCTTTAGTTTTAGCTGGTTTACCAATTCCTTCTGCCAAGGCACAGGATGCATGACAACAGATAAATATGTGCCACAAATACACTGTCAAATGAGGTCACACCCCACTGCCAGACTAGCCATTTGGTTTGGGAACAGACATAGGATAATACACCAGGAACCCAGTACCAATCTCCAAGCCAGGAAATTGAGAAGAAAGGAAAAGCTAAACCTATTTTTGTGAACAGTTTGTCTGGCACATAGATTAGCTGGCCCTGAGAAGCTAGATTTTCTTTCCATAGGAAATATATTTGTTTCAGCTTTGATGGCAGTTTTTTCTGTTTCTTTGGCATCAACTTTCTTTTTGTAGTTTTATTACAATCTTAATCAGGAACATATTATTTTTGTTGCTGTTGTTGATTAACATGATATATGATGACATATAGTATCTGCAGATTCCTAGCAAGTATAGTGAAGATTAACCTGAAGTTTACAATCTCTTAGGATACCCCTATAGTTAAGTGATTGTCCTCTCATATTCTTTCCTTTTTTGGATTCTTAGGGTTTGCTGTTACTATGACTGTGTTCATTGCTGCTCAAGAAAAATGTGCAGTACAGAAGTCTGAGCTAAGCAAAATGATGTTAGCATAAAATGCATATTTGCACACAACATGTTTTTCACCTCTATATAGCACCTAATTAATAATTAATGGACTAATAATAATAGTAGTGGTAATAATAACAAAAATCCCTTAATAGGTTATATATATATATAAAATAAATATCCTTTGTTAGCCAAGCTGACACAGCTGAAAAAGTGTACAAAATAGAAAGCAGAAAAGACCTTTAATTTCAAATACAATTGTAAGAATGTCAGTATTGTTAGCACCTATGAAAGTGATTATACTGCAGTTAGACCAAGGATAAGCTATCCTGAAATACAAAACTTTAGAATTTTCCAGCCTGACTGTCTAGGCGTTTCAATCTTTAGTTGGCATGTCCTGTATATTACAGATCCATACATCTCAGGGACGAGATCTGACAACTTTGATGGAAATATAGCATACATCTTATTCCAAACATCTAGCGTGTCATATATCAAATCTCTCTAAAAAAGGCAATCAGCCAAGTACTGTACAACGTCCAGCTTTATGAGTTCTAAACTTGAAGGTAGAAGTCATTGAAGGCAGAGGGTGAAGGAGAGAGAAAAAACTTTACCTAAGTATTTATTGAGAAGAGAATAGGCTGTCTAGAAAGCTTTGGGAATGGACTTTTGAAATGCTTTTTGATCTTCACTGTGGTTAGGACAACTAGATGGGAACTTTTCTTCTACCCCCACCAATGGAGGTTTTCAAGACGAGATTGGACAGGGTGCTAGATAATCTCATCTAGGTTTCCTTTCCCAGGAAAGGGTTGACCAGAAAAATTTTGAGGTCCCTTACAACCTGGTCTGTTCTATTATTCTATAATTCTTTGATTCTGTGGTTATATGAATCTCAGTTTACCTTTGCAAATTTATGAAGAACAGATGAATTTCCAGAGGACTGGGAAAAAAGCAAGCATAATCACAGAATCACTCACAGAATCACTAGGTTGGAAAGGACCTTTAAGATCATCAAGTCCAACCATTAAAGCATAATGAATGTCTTTAAATAATAATATTTAGGAAATTAAAGAGATTCATTTTATTAATTTAAATTCTGGGGAAAAAAAAACCATTAGACAGTATCTTTTTCAATTAGACTAAAGAATACTTGTAAATATTTTAAGTGTGACAAGGAACTAAGGAATAAAAAATAGAGATTTATTAAGAACAAGGCTGGACAGATCCTAACTGTTTTACATGAGCAAGTAACAGCATTAGATGGGGAGGGATGCAGAGGGGAAACAAAAAACAAAACCAAACCCAAACACAGCTATGTATGTACCAGATTATACTATTCAATAGAGAGAAATTAAAGATACCACATATAGTAAGGAAAATTCTGAACAAACACAGGATGGTGAAAAATCCAATGGTTAGAGCAAGTTGACAAATGAAACTATGTTTCTGAAAAGCCATGCTGGCATGTGTAAACAGTACAGCATTTGGGAACATAATCTTTCTGCTTTGTTCAACATTGGTAAGGCTCACATAAAGTAATATAGAAAGGTGTGGACTTACTAAGCAAATTGCACTAGAAATTGATAAAAATGATCAAAACATGGTGTCTGACAAAAGCCTGAATGATCTGGAATTGTTATCCTAAAGAAGATTAAGGAAGGATATAGTAACTGTTCTGAAGCATGTAAAAGGCTCCTGCAAATGGTTTATTTTTTTCATGTTTATAGTGGAAAAGACAAAAAATTTAGCTCTAAACTACAGGAAAAAATCCCTATAAATGAAACATTAGGAAAAAAACTTTCTAGTGGTAATGCTCGTGAGACTTAAAAAGAGATTGCCTCAGAGGTTGTAGAGTCCTCATTACTGGAGGTCTTTAAGAACACATTAAACAAACATCAGTTAGAAACAGCAGAGACATGTTTGATCCTTTCCAGTGTTGGAGGGAAAGCCTTTTTTGATTTCTTGAATGACACAAACGCAAGAAGTCATCCTAATTCTTCAGTCTAAGTACACCTATCTATGCTACTGAAATTGGAAAAGGACTGCACATTAATGAAAAATTCTGATGGCTTCAGAGTATGATGTTCTTTGGCATGCTGAATGTACTTTGTTGCTAGCTTGACAGATTGTTAGAGGGACTAAAAAGTGCTAACATGAAGCTGTAGTATAAGACTGGACTGTTAATTTGAGAGTGAGAAAGTTCCTTCTCTAATTCATTTGAGTATGTTGAATTTAGCTTCCACAAAGCTAGTGGAAGTCATGATCACACCTTATGCTGGTATGAATGACCTGCTGCAGTTAGTAAACATGTAAAGATAGAGTCAAGGAAATTTATTAGGTGGCCTAGTCATCAAGGAATTGATACAACTCCCTGCTCCAAGGAAAATCCTGTTGCTTATGCATTGTTCAACAGATCTAGGAAGAGAGAGTAAAGGAGCTTCTCATATAAGCAAAATAGCCAGTCATTTTGGAAAGCCTGGGATTGTCATCTGAGAAAGATGAAAAAATAAAAAAGAGTTAGAAAGGATTTAGGTATAAGTCTGGGTCATTTGGGGAATGTTCCTTTATTTTGGTGCCTTAGAATTTTTTTCTTCTTAGTAGTACTCATACTTTATTTCCTTTTTTTTTTTTCCTTTCCACACCCCCAAAAATGGTACTTCTTAGCTTCATATAGACAAAAGTCACAAAAGAGTTCAAAATCTCCAGAGGCTTTGAAGGTTTCCTCACATTTACTTCTTTCCACATGACAAATGTCTTCTGTGGTATCTTTAGTGCTGTAAATGGTTTTACCTCAATGTGATTTTCCATTATGTAACAACACATCTAGTTTCTTCTGCTTTATTATCAGATTTACCTTCCTCCACTTGTTAACATTAATGGTTGTTCAGATATACACAATATGTAAACAAATAATTCTGCATATGAAATGGAAAATTTTCTGGGCAAGAAAAGCTTCTGAATGAAGTTTCACAAAAGGTAAACTATCAAGCATCAGTCTTCTGTAACTGAAGCAAATAAAAAAAAAAATCATATTGATTTCAATCAATTCACTGAGAATGGTATAAAAAAAAAATCTACGTTGCCCAAAGATCACACATCTTAAATGTATGAATGAAGATGTCACCCACATTAGTTCTGATATTTCTAGAAGCACATCATGTCAATGACTCCCACATATTAATAAAACATTGATTTAAGACTTTCATCACACCTCAAAACACAGAACAATGCAAGAAGTTTAAAATTCTGTGTGAACATCCTCTCAAAGCTCTAAGTAATCCCCCACTAAAGTCACAGAATCACAGAATCACAGAATCACTAGGTTGGAAAGGACCTTCAAGATCATCAAGTCCAACCATTAATCCAGCGCCACCATGTTCCCTAAACCATGTCCTGAAGTGCCACATCCACACATTTTTTAAACACTTCCAGAGATGGCGACTCCACCACCTCCCTGGGCAGACTGTTCCAATGCCTGACTACTCTCTCAGTGAAGAAATTTTTCCTACTATCCAATCTAAACTTCCCCTGGAGCAACTTGAGGCCATTTCCTCTCGTCCTATCACTGGTTACTTGGGAGAAGAGACCAACACCCTCGTATCCACAACCCCCTTTCAGGTAGTTGTAGAGAGCGATAAGGTCTCCCCTCAGCCTCCTCTTCTCCAGACTAAACAACCCCAGTTCCCTCAGCTGCTCCTCATAAGACTTGTGCTCCAGACCCCTCACCAGCTTCATTGCCCTTCTCTGGACATGCTCCAGCACCTCAACATCCTTCTTGTAGTGAGGGGCCCAAAACTGAACACAGGATTCAAGCTGCAGCCTCACCAGTGCCAAGTACAGGGGCACAATCACTTCCTTACTCCTGCTGGCCACACTCTTTCTGATACAGGCCAGGACGCTGTTGGCCTTCTTGGCCACCTGGGCACACTGCCAGCTCATGTTCAGCCGGCTGTCAACCAGCACCCCCAGGTCCCTTTCTGCCAGGCTTCTCTCCAGCCACTCCTCCCCAAGCCTGTAGCGTTGCATGGGGTTGTTGTGGCCGAAGTGCAGGACCCGGCACTTGGCCTTATTAAGCCTCATACAATTGACCTCATCCCATCGATCCAGCCTGTCCAGATCCCTCTGCAGAGTCCTCCTACCCTCCAGCACATCAACACTCCCACCCAACTTGGAGTCACCTGCAAACTTACTGAGGGAGCACTTGATTCCCTCATTCATATCATCAGTAAAGATATTGAACAAGACTGGTCCCAGAACCGAGCCCTGGGGAACACCGCTTGTGACCAGCCGCCAGCCAGATTTAACGCCATTCACCACAAGTCTCTGGGCTTGGCCATCCAGCCAGTTCCTCACCCAGCGAAGAGTAAACCCGTCTAAGCCACGAGCCACCAGTTTCTCCAGGAGAATGCTGTGGGAGACTCTGTCAAAGGCTTTCCTAAAGTCCAGGTAGACAACATCCACAGCCTTTCCCTCATCCACTAGGCGGGTCACCTGGTCATAGAAGGAGATCAGGCTGGTCAAGCAGGACCTACCTTTCATGAACCCATGCTGGCTGGGCCTGATCCCTTGGTTGTCCTGCAGATGTCCTGTGAGCACTCTCAAAACCAACCGCTCCATGATCTTCCCTGGTACAGAGGTCAGGCTGACAGGCCTGTAGTTCCCAGGATCCTCCTGGCCTTTCTTGTAGATGGACGTCATTAAGTTATGGGGAGAAAAAATGCTTCTGAACATTTTTTCAGTATTGAGTCACTTGAAGTCTGAGCTATTCAGAAAAACCGTACTTTATTAGGTTAGTTTTATGGTTCAGGTTTTTTAGTGTTTGAGTTGTGTTTTTTATCTCTTTGGTACTGCTTTCCAACGCCTTCTACAAGTTTGGCTCTTTTACACTACTCAAACTCCAAATTGTACCTTCACTTCCCTTTCCTAGCTGAAATACTGTAAAGTGTTTTTTACAGTAAATGAAATACTGTTTATGTTGGTAAAACTCTCTACACAGTGTGACTAAAAATGTCTGTTCTTTCAATGGGGTTTTTTTGCTTGCTTCTTTCATTTTCCCTCCCTCCCTCAAAGTGAACAAATGATCCAGTGAGAACACAGGTGGAGATGGGACATTTTATCTCCTAAAATTTTTTGAACACTAGGGTTGAGCCATATTTATGGAACTATTTAAAAACAAGAAACTTTGTAAGAAATCGTCATTAATGCAAAGCTGATCTTGAAATATTTTCCAGCAATATTTTTCAAAAATATACTCTCATAATTTAAAAAAAAAAATCACTAATCCATCAATATTTTTAATTTTAATAATTAAAAATTTAATTATTATCTTTTCTTCATCCTGATAGTATTTATGAAAGAATGAGGACTATTAATTTATATTTGTACTTGATAACAGAGCTGTCACCTCTTCTTTTTAGTGGGATCGAGTGCACCTCCAGCAAGTTTGCAGACGACACCAAGCTGAGTGGTGTGGTTGAGACACCTGAGGGATGAGATGCCATCCAGAGGGACCTAGACAAGATTGAGGCATGGGCCTGTGTGAACCTCATGAAGTTCAACAAGGCCAAGTGCAGGGTCCTGCACCTGGGTCAGGGCAACCCCTGGTATCAGTACAGGCTGAGGGATGAAGGGATTTGGAGCAGCCCTGCCGAGAAGGAGTTGGGGGTATTGGTGGATGAAAAGCTGGACATGAGCTGGCAATGTATGCTCGCAGACCAAAAAGGCCAGCCACATCCTGGGCTGCATCCAAACCAGCGTGGTCAGCAGGTCGAGGCAGGTGATTCTGCCCCTCTGCTCTGGTGAGACCCCACCTGGAGTCCTGCATCCAGCCCTGGAGCCCTCAGCACAGGAAAGACGTGGACCTGTGGGACTGGGTCCAGAGGAGGCCACAAAAATGATCAGAAGGATGGAATATCTCTCCTGTGAGGACAGGCTGAGAGAGCTGAGGTTGTTCAGCCTGGAGAAGAGAAGGCTCCAGGGATACCTTCTTGCAGCCTTCCAGTTATTAAAGGGGGGTTCTATGAAAGATGGGGACAGACTTTTTAGCAGGGTCTGTTGCGACAGTACTAGAAGTAATAGGATTAAACTAAAAGAGAGTAGATTTAGACTAGATATAAGGAAGAAATTTTTCACCACGATCATGGTGAACCACTAGCCCAGTTTTCCCAGAGAGGTGGTAGATACCTCATCCCTGGAAACATTCAAGGTCAGATTAGATGGGGCTGTGAGCAACTTGATCTAGTTGAAGATGCCTCTGCTCATTGCAGGGGGTTTGGACTAGATTACCTTCAAAGGTCCCTTTCCACCCAAAGATTCTAAGATTCTCTTCCTGGATTAAATACATCTCAGTGCTGCTTTCTTCATTCAGAGGTTCACTTGCAGCCAGAACAATATTGGGATTCAGCTGTTCCTTTACCATTGATATACACCATGGTAAATGCCCATCTCAATACTGAAATTCAAGATAATCATAATCACTCATTTCTTAAAATTTTTCCCAACATAATTTGATCCCACTCTTTGCTTGCACTAGTTTACCTATATTTTGTCCAAGCTATCAGTAGGTCTGTAATTTATCATCTAGTTTGCATTATGTTTTTTTCTCTTTTAAGTGTAATTTTTATTTTAACTTCCATATACTTTTTATTCTATGTGTTAAATTCTGGATTGCCTACAGGATCCTAAGATTTCTTTCTCTCTTGCTGTTTTCTAACTTGTTTCTAACTCTTTCTAACTTGTTCTTTTAACACTAGAATTAGTTATAACTCTGAGAATTTACCAGCAAATTTCCAGACTCTGATCTGAAGCTCTGAAGCCCTCTCTTGACCTTCAGGGAAAGACTGCTCATCAGTTCCTGAAAAACAAGAATTAAAAAAAAGGGGTGGTGGGGTGGAATGATTTACCACAGGTGCCCATGTAAAAATGGAGGCATCTGAAATAGTCACTTTTAAAAATCTTGATATGGGCATCTTCTCTGAGTTACACAGAAGATTGAGTCTAGTACTGTGTGAGAGATGCTAAGCAAGATAAACATCTTTCATCCTAAATACCTTGGCTATCAGCAGAATCACCAGCAGTTGCACGTTTGTTCTCAGAATGTATAAAACCTCTCTTGATTAAATGTTTAGCTCCTAGGCAATGACTATCAGATATAAAAACTGTATGTTCATGAAATAATTGATGAACATAGGGAAATTATATAACTTTATTTCTGAATTTGCTACAGCTGTAGTTCATGTAAAGAGACAGATGCATTAACAACTACTTTCAACTTAGAATGTTTGTCTTCAGAGGACTTGCCATTGAGAAGACTACAGTTCAAAAATTTTTTATCACAGTGCTATTTGATAATTGCAGTTTGTAAATCATTTTGTTCAAGTCACTGTCTTTCAGAAGGCATTTTAGAATCTTGCAGTGTTTAACAGGGAAATTTCTCCATTTTCTACCAACTTAACAATACACTCAGAAACTGAAAAAAATCCCGCTGAGAAGTCTTGAGGACAATTGTTGTGAGGAACAGTTTGACTTCAGTTATTTCAAGCTGTCATCAAGAACATTTCAGATTGATCTCTCAGTAAATAAGGCATGTAAGTCACATAGGACCTTCTATGAAACACGAGAAACTTTATGTTGTAGTTTGGTAGGAAAATATTGTTTTGCACAATGATATTTTTACATTAACAAAATAACACCGAATTCTCACAATGATCAACAACAGACTCGGGGAAGATCAGGAGGACATGATGTAACAAAACAAACTACTAGCACCCCTGATTTTAATATTGGTTTTACATTACTGGTCAGTACTTAGTAATTTTTACAAAGATATAGTTACCTAAGTAAATTAGTAATGAAATGCAGAGAGGAAATTACTCATGACTGGAGTGCTGCAATGGATGGCTATAAGCTCTTCCGAAGGGATAGAATGGGAAGGAGAGGCGGTGGGGTGGCTCTGTATGTTAGGGAGTGTTTTGATTGCATAGAAATTGTAGATTGTGAAGACCAAGTAGAGTGCTTGTGGGTAAGGATGAGGGGGAAGGCCAATGAGGCAGACATCCTGCTGGGAGTCTGTTACAGGCCACCCAACCAGGATGAAGAGACGGATGAGACATTCTATAAGCGACTGGCGGAGGTCTCGCATTCGCTGGCCCTTGTTCTTGTGGGGGACTTCAACCTACCGGACATCTGCTGGAAGTATAACACGGCAGAGAGGAAACAGTCTAGGAGGTTCCTGGAGTGTGTGGAGGATAACTTCCTGATGCAGCTGGTGAGTGAACCCACCAGGGGAGGTGCCTTGCTGGACCTGCTATTTACAAACAGAGAAGGACTGGTGAGATATGTGGTGGTCGGAGGCCGTCTTGGGCTTAGCGACCATGACATGATAGAATTCTCAGTTGTGAGCGAAGTAAGGAGAGGACTCAGCAAAACTGCTATCATGGACTTCCGGAGGGCAGACTTTGGCCTGTTCAGGTCACTGGTTGAGAGAGTCCCTTGGGAGACAGTCCTGAAGGACAAAGGGGTCTAGGAAGGCTGGACAGTCTTTAAGAAGGAAATCTTAAAGGCACAGGAGCAGGCGGTCCCCATGTGCCGTAAGAAGAGCTGGTGGGGAAGGCGACCGGCCTGGCTGAACAGGGAGATTTTGCTGGGACTCAGGGAAATGAGGAGAGTTTATCACCTCTGGAAGAAGGGGAAGGCAACTCATGAAGAGTACAAGGATCTCGTTAGGTCAAGCAGGGACAAAATTAGAAAGGCAAAAGCCCAGCTAGAGCTCAGTCTGGCCACAGTCGTAAAGGATAATAAAAAATATTTTTACAAATATATTAACAACAAAAAGAGAGGCAAGGAGAATCTCCATCCCCTACTGGATATGGCGGGGAACATTGTCTCCAAGGACGAGGACAAGGCTGAGGTACTTAATGCCTTCTTCGCCTCAGTCTTTAATAGCCACTCCAGGTATCCACAGGATATTCAGCCCCCTGAGCTGGAAGACAGGGATGGAGAGCACAATGTACTCCTCATAATCCAGGAGGAAGCAGTCAAGGACATGCTAAGCCACCTGGACACCCACAAGTCTATGGGGCCTGATGGGATCCACCTGAGAGTACTGAGAGAGCTGGCGGAGGAGCTTGCCAAGCCACTCTCCATCGTTTATCAGCAGTCCTGGTTAACAGGGGAGGTCCCAGAAGACTGGAGTCTTGCCAATGTGACGCCCGTCTACAAGAAAGGCCGGAAGGAGGATCCTGGGAACTACAGGCCTGTCAGCCTGATCTCTGTTCCAGGGAAGATTATGGAGCGGTTGGTTTTGAGAGTGCTCACAGGGCATCTGCAGAACAGCCAAAGGATCAGGCCCAGCCAGCATGGGTTCATGAAAGGCAGGTCCTGCTTGACCAACCTGATCTCCTTCTATGACCAGGTGACCCGCCTAGTGGATGAGGGAAAGGCTGTGGACGTTGTCTACCTGGACTTTAGTAAAGCCTTTGACAGCGTCTCCCACAGCATTCTCCTGGAGAAACTGGCGGCTCGTGGCTTAGACGGGTTTACTCTTCGCTGGGTGAGGAACTGGCTGGATGGCCAAGCCCAGAGAGTTGTGGTGAATGGCGTTAAATCCGGCTGGCGGCCGGTCACGAGTGGTGTTCCCCAGGGCTCGGTTCTGGGGCCCATCTTGTTCAATATCTTTATTGATGATCTGGATGAGGGAATTGAGTGCTCCCTCAGTAAGTTTGCAGGTGACACCAAGCTGAGTGGGAGTGTTGATGTGCTGGAGGGTAGGAGGGCTCTGCAGAGGGATCTGGACAGGTTGGATCGATGGGCAGAGGCCAACTGTATGAGGTTTAATAAGGCCAGGTGCAGGGTCCTGCACTTCGGCCACAACAACCCCATGCAATGCTACAGGCTTGGGGAGGAGTGGCTGGAGAGAAGCCTGGCAGAAAGGGACCTGGGGGTGCTGGTTGACAGCCAGCTGAACATGAGCCGGCAGTGTGCCCAGGTGGCCAAGAAGGCCAACAGCATCCTGGCCTGTATCAGGAATAGTGTGGCCAGCAGGAGGAGGGAAGTGATTGTGCCCCTGTACTCAGCACTGGTGAGGCTGCACCTTGAATCCTGTGTTCAGTTTTGGGCCCCTCACTACAAGAAGCATGTTGAGGTGCTGGAGCGTGTCCAGAGAAGGGCAACGAAGCTGGTGAGGGGTCTGGAGCACAAGTCTTATGAGGAGCAGCTGAGGGAACTGGGGTTGTTTAGTCTGGAGAAGAGGAGGCTGAGGGGAGACCTTATCACTCTCTACAACTACCTGAAAGGGGGTTGTGGATACGAGGGTGTTGGTCTCTTCTCCCAAGTAACCAGTGATAGGACGAGAGGAAATGGCCTCAAGTTGCGCCAGGGGAGGTTTAGATTGGATATTAGGAAATATTTCTTCACTGAGAGGGTGGTCAGGCATTGGAACAGGCTGCCCAGGGAGGTGGTGGAGTCGCCATCTCTGGAAGTGTTTAAAAAATGTGTGGATGTGGCGCTTCAGGACATGGTTTAGGGGACATGGTGGTTCTGGATTAATGGTTGGACTTGATGATCTTAAAGGTCCTTTCCAACCTAGTGATTCTGTGATTCTGTGATTTCTTATAATTTCTAACATTCTTTAGAAAGCATAAGAATGATCTCACGTTTATATACCACTTTTCATTCAAAAGATTGCTGAAATATTTATCCAGTGTTTTCAAAGAATAACTAAAAATTGAGATTCTCAACTGAGTGCAGCCTGAAAGCTCAAAACATCTGACTCACAGTAATATAATGCAACAATTCATAGAGAAAGAAGAAATCAGAGTAACATACATAATTTTGTCATATAAGGAACAAAGGTCTATTTGCAAATTAAATGCATAATAGGAATTAGAGTTCCTTAACAGCATCTTTGACTGCGATCCACTGAAAACATTAGGAGTTTTCTGAGCCATCTATCAGTAACCAAGTCTTTCCCTCCAGAAGTGAAAGGGGCTGCAACGGTTATGTCTGCCTCTGCTACAAAATAAAACAGGGGTTGGGGCAACTGTCTGTCCCTGAGGCTGAGTGGCATCCACAAAACAGTTTTTTGCCCTGAGCCACCACTGCGTAATGAGTAACTCTAATCCTAAGATGAAAACCTCTTGGTTCAAAAATTCTGAAGTGAAGTAAAATAAGGATAATTTCACAGAATGGAAATAACAGCGTTGCATGATCTGGAGTCAAACGATAGTGTTTATGAAAGGTACAAGGCTTGTTAGGATAGCATTGGACACTGAATAGCCAAACCAAGTCCAGTCTTGTCCCTATAACCTTTTGGAAATAGTCTGTGATAGGATGCCCCAAACACTGCCTTTGCACCATCACTGAAAAATGCTAATTAATACTAATCAAAACCACACTAGAGAATGGACTATAAAATTAAACATCGTGGATCCAAAATTAAATACATTCTCTAGACCACAAAGTAATAGTGTTTATGTTGATTAACAATACTGTTGCAATAAAATGGTGATAATACTGATAGATGTTTACAGGTATTTTAAGAAGCCTCTAAACTTTATGAGGCTTTATAGGTCTTGTAAGTCTTTTAGACAAAGTTAGGCAAAAGAGAGAAAGATGTCAAAAGAAGTAGAATGGAATGAAATTATCATAGGCAAGAGTCTGCAGCAGCAATAAATTCCTGGGACTGACAAATTCTCCACCCAGGACGTTAATCAACACATCGAATGTACACACAATGCCTGTTACTCACCTGCAAGAATAGTCAAAGGCTCTTGTTTTGAGGGTAGCTGGGAATTCAAGTAACTACCTTCTCCCAGGTGAGTTCCTTGTCCCAAATCAGTTCACTGTCTCATTTATTCAGAGACAAGGTGAGGAGTTCCTAGACCACCCAGGGAATCAATAACTTAAGTGCACTGTGTGTGCATACAGTCTGATATCCATGATGCCCTCATGTTGACTGACACCATAATTATAGGACAAAATTGAATCTTATCCTTATATCTCAGTTATGACTTAAATCCTATAGCTCTGGCCACATCAGAGACAGTGATAAATTAAGAATCAGTTTGTCATATTGGTAAGAATTCAATTATATGTGAGTTATTAGAAAATAAAAGAAGGTCTCTGTCATGAAATTCTTATGGCGTTGAAGACACACTAAGATTCCCAATTGCAAGTTCAAGGAAACACTTACTGCCTTACAATTTAACACTTTGCTCAGGCATTATTTAGATTAGTAATATCAGATAAGAAAAAATATTTTTCTATCGTTCTAAAATTTACCAAATAATGAGCATTAAGAATCTTTTATTTCTGTGAAATTTATAAAATGTTATTTATATATTCCTTTCAGGTATTATATATGCTTTTTTAATTAATCTGAGGAGTTCCCTCTGAATGTTTTTGGTAAAGTGCTTTCAAACTTGGTTGTATGGATCCCTTTACCTTTTTTTGGAGCAGGTTCCTGACACTGTCTTGAACTCACACTTCAGGGTAAAATAAATGTCTCTGTATTAGATGACAGACTATAATAGCCATCATAAAGGAATATTACAGGAATACCTTCCTCTTCTGGTTATTTAAGGGAAACTTTGAAGCCATAATGTATAATTAGATTTGCCATATGTGATGTACATCACTTTTGCTGCCCTTCTAGTAAATTACATCCCCAGGACTGATGAAATGCTTTGCCTTTTCTGATGAGACAACTGCCTTGATGGAAGAGGGAAGCACTGTGGATGTTATTTATATTGACGTTAGCAAGGCTTTCTGCCTACTCTCTCAGAGTATCCTTGCAATAAAACTATAGAGATGTGGTTTTGATAGGAAAACTAAAAATGGTGTGTGGAAAGCTGACTGTACATCTTAGCTGAAAACACTCTGATCACCAGCAGGAAAATCAGCTGATGGCCAATTATTGTTGGCATTGCTCAGGTTGCTGATGCTGTTAAACCTCTTCGGTAATGACCTCGGTGATGGGGCAGAAGACAACTTTTGAAAGCTCTTAGCTGATACCAAACTGAGTAACTTTTGATGTGCTGGAGGGTAAGGCTTGCTGCTTACAGTGATCTTAAATGGTTGGAAAAGTTGCTGGCAAGAGTCATAAATTCCTGCAAAGACAGATGCTAAGATCTGGGACAAAGCAATCCCATGTGACAGCACCTGCTGGGGAACAACTGGTTAGGAAGGAGTTTTGCATAAAGCAGGCCTGAGGGTCCTGGTAGACAGCATGTTGAGTGTGAGTAGGCAGTAAGCCTTTGTGACAATGGGAGAGTAGAGTAAATCTAAACATTTTACACAGATGTGCCACCCAGGAGAAATACATAATCAGAACTAGTTGTGCATTAACCCTTAAATAAGGCTATTGGTTGTGTTTTGTGTGTTTTGTGTGTTTAACTATATGTTAAGATAGCTGGAGAATATACTCTATCCAAGTATGTGTTTTATCCTGAAACAAATGCTGATAAAACTGTGCAATAACTCTATCACTTCCAAATGGTTAAAAAAATAAAAAGACACAACAAAACAAACAAATAAACAAACAGCACCACAAAAAAACCCTTCAAAACAGAATGGCTGACTTCAAAATCTATTCACTGGATTCTGTGTGATAGAATGCCTAATTCAACACACTGTTTACACAGTTTTTGAGCCTAATACTTAGGAATTACTAGTATATAATATGGTCTACTTTTATTATTTCTTTTGGTTAAGTATGGGTATTGCCTGCATTAACCTGAGACACAATTAAAGAGAGTAGCTGAAAAGTTGGCACTGCTGATCTTGAAAGGAGCTCATTAGCAATATTACTTCCTTTTTGCAATCAGTACAATTGCTACCGTATATTGTCACAGCACTTTAAATGTATTTCCTTCCATTCTCCAGAAATATTTAGGAAGAGGTTTTTGTGTGATGTTGTATAATAGCTTTTCCTTTTTACCTTTGTCAACAGATTGCTATTCTTGTAAGTCTAAGCCTAGGAAGAGTCCAACTACAACAGGTTAGTGCAGCTCCAACTACAATGGGTTAGTACAGCTCCAACTACATTTAGAAAAGGCTGGTTTACCAATAACTGCAGTTACTGACCTGTAACAGTTCTGACCAGCATACCAGCAGCATCAATGTAACAAGTCACTAAACTGGTCTTAAGAATCCAGTACTAATTATAGTTTGCCATTCTAGACACAAATAAATAATAAATAACATATTTTCTTGTCATTTTCAGCTAATAACTTCACATATGTAATCTTATAATAAACTCTTTATCTGCTTGCTGGTGAGTATAATTTGCTTAATAAGGCATCTAAAATGTGGTGCCTTTTTTTATGTGCACTAGGACAACAGATTTGTAATACTTAACAAACAAGTAAATTATTACACTAGCAAAATCTGGGTGCATGCTCTCCAATGCAGATGATGTTAAAGGCATGCTGGTTTTCATCCCTTAACCCCTCCCCCCTCATAAAAAAGAAAGACTGCTGAAAGTACTTGTCTGACATCAAGTACAATTGTTTCTCCTCATGGACTTTAAAGAGCATCTAATATTGCTCTGTTGATATTTTCCATTATCATTCTTCTTGTACCTTGCTATTATTGATCCCTGCAATATATCATTCTTGCAATTAGCATTCTACAGCAGTTCTGTTTGAAATTCTTGTCTTCCTACTTAATGATGTTTGGTTTTATATAACCAGGTATTAACCAAACCATTCACTTGGTATACGCAAATGGATCTTTTGTAGTTCTTGTTCTGATCAGCATTTTGTAAGGCAAAATTAAAGTTGGCATCTGGAATTTCTTTTTTATTTTAGAGAAAACTAATGAATCAAAGATGGGGTTCTGGAAAAGGACCTTAGACAATGGTAAAACACTAGCCATTCAAGAGTGTGGTTTTCAAAATACTGTGCAGAAGATGATGGTCTTCTAGCTGTTCTACTTACAGTCTCATGTATAGCAGTGTTATCAACATAGTAGTCAAATCACTGAGAAGTTCTTAAGGGTAAAAAAAGCAACAGAAGAAATTATCAGGTTGAGAACAAGGACTCTCTGACCAACAAAATACAACTCCTTGACAAATATGCTATTTGTTGAAAGACTGATAGATTTCTTAGGCTGAGTTTACATCAAAATGTGGATCTACTTCATTAAAAGAATGTTAGTTTAAAAAGTCAGACTCAAACGATGGTATGTTAGATGCTACAGGGTACTGACATACTGACATATTTCTGTTGAACCTGAGTTACTCAAATTCCAACCGAAAAGCTTGCAAAGAGAGTTCAGAAAACTGGAATTGCAGATACTTATGAAATAACCATGAGTTACCTAAATGTTTAGTCAGAATCAGACAGAAGTATACTCTGTATTCTGATCTACTGCATAAAAGAGACAAAATAATTACATTCATGAATTCTTGCACCATGACCCTAATTTCTGGTCCAGCTATTCTATGGTACTTAAGAACACAACTAATCTTCAACCAATTTCCGTTTTAAAACGGCACAAAGTGAAAAGTCCTCTAGCTCTCTAGGTACATTTCCCAAAGGTTAATTACGTTCTTTGTTACAAGTATACACTGTATTTCTCAACTGAATTTGTTTCTCTTCCATTTCTACTTATTCATCCTATTATGCTGTTGCATTTATTCAAAGACACATTAATATTCAGGGTTTTTTCTGCATCACTTTTATGTTTTGTTTGTATTATATATATGTACTCATGACTATATTTGATGGCATCATCTGAAATACAAGGTTGACAATATCTGGTTTGTTACAGCACCCAAGATGCCACATTCTTAATTAAGAACTAGTCAGCCAATTTTGTTGAACATAAAGAATATTTTCTTATACTAACACTCACAAAGTTAGAATATAAGAAGATTAAATTATTCTCTCATTTGTTCTTTTTTGCACGTCTGTTGAAATAGGATATGGTTATGACAACAAAACTTTTCCCCTTGACTTCCCCTTGACTTCCCCTTCATAAGCATATCAGAATGTATAATATAAACACTAAATAAACAGCTAGGTCAAACAAAGTGCACCCTCCTTGATGAACAAGACTGGCAAAGTGGTAAACAACAGAAGAGGAGAAGGCTGAGGTACTCAACAACTTCTTTGCCTCAGCCTTCACTGGCATTCTCGCCTCCTACATCTCACGAGGGGATGGACTGCAAGACAGGGACTAGAGAAATGAAGTCCCTCCTACTGTAAGAGAAGATCACGTTCATGACCACCTGGGGAAACTGGACATATATCAGTCCGTGGGACATGACAAGATGCATCCCAGAGTCCTGAGGAAACTGGCAGATGTAGTTGCCAAGCCATTCTCCATGATATTGGAAAAGTCATGGCAGTCAGGGGAAGTGCCTGGAGACTTGAAAAAGGGAAACATTGCACACATTCTTAAAAAGGGTCAAAAGGAGGACCCTGGGAACTACTGTCATGTCAGCCTCACCTCTGTGCCTGGGAAGATAATGGAACAGGTCCTCCTAGAAGCTCTGCTAAGGCACATGGAGGACAGGGAGATGATGCGAGACAGCCAAGATGGCTTCACCAAGGGCAAGTCCTGCCTGACGAACCTAGTGGCCTTCTAGGATGATGTGACTACCTCAGTGGACAAAGGAACAACTACTGATGTTATCTATCTGGACTTCTCTAAGGCCTTTGACAATGTCCCCCACAACATTCTTCTCTCTAAATTGGAGAGATATGGATTTGATGGGTGGACTATTCAATGGGTGAGGAACTGGTTGTATGGTTGCATTCAGAGGGTAGTGTTCAACAGCTCAATGTCCAGATGGAGATCGGTTACAAGTGGTGCCCTCAGGGGTCTGTACTGGGACTAGCACTGGTTAATGCCTTCATCAACGACATAGACAGTGGGACTGAGATCATGCTCAGCAAGTTTGCAGATGACACCAAGCTGAGTAATGCAGTTGACATGTCTGAGGGGCGGGATGCCATCCAGAGGGACCTGGACAAGCTCAAGGCATGGGCCTGTGTGAACCTCATGAGGTTCAACAAAGCCAAGCGCAGGGCCCTGCACCTGGGTCGGGGCAACGCCCGGTATCAATACAGGCTGGGGGATGAAGGGATTGAGAGCAGCCCTGCCGAGAAGGACTTGGGGGTACTGGTGGAGGAAAAGCTGGACATCAGCCAATAAATGTGCGCTTGCAGCCCAGAAGGCCAAATGTATCCTGGGCTACATCAAAAGAAGTATGCCCCTCTACTCCGCTCTGGTGAGACCCCGCCTGGAGTCCTGCATCCAGCTCTGGAGCCCTCAGCACAGGAAAGACATGGACCTGGTGGAGCGCGTGCAGAGGAGGGCCACAAAAATGATCAGAGGGACTGAACATCTCTCCTGTGAGGACAGGCTGAGAGAGCTGGGGTTGTTCAGCATGGAGAAGAGAAGGCTCTGGGAGGGAGACCTTCTTGAAGCCTTACAGTTCTTAAAGAGGGCTTCTGAGAAAGATGGGTACAGGCTTTTTAGGAGGGTCTGAAGTGACAGGACATGGGGTAATGATTTCAAACTAAAAGAGAGCAGATTTAGACTAGATATAAGACATTTTTCACAATGAGGGTGGTCAAACACTGGCATAGGTTGCCCGGAGAGGAAACACGCAAGGTCAGGTTGGACGGGGCTCTGTGCAACCTGATCTAGTTGATGATGTCCCTGCTTATTGCAGGGAAGTTGGACTAGATGACCTTTAAAGGTCCCTTCCAACTGAAAGACTCTATGATTCCATGACTCTATGAACTATATCGCAGGTCAGTGTATTCCCCTTAGTTTTTAAACTAAACCTGAGGATGTGAACTGTGGAATTATTCTTGTGGTTTATATTTTTTAAAAAATGCAAAAGCTGATAATAATTCTTCCTCTTTAAAATAAAACTTAAACTTATCTTAACGGAAAAATATTGATTGCTTAGAAGCCAGCTGGAATGAGATAGTCCTATGGAGAAACAAATGTTTCCAACATGTACTGAGAAAAATTTGAAGATATCCACTGTACTGGGAAGAATCTTGCAGGTCAGAAGAGGTTCTTCCCTCTGTCACAGAATATTTATTTTATTCTTGCACATTTCCTTTAAAAGAATTATAATAGAAATATTTAGATTTTTAAATATTTTATGTCCCATTGTATATGGGATCATTCTATTCTCAGGACTGTGAACAATCAACACAGCAACAGAAAAGGCTGCAACAAATTTGCTGCTTATTGCTAGCGTTGCTAGGATTACTCTGTTTTCCACCCCTTCTTTTCTCTTTCCATACAACTTTTCACTCCTTCCAAAAGAAGAGTTATGTATTTCCATTAATAAAGGAGGTGGTGGCTAAGAAGAATGTATGACTGATCTGGAGGTGTTGGCTGGATACACAGTCTGAGCTTCCTGTCCAGAGAAAGAAAGAGAATTTTGCAACTGTCACTGCCGAATGAAAACAATAATTAGTGAGGAACCAAATATTAGCACTACCAGCCGGATGCTTCCAGAAGGGCAATGGTGTATGTCCAGAAAATAGTTTCTCTTTAAAATATTTTTTGTCTTTTTTTTTCCTTGAAATACATAAAAATAAATGTTTCAAAATAAATTTGAGTATATCTCAATCTGTGCTTTGATCAAGTATCATTAGCCTATCAAATTCATACCAGAAAAAAAAATCAAATGTGTGCACTTCCATTTTTTTAAAAAAAGGTTGACCTTAAAATAAATTAAGACCTTCACAATTATTCCGAGGACATACATAGGAAAAGAATTAGAAGTTTTATGCAGCAGAATTTCTGCTGGGTTTGTTCTGTTTAAAAGGAAAAAAAAAAAGAAGAAAAGAAAATTTAATTTTTATAAGCTATCTTCATTTTATAGAAAATGAATTTTCATTTAAATATAAAATTCTTTTCCTATTTTTACTCTCAATACTTAGTTTCTTTTTAAATGTTAATGTTTCAATTTACATTTAGCTGAGATACTTTAGTTGTACTTTTGCAATCTACTCATCAATCACACAGCATTTGTAACAGTGATGCTCTGAAGCATACATTTCTGAAGTAATAAGTGGAGGTTTCAACAACTGAAAATAGCACAAAACTTGTAGTTTTATTCAACTAACAAAACCAATTTAAAATCACAGCTTTCCTGTATCTTAAATGAATTTCAATTTTCATGCTAATGAGGCTTGACACAAACAATGACTAAAGCTGTAATTATTACCAACTAGACAACAAATATTTTCCATATATTATCTGTATGTTGGGAGTTTTCACAGAAGCTCTCAGAAAAATCAGTTCTTTAATGGAATCTTTTTTAGGTCTTTTCCCTGGAGTATGATTCATTTACAGGAGTGTAAAAGTCAACACAAACCCCTTCCCCAGCACACTACTGGCTAGGGCTCTAGAAGGTTTTCTCTTTACCTTTCTATGGCAGAAAGTGAGTATACAATATAACATTCCTGTTTTGGATCCTATTGCAAAATTGCATCTTTTTTTCACAACTTACTTCCTGCTAATGGCTAAATTGTTAACAGGAAACACCTAATTCCTTCCCAGTTTCAGGCAAGAAACCAGATGACTTTCAAAGCAGGTAGACTGGATACTATTACAGTAACGTTACTTCTAAAGTATATAGTAAGAATCTGACCCAATGTATGTACCTTCTGCATATTTCCTTTTTTCTTCCTTTTTTAAGCAAATTATTGTCTTGTATATTTTAGGGTATTAAACCAGAAAGAAGTTCACTACAAAGGGTGTATTTGGTTTAATGTGTATGAAAATGAAGGATACTGAAACTATATTTGGGAAGAAAATAAATGAAACTTACAATTACAATTAAAATTATCTTAATCATAATTAAAATAAAACATTTAAATAATGATTAAAATAGTATATTTAAATGAATCTACCATAGAAGAATATTGAAGTCTAGACTGACATGTGACAGCTTTGGTCCACATAGAAGTCTCACACTTAGCTAAGCTCAAACTTAATTTAAAATGAATAGAGCTAGAAAGCTCATCCTCAGAGACCTGTAAATCTCAGACACTGCCACACAGAATTGTGATAACCAGAGCAACAAAAAAAAGAGTAAATATTCTGGTGAGAAATGGAGGGATGAAAGCTTTATTTTATGGTCTCTTCTCTAACATTTTCTTCAGTCTTTGAGCAAAAGAAGCTATCTTCTGCTTTCAAACACAGAGGTGGACTTTGGGGTGCAAAGACTGATTGCACTGAAGTCATGGCTGAGAGAAATTTCACTGCCTTTCAGTACAGATATTTCAAACATAGGATGCTGGTTCAGAGAAACATCAAGTTACTGAATATAGTAGAGAGCTTGATGACATTGTACATTTGACTGACTTTGCATATTCATTTTCAGCTTTGAAACGCAAACTACCTTTGATTTTTTGTTACAATAGACAACCAAAAAGAACATGTGAACATCTTTTAATCAGTTACAGTTGGCCAGCCTCATCTTTTGGATAGTTCTTAACTTAAAACACGTATCTCTTCTCTGGGTGAGGAACTGGCTGGATGGCCAAGCCCAGAGAGTTGTGGTGAACGGTGTTAAATCCGGCTGGCGGCCAGTCACAAGCGGTGTTCCCCAGGGCTCGGTTCTGGGGCCGGTCTTGTTCAATATCTTTATAGATGATCTGGATGAGGGAATTCAATGCTCCCTCAGTAAGTTTGCAGATGCCACCAAGTTGGGTGAGAGTGTTGATCTGCTGGAGGGTAGGAGGGCTCTGCAGAGGGATCTGGACAGGTTGGATCGATGGGCAGAGGCCAACTGTATGAGGTTTAATAAGGCCAGGTGCAGGGTCCTGCACTGCGGCCACAACAACCCCATGCAATGATATAAGCTTGGGGAAGAGTGGCTGGAGAGCTGCCCGGCGGAAAGGGACCTGGGGGTGCTGGTTGACAGCCGGCTGAACATGAGCCAGCAGTGTGCCCAGGTGGCCAAGAAGGCCAACAGCATCCTGGCCTGTATCAGAAAGAGTGTGGCCAGCAGGAGCAGGGAAGTGATTGTGCCCCTGTACTCGGCACTGGTGAGGCCACAGCTTGAATCCTGTGTTCAGTTTTGGGCCCCTCACTACAAGAAGGATGCTGAGGTGCTGGAGTGTGTCCAGAGAAGGGCAACAAAGATGGTGAGGGGTCTGGAGCACAAGCCTTATGAGGATCGGCTGAGGGAACTGGGGTTTTTCAGTCGGGAGAAGAGGAGGTTGAGGGGAGACCTTATCGCTCTCTACAACTACCTGAAAGGGGGGGTTGTGTTGACAGGGGTGTTGGCCTCTTCTCCCAAGTAACTAGTGACAGGACAAGAGGAAATGGCCTCAAGTTGCGCCAGGGGAGGTTTAGATTGGATATTAGGAAAAATTCTTCACCGAGAGAGTGGTCAAGCATTGGAACAGGCTGCCCAGGGAGGTGGTAGAGTCGCCATCTCTGGAAGTGTTCAAAAAATGTGTGGATGTGGTACTTCAAGACATGGTTTAGGGAACATGGTGGCGCTGGATTAACAGTTGGACTTGATGATCTTGAAGGTCCTTTCCAACCTAGTGATTCTGTGATTCTATGATCATTGTAAAGACTACCCGAAATCAGTTCTCAGATTGGTGAGACTTTGGCTCTATCTGCCCAGCCCTAACTCATTCATATGTTTAGGTATTTCTTAAAAAAATAAACAAAGCACAGGAAAGAATTATGGGGAAGTTTGGTCAGAAGTTCTGGAGTATATCTTCTCTGCTGTAGTGTTTTAGGTTTTCACGACAGAGAACCAAAGAGGCACTCTTAACAACTTTACATACTTAAAACACATTTTTAGCAGGAAGCCAGAAATTAATAATTATCCAGGTAACAACTAGTTGACCTGGGGATAATATGAGCAGCAAGGCCACTGGCAAGTTTTGTAACTGTAACCATCCAAATTAAAAAGAAGGAGCAAAAACAATAGCCTCATTTGTTCCCTACCTCTTGGGGAGAACGCATTCAAAGCCATGCAAAAAGCAGAGCCCGGTATGGGCCAGGCAGCCCACCAGCCAGGTCTCAGGCACCTTGACCAGCTGCAGTGTATGTCTTATTCTCTTTAGTCCATGGTACTGGTCACAGCTGGACCAGAAGCCTTGACTGATGTGAGTTTGTTCTGTATAGTGAGTGCGACTGTGTGTATGTCTGTGTGTACCACATATGCCTGTGCTTTGTGGAACAAAAATCACAACCCGCCCAGTATACCCATCCCATTCAGAAAGCAAATTTTGCAATTTTTTTTGTTAATGATTACTGTGCCTCTGTTCTTGAGGTTACTTCGCCCCTAATCTCCCCCAGGGGAAACGTAAACTATGAGTTATTTTCACTATGCAGAAAACAAACCAAAACAAAGTTTTTGCAGCAATCTCAAAAGTGTGCTTCTAAGTGCACACATTTCAGTACCCCTTCATGGCACAGCAGAATGCACATAACTTTCATTAATGAAACTCTCCCCTTCGCTGCCCAGTTCAGATCTGCGGTAACAGTTGTAAGCTGATATGTTACTTTAAACATATTATAATTAGCTTAGGATTGTTATCTACATTCTTTTAAGAAACATAGGAGTTGAATTAAAATGTGTTGTCTGTGTCAAATGTAGGGTATCAGGAACACAGCAGGATTCTTCAAGAATGCAGGAAAAATAATTAAATTAAAATACTTGAGACAGAATTGAATGCTAAAATCTCCCCATCCAGCAGCTATAGAAGAATGATTGCTTCCATTTTAAAGGTCAGCCTGTTTGTCAGGGAAATAAAAACATATTATTTTTCATTAGTGTATGATTGTCGAAATTATTAAATACTTAAAACTGGTAGAATTTATGTTCACCCTGAAATTAAAACAGTGTGCCTATAAATGGTCCTTACACTGATGCATAGCAATGTGACTCTTCTAAGGATGCTCTAACACTGGAATGATTAATGCGCCTTTTACCTATTACAAATGTATTTATGCTTTATGTAAATTATAAACCCTCATTTAAGTGCAAGTCTGACAAGGAAATTTTCTATAGTTTAATCTTCAGTTTCAAATTATTTATTCTCAGTATAGAGCTAACAAAGTTCAAATACCTCTTCAGACTTTAGATAGATATTTGTTCTGAACTAACAAGGTTGTTTGTGTCTAAACCAAAAAAAAAATACTTTAAGTGTTATATATTTGTCAAAATTATTCACTCCACACATTATTAATTTGAATTTTAAAGCTTACCTTCAAAATGATAATTCCAATTGTGTTCTTGGCCTTTCAAAGAGATTTGGACTGGCATATATTGTTTTTGTTGTTCTCTTTCTTTAGATTTGATTAAAGATAGTTTTGCATGAATAAGTTAATAAAGGAAGTGACAGGTACCCATTGAGTTCTCAGTACTCTCACATATATTTTTGGCTTTAGGATATTGATCCCTCATGTTAGAACTGATGAAACAAAATATGAAATTGTGATTATCTACCTTTACATTTCAGTAGAAATCACACCAAACTCAAGACAAACTTGAAACTTCCATGGAAATACAGAATCATAGAATCATAGAATATTTTGAGTTGGAAGGAACACTTAAAGGTCATCTAGTCCAACTCTCCTCCAATGAGCAGGGACATCTTCAACTAGATCACAGTATGAACGAGTAAGTAAAAAAAACATACAAAATACAATCAAACAAATAAAACCCCGCACAAAACACCCCCACACACACACCAATAACTTCATAAAAACTGAAATATTTTTCTGTTTTACAGAATTTTACTTATTCCCTTTCTGGGATCTGGGATGGTCAAATGGTTGTTTCCCAAATATTTCATTTGGAAAATTAAGGTGTTTAGATATGATTAGGTTAAATCTCATAATAAACACAAAAGTATTTTGGTACTAAACTCCTTTTGACTCAATTTGAAACCAAGGGATGTCACTATACATCTTCATGCATCTGGACTTCTTTTCTTTTTCTTTCATCTGACACAAATCACAGGGAAGTCTTCTTCCATGCTACAAGTTATGTGAAGATGCAGACTTTCTGAGTATTAATAATGAAACTCCATTTAAAGGGAATTAGACTGTATCTGAAAAGCAAATTAAGATGTATGGAAATATAGTATGTTGAAAATTATGAAAATTTATATCTTGGCATGTTGAATCATATAAACAGCCATACTGGCAGAGTAAAGAAATAACTATGATTGTCTACATCGTTTCTGCTCTGGTCCTGCATTATGGACTTTATATTATGGAGTTGCAGCAGATGTGGATAGTATCAGACTAACAACAGAGGGCATTTTACAGGAACCACTCGACCTATCAGTTCTGGTCATTTTGATTTAGAAAAGAAGATGTGAAGCACTGATGTACAAGAGTTACTCTCCACAGAGTAAGAAAGGACAATTCTATGCTGTTTACTTAGAGAAGAGAGACACCAAACACCTATGGCTTCAAAGGATGTATCAATAGATAAGCAGCTTGTATATGGTATCACTGCCTGAAGTCTTTAGTAACGGATGAAAAGCAGTCTTCCCCTCTTTTCCTCTCAAAAGCAGCAGAAATCAAAAGGAGAGAGAGAGTTAGACTGGATAAGCAAGAATACAGAAGACTCAAGAATCATAGAATCGTTAAGGTTGGAAAAGACCTTTAAGATCACCAAGTCTAACCATCAACCCAACACCACCATGCCCACTAAGCCATGTTCTGAAGTGCCACGTCTACAGGTATTTTGAACACCTCCAGTGATGATGACTCCACCGCTTCCCTGGGCAGCCTGTTCCAATGCTTGATCATTCTCTCCATGTCGTGGTTTAGCCCCAGCTGGCGACTAAGCCCCACACAGCCGCTCGCTCACTCCCCCACGGTGGGACGGGGGAGAGAATAGGAAGAGTAAAAGTGAGGAAACTCATGGTTTGAGATAAAGATAGTTTAATAAGTAAAGCAAAAGCCGCACACGCAAGCAAAGCAAGACAAAGAATTCATTCACTACTCCCCATGGGCAGGCAGGTGTTCAGCCATCTCCAGGGAAGCAGGGCTCCGTCACTCGTAATGGTTTCTTGGGAAGACAGACGCCATAACTCTGAACGTCCCTCCACACTTTCCTTCTTCTTTGTCCCAGCTTTATATACTGAGCATGACGTTATATGGTAGGGAATATCTCTTTGGCCAGCCTGGGTCAGCTGTCCCAGCTGTGTCCCCTCCCAGCTTCCTGTGCACCCCCAGCCTGCTCGCTGCAGGCCAGCATGAGAAGCTGGACTGTCCTTGACTACTTAACAACAACTCAAAACATCAGCACCTTATCAACATTTTCTCATCCCAAATCCAAAACATAGCCTCACGCTAGCTTCTATGAAGAAAATTAACTCTACCCTGGTTGAAACCAGGACACTCCATAAAGAAATTTTTCCTAATAACGAGTCTAAACTTCCACTGGTGCACTGGTGGCTATTTCTGCTTGTTCTGTCACTAGTTACTTGGGAAAGAGATCAACACTCACCTCACCACAACCCCCTTTCAGGTAGTTGTAGAGAGCGGTAAGGTCTCCCCTCAGCCACCTCTTCTCCAGACTAAACAACCCCAGTTCCCTCAGCCACTCCTCATAAGACTTGTGCTCCAGACCCCTCACCAGCTTTGTTGCCCTCCCCTGGACATGCTCGAGCAACTCAATGTCCTTCCTGTAGTGAGGGGCCAAAAACTGAACACAGGATTCGAGCTGCAGGCTTACCAGTGCCGAGTACAGGGGCACAATCACTTCCCTACTCCTGCTGGCCACACTCTTTCTGATACAGGCCAGGATGCTGTTGGCCTTCTTGGCCTGATGGCTTTCTTGGCCAACTGGGCACACTGCCAGCTCATGTTCAGCCAGCTGTTGACCAACACTCCCAGGTCCTTTTCCACCGGGCAGTTCTCCAACCACGCCTCCCCAAGCCTACAGTGTTGCATGGAGTGGTTGTGACTGAAGTGTAGGACCCGGCCCTTGGCCTTATTAAACCTCATACAGTTGACCTCAGACCACTGATTCAGCCTGTCCAGATCCCTCTGCAGAGCCCTCCTACCCTCCAGCAGATCAACACTCCCACCCAACTTGGTCTCATCTGCAAACTTACTGAGGGAGCACTCGATCCCCTCAGCTAGATCATTGATAGATATTAAAAAGGACTGGCCCCAAAGCTGAGCCCTGGGGAACACCACTTGTGATCGGCCACCAAGTGGGTTTAACTCTGTTCACCATAATTCTCTGGGCTCAGCCATCCAGCCAGTTCTTTACCCAAAGAAGAGTAAACCTGTCGAAGCCACGAGCCGCCAGTTTCTCCAGGAGAATGCTGTGGGAGACGCTGTCAAAGGCTTTACTAAAGTCCAGGTAGGCAATATCCACAGCCTTTCCCTCATCTACTACGCGGGTCACCTGGTCCTAGAAGGAGATCAGGTTGTTCAAGCAGGACCTGTCTTTCAGGAACCCATGCTGGCTGGGCCTGATCCCTTGGTTATCCTGCACATGCCCTGTGAGTGCCCTCTAAGATAAACCGCTCCATAATCTTCCGCAGTAGCGAGGTCAGGCTGACAGACCTGCAGTTCCCAGGATCCTCCTTCCAGCCCTTCTTGTAGATGGGTGTCTCACTGGCAAACCTCCAGTCATCTGGGACCTCCCCTATTAACTAGGACTGCTGATAAATGATGGAGAGTGGCTTGGCTGGCGCCTCTGTGAGCTCCCTCGGTACTCTCTGGTCGATCCCATCCGACCCCATAGACTTTTGAGTGTCCAGGTGGCATAGCAGGTCATTAACTGTTTCCTGCTGGATTATGAGGAGTTTATTGTGTTCTCCATCCCTGTCTTCCAGCTCAGAGGGGCTAAATATCCTGAGGATACCTGGTCTGGCTATTAAAGACTGAGGCAAAGAAGGCATTAAGTACCTCAGCCTTCTCCTCATCCTTGGTGACAATGTTCCGCACCATATCCAGTAAGGGAAGGAAATTCTCCTTGCCTCTCCTTTTGTTGTTAATATATTTGTAGAAGCATTTTTTGTTATCCTTTACCACCGTGGCCAGACTGAGCTCTAGCTGGGCTTTTGCCTTTCCAATTTTCTTTCTGCTTGACTTAACAAGATCCTTTTACTCTTCTTGAGTTGCCTGCCCCTTCTTCCAGAGGTGATAAACTCTCCTTTTTTCCCTGAGTCCCACCAAAATCTCCCTGTTCAGCCAGGCCGGTCGCCTTCCCCGCCAGCTCTTCTTACGGCACACGGGGACCGCCTGCTCCCGCGCCTTTAAGATTTCCTTCTTAGAGGCTGTCCAGCCTTCCTGGACTCCTTTGCCCTTCTGGACTGTCTCCCAAGGGACTCTCTCAACCAGTGACCTGAATAGGCTCTCCTCCAGAAGTCCATGTGGTTTTGCTGACCCCCCTCCTTACTCCACCAAGAATTGAGAATTCTATCACATCATGGTTGCTAAGTCCAAGACAGCCTCCGAACACCACATCTCCTACCAGTCCTTCTCTGTTCATAAAGAGCAGGTCAAGCAGGGCATCTTCCCTGTTGGGCTCACCAGCTGTGTTAGGAAGCTATCTTCCACACACTCAAGGAACCTCCTGGACTCTTGCCTCTCTGCTGTGTTGTATTTCCAGTAGACATCCGGTAAGTTGAAGGTCCCCACAAGAACAAGGACTCACGATTATGAGATTTCTTGCCAGTCACCTGTAGAATGTTTCATCTGCCTCTTCGTCCTGGCTGGGTCGTCTATAACAGACACACAGTAGGGTATCTGCCTGGTTGGCCTTCCTCCTCATCCTTACCCATAAGCACTCAACCTTGTCATCAAAATCATTAATCTCTACACAATCAAAACACTCCCTAACATATAGAGCCGCCCCACCACCTCTCCTTCCTTGCCTCTTCCTTCAGAAGAGCTTATAGCCATCTATTGCAGCACTCCAGTCATGAGAGTCATCCCATCATGTTTCTGTGATGATGACTAAGTCATAGCTGTCCCGCTCCACAATGGCTTCCAGCTCCTCCTGTTTGCTACACATTCTGTGTGCATTGGTGTAGATGCACTTGAGCTGGGCTATCGATTTTGCCCCTAATATTGGCATGGCACCCCTAGGCTCATCTCTAGTGAGGTTGGTTTCATCCCCTTCCCCCTTTGAATCTAGTTTAAAGCCGTAGATCCACTCTCCTGGGAAAGACAACCCCTGTTCCTAACTCACCTACTCATCTACAAAGCTACCAAAAGTTGATCAAAATCTAGACTGTCCAGAAACTTGCTTTGTTCCTTTGTGAGATCTAGTTGTCTTTGCACAAGACATTTGGAGCGAGTGTTCGTGTCCCACTCCTTGTTAATTTAAAAATTAATTCTGGGATGAGCTAAGATATGGTCAATATGTGAACAGTTGTGATTTTTACAAAATTGCACAGTATTAAAACTGCTGATATACTAGGTTTAGTGACAGCTTAATTCTCTGATGTTACCTAATTTTTTCTCTGTTTCTCTCCATCATGTTTCATTCCTTACACTTAAATTATCAGATATTTAGAGTTAAGTTTGAAAATTTCATGTAAATGGTAATTTCTCTGAATAATTTCTAAAGTGTTGTAATGCACAGTGTTGCAGTTGCAGTTGGTGTTTAATGTTAATATTTCTTTATACTTACTGCTTCTAATATCAATACTTTTATCCCATGGAATTTCAGAAACAAAAATTACATTTTTCATACGCTTTATAACATATATGTCTGCTTGTATCACAGTAGGTTAGCCTAAGATATCTTCATAGTTCATGGAGGACACAGACAATTCTTCCATTTTAAAACTGATGTCTAAAATATGTCAGATAAATGTGCTCTAAAAGTGTGTATATTTTTCCCCATTGATTTTAAAGTTACTTGTAGGAAAAATACCTTAACTGTAGACATTGTCAAGGTCTGACGGTAGGTAGCCTACCTACATGCTGAAGATTGTGGTATTGAATTTCTCCTTTGCTGTGATTAGTCTTTTTGTAGGACACTGATAATATTTAGTTATTTAAAGGGAACATAATTATTTGAGGAGTTTATAATTGTTGCTATGAAAGCTAATTTGTTAGTTAATTTACTTATTTTCCATATTTCTTTTAGTAATTTCTTTGCCAAAACATACTTTATGTCTCTTCTCACTTTGATGCTGGATATGTGCAGAAAAGAACTTTCATTTGTTTTCAAAAAGAAATAAATATTTAAGTAGACTTTTGGAGGTATTATTTTATTCTGAAGTAGTCTACATTTTATTATTTAGCTTACTGCAGTAACCTTTCTCATGATAATAGATAATGTAAAGTCATATTGATTTCAGTGAAGTACTTTATTTGTTTTCATAATGAGATTTAATCTTACACACTGCAGTATATTGTCCATGAAGCATGCAAGTGTCATTGACTAACAAGAATAATATACATAACCTTTTTAAACTCTATAATAAACAGAGAACACCAGTTTATTTCCATTCTTTTTGATTTTAGCAAGTTAATGATGCACATTTTATCAGAAACTTGGTTAACAATCCTTTTTTTTCTTCCAGAACTCTTTAGACAGAGCTCATATTGATTTTTGTCACATGAAAATGAACTCAATTTATCACACAAGCCATAAGTGTCCAGGTGTTCGCCAGCTGTACGCATCACTTCAGCTTCATCCTCTAGGCAAATGGACAACAGAAAATGAATGAAAATAGATGGGAGTGTTTAACTATTAAAAAATTAATGTTTTAGCTCAGATATGTTCCAACCCTCTTACAGAGCAACTCAAATGTGTCATGCAAAGCAGATATCAGAAAGTCATGAAATTCCACTACAGTTTTTCTTGTCCAGTGATTGCAGCTACCAACTGCAAAACAAATGTAGCAGAACTTTGAATTCAAAATCAGCTCTAAAATAACCTCAGCAACTGTAGAAATGTAAGAAAGTAATATTTGGAAGATGAACAATCTTCTTTATTTCAGACTGATTCTCAATTTTGTCCAAAACATCATTCATATTCAAATCCTGCTATATCTGGTTGATCTTCAGAGACAATACAAATCACAGAATCATAGAATAGTTTGAGTTGAAAGGGACGTTTAAAGGTCATCTAGTCCAACACCCCTGCAATGCACAGGGACATCCTCAACTGGATCAGGTTGCTCAGAGCCTTGACTAACCTGACCTGGAATGTTTCCAGGCATGGGGCATCTACAACCTGTCCAGGCAACCTCTGCCAGTGTTTCACCACGCTCATTATGAAAAATTTCTTCCTCAGATATAGGCTAAAACTGCCCTCTTTTAGTTTGAAACCATGACCCCTTGTCCTATCACAACAGGCCCTGCCAAAAAGTCTGTACCCATCTTTCTTAGAAACCCCCTTTAAATCTGGAAGGCTGCAATAAGGTCTCCCTGGAGCCTTCTCTTCTACAGGCAGAACAACCCCAACTCTCTCAGCCTGTCCTCATACGAGAAGGGTTCCATCCCTCTGATCATTTTTGTGGCCTCCTCTGGACCCGCTCCACCAGGTCCATGTCTTTCCTGTGCTGAGGGCTCCAGAGCTGGATGCAGGACTCCAGGTGGTGTCTCACCAGAGTGCAGTAGAGGGGCACAATCACCTCCCTGGACCTGTTGGTCACGCTTCTTTTGATGCAGCCCCAGATAAGGTTGGCATTCTGGGCTGCAAGCACACATTGGACTGGGATCTGAGCAACCTGATCTAGTCAAAGATGTCCCTGCTGGTTGGTGAGGTGGGAGGGGTGTTGGACTAGATGACCTTTAATGGTCCCTTCCAAGTCAAACTATTCTATGTTTCTATGACTGTATAATTACATTTTGAGCTTCTCATCAACCAACACCCCCAAGTGCTTCATGGCAGGGCTGCTCTCGATCCCTTCATCCCCCATCCTGTACTGATACTGGGGGTTGCCCCGACCCAGGTGGAGGACCCTGCACTTGGCCTTGTTGAACCTCATGAGGTTCACATGGGCCCATGCCTCAAGCTTTTCCAGTTCCCTCTGGATGGCATCCCATTCCTCAGGTGTGTCAACCACATTACTCAGCTTGGTGTCATCTGCAAACTTGCTGAGGGTGCACTTGATCCCACTGTTTATGTCACTGATGAAAATATTCAAGAGTACTGGTCCCAATACGGACCCCTGAGGGACACCACTTGTCACTCATCTCCATCTGGACATTGAGCCGTTGACCACTACTCTCTGAACGCAATCATACAACCAGTTCCTCACCCATCGAATAGTCCACCCATCAAATCCATATCTCTCCAATTTAGAGAGAAGGATGTTGTGGGGGACTGTGTTAAAGGCCTTACAGAGGTCCAGATAGATGACATTGATATCTCTTCCTTTGTCCACTGACATGGTCACTCCATCTTAGAAGGCCATTAGGTTGGTCAGGCAGGATTTGTCCTTGGTCCATTTCAATCCATTTCAATGTGAACATGATTACTGGGCATTTTCTCTGGGATACTAAAATCACTTCTGTTCCCAAGAAAAAAACATAATTTAAATGTCATTCAGAACTATGAAAAACATATCATTTCCCAGTATCACACCTCAGAGTCTGATGGTTAAAATTATTCCTATCTAAGTACCAGGAGAAATCACAGATCACATGAAACACAAAGTCGTACACTGCAGTCCATAACTGCCTCTTCTGTAGTAGAGAAGTGTGACCCTTGTGGGCTACTGAATCCAGATACCCTTCTTCATCTCCATTGCCACTACTGTTCCCATTTCTCTGCCAAATAAATGATCACCTGAAGAAATCTTTTATCACTTAATTGCCTTAATACAACAGGTTGGGCACATTCTGCAAGTAACTTTGTGCTTTGGGATTCTCTCACACTGAGAGAGATGAGCTTAAATACGACATTATCTCAGCTCAGAATTAATTTAGGTTGAATCAGTTCCTACTGGATTCAAGACAGATGTATTCAGTTACAAATGTTGTGAAATAATGTGAGCGTTAAAACAGAAAAAAGAGCCTAAAATGGCAATTCTGCTGCTTTTTTGTCTTTTGGGATACAATAATATTACCATGTTGCAAAGAATATTAATATCAACTCAACATATATGTTCTGTTACATGCAGTTTATTTAGCAAACAAACCCTGTTGCACAATTTTTTAACATATAATACTGGAGAAAAGCATGTAAAATCCATCAAAAAATAATCTTGCATTTCTAATTTGATGTTTAGAAATTTTACCCTCAAAGTCTGCTAAAGATGTTAATAGAAATGTTTTATTTGAGACCTCAGAGGGAAAAGACTCCAAAAGACAAATGCAAAATCTATTTCTTAACCACCGAAAGAATACTTTAAAAATACATAATGCATGATTGAGTTCTTTAATATTAAAAAATATTCTGCATATTTGGAAGTATATGTACATATGCTTAACTGTATTAACATTTACCACTTGAAGTAGGAGTTTTAATAAGTGCAGAATGTAAAAAAAATAAACTAGAAAGATATGCTATAAAAATAATTTGTTCAGACCAGGAATGATGTATTAGTCATCAAAACTGCTGCGGGGCAAATGAAATTTCATAGCTAAAATATTAAGAACAGAAACTGGTGTAAATTGGCTTCGCTGTTTTGACTTCAGGGACTGAATTCAGCAAATACTTACTGATAAACATAGATCAGTAAAGGAAATTTTTGTGAAGTCCAGTAGAGCTTTTCAAAGGTGTAATTTCTATGACTGTATGGTCATCATAAATAGAGTTTGTTATTTCAAAGCACTATTCAGACAAAACTTGTACAAACTGTTTTGGATATGGCAGAAGAATAGGGTTTAATACAATATAATGTATACTTCATGCTTTTCCTCTATTGGTCTTAAGAAAAACTTTGCTGCAAAAATGTTTCCTACTAGCAATTTGGGCACAGAGCAGGGCAAGAAATTTCACAGGATTGTATAGCAAGCCAATGCCAAACCAGGATATTAATTCAGATTTTCTATTCCAGACTAACGTTTATACTACTAAAATGACAAACTTGTACTGCAGCTCAAGCACACATAATTGGGAAACATTGTCCATTTGAAAAATATCTTCCTGTAAAAGTATTTCTTTAACAGTAAGTATAATGAAAAAGCCTATGTGATATTTCATATCTGCAGATTATTGTAAGATTTCAGGCTAATTTAAACCTGTTGATGTTTTCTTTGTTTCCTGAAAGAATAAAGATTTTTCTTTTTTAATAATTTTATTCTTCACTACATTGTGATGTTGCCTCCTCTGCCTCTTATTCCTGCATGTTTTTGCTAGCCTCATGAAAAATAACAGTAAGGACAGGGTCCTGCAGTTGAATTCTTCCGCTGTGCAACAGATGGAAACCCATGAAGTTTTCCCATGCAGTCAGAAAGTTCTGTATTGCAGTGGGACATTCAAAAGGAGGTGCCGGGAAAAGTTTCAAACACAAAGCAAACTCTCAAGTTTTTGCTATTGAGAAAAGTGTCTTTTACCATAGGGGTGTCTGTGTTTGTACTGGTAGACTTCATTGCCACCCTCTTCCTTCTTTGTCAGGTTGTACTGATCCTTCTACACTAGTTTTGGGAGCTGGACTAGTAAGGAACAAAAAGCATAAGCAATCAGCTGAGATGTGTTTACAGATATGGTTTGTCTGCCCTATCTCAAAAATGTTCTTTGGCTACCTTTGTCTTAATAGCAACAAGAAGTACAAATACTATCTCATACTCTTCAAACACTGGAAACTTTTTTTCCTACCCTCCAGTGAAGAATCGTGTGCTCAGAACTGACAAAGGTTTTCATTTTTCTTTGTCTTAACATTTAATTGTTTCATTGTCCAAGAAGATATTTCATATATATATATATAGCTGGAATGAGCATCAGAAACCAGAGCTGAGGAAAGAAGTTATAGGAAATAAAGTCCACAATAAATTGTAACTCCTTTCCTTTTTTGCAATAGTTGCAGAACATTCATAATTGTCACACAATTGCATTTATTTAAATTTATGCCATTATTTTGCCAAGACGTTTGTTGCTGGTTTTGTTACTTATGGTCTGAAGCTTACTGGCAGCTGACCCTGTAAATTCATCTCAAATAAAAAAAAACAGTATTCAAACTTTTAATCTTGCTGATGTGCCCTGTTTGGCCCTAAATCAGAGGGATTTTTTCACTTGAAAAAGCCACTTACATTGGTAAGTAAGAAGAATTTAATTTGACAGCATAGTCTCAAAAAACTCACAATCTGCACTTCCATGTAGATACAGCTACTTAAGTTTCCAGTTTTGTTCTTTTGTTAAGTTTAAAAAATTTACATAAAGTTCAATAGGTATCAAAATATTTTCTTTGGGAATAATATTTTGAGAGAGCGCATCAAAAATTAGATATTCTTGTGGGTGGAATGCCACTGGGGCAAAGAACTGTATCGAAGTAATTTATTTGCCCCATTCAGGCTAATCTGGGATGAGAAGGTCTGCCCTAGACAAGTCAGGACAGATATTTAAAGAGGAGTATGCAATTCTAGACCAGTAAGAGTGCCTCTTAGAGTTTCCAAACCCAACAGCTCATGTTTCAGTAAATTTTTTCACAAAATTCCATTTTTCTGAGAACACCAGGAAGGTTTTTTCATTGTGCTCCTGTGGAAGAAAATGAACACATTTCAAAGCCTAAAAACTTGCTCCAGAATGGTATGGATTCTCCAGCCAGCTCTGGCTGCACCAGATGTGCCGTAACAGGAGGTTTGGGGAGACTTACAATTACTGTTTCACCAAATACAAGGCTTAAAATATTATAAGCCTTGTTTCTAGAACTCATTGAACACTTAAATGTCATCAGCTTTTTAAATTATTACCTTCTGAGTTGTGATTTTTCTGTTTTCTGACTATTTGGTACATTGCATCATGTTTTTGAATCATAATTAATAGAAACTACAGGAAAGATTTTAATCTTTTAGGGGAGGTTTCTCTAGAGAAGGGATGAGATGATAATTGGGAAACCGTGGCTTACAGACTCCAAAACATTTTGTAAAGTCCTAAGAAGTTTCATTAAGGGAAAATACTTAAATAAAATGTTCCTTTGCAATATCATCCTTGCCTGTGAATATCGTATATAGACTTTGTATCCTGTATCCCGCCCCCCTACTTTAGAACTTTGTGGTGGTAAGGCACAGACAGGCTTGCTGGTCCACCCTGGGAGCATGGCTGTGAAAAGGCATCTCCAGAACAGGGAATGACCAAAAGTAAATGGTTAGTGTGGTGGGCTAACCCTGGCTGGATGCCAGGTGGCCACCAAAGCCTCTCTAGTACCTCCCCTCATCAGCTGGACCAGGGAGAGAAAATATAATGAAAGGCTCATGGATTGAGATAAGGGCAAGGAGAGCAGTTATTGTCACAGGCAAAACAGAGGCAACTTGCGGAAATTAATTTATTACCAATCAAACTAGAGTAGGATAATGAGAACTAAAAATAAATCTTAAAACACCTTCCTCCCACCCCTCCCTTCTTCCTGGACTCAACTTCACTCATGATTTCTCTCCCTGCTCCCACCAAGCAGCGCAGGGGGATGGGGAATGGGGGTTTTGGTCAGTTCATCACACATTGTTTCTGCCGCTCCTTCCTCCTCATGGGGAGGACTCCTCACACTCTGCCCTGCTCCAGCATGGGGTCCCTCCCATGGGAGACAGTCCGCCATTAACTTCTTCAACGTGAGTCCTTCCCACAGGCTGCAGTTCTTCATGAACTGCTCCAGCCTCAATCCCTTCCACGGGGTGCCGGCCTTCAGGAACAGACTGCTCCAGCTCGGGTCCCCTGCAGGATCACAAGTCCTGCCAGCAAACCAGGTCCAACATTGATATCTTCTCTCCATGGGTCCACAGGTCCTGCCAGGAGCTTGCTCTGGCACAGGCCTCCCAGAGGCTCACAGCCTCCTTTGGGCATCCACCTTCTCCGGCGTGGGGTCCTCCCCAGGCTGCAGGTGGAGATCTGCTCCACCCTGAAGCTCCATGGGCTGCAGGGGACAGCCTGCATCACCATGGTCTTCATGGGCTGCAGGGGAATCTCTGGTCCAGTGCCTGGAACCCCTCCTGTTGCTCCTTCTTCACTGACCTTAGTGTCTGCGGAGTTGTTTCTCTCACATATGCTCGCTCCTGTGTCTGGCTGCAGTTGCACAGGTTTGTTTCCCCATCTTAAATCTGGCATCACAGAGGTGCTACCACCATCACTGATGGGCTCTTGGGTAGTGGTGGGTCCATCTTGCAGCGGCTGGCATTGGCTCTATCAGACACAGGGGAAGCTTGTAGAAGCTTCTCACAGAAGCCGCCTCTGTAGACCCACTAATACCAAAACCTTGCCACACAAACACAATACAGGTAGATCCTGTGAACTGTGGGTCAAAGATTTGCCATTAACTGAGAGCATCCTGCATCCTAGACCTTTTGTCTGAAATTGAAGTTTACGGCACAGTTGTTCTTTATGCATGTTTGACTGTGTAAGGTTGTATTAGGTTATAGTCTCTAAGAGACAGCATTTATAAGAGGTCTCAAAACCCCCATCACTTTGGTTGTGTCAATCAACATAATACATGATATAAGTTAATTTGCTGATATGTAATGTCACAATTTGCTTTGGAGAAACTCAATAAATTTGACTGTACAAATATCATCAAATCAATGAATGTGTAACTAAAATAACTTAATTTTATAGTCTGTGCAAACACTGATAAAAAAACTCATTATGACAATTTCATCCTTCATCTTTTGAATTGACTGTGTCTTAGCATGTTTCTTATGGCAACATGTTGTAGTGACTGGCATATAAACCTGTTTCAACACAGTGCTGAATTTTTAAAAAGCCATCTGTATCAGGTGATTGATTTACAAAGTAATGTAAACTTTATTTTACAGTCGTTAAGTGCGTTAGGACCCCACTTCACATTTTGTGTTATCATGCAATTTTCTTGTCATTACTAAGAACACAAAGATGCACCCTTTAGTCAAATTGAATAAAAAAGAAGGAAAATAAGAACTGTAAAGAAAGAATCAATTTCACAGCTAGTGGAAGGCAGTACAGATTAAATCATTTGCAACAACTAAAAAGAACTGCAACAATAATTCTATAGTGTTCTTCTTCCCAGCATGTAAATTAAAATAAACACATGGAACAGAATTATAGCTATAAACCAACAGAAAAAGATATCAGGGTTTGATTCACGAGTCTATAATCAAGGCAGGGCCAGATACAGTTACACTAACAATATCAAGACTGTACAACGATAACGATATCATTGACCCAGCAAGTGGAAGCACTGCACAAGCTGGCACTATCTGAAAGACCCCTTGACTATCCAGGTAAATCACTTTTCATACAACAACTGAATGTCCCATAAGCATATTTAAGCTATCACATCCCCCTGAGGACAGTCAGGGGAGTGGTTATTCTACTTTGCAGCTTCAGGAAGGAAAAGAGGTACAACACTCAATATCCATATGTGCCATCCCCAGCAGCAGCTCTCCTACACACATGGAGGAAGCAGAAACCATGCATTGCCTCCTCCTCGGTAATGGTAGACCTGCATGATGATAGTCCTACATATTTCCTGACTTTGCCACCCATCTGTACATTGGGATCCTACACACGCATCCTTATTCCATTTTTATAAAAAATAAATCATCTCTCCCCACATACCTCTACTCACCTTTGCTCACTAACACCACTTCTGTTATCTCAATTTATCTTAGATGTGTTGTTGCATTCTTATAGCATGGCAAGCAGCCTGCAGGAGAACAAGTGGATCCACATAGGGCAAGTGGAGGGAAATGAAGTCCAGAGCTTACACCAGAAGGATCCATAGAAGTCTTTCCTACAGTGATCATATTTGTTCTTAACACTCTGGTCTTAAAATTTTTGATACCTCAGCAATTCTCTTCAAAACTCTCATGTAACTCGGTCATTTCACTACACAAATCTGACTCTGTCTGCCAAATTCCTAGACTGGTTCACAAAAAAACAACTGCTAAAAAACATGGATGCCTGCAGATGAAGCACTAGCGAGAGAATTGTGCAAGGTTAAATTTGTGGTGTGTCCACACCAGTGTGAGAATGAGCTATGCCAGAGTTTGTAAGGTCCATTGCATTTCTCTCTCCTCTAGTACAGAGCTGAAAAACATTCTTCCCTTAGAAAATGTTTTGTAATGCAAAATTTAAACTTGTCAAACACAAGCTCCTGTGGAGCCACAAGCAATTCCCTTGAAATATTGTTCTGTTTTTATTTCCTGACTGAGAATTTTTGTTATTTTCTCATCTTTTATTTCCATCCAGCAGACAATGCAGTGTTCCCACTAGAAGAGATGATGAGAACGGCGATAAATACAATGAATATAATACAATGATGTAACTGTTAGAATGGGAAAGATATTGCTGTACAAGTGAGCCCTAGGGTATTCTCCCATTTAAAAAGGAGAGGGAAAAGTAGAAGAAAAGTGATTTAGTGCATTATAAATCATATTTAATAACAATAATAAAAAAAAGAGTAGCTTCTAGCTCTTGCAAGATATCTTGCAAAAACAAAAATTAGAAAATGTTAATTTTAACCACATGTTTCTACTGTTAGTGGCTATACTTCCCTCATTATTATTTCACATAGAAACTGTCAAATAGATATTGTAAATACAAAACAGAAGAGCTGAGAAAGCCAGGACTGATAACACTTGCACACTACCATCTGTGAAAAAAAGTCCAGTCATTCCATTTCAAGGACTATGACAGAAAGAGGTCATCTGAGTGTGTTATGGCTTTTGTCAACATACCTGTCTTGGCTTTAAACTTTACCATGAATGACATAATGAGAGCCCGTTACTGCCAGCAAAGTTTGTGTGGGAAGATGAATAAACAGCTGTGACTTGACCTACTGCTACTACTGTTGTATTCTGCAGTTCTCCAGATAAACACTAAGTACACTTATTATTCCCCAACAGTCTTTGTCACTTCTGAGTAATCCAGTGGTTATTTCACATCTAACTCCAATCGCTGTTCATGACTTGGGTTTTCTCTTGCCTTTTATGTGTCTTTGAGGATGAATTGGTTATTAAATCACTGCAGAATTGCCAGCAAGAATCTGAAGGAATTCCAGTGACTACATCCCAATCAGATGACTTGTACAAACTCATCCACAGAGCTATGGTAAACCAGTCATCTGAACAGGGGTTTGCCACGAACTGAACTGCACAAAGCTGGGGAGAATTCCCATTGAAGGTCTCTTGAAAGAGCTAGGTACCAAGATGGAACCTGTGTATATTTACCCACCCGGAAAAAAAAAATTGAGGGGGAAGGGGTGGTGAGGAAGAGGGAAGGGAAAGGAAGAAAAAAGAAACAAAGGGAGGGTGAGAAGGGGAAAAAAAGGCAGGGAGAAGGAAAGAGGGAGGGATGAAAAAGAAAAGGGTAGGGCTTTTATTTATAACTACAAAAGAGAAGAAGGAAATAGGTGCCAGCAGGATACAAGACATTGTCTAGGATTTAGATATGAGATGTATGATACAACATTTTAGCAAGTTTGTTTTAAAAGCATAGCGTAGCAAGGTTATATTGTGTTTAGTTTATGCTCAGCTGGTTACTTTAACACTAACTAAGCAGTTTGCCATATTCAAATACACTAAGCTTTATCTACATAGGACTTACAACATGTGGTAACTTTAAATCATGAAGTCTTTTCAGAAAGGAAGGAAAAAAGACAGAAACAGAGTAAGAGTCCAGAGACAGTCTGAAAGATCTTAAACCTGGATCTCAAAGGGCAGATTTAACCCACTGGATGTCAGAGAAAAGAGAACTGTATATTTTAGAAGCACAGTTTCTAGAGGAAGGAATGTCCGTTTGATCAGTAGAGTATTACAGCAGGTTTTCCTACTCTAAAGTCGCAGCTAAAGAGGGATAAGAACCGTCACGATATACAGCTTATGCAGGCTTTCTTGATTTTTTAGAAGTTATTAGAGAGACAGAAAAGATTGTATTCAAGGAGGGATGTGGAAGCCACCGAGGCAAAGGGCTCTGGAGCGAAGGATAGCGCCGGGGGACCCTTCCTGAAGCAGAAAAACGGAAAAGGCGACAGCACAGGGAGAGAGTGGGTGCCCCAGCCCCGCCCCCCCAGGCCGGCAGCGTGGGATCCTGGCGAGCGGCAGCTCCGACTCGCGTGGGCAGGGACGGGAGCAGCGGCAGCCAAAGCCCTTCATGTGCAAGAGCACCCCCGGGAGCGCGAGAGACCCGGAGCGCGGCGAACAGGGTGGGCAAAGAGGATGTAGCGTGTCAGAAAGGTGTGGTGTGTCAGCTGGCGTGTCAGTTCATGCAGAGAAGGCGTGTGGGTGGGACGCAGTCCCTCCCCCAGCACTAGAGGTTCTCTCGACGAGTGGCCATCGCCCTCCCAGAAGAGGCCCAGCCATGGCCTCCACTCAGCTGAAAGCCGTGGCCAGAAAGAATGTGGTGACCCAGACCAAACTCCTGCTCAAGCACGCGGCTGTCCAGGTGTCCGGCTGCAAAGAGTGCCTGAGCCTGTGACTTGTGCCAGAGACCAGCGGAGACACCACCTGCGTGCGGTGCGACCAGATGAGCGACCTGAGGCAGTGGAGAGGCTGAGGAGCATCAGGGAGTGCGAGAGGGAGATAGATTGGTGGAGCCACACCCCGCCGTCCCTGAGGCAGAGGCAGGAGGTGGAGGCTCCACGAGTAGCAGGGGATCCCCTGCCTTTTTGCTGCCGGGCAGAAGGAGGGGACCTAAGAGATGAGGGGGAATGGAAACAGGTCCCTGCTCAAGGCAGCAGGTGAATCCCCTCCCAGCCTCCCTCACTGTTCCAGCTGCCCTTACACAAGAGACATGGGGCTCTGGAACTTGAGGGCCAGGAGCACAAGGACCTTGATGAAAGTCCATCCAGGGCATTACCTAGGGTGAGTCAGCCAACCCCATGCATAAAGAGTTGCTCTGTTAAGAAAAAAAGGAGGGTAATTGTTGTAGGTGACTCCCTTCTGAGGGGTACAGAGGGCCCAATATGCCGACCGGACCCAACCCACAGAGAAGTCTGCTGCCTCCCTGGGGCCTGGATGAGAGATGTCAGCAGGAAACTCCCTGGTCTGGTTCAGCCCACTGATTACTACTCACTGTCGGTCATACAGGTTGGCAATGATGAGGTTGCGCTAAGAAGCCCAAAAGCGATTAAAAGGGACCTCAGAGCGTTGAGGTGACTGATCAATGGAGCGGGAGCATAGGTACAGTTTTCGTCAATCCCTTCAGTGACAAGGGGGAACACTGAAAGGAACAGGAAAGCACACCTGGTCAACACATGGCTCAGGGGCTGGTGCCGTTGGCAGAATTTTGACTATTTTGACCATGGGGAGGTTTACACAGCACCAGGTCTCCTGGCAGCAGATGGAGTGCAACTGTCTCAAAAGGGGAAAAGGATTCTTGCTTATGAGTTGGCAGGCCTCATTGAGAGGGCTTTAAACTAGATTTGAAGGGGGAAGAGGATAAAACCAGGCTCACTAGAGATGAGCCTAGGGGTGGCATGTCGTGTTATGGGCAAAATTGATAGCTCAGCTCCAGTGCATCTACACCAATGCACGCAGCATGGGCACCAAACAGGAGGAGCAGGAGGCTGTTGTGCAGCAGAACATCTGATTTAGTCACCATCACAGAAACATGGTGGGATGATTCTCATGACTGGAGTGCTGCAATGGATGGCTATAAGCTCTTACAAAGGGATAGGCATGGAAGGAGAGGCGGTGGGGTGGCTCTGCAGGTTAGGGAGTGTTTTGATTGTATAGAAATCAATGATTGTGATGACAAGGTTGAGTGTTTATTGGTAAGGATGAGGGGGAAGGCTAAACGAGGCAGATATCATGCTGAGAGTCTGTTACAGACCACCTAACCAGGATAAAGAGGTAGATGAAGCATTCTATAAGTGACTGGCAGAAGTCTTGCAATCGCTAGCTCTTGTTCTTGTAGGGGACTTCAATCTACCGGACATCTGCTGGAAGTATAACAAGCAGAGAGGAAACAGTCTAGGAGGTTCCTGGAGTGTGTGGAGTATAACTTCCCGACACAGCTGGTAAGAGTCCACCAGGGCAGGTGCCCTGCTTGACCTGCTGTTTACAAACAGAGAAGGACTGGTGGGAGATGTGGTGGTCGGAGGCCATCTTGGGCTTAGCGACCATGACATGATAGAATTCTTGATTCTTGGTGAAGTAAGGGGGGGGGGGGTGTGTGTCAGCAAAACCACTACCATGGACTTCTGGAGGGCAGACATCGGCCTGTTCAGGACACTGTTTGAAAGAGTCCCTTGGGAGACACTCCTGAAGGGCAAAAGGGTCAAGGAAGGCTGGAGAGTCTTCAAGAAGGAAATCTTAAAGGCGCAGGAGCAGACAGTCCTCATGTGCCATAAGTTGAGCTGGCAGGGAAGACAACCGGCCTGGCTGAACAGGGAGATTTTGGTGGGACTCAGGGAAAAAAGGAGAGTTTACCAACTTTGGAAGAAAGGGAAGGCAACTCAAGAAGAGTAAAAGGATCTTGTTAAGTCAAGCAGGAAGAAAATTGGAAAGGCAAAAGCCCAGCTAGATCTCAATCTGGCCATGGTTGTAGAGGATAACAAAAAATGCTTCTACAAATATATTAACAACAAAAAGAGAGGCAAAGAGAATCTCCTTCCCTTACTGGATATGGTGGGGAACATTGTCACCAAGGATGAGGAGAAGGCTGAGGTACTTAATGCCTTCTTTGCCTCAGTCTTTAATAGCCAGACCAGGTATCCTCAGGATATTTAGCCCCCCTGAGCTGGAAGACAGGGATGGAGAGCACAATAAACTCCCCATAATCCAACAAGAAACAGTTAATGACCTGCTATGCCACCTGGACACTCACAAGTCTATGGGACCTGATGGGATCCACCTAAGAGGGAGCTGGCAGAGGAGCTTGCCAAACCACTCTCCATCATTTATCGGCAGTCCTGGTTAACAGGGGAGGTCCCAGAAGACTGGAGGTTTGCCAGTGTGACGCCCATCTACAAGAAAGGCTGGAAGGAGGATCCTGGGAACCACAGGCCTGTCAGCCTGACCTCCGTACCGGGGAAGATTATGGGGAGGAGGGCACTCAAAGGGCATGTGCAGGACCACCAAGGGATCAGGCCAGCCAGCATGGGTTCATGAAAGGCAGGTCCTGCTTGACCAACCTGATCTGCTTCTAGGACCAGGTGACCCGCCTGGTGGATGAGGGAGAGGCTGTGGATGTTGTCTACCTGGACTTTAGTAAAGCCTTTGACAGCATCTCCCACAGCATTCTCCTGCAGAAACTGGCGGCTTGTGGCTTTGACAGGTTTACTCTTCGCTGGGTGAGGAACTGACTGGATGGCCGAGCTCAGAATGTCATGGTGAATGATGTTAAATCTGGCTGGTGGCCAGTCACAAGTGGTGTTCCCCAGGGCTCGGTTCTAGGGCCAGCCTTGTTCAATATATTTATTATTGACCTGGATGAGGTGATCGAGTGCTCCCTCAGTAAGTTTGCAGATGACAAGTTGGGTGGGAGTGTTGATCTGCTGGAGGGTAGGAGGGCTCTGTAGAGAGATCTGGACAGGCTGGATCAATGGGATGAGGTCAATTGGATGAGGTTTAATAAGGCCAAGTGCTGGGTCCTGCATTTCGGCCACAACAACCCCATGCAACGCTACAGGCTTGGGGAAGAGTGGCTGGAGAGCTGCCCAGCAGAAAAGGACCTGAGGGTGCTGGTTGACAGCTGGCTGAACATGAGCTGGCAGTGTGGCCAGGTGGCCAAGAAGGCCAACCGCATCCTAGCCTGTATCAAAAATAGTGTGGCCAATGGGAGTAGGGAAGTGACTGTACACCTGTACTCCGCACTGGTGAGGCCGCACCTCGAATCCTGTGTTCAGTTTTGAGTCCCTCACTACAAGAAGGGGAGTGATCTGGGGTTGTTCAGTCTGAAGAAGAGGAGCATGAGGGGAGACCTTATCGCTCTCTATAACTACCTGAAAGGGGGTTGTGGTGAGGAGGGTGGTGGTCTCTTCTCCCAAGTAACTAGCAATAGGACAAGAGGAAATGGCCTGAAGTTGCACCAGGGGAGTTTTATATTGAAAATTAGGAAAAATTTCTTGACTGAGAGAGTGGTCAAACATTGGAACAGGCTTCCTAGGTAGGTGGTGGAGTCACCATCACTGGAAGTGTTCTAAAAACATGTGAATGTGACACTTCGGGACATGGTTTAGTGGACATGATGGTGTTGGGTTGATGGTTGAACTTAATGATCTTAAAGGTGTTTTCCAACCTTAATGATTCTGTGATTTTGTGTTTCTGTAAATGAAGCAAAAAAATCTGTCTGCTTAGTAACTAACAATAAAGAATACATTATGTCTCCCACTTTTCATTATTTTTATTTCCTGACATTTCTTGATAAGAAGATGCAGTGATGATGGCAAGGAAAGCAAAGTGGGGTGCTTTAGCAGGAACTGTCAGCAAGATAAACTCCATGGGGATTGCCACTCACAGTAAATGTGATGTCTACTTGAAAAGATTGCAGTATAGAATCATAGAATGTCTTGGGTTGAAAGGGACCCTAAAGATCATGTAGTTCCAACCCCCGTGCAGTGGGCAGAGATGAATGTCATGAGGTTGGGATCCCAGCAAGGACCCTTATATACATGAGTGCTGCAGGTGTCTTCAAAGTTTGTTCCTTCTATTTGTGGAAAAAATAACTAATGATGAACAATTAATAACTCATTGACTACCTTTTTTACCCACCTGTGAGAGGAAAATGTAAACAAAGAAAATCTGTGACTCATCCTTTCTCGTATAGAAAATGGATTAGTTTGTAGATTAAACATTCCAATGAAGAGAACAAAAACAATGATTTTTCAGGGGAGTGTTCAAGATAATTTATGATAATATCAAAATATAGGAAGTTATTTTTTTTCCCTGCCAAATTGCCATGTTGAATAAATTTCTCATTTGAGAGGAAATGATATACCAATCATGTCCAATATGTGATCTTGGTGGAAACAAGAAAGAAATTACGTGATACTTGCTATTCTCTGTTTAATTTCAGAAATTATTTTTGTCTCTGTCTTTTTCTCCTCTTCATATGAAGTAGACAAACTTCATTTTTGCAAAATGAAGCTTCAAAAACCTGTAAATTATTACCAGATCACATAAGTATGCAAACTTCCTGTACAATTTTTCAATGAAAGATAATGGAAAATGAGACAATGAAATTTTAAAAGCAAACCAATTAGGCCTCCTAAATAGATAGGAGGATTTCTGTGTTTGTGACCCCTATGTTTACATACAAATTTAAATTTCTTTGCCACTCATCTATGAACATATGCTATTAAGTTGCTTACAGACAGATGGACTATGTGTTTGGCTACAGAGACCCATCTGTAATAAGAAAAAAGCTCCTAGAACTGCTACTTCTTCAAGATTTCTTTTCAGAACTTATTATTACAACAACATCGAGAGACACTAATCAGGTTGCTGGGCTGGATTCTGTATAAAACATATAGTGACATAAAGGCCATTTTTTAAAATACACAATCTGTTTCTGAAACATCACAAAAACTGGTTCTTACTGCTGGTAAGGGATTTTCTGACAATATATTTTCTCATCAGATTGTCAGCTAGAAAGACATTGAACTACTAGTATGAAAATGGTTGGTATTCTTGAATGTCATATTTTGAATTATTTTTTATGGAAATTTTTTCCTTTTTGATCCTTCTTGATTTTGAATGACATTTTATTGTCAAATTGTTCTTATTTTTCCTTGTGAGATTTTGAAATTTATGGAAAGCTTAAATTAAAAGAAAGTAGCTAAAAATATTTTGATTGACCTTCTCTGCATCTTTCAAAATACTACTTTTTGGCTGAAAAGAAGAAATTTAGTCTTCTTTTTGAAGTTTGAGAAAAAAATTGAAACAAACCCTGGAAAACTGTTAAAGCTCAGAACAATATTTCTTCATCCACAATAAAAGAGTGAAAATACCAGTAAGAATGTGAACTAAAATTTATCAAATGCTATACAGTAAGATACATTCATGCTCCAGATGTTTTCTTGTTTCTTTGTGAAGTTTTTCTAAGGCTGTTCCAGGTCTTTAATTTTTTTTTTTCCCTTTTTAAACATTTTTGGCATTTTTATGCATTAGGATTCTTTTCTCATTTATTTGAGCCTTTGCACATTTCAGTAAGGCTAATGCTTCCTTTGTTTATTTCTGCTAGACTTGCATTCTACTTTGGGCCATTTAATACATTTATTTATTAAAAATGTTTTTACTTATCATAGTCAATGGGTTTTCTTTTCTACCGTGTCCTCATAATCTATAGGGTTTTTTATTTCCTAGATAATTCTCCCTTTTTTATTTCTTATGTTTTATTTATTTCATTCTTAACAAACTTCCTCACCCTAGTGTTTTGTAAGAGGAATCCATACTGGATTCCTACTTGCTTAGTCATGCAGTTCAAATTATTCACATTTAGGTTATTTACATGTACATCTATGAAGTACACATTGTCAGTATTCATTCACTTCACAAGGTGACCATTATCCAACAGACAACAGTCTGTTGCAAAAAGACATAGTATCATGACCCCTTCATATACACTAAAAATTTACCTATACTGCTCTCAACATTATAGTATTTGCATTCCTTGTTAACAATTGTAGTGAAAAGTGTTACCTCCATTTCACAGAAAGGGAAAATGCATTGTGGGGTAGTTTAACTGGTTTGCCTCATGCACAGAAAAGTCTGTAGCTCACTTGAGATGTGATCTCTTAAATAACCCACAGACACTAGCTTTTAGAGCAGCCACTGCTTAATAAAGTAAAAATGAACCACAGATATTGTGTGGATATTACATTTTAAAGCAAAGTTCAGACTTTTTTTTTTTGCAAAGTGTTTAGGAATGCAAACCAGATGGCATCGAAGACTGTGAATTGGCACCACTACATAATGTATTTAATGCATTTTCAGGGAAAAAAAGAAAACTAAATTCTATGTCCAACAACTCTCACTGTATTAAACTCTTTCAAAGTAGTCTGGCCATTCTGGCTCAATGAATAGCTCTACCTTTGAATTTAGACTATAATACTGACTATAGATATTTTTGCAAATATAACTCTGAAGAGAGCTCGTAAAACATATCTCTGCAGCTAGCTTCCTATATTGTCTGAATATGATAGATCATACCCTCATGGACATGAAATTCAAACTTTGAGAATCAAAACCAAAACTCTCTAATGTTCTGCAGAACTTGGTATTTATACAGTTGCCCGAGAAAAGTACAGTCAGATAAAATAGTACAGTAGACTGATTATCATTAATCAAGTAAAAGATTGAAAATTTGTTTTGAATGACAGAGAACAAACAGGATATGAAGTTGCATTCAAGTGTCTTTTTGTTTCCTGGCTATGTATAACCGCATCTCTGCCTGCTCCAAATTCAAGTGCTGGCAAGGTAGGAATCTGTCACTGTGTCCAGCCAATTCAGTAAGCCAGAATCACTAATGGTGCATGAATGCATATGTTATGCTCTTCTTAAGCCAAGATTTCCAAACCTAGCTGCCTAAGGTTTAGCTTAGATATCTGTTTTCAGGTTCTGTTTAACCCAACTCATGTCAACATTAGTAAGCAATTAGAAACTTAATTTTATACATACTGTTTTAAAAAAGTTGGGTGTCTCATTTTCACTCCTTTATGTGGATGCTCATATATGAAAACTTTATGCTTTTCTTATAAGAAAATTACAAGTTTGTTTCCTGTGCAAAATAAGAATATTTTGGAGATTTACCATTGTATTTTCTTCTACACATTTCTAACATAAACTGTCTTCAGAGCTAGTTAAAATTATTATGTTTTATCTAATTAAAAATAAGAAAGCACATAAAAGAAAACAATGCACACAAGAAATTGCTATAAAGACAAGATTAGGTAGGAAAATTGAATGAACTGCTGTTCTGTTTGCAGCTTTCTGCATCCACACTGGACCTGACTAATTCCTCGCTTTTGGCTGGAGGCTCCAGATTTCCATCCCCACCTTCAGGCTTGCCCAGCCTCATTCATCTGGCAGCTTTGTCGTGCATCCTTCTGCCCAGCCGAGGTATCACATGTCCTGCTGGCAAAACAGCGATTGTGGCTGTTGATTGCCAGGGGCCTCGGTGACACCTGGTCAGCCTTCAGCCATCTGACCTCCTTTCCTGCCGTCCCCTTCTTGCAATCCCCAAGCAAGCTCTGAGTGGGTTTAAGGTTGTCCAAGCCCCTGATCCCACTGCCACCACCTCTGAAAATTTACTATCAGTCTATTATTTTTCATTTGGGTTGCAATGCTTCTGAACACAGAGGTTTTATATTAATTTGATTTCTGATTTCTACATGTCCAACCCTGATTTCTTTGCTTGTTCCTATTTTAGCTGGGATTCTCAGATAATGTCCAATCCAAAACACTTCATATTTAATAGCAGGAGAAATCATTCTTTCACTATATCATAGGACAAAGGGAAATACATTTGAAACGTTAGCAGTCACTTCTCCAGGATGATACAGTATTAGGAAGCAAAACTTCTTTCCAGTGAACAGATACTAAGTAGTCTACCTATAAGGGAGATTTTTTTCTATCCCTGTGATGGAGGAGGTTGATTATAGAGACATGGACATCAGCCACATGCCTGCAACTATGCCATTTGATGCAGAAAGGACGCATATTACCCTGCCTGAAGCATGGGGACCCCCTCTGCAACTTGATAAATCTGAGCCAGTTTGATGGTATCTTGAGACATTCTTCTGTGTGTGATCTGATGCTAGTGTAACTGCATTGATCACTTCTGCAGCTAGCTCCAGCTCCATCTTATTATCAAGCAGACGCATCACTAAAATCCTCTGTTCAGCAATAGCTACATTTACAGGTTTTCATTTGCCTTTACAGTAAAATAAATGAAGAATGGGAGAGGGTTAAGGACTGGTTTAAACTGCCTTAATATTTCACACGTAAATAATTGTCAATTAACCAAAACTCCATTAGGAAGCCAGTAATGGACAATTATGTTTAATGGAAATGTTCTCACTACTTTACAGTTTGTCAAGTGGTTCAGTACAGGCAGCATGTTAAATCATCACATTTTTCCAACAAGCTATTTGAAATCTGTGGCAGCCGTATTTGATTGATGCAGTGTACCAGAGAACATAAGTATTGCAGAAAATGCTATTTCAGAGTTCAAAGCAGTAGAAAAATTGCTGTTTAATAATTCAGCACTGAAATGAAAATAATGTAAAGAAGATTAGCCATGCTCTTTTATTGGGTGGTATTCATAGCAATGTTCTCATTTCTAGACCTGTTTTTTCAAGTGATACTTTTCATCAAATGCTTTGAATGAAAGCTTTGTTCTTTTTTTTTTGAGAGTGAGGCCAGAGGGGGGATTTCTTCTAAAAGAACAAACTATCTTTTATGCAGCATTATGGCAGAACTAAAATTTGTTCTGTGTATCATACTTTCCTTTTGTTTTTGTCACAATGATAGACAAATAATTCAGCAGAAATCTATGTCCCTCTGGAAGCTATTGTTTTCATTGTGTGAAGTATTCAAAAGTAGTTGTAAACACTCAGCTGCATCCTGTGTTAACACAGCCCAGATGAGAAGTGGAGTACTAGGAAAACTGTGATTTTCATCCATTTTAGTGTTTCTCCTGTCTCCAGGGCTTCCTTTACACTCAAGCTGAGTTGCTTGGCCAGCATACACAGTGTCTCTGGCATGTGCCCATTCCCACCCAGTTGCACTTCTCCTCCAGAAATCCTGAAGAGCCCGAACCCCTGAACAGTTGAAGTACACTAAGTCAATGCTCTGAAGGCACCTGTATTGCATACCTAAAGTGACAGACACCTGTGTCAATAGGACTCCATGTCTCACATTTCCAGGATGATCTGAAAATTATTTAAAAGCGTATCTTTGAAAAAGCAAAACATAGCTTTCTCTGATGAAAATCACTACAACTTCATCCACCAAAATAAATATTCAAAGCCATTTGAGCATGCTTATCAGGCAGTCCAACAATCTGGTGAATTCTCAATTCAAAGAATTAAATTTCCACAATTGTTCTGAAAATTCAGCTTCAAAAGTCGATTTGTCTAATTGAATATCCTGGGTATTGGAAATCCAGTTTTCAATGGCGTTTATTTGCTAAATCCTCTTCGTGTTTCAGAATACAAACACAAGTTGCAAGTATTTTGGGGGAATTGCCTCATCCTATATATTTTCCAGTGTTAAGCATATCTGACCTGAGCCTTTTTCTTGCTATCAAAATATGAGAGAGTAATAATTCATGTCAATCTGTTTCTAAATTTCAACTCATGAAAACATCCAGTAAACTAATTCAGCCATTATTTTCTTTGACAATAGGCTTATTAATGAAACTGATACAGATTTCTGGAATTTCGGACACAGTTGTAACAATGGAGATTTCTGCTGCAGTGTATATCCCCCGCTGTGCAAAACATCCTCTAAGCCATTAGAAGATTAAGCCAGTCTAGAGCTGTTGTTTAAAGACAAGCATCAGAAGTCACTGCCCTGTTTATCAGTCTGGAAAAGCATTATCTAGCCACTTCTATTCCAGTACTCCAGTGCTGCTCAAAGATTCAAAGGCCCCTTTCATGACATCAGTCATCCTAGAGATATCTTATATATATATAATATGTATATATCTCTCTATATATTATCTTTTTTATATATATCTCCTTATATATATCTTTTTGGCTCACTGTGCTCTCTGATTCCAGTATCTTCCAACTTCTAAATAAATTTTATGAAGAGCTTTTTTCCCTGAGTTTCCATTCTTCTGTGCCTTCCCAGATTCTGCAGATTTACTTGTGTAAAAACAAAATTAAGAATAGTCTTTTATATGTATTGTTTACGTATAGAAGTATATCATTGAAGGCGACTATTGCTTTCTGTTGTATGAGGAAATAAAGGAATAAACATTCTTTCCAGCCAAAATGCAAGGCATCCAATAGTTTTCTCAGTTCTTCAAAAAGCAATGTATACAGGTAAAACAACACATTTGCAAAGATCTGAAAATATCAAGCTGCAGGGTACCTCATATGTTAATCTGTCACATAAAGTGGAATCAAGCAGCATACTGCAGATACTTGTTCTTATCAGATGACCTACCATTTCTTGCAGCTGCTAACAAATAACTTATCTTTTGTTGTAAAAGGAATCATTACAAAACATGCTGACCTTTTTTAACAGACAATAAAACCAATTTCTGGTGGGAATATCCACACATTTAAACTTATCCATATGTTTAGCTGCCAGCGTGTCCAGCTGCTTTCAGTATCAGGTACATCACAAACACTGCCACCTCAATTAAGCCAGTACTTTCAGTCTGGGTCCTTTAATAGGTTTCAACAGAGACGGAAAAACAACTTAAGGAATTTTAAATGTGGCTTGTCAAAGGGCATATATGACCTTGTTTTTCTTAGTTATGTACAACAAACCAGTGAGAAAAAAGACATGAAATACCAGGGGCCACAGATCACTAATTTAAAAGAATCACTGATTTAAATGAACAAGGAGTTTTGTCTACAGTATTATCCACCATATAAAACTATTCAAGATTTTAATTAGGAATAAGCTTTACAGGAAATGAATCAGAGACTGTAAAAACAGCTGTGCATACATCATAGATTTTTTTAATTTAATTTGTTAAAGAATTACATATTGGATTTTTTTGTACCAACTCTTGGAATTCCAAAGCAGTAATAAAGTTCATTTTCAAATAATTCCATTTATCAGTTTTCCTATATAAACTCTACAGAGCATTTCCATAATGCATACTATTTCCTATTTAATGAAAGTCCATTTAAATCTAAAGGAATTGCTACTTTGGGATTTGGGGATAAATGTCAAAAAAAGTTTATTTAAACAAATAGAGATAACTGCACTGTGCACAAAGCATATTAAAAGTTTTTTATTCTGATTTTTATTAAGGCAATACATTAAGATTTTATAAACCTGTGCTTACTAAATGGACATTCTGAAGCTGAGTTTAGTTAGTGCCACTGTACTGTGAATCAGATGCGTGATGGGACGCTTCACAGTAAAAAAGTGTTTTCTTGGATTCAGATTGAACTTCCTACTTTTTTAATTTGTGTTCATTGTCTCCTGTCACTGTGTACTACTGATGCCGAGGTGCCTCTAGTGAGAAGCGTCTGCCTACACATCTTCAGTCCCCATCAGGTGATTATACACGTGGGTAAGAACAAGGCTGAAGAGTACCACTTCTTTCAGCCTGTCCACTCCAGTATCTTAATCATTCTTGTGGCCCTTCACTGGATGTGCTCCAGTAAGTCCATATCTTTCTAGTACTGGGGAGTCCAGAAGTGGCACAGCACTCCAGATGTGTCTCACCAGGGCTGAGCAGAGGGGAGATCTCTCCGATGTATGTTGTGGGGGACACTGTCAAAGGACTTACAGAAGTCCAGATAGATGACATCCATAGCCCTTCCTTTGTCCACTGATGTGGTCACTCCATCCTAGAAGGCCACTAGGTTGGTCAGACAGGACTTGCCCTTGGTGAAGCCATGCTGGATGTCTCAAACCACCTCTCTGTCCTCCATGTGCCTTAGCAGAGCTTCTAGGAGGACCTGTTCCATGATCTTCCCAGGCACAGAAGTGAGGCTGACACAATGGTAGTTCCCAAGGTCCTACTTTCCACACCTTCTTAAAGTTGGGTGCAGTGTTCCCCTTTTTCCAGTCTCCATGGACTTCCCCTGACTGCCATGACTTTTCCAATGTCATGGAGAGTGGCTTGGCAACTACATCAGCCAATTCCCTCAGGACTCTGCGATGCATCTCATCACGTCCCATAGAATTCTGTATGTTCAGATTCCTCAGGTGGCCTTGAACCTGATCTTCTCTTACAGTGGGAGGGACTTTGCTTCTCCAGTCCCTGTCTTTGCAGTCCATCCCCTCAAGAGGTGTGGGAAGAGACACTACCAGTGAAGACTGAGGCAAAGAAGTCACTGAGTACCTCAGCCGCCTCCTCATCCCTTGTTACCACTTTGCCAGTCTTGCTCATCAAGGAGGGCTACGCTATCTTTAACGTTCTTTTTCTGTCTGACATAGCTGTAGAAGCCCTTCTTACTATTCTTTATATCCCTTGTCAAGTTCAGCTCCAGCCATGCCTTGGCCCTCCTGACCCCATCCCTACGCAACCAGGCAGCATCCCTGTACTCAGCCCAGGATACCAAGCCCTGCTTCCACTGCTTCTGCATTTACTTCTTGCCCTTTAGTTTGACCAGCAGGTCTCCACTACAGCTGGCCTCTTGCCTTCCTTCCTTCAGTTCTTAAACCTGGGGATCGAGAGCTCTTGCACTCTAAGGAAAGCATCCGTAAACATCTGCCAGCTCTGTTCTGCTCCCTTGTCCCTGAGGACAGTTTCCCAGGGGATACTATTGACTAATTCCTTGAAGAGCTGGAATTTTGCTTTCCTAAAATTCAGGGTCCTGACTTTACTCTTTGCTTGCCCCATATCCCTTGGGAATGCGAACTCCACCAGTGCATAATCACTGCAACCCAGCTGCCTCCAATACTGACATCACCGATTAGCTCACTTGTGTTGGTGACTAAGTTCAGTATGGCATCCCCTCTAGAAGGGCTGTCTGTTACCTGGATTAAGAAATTATGCTCAATGCACTCCAGGAGTCTCCTGGATTGCCTACAGCTCGCCGTGCTACTTTTCCAGCAGATGTTGGGGTGGTGGAAGTCCCCCAGCAGGACGAGAGCCTGCGAGCGCAATGCCTCCTCTAGCTGGAATAAGAAGGCTTCAATGAACATATTCATCCTGAAAGTACCATAAATTTTCAAAGAAGCCAGCCTTTAAGTTCCAAAATTGGATTCAACAGTACTGATATAGGTAGCCCTGCATTTGGCCTTTCCTGTTGATTAATGCTAGGTCAGCCCTTTCACAGTTTATTCATCTGTTTGGATTGCACTTTGAAAGTGACAGATGCTTCTCACATTGTGTGGGGAGCACAGAGGTCTAACCCTGACTTTACTCAGATTAAAATGTTGAATTAACCTCTGTGGATCTCACCTGAAGTTTGCATTTATTAATTGCAGCTCTCTCCTGCCTATAGAAACAGTTCTTTGTCAATATTGAACAGTACTTTTATTTGTGAAGAGAAAAAAATAATCATTATATACATCACAAAACAAGCAAATGAGAAATGACCAGAATACTGACTGAGAAATGACCGGAATATATATATCTATATCAATATTATTTTTTTAAATTTTATTCAGAACATAGCCATGAATTACTTACCTCGTAATTTTGATCTTTCTCAGGCTAATATCATAACATGATTATTTTTGTAACTAGAACTTTCACTGTGTCAAACTTTGTATCTGTTTTTTTCCATGGTGGATTTATTTTAAGTTTACTATTAGGTTAAAGCAACCAAAATAAAAAGACATATCAAAGAATATTAAGGGAAACAATGAGAACTTTATAAGAGAAATGTAAAATCTATAAATCTGTGATATGAACACATGTAAGCAGACAGATCTTCTTTTCATAAACATGCACACTCAGAATTAGATACTACTCCTGCAGCAGTAACACTGCAAGTATTTTAAAGTGTAAATTCAATCTGAAGTGTTGCCTAATTGTTTTGGATCTCTGCTCGATCACTGTGATAGGCTGTATTTATACGTGCTTCTAGTTGTGTTCATACTCCTTTAAGAGGTACATGTTAAGTGTGCAAAGGTATTTCTTTGCCTTGGAGAGCTACCAAGAACTGAGAAAGCTCTGGAGGCTGCAGAATTTGGTTAGGCAAAGTAGGATGCTAGCATAGTGATTCAGATCAGATCTCTGAAATGATATACCTTCTTACGGATGTATGGGACCTTAACAGATTTTGTTGCTACTCAGAAAGACTACTAAGCTTATCTGACTTGGAGACAGCATACCCAGCTGGAAAGACGCAGGTAGGCATAAGACATTGTGTGCAAACTTTCTGTCCTAGTTGAAAAAGTGACAATCACTTACAGTATTTAAATCAGTAATTTATAAGTGTAACCTTTAGCCAGAAATTGTGTTTCAATAGATGTTCTTTGTCATCATCCATTTCTGAGAGTTTTTTCCTGCAGACCTTGATATATGAAATGACCTGCCAGAGCTGTGTTTGCCTACAGCAAGAATTCTCGCATCTTGACCTATGCTCCTTCCAGTGCAAAGCTATCAACTTCTAGTAATAAACCAAGCTGAGCTAGGCTTATGATGTTATTTATTTATAAATATAAAAAATGTTTTCAAATTATTCAAAACAATTACATTTTACACGTAGCTTATCAGTATAACTGAATGCTAGTACTACAGTCACTGTCAACTGACCTCTTTCCTTCCTATCTGCTATATTCAAAGGGCATATTTGAAATGAGATGATAATTCTTAATAGTAGGTTTTCTTCATGTACACTTTATGTGCAAAGGACTACACTCTGGAAAAGGGATTTTATGGTACAATTATTAAACGTATTTATTTGAGGTCACAGATTTATCAGTGAAGTAAATAGATAAATACCATTAACCTTCTAGTGCATCAAGAGTTCACAGAGCTTGTAGTTCTAAAGAATTTACTTCTATTTCCCCAGGATTGGGAAAGCAAAAAGAGAACTGATGTGGGATAAACTAGGAGATAAGGAACCCAGCTTCCTAAGGAACTGGCATTAATAACAGCTTAAAGAATTTGAAATTTCAGCCACAAAGTACAGGTGGAACAGTTCATTATAATGGAAACATTTCACAACTTTCACTGCATCATAATGTTCCCTCCCAACTACATGGCTGCGGTAGAAGTCTTCATATTCAAAGGGCTGATAGGTGCTGTATAAATACAAGCTATTTAAAAAAAATGCAGAAATGACTCTTGCAGAGTACAAGAGTAAAGAAGATATTTATGAATACTTTTTTTGTATAATGCTTATTCAGTGATGAATCTAGAAAAATATAGTATGCATATCTGGATAGTACTCACTTTCCCCATTAGCAAAGGTTTTGCTTTGGCTTGTAAATTTGATAGTGTTGTAAACATTGTTTGGACTACATATATTTATGCTGTGTCAGTGGAAAAAATAGTCACATAGTAAAATCATTTTCATAACAAACATTGATTACTAACTTTGATAAAAGTCTCAAAAGTATGCATATAAAGCCTCAACTTATAGGAGCCTCGCTTCCTGTTCCTTCTATCCTTCACAGAAAGCTGTCACTCAAGACAATTTCCTGATGTCTTTGTGCTTCCATTCATCAAAAAGACCAACCAGTCTTTGTTATGTCAAAATCCTATTCACCTTTATCTATCTCCAAGAAGTTCTTCCAATCAGATGAAAGTATTGTTTACTCCCACTGCAAAACAATGCATATGTAATTTATGGCATTTCTTTAGCACTACATATCGAGTAATTTAGTTGATGAATAAACTCTCTTTCTAAACCTGCTTGGATTTTTATGACTGCATCAATATATTCATATCCTGGCATCTGTATGAGGAAGTTCTGCAGAGTTGGGTCTTAAATTCTGATTCTATCTGCAGTTTGATGTCTACCTCAGCAGCTCTTGAAAGCAGTTGGCTGAGTGTGAGACACATTTGTCATGCTCTTCCCTCAAAGTGGTTGTTCATGTTCTTTTTTCACAGACACCATCATTACAAGGAGGTTTCAACTCATGTGCAGCAAGTCTAACACATGTAGGATACATTAGATTCATTGTTGATATGAAAATCAATTGCGGCTTGGACCCACTGCTCATCTGTTGATCTGTATGCATGGAAGAGCCACTTACTCATCACTTCCAGAAATCTATAGTTTGTTATCTGAAAAAAAAGGTGTCAGATTGCCAGCAGAAAGAGAAAGATTCAGAAATCTGATTCTGAAAACTGCACAGGGGCAGCTGCTTTCATCTTTACCCACCTCTCTATCCTTCAACCTAGTAGTTCCAAACGCAGAATATATACTCAGGCTGTAACACAGTTGGATTCCACATTTCCAATGCCTAAAAGAAATCAAACTCATTTCTTTTCTATAGAAAGGTTTGAACCAAGTGTTTTTCTAACTGATCAATGGAAAACCTAAACAATAATAGAAAAAAGGCTACATGTGAGAAAACAGGCTTTGACATTTACAGTTTATCACATATGCTGATATAACTAGATGATGTAAAGCAGACATATTTACTAAATAACAATGAAATGACAGAAAATATGGTTTTCTTCCATTTTTAAGTCATTATTAAAAAAAAAAAAATCTTGTATACCACATAGAGTCAGCTATCCCTGACATTACCGTATCCAGAGAAATCCTTGTATCTTTGGTATTTAAAGATATCAGCCGGCTGCAGGATGTCAAGACATGCTGCAGAAAGGTTGAATGCTCACAGGGAGTCTTCTTAGGAACAATTAGGTCTTCACTCATTTAGGTGGACATTAAGTAAAGTCATAGTAAGAATCATGTTTTACGTCAAAAAACTTGACTAAATTTCTCATTGCATGTCACAGAGAAGACAAATATCTTGAAATATGGACATAGTAAAGCTATACATAATTTGTAATGTTCATGATAGCTGGAAGCCAAATAATTTCCTCTGTGTTATCCGTTTCCTAGTATATAATTTATTCATATTGTATATGCCTTTGTGTATTTCTAAGGTCTAAGCAAAAGTAACACATACAATCCTTTTAGACAAGATCTACTTTCCACCAAATAAAGCTACAGAAATGTAGCAACCAAGCAGATTTCAGTCTCATGGCCAAACTATATGATATCATGCATACTGGTGCCTAATTATTGGAAACACAAATCCCATTGGTTTAATTCAAACTTTAGAGGATTTCACAAAAAAATCACTGGCAGGAAGCAGTGATATGACTTGGGTTTGACTGTCAACAGGAAAAAATGTGTGAGAGGAAAACAATGGCCTTTTGTGGGAAAAAAATATGCAGAAAAGTTCAACAAAAAAGTAAGTCAGTCAAATATCAGCAAGGCTCTAGATAATCAGCTGTTTCAGAAGTTCATTCAAGATAAAATGAACCTTTGAAAGTGTCATTGTAATAATTCTTGTAATAATATCAACTTACATTTTCATAAAGGGCAAAATTGAACATTTGAATAGAGTTGAACCTCAAAGCTGGCATGTATCAATTACTGAAAAAAAAACCCAAAAAACTTTCTTGACATATCTCAAAAACACACAAAAAGCAAGTAATTCTAAATATTCATTATGAAATTCTTATTCATACTTCTGCTTTGTCTAGGTAAGTTACTGTACTAGACCCCCAAATAACATTATTTAGATTGATTATTATTATAATAAGTTATAAGCTAACACAGATCAGATAAAAAAACCTCTCTCTCTCCTATCTCTCCAGGCTAAAAGCTAGAATGTTTTTACATGGTGAAGCTGGTATTCCAAATTTATGTATTTTCTGATCTGTGGACTATCCAAACGCTACTCTGTGTGCAACATTGCTATTTTCTAATAATTTATCTGCCATCTACGGCAGTAAAGTCTTAGAAATACATCCAAATAGATAGATGAAAGTAATTCAATTCAAATACAATGTCTTACTCTTTGTCCTGGTTTCATCTAAGATGGAGTTGATTTTCAGTCTAGCAACTGGTAGAGTGCTGTGTTTTGGATTTGAGATTAAAATAATGTTGATAACATACTGATGTTTTTAGTTGTTGCTGAGCAGTCAAGGACTGTCCGCCTCCTCATGCTGTTCTGCCAATGGGCAGGCGGGGGGTGCACGGGAAGCTGGGAGGGGGCACAGCCAGGACAGCTGACCTGGGCTGGCCAAAGGCACATTCCATCCCATAGGATGCCATGCTCAGTATATAAACTGGGGGAGCTGGCTGGGAAGGAGCTGTATCTTGGGAATGGGCTAGACATTGGTCAGTGGGCGGTGAGCACTTGTGTTGTGCATCACTTATTTTGTATATTATTTTATCTTTTTCTTTTTTCCTCTTCCCTTACTGTCCTATTAAACTGTCTTTACCTGAACCCATGAGTTTTACCTTTTTTTTTTCCAATTCTCCTTCCTATCCCCCTGGAGAGGGGGAGGAGTGAGCAAGCAGCTGCATGTTGCTTAGCTGCCGGCTGGGGCTGAATCACGACAGTCCCTTAAAGAAGGGTTGATGTACTACTTTTGTTCCTGTACTTCTCCTGCTACATAGGTAGCACTGGCCATTCAGCTCATTATGATATATGATTTGGGTTTAGGTAAAGGGCAGATTGTGGTGTGTCATGGGTAACAGAGTGTAGCGTAAAAGCAAAGTGAACACAAGGCAACAACTTATCTGTGGAGCACTTGGATTTCCAAATCAAAGTATCTAACAGAGTTCTGGAAGTGGAAAGTGGAAATAAGACAGAAAAAATATTTCACAAATCAGAATTCCTGACATGAATTCCTATACAAAAATCTTATTTTTAAAAATCTTCCTAGTAATATATAAGAAGGTTTGGTGAACTGATCTTGAGACGCAGCCCTCATAAACATCTCCACCTATTCTATAAAATTGGTGTGGAAATTCTCCATTCACCCTTAGTCTGAAAATAGTGGAGTTTGGCATACTGGCAATATAACGTTAATGCTTTTCAATTACTTTTGAAAAATTTATTCCCACATTTGTGCTACGCCATTGTTTCTTTTTCCAATGGAAAAAAAAAATCATGTGTAAAGTTGCAGCATAAATTTTTGAACAAATTTTTCTCTATGCTTATAATGGTGACTTGGAACCATAACAATAGCGTTCAAACTACTTGTGTGAGTTTATAAAGGCAGCTGTTTCTCAAAAACTAAAATCAGATAGTAAACTTCTTTTTTCATTGTTCTTTTGAAATGTTTGGAAAAAGTATTATCTTTAGTAACAACTGTATTGATTAGAAGAATCTAAAGAACTGCTTTGATCTCCATTTCTAGTTTTTGTTCCAAGTCACCATTATAAGCATAGAGAAATCTAGTCTTCCTCTCTTACTAGGCTTCAAAGTAGAAAGAAAAACTGCAGTCAAAGACAGTATCAGGAAAAGCATTTCCTCCTCCAGCTAATGCCGATCAAAAGAAATACCTCTGAAAATACATCTAAAACTATTTCTTTTTGAACAATGGTTTGTACTGGAATTAATGAAAAAGCCTCCAGTAGAACGTTACTCTGCTGAAAAAGGTCAGATCATGGCAGTTGGAATGCTCTGTAGACCAAGTTAACATACATAATGAACTATACATTGATATATATGTGTATGTGTGTATATATTTATATACACAATCATATTTATAATTAAAACATCTTTATTATCTATTTCAACCTTCCTACAATGAAATTTAACAAATTTTCATTACAGGATTTTTTCTTGTTAAATGTATTCTACATTATATGTTGCAAAATATAGTTAAAAAATTCAAGTCACTAACTTAAAATATTAAAATTCTGCTGATGTGCTTTATTTGAGTGGAAACTTTTTTTAAATAGCTGAATAGAAATTTTCAAAACATATTTTCATTTCATTTAGAAGGAAAACAGATTTATAAAATTGTATAATTTTTCATGAAATGGACATTCCCATTTGTAATTTTTGTAAACCCAGGTTTAAATGACTGCCCATTCACCTTGTATTGTCGATACATATGCATGCATGATATGTTAATTTCAGCAGAATCAACAGTAGAGATTTTACCAAAGTTTTTGTATGCTGTGAATATTTGAATGTCTTTTTGACTAGGAGAATCTTGCAAATCCATAAAGCTTCTTAGAGTTTACTATGCTTGCCATGGTGTCCAAAGTCTATTCTCTTAGAATTTCTTTAACTGGCAATGCTGGATGAATGTAAATTTCAGTTTTGACCTTCAGCAAAGACCCTTCCACTTCCAGGGATCTCAGCTGATTCTAAATATAAATAGTAATCAACTCAAAAGATATAAAAAAACTGCTCAGGAGAGCTATCAACCATGTATCACTGGGAGAATATGCTAAGAACGTGCTCATTTTTTCTTTCTCTCTCATAGTCATCTGCTGTCAAATTACCTAAGAAGTGAGTACTCTCTTAAATTCTTAAAATTCCAGTTCTACCTGAACTAACATACAAGAACTAAGCAATAGCACAAAGTGTGCTGATAAGGAATTAATTTCGTAAAGTTTAGTTATAAACTAGTCTGATTTGTCAGTCTTCTAAACATTCCCACCACAGTGATTTCTAATTTCTTAACTGATATGTGTATATATATATATGCATGTATGTATGTATGTATGTATGTGTACATTCACTTGCAATACAGGGGAGGTAAATATCAGCACAGAAGAGTTTCATTAGTGAGAAATGCATTGGCTTAGTGCATAAATAATTTTCGTGTTTTTTTTCTCCATGGTACTTCATATTCTCAGAATATGTTCCTAAACTAATGCACACCTAACTCCCTTCCTACATTTCAGCAATAAATCAGTAAATAATGTATATCTGAACTAACTTCTGTAATCACAAAATCACAGAATCAGACATTTTAGAATATCAAGTCCAACTGTCAACCAAACACCACTATGTCCACTAAACCGTATCCTGAAGTACCGCATTTACAGGTTTTTTGAATACTTCCAGTGATGATGACTCCACCAACTCCGTGGGCAGCCTCTTCCAATGCTTGACCACTCAGTCAAATCGAATCTAAACCTCCCCTGGTGCAGCTTGAGGCCATTTCCTCTTGTCCTATCGCTAGTTACTTGGGAGAAGAGATCAACACCCACCTCACTGCAACCCCCTTTCAGGTAGTTATAGAGAGCAATAAGGTCTCCCCTCAGCCTCCTCTTCTCCAGACTGAACAACCTCAGTTCCCTCAGCCGCTCCTCATAAGGCGTGTGCTCCAGACCCCTCACCAGCTTCGTTGCCCTTCTCTGGACACACTCCAGTGACTCAAAGTGCTTCTTGTAGTGAGGGGCCCAAAACTGAACACAGGATTCAAGGTGCGGCCTCACCAGTGCCGAGTACAGGGGCACAATCACTTCCCTCCTCCTGCTGGCCACACTCTTTCTGATACAGGCCAGGATGCTGTTGGCCTTCTTGGCCACCTGGGCACACTGCCGGCTCATGTTCAGCCGGCTGTCAACCAGCACCCCCAGGTCCCTTTCCGCAAGGCAGCTCTCCAGCCACTCCTCCCCAAGCCTGTAGCATCGCATGGGGTTGTTGTGGCCAAAGTGCAGGACCCAGCACTTGACCTTGTTAAACCTCATACAATTGACCTCAGCCCATTGATCCAGCCTGTCCAGATGCCTCTGCAGAGCCCTCCTACCCTCCAGCAGATCAACACTCCCACACAATGCTTAATTCCTGGGTTCAAAAAGATAATCAGAAGTGATACATGCAGAAAAAACAAACAAATAATTAGAAAACAGATTTTTGGATGTAGATTCCCATTCACTGCAAGTGACTATCTGCTAAATATTAATCTCTTCCTTCCTTACATGTGTTGGTTACAAATCCTGTACAACTGGGTGGAAATGACTGTTGATTCTTAATCCTGCCACAGTGTCCATTCCACTGACAGCAAACATAAGTCAGTTCTGAATTCTTTTCTAGCCCTTTTCACGTGAGTTAGTTTTATGTGTTCTATTCTAAATAGTCACGGTCCTTTCTTATTTATACCTCTGTCCTGTAAAACTCTCAAAAAATCCTGAATCTAGGTTATTGCACATCATTTGGTAGATTATGTTATCAGATTTATATAGCACGATTCACTTGATATCATTCGATATAATGATAAATCTGAAAACTAAATAGCTATATGCAAAGGGGTTTTTTTACAGATCCTTAAGATTAATACAATCTATTTTATTAAAATTCAGGAAGATTTTTTACAGTAGATTAAAATGTACTGTTATCACTTTAGCCTATGACTTTCCATTTTCTGTTCTTCTGATAAATTTTTGCTTATTTCCTGATTAAACTGATATTTCTGGTAGAAATCTTCTCATCCAAGGCCAAAATCTGTAGTATCATGTGGCCTTTGCAACCTCATTAAATATGGCATCAGTAAAACTAAATTGAGCTCAGTTCAAACCTATTCTCTGTTTTCTGATTAAATTATCAATTTGTCCTACTGGGAAAATACCACCGAGGTCAGCCTCACCACTGTGCCTGGGAAGATCATGGAACAGATCCTCTTAGAAGCTTGGCTAAGGTACATGGAGGACGGTGAGGTTGTTCAAGACAGCCAGCAGGGCTTCACCAAGGGCAAGTCCTGCCTGACCAACCTAGTGGCCTTCTAGGATGGAGTGACCACATCAGTGGACAAGGGAAGAGATATCAATGTCATCTATCTGGACTTCTCTAAGGCCTTTGACAGTGTCCCCCACAACATTCTTCTCTTTACATTGGAGAGATATGGATTTGATGGGTGGATTGTAGGTTGGATGAGAAACTGGTTGGATGATTGCCTCCAGAGGGTAATGGTCAATGGCTCAAAGTCTAGATGGAGATGGGTGACAAGTGGTGTCTCTCAGGCGTCCGTATTGGGACCAGTACTGGTTAATATCTTCACCAATGACATAGACAGTGGGATCAAGTGCACCCTCAGCAAGTTTGCAGATGATGACACCAAGTTGAGTGGTGTGGTTGACACGCCTGAGGGACAGAATGCCATCCAGAGGGACCTGGGCAAGCTCGAGGAATGGGCCTGTGTGAACCTCATGAGGATCAACAAGGCCAAGTGCAGGGTCCTGCACCTGGGTCAGGGCAACTCCCAGTATCAATACAGGCTGTGGGATGAAGGGACTGGGAGCAGCCCTGCCAAGAAGGCCAAACTGCACATGAGCTGGCAATGTGCCCTCACAGTCCAGAAGGTCAACCGTCTCCTGGGCTGCATCAAAAGCAGCGTGGCCAGCAGGTCGAGGGAGGGGATTCTGGCCCTCTATTCTGCTCTGGTGAGACCCCACCTGAAGTCCTGTGTCCAGCTCTGGAGCCCTCAGCACAGGAGAGACATGGATCTGTTGGAGCAGGTCCAGAGGAGGAGCACAAAAATGATCAGAGGGATGGAACACCTCTCCTGTGAGGACAGGCTGAGAGAGTTGGTGGTGTTTAGCCTGGAGAAGAGAAAGCTCCGAGGAGACCTTATTGCAGCCTTCCAGTACTTAAAAGGAGCTTCTAAGAAAGATGGGTACAGACTTTTTGGCAGGGCCTGTTGTGAAGGACAAGGGCTAATGGTTTCAAACTATAAGAGGGTAGATTTAGAATAGATATAAAAAAAAAAATTTTTACAATGAGGATGGTGAAACACTGGACCAGTGTACTCAAAGAGGTGGTAGATGTCCCATCCCTGGAAACATTCCAAGATCAGTTTGCACTGGGCTCTGAGCAACCTGACCGAATTGAAGATGTCCCTGCTCATTGCAGGGATGACCTTTAAAGGTCTCTTCTGACCCAAAGATTCTATGATTCTATAGGGAAAAAAAGCACAAAGTGCTTAAGTGTTTAATGGAAGGATGATGTCAAAAGCTGAACAAATTATTATGAAGCCTGATTAACTTGGAAAGCACTACCATAATTTCCAATTGCAAGCACATAAACTAGTGAGGAAACTGACGTCTCGTCCTCTAGCTTTGCTGCCATTTCCAGTGTAGGCATAAAAGTTACCCATGACAAGGCCTTCTGGGTTCTGGAAAGAGATTTAAATAGTCTTTACATTTTGCTGCACTAAACCTTTAGTTATTTGCCTCCTAAATGGAATTTACTACCTGTATTATATACAGTAGCTCTACACATAAAGCCTAGAAACACATAAATGGAATAGAAAAATTGAATTCCGAGAAACGCATATAGTGAATGGAAGATGCCTTAAGTATCCAGAAAAACTGAGCGCACCATATCTTAAATTTTGCTGCTCTTCAGAGTGTATGCTACAAAAATATCCTTTCTCTCATTTTGGTTTATACCTTTCTGGAAGCAGGTGCAGAAGACCTTGTTTTACAATAGACAGATGGCAAAATTGGCACTATTTCCTGTGCTGTGCCCTTATATCCAGTATCTGAACACTCACCCAAGACCTGGATTCAGGTGCCAACAACTCCCTGATGAAATGAAAGTCACATCCACTATCTCACAGGAGACTGACCTAACTACAGTGATGCAGGTTACCCTAGTCTACTACTTGGGAAGACGATCCATCTTTGTTACATAATTAAATAGCTAAGGGACGGAGAAAGATTGACTCTTGAGATGCTCATTACTTAACAGATTCACCCACAAATGGGCCACAACATCTCTAAGGATCTTTATGCCAAATTTTAATCATGAGGGCCTAAATAAACAAAGGTCAAACATGCCTTTCAAATAACAGAGAGCTTGTTAACAAGAAGAGGCTTACAGTTGCAGATTTCACTCTTTGTTGGTAAGCAACCTCCTGGAACTCTAAATGTGAGTGTGCTGTTGGGCTAAATGCATTTTTTCATGGCTCACTTGTAGTGTATTATGCTAAGAACTTAACATATGGAAATCCTTTAGGATTCCTTGTAGGAATATTCTGATATCTTTCAACTGAAAACTAGCTTTTAAAATCAGGTTATTCAAAGTTTCAGAATACCTTAACCATTGTTTATTTTTAATAGCAACACAAGACACAAGGGAATATTATTCTTAAATCAAGGCCTAAACAAGCAGGCAGTGATGAGGGAACATTCAGTGAAATGCAACCATGCATCGACTTCTCTGTACTGTGCTCACTGAATATTAAAAGAACCCACAACAGTATTTCCCAGTGCAAAAGATCAAAGACTAGTCCATGCATTCTGATTTTCTGTACATAGTTACCTGCCATTAGACCAAAAAACTAGTTTGTTAGATAAGTAGTCCAAGTAAAGTTGCTAGGCCCTGGGTTGTGGATGACAGGTAAATTTTTGTAAATGATAGCACATATATAAATCTATAGATGCATTAAGTAAACTTGAGGATGTAGTGTGAATATGGGTTTGTTACATAAATGGTATTTCATTAAAAAGAAATTTGATACACACTGAAACTAGTTGTTTGATTTGCTAGGCCTGACTAATGCAGAGAAAGTAAAGTATTCTGTTAAGTAGCTGATTATTTGGGTGAGGGAGGAAAGCAGGTAGTAGATTTATATTTTATCCTGCCCTACCTAACTTATTTATGGAAGATGAAAACTTTTTTCTTTAAACCTTTAGAGCAGTAAAAAGGACACCTTTCCAGTAGGTTAAGTAGGAAGTTTCCAGCGCTTTGTACGTACCATGTTCTTTATTCTATTCTATAAGTTGTCTTGAATGGATAGAAGAATTCCAGAGGATTTTGTTCTTGCTATTGTAAATGAAACCCGGAGTAACTCTTCAAAAGCTGATGATACTTAAAACGTTTGGTATCTGTGACCTATCACTTAAGTACAGCAAGCCATAGTTTTATGCATATGAGTTGTTAATGAAACTTGGTATCAATATCATAGGAAGAAAGAAGAGTTAAGAATGTTTTCACAAACCTGTAAGCAGTTTTAGAAAGAAAATGACTGACTAATGCTACCCCTAATTTTGAAAAAGCTATTAATTTGAAATAAAGAGTAATAAGCAGAAGCTGATAATTAAAATACCATGCAGTAATTAATGCATAGCAGAAAAGTGATTCTGAACTGTTTTTTTAAATAGAGACTTAAATAAGCAGTGGAATAAATTCAGGCTGTAGTATAATAAATGCGTAGAAAATAGATGTCAGTTATAATAAATAGCTTTTTGCAGTGTAAAAGACTACAAATTACTTATGTTCATCAACTGGGTACAACACAGATTTTAATGACTAAAGCTTTCTATTTTATATTTCTGGCATGATTTTTTTTTTGCCCTACAGGTAAAATGTTGGAAAGGTACAAAAGTGATATAATTAAGATCTCTAAGTTGCTCCTAGCAAATCTCTTTCCTCATTCACAAAAAAAACCTATAATCCTAAAAACAGTGTGATCTGAAATGTTCAATTTGATCTCATAGGACTGATTGGATTTTGTGATTTTACCATGTCTATAACTCATTACAATTAAAAAAAAATAGGAGGAGGTGTCTGTGAAATTCAAACAGCAGTAATTTAGGATTTTATATTCATTATTTTTTTTATCTTATTTATTGCGATTATTGTGTGACTACACATTATCATTGTGAGCCAACTGAGCAATTGCACCATATAATGAGTTCTTCTTTATGCAGATCTACACTGGTTAACGATTATGTTTTACAATTTCTTAATCAATAACAGAAAATTTAAAAAAATGCAAAAAACCCAAGACCAGAAAACCTTTTCTACTTCATTATTTTTACATTAATTCTTTGATTGAAACTTTTCTAAAAAATGAACTTTGTGAATCATTCAGTCCCAAATGTAAAATAAAACCAATGAGTACATTAACATAAATTGGGCATTTAATCTCTCAGAAGCATGATAAGCTGGTTTGCAATTGTGAGAGTTTAGCAAACTCACATGGCAAATGAGTTCTACTTTAAAGAGTTAGAACAGCATAAGCTGTCCAAAATCAGAAGCCAATGGAGAGATTAACAATGTTTGTCTGTTGTTTTCAAATATTCATTCAATATATTAAAAGCTTTTCATTCTTACTCATTGTCGGCGTGTTGTTTGTTTTCCTCTAAATGATACAAACAATGCTTTGCCATACTAATTGGAACAAAATAACGTATTTGATGTGAGTTACCTTCTACTGAAAAATTGCAAAGACTCCTGTTATTACATGGGTGCCAAAATGTTGATAGAAAATGCCTGATGCACATCTATCAATCTATTACTCAGCCTGAAGTAGACAGACTGAATGATTATCAATCTTTTAATGGATGTAACATTTTGAGATGTCAGAACAGACTGGAAATATGTGAAAACAGTCAAATTCCAAGAAATAATTTGTGGGCAAAACAACGGTTCAATAGGAATTGTATCACTACAGTGTATCACCCAACTGAGTTCAGTTGATCCTTGTTTTCCTCTCCTATTTTCTAGAAATGTGAAACTATTCCCAGGAGAAATAAAAAAATAAATAAATCACAAAAGTACAACAGACTCACATCTTACACATCAGCAAAGTGAATGTTTTACTTTGTGCAAATACTTATTGGTCAGCGGCACGATTTCTAGATGGAGATGAGTGACAAGTGGTGTCTCTCAGGCGTCCGTATTGGGACCAGTACTGGTTAATATCTTCACCAATGACATAGTGGGATCGAGTGCACCCTCAGCAAGTTTGCAGATGATGACACCAAGTTGAGTGGTGTGGTTGACACGCCTGAGGGACAGAATGCCATCCAGAGGGACCTGGGCAAGCTCGAGGAATGGGCCTGTGTGAACCTCATGAGGATCAACAAGGCCAAGGTCAGGGCAACTCCCAGTATCAATACAGGCTGTGGGATGAAGAGATTGGGAGCAGCCCTGCCGAGAAGGACTTAGGGGTAATGGTGGATGAAAAGCTGCACAAGAGCCGGCATTGTGAGCTCACAGACCAAAAAAGTCAAATGTATCCTGGACTACATCAAAAGCAGCATGGTCAGGAGGCTGAGGGAGATGGTTGTGCCCCTCTACTGCACTCTGGTGAGGCCCCACCTGGCATCCTGCATCCAGCTGTGGAGTCCTCAGCACACAAAAGACATGGGTGTGTTGGAGCAGGTCCAGAGGAGGAGCACAAAAATTCTCAGAGGGATGGAACACCTCCCCTATGAGGACAGTCTGAGAGAGTTGGTGTTGTTCAGCCTGGAGAAGAGAAGGCTCCGAGGTGATCTTCCTGCAGGCTTGTAAGAAAAATAGGAAAAAACTTTTTAGGAGGGCCTGTTGTAATAGGGCAAGGTGTAATGGTTTCAGACTAAAAAACTTCAAACTCCAAACTAAGCAGATGAAGCATTCTAAACACGACTGGCAGAAGTCTCACAAGCACAAGCCCTTGTTCTTGTAGGGGACTTCAATCTACCGGACATCTGTTGGATGTATAACAAGCAGAGAGGAAACAGTCTAGAGGGTTCCTGGAGTGTGTGGAGAATAACTTCCTGACACAGCTGGTAAGTGAGCCCACCAGGGGAGGTGCCCTGCTTGACCTGCTGTTTACAAACAGAGAAGGACTGGTGGGAGATGTGGTAGTGAGAGGCCATCTTGGGCTTAGTGACAATGACAAGATAGAATTCCCAATTCTGAGTGAAGTAAGCAGGGGGTGTCAGCAAAACTGCTACCGTGGACATCCAGAGGGCAGACTTTGGCCTGTTCAGGTCACTGTTTGAAAGAGTCCCTTGGGAGACACTCCTGAAGGGCAAAAGGGTCCAGGAAGGCTGGACAGTCTTCAAGAAGAAAATCTTAAAGATACAGGAGCATCTGGTCCTCATGTGCTGTAAGAAGAGCTGGTGGGGAAGACAACTGGCCTGGCTGAACAGGGAGGTTTTGGTGGGACTCAGGAAAAAAAGGTGAGTTCATCACCTCTGGAAGAAGGGGCAGGCAACTCATGAAGAGTACAAGGATCTCGTTAGATCATGCAGAAACAAAATTGGAAAGGCAAAAGCCCAGCTAGAACTCAATCTGGCCATAGTCGTAAGGGATAACAGTAATGTTTTTACAAATATATTAACAACAAAAAGAGAGGCAAGGAGAATCTCCATCCTGTATTGGATGCGGGGGGGAACACTGTCACCAAGGGTGAAGGAAAGGCTAAGGTACTTAATGCCTTCTTTGCCTCAGTCTTTAATAGCCAGACCAGGTATCCTCTGAGCGTTGTGGTGAATGGAGTTAAATCCAATTGGCAGCCGGTCACAAGCGGTGTTCCCCTGGGCTGCATTTTGGGGCCAATCTTGTTTGATATCTTTATTGATGATGTGGATGAGGGGATCGAGTGCTCCCTCAGTGAGTTTCCAGATGACACCAAGCTGCGTGGGAGTGTTGATCTGCTGGAGGGTAAGAAGGCTCTGCAGAGGCATCTGGACAGGCTGGATCGATGGGCAGAGGCCAACTGTATGAGGTTTAATAAGGCCAAGTGCAGGGTCCTGCACTTGGGTCACAACAACCCCATGCAATGCTACAGGCTTAGGGAGGAGTGGCTGGAGAGCTGCCTGGCAGAAAAAGACCTGGGGGTGCTGGTTGACAGCAGCTAAACATGAGCCGGCAGTGTGCTCAGGTGGCCAAGAAGGCCAACAGCGTCCTGGCCTGTATCAGGAATAGTGTGGCCAGCAGGAGTATGGAAGTGATCGTGCCCCTGGACTGGGCACTGGTGAGGCTGCACCTTGAATCCTGTGTTCAGTTTTGGGCCCCTCACTACAAAAAGGATGCTGAGGTGCTTGGACGTGTCCAGAGAAGGGCAACAAAGCTGGGGTCTGGAGCACAAGTCTTATGAGGAGCATCTGAGGGAACTGGGGTTGTTCAGCCTCGAGAAGAGGAGGTTGAGGGGAGACCCTATCGCTCTCTACAACTACCTGAAAGGAGGTTGTGGTGAGGTCGGTGTTGGTCTCTTCTCCCAACTAACTAGCGATAAGATGAGAGGAAAAAAATTTCTTGACTGAGTGAGTGGTCAAACAGTGGAACAGGCTGCCCGGGGAGGCAGTGGAGTCACCATCTCTGGAAGTATTCAGAAATCATGTGGATGTGGTTCTTCTGGGACATGGTTTAGTGGGCTTGGTTTGACAGTTGGACTTGATGATCTTTAAGGTCTTTTCCAACCTTAATGATTGTATGATTCTTTAAAAGAGGATAGACTTCAACTAGATATAAGGAAGTCAGTTTTTTACAATGAGGATGGTGAAACACTGGTTCAGTTTGCCCAGAGAGTTTGTAGATGCCCCTGGAACCCTGGAAACATTCCAGGTCAGGTTGGACTGGGCTCTGAGCAACCTGATCTAGTTTGAAGATGTCCCTGCTCATTGCAGGTTAGTTGGACTAGATGACCTTCAAAGGTCCCTTTCAATCCAACCTATTTTATGATTCCATGATTTTATGATTTATAAGAAGCTTTTGAAGAGGAAAAAAGCAACATTCAGTAGAAAATTCAGTAAAACATAATGACATTGTATTACAAACTCTTTTTTTACATTAAAAAATTAAACTGGGAACTGGTATATAGAAAATCATGTTTATTTCTTAAACTGAGTAAAGAACTGAGTTCACTTAAGCAGTTTTGACTAAAAAACATATGGCAAAAAAATAACCAGGGCAAACAAATCTACATCATGAATTTGCAGGAAAAAGGGCTGAAAGATTGGAATCATAATCACCTAAACAAGTAAAAGATACTAATTTTAAATTTATGGATCAATGAAATAGGTGAAAGATCAGTATGGTGGTGGAAGTGTTCATCAGAGAATACCGTTTTGAAGAAGAAATAATAGTTGCTGCTGCCCACTTAAAATTGATGAAAGATAATGTTTATCTTCTTCATTACCTTCACACAATTACCAGTGAAAATGAACTCAGAAGCTTAATATAAAGTACGAAACATTACTGTAGAAGTGGACTGCATAGAAGTGAGTGTCCTGAGAAACAAGTCACTTCTTCATGCAAGTACACCTGAGTTATATGTTATAAATCACCAGATACTTGAATGTTTCACTGTAGTTGGAATCCAGCTTGTGCATTCAAGGTAAATTTGAAACACAGTTCATGTTCCTACCACACTCTACAGAATAATGAAATCTCTTTTCAAGGTAATATATTGCCCATCATTTCTATCTGGCGTCACAGTCAGAAGTAAAGGACTAACTATTGCTTGCACAGCCAATGCTTTATTCACCTGTTTTCTTGAGCATTGAAGGTCAAAAAGTGATCAGAGATAACAGACGATTTTGTGTAAGTCTCTAGGATTCTGTGAAAAATAGTAGCAAAGGGAACAGTGTAGTCCCCTGCTTTTTTTTAATATATACATTTTTTTAGAAGTACATTGGTTAATTGCATATAATTTAGAATTCAGCGATGAAGTTAATCTTAAATTATTAGGAACAGACTAGTTTGCTGTACAAACATGTTGATGTTTTATTCTTGTTTGTCTCTTTGAAATAAGGAGCTAATCATAATTTTCTTAATAAGTCTTAATGCTACCCATGTTTGTTATGTTTCTCCTGAAGTTCTTTCTCAATCAAATCATTCAGAAATTTATACAACAAAATGTTCACTAAATCATACACTGTCCTGTGCAGATCCATGAACACACTGGTTCATGGATAAGCATTGGCTTTCCTAAGTAATTACCCACCTCCTGCATGCTATCAAAACCTGCACTTAAAGAATAAGATAAATAATAAAGAAGCACTTAATATTGACTTGGTCTGAAATACCTTATTGTCTGTGTAGGACAATATATAGTCTATATTGTCTACATTATTGATTGGATAGTCTGTGAATTGAGGAGTCATTTCATTCAATTTTAATCAACTATGAGAGGGGGATGGACTAGATGACCTTTAAAGGTCCCTTCAAACCCAAACTATTCTATGATTCTATGACAATAATCCAGGTACACTTTACAATTATGGGAAACAGACAGACATCTCTAAAGAGGAGGAGTGGAAGAAATAGGAGTGGAAGATTGACAGGGTGATTAGTTTTACGGAGCCCTGTCTTTCTGTAAAGACTACTGCTGAGGGAACCTGGACAAGTAATTTAGCCTGGAAATCTACCTTGTGGTCCCTAAAGATTGAGGAGTTTGTTCCCATCCCAAATACTGCTCCCACATGCATACTTCATAGGGGTTTCTTTAATAGTAACTCCATACCTTCCTGAGAATGCCTCTTCCAATATGAGTGCCATCTACTGAATGAGTTCTTGTTGCAGGTTGGAGGCAAATATGCACCACTTGGGGATAAAAATGGTCATTTTCACACTTAATGGTATTTGGAGGTCTACCTGGACTTTAGTAAAGCCTTTGACAGCATCTCCCACAGCATTCTCCTGGAGAAACTGGCAGCTCGTGGCTTGGACAGGTTTACTCTTCGCTGGGTAAAGAACTGGCTGGATGGCCGAGCCCAGAAAGTTGTGGCGTTAAATCCGGCTGGCAGCCAGTCACAAGCGGTGTTCCCCAGGGCTCGGTTCTGGGGCCGGTCTTGTTCAATATCTTTACTGATGATGTGGATGAGGGGATCGAGTGCTCCCTCAGTAAGTTTGCAGATGACACCAAGTTGGGTGAGAGTGTTGATGTGCTGGAGGGTAGGAGGGCTCTGCAGAGGGATCTGGACAGGCTGGATCAATGGGCAGAGGCCAACTGTATGAGGTTTAATAAGTCCAAGTGCAGGGTCCTGCACTTGGGTCACAGCAACCCCATGCAATGTTACAGGCTTGGGGAGGAGTGGCTGGAGAGCTGCCTGGCAGAAAGGGACCTGGGGGTGCTGGTTGACAGCCGGCTGAACATGAGCCAGCAGTGTGCCCAGGTGGCCAAGAAAGCCAAGAGCATCCTGGCCTCTATCAGAGCCTATGTGGCCAGCAGGAGTAGGGAAGTGATTGTCCCTTTGTCCTCAGCACTGGTGAGGCTGCACCTTGAATACTGTGTTCAGTGTTGGGCCCCTCACTACAAGAAGGACATTGAGGTGCTGGAGCATGTCCAGAGAAGGGCAACAAAGCTGGTGAGGGGTCTGGAGAACAAGTATTATGAGGAGCAGCTGAGGGAACTGGGGTTGCTCAGTCTGGAGAAGAGGAGGCTGAGGGGAGACCTTATCGCTCTCTACAACTACCTGAAAGGGGGTTGTGGCGACGAGGGTGTTGGTCTCTTCTCCCAAGTAACTAGTGATAGGACAAGAGGGAATGGCCTCAAGTTGCACCAGGGGAGGTTTAGATTGGATATTAGGAAAAATTTCTTTACTGAGAGAGTGGTCAGGCATTGGAACTGGCTGCCCAGGGAGGTGGTGGAGTCGCTGTCTCTGGAGGTGTTCAAAAAACGTGTGGATGTGGCGCTTCAGGCCATGGATTCGGGGACATGGTGGCACTGGATTAATGGCTGGACTTGATGATCTTGAAGGTCCTTTCCAATCTTAGTGATTCTGTGATTCTGTGGAAATAACATAAAATGGCAGTTCTGCCTGAAGGAAGAAAACAGTATGTGATTCTGGTTTAATCAAATGATTTTCCATGAATGATGTTGGAGATCAGAGGGACCTGGACAAGCTTGAGAAGTGGGCCCATATGAACCTCATGAGGTTCAACAAGGCCAAGTGCAGGGTCCTGCACCTGGGTTGGGGCAACCCCTGGTATCAATACAGGCTGCGGGATGAAAGGATTGGGAGCAGCCCTACGGAGAAGGACTTGGGGGTACTGGGGGATGAAAAGCTGCACATCAGCTGAGTATGTGCACTCACAGCCCAGAAGGCCAACCACACCCTGGGCTGCATCCAAAGCAGCCTGGCCAGCAGGTCGAGGGAGGGGATTCTGTCCCTCTATTCTGCTCTGGTGAGACTCTACCTAGAGTCCTGCATCCAGCTCTGGAGCCCACAGCACAAGATAGACATCGGTGTGTTGGAGCAGGTCCAGAGGAGGCCACAAAAATGCTCAGAGAAGAGAAGGCTCTGAGGTGATCTTCTTGCAGCCTTCCAGTACTTAAAGGGGGCTTATAAGAAAGATGCGGACAGACTTTTTAGCAGGGCCTGTTGTGATAGGACAAGGTGTAATAGTTTTAAGCTAAAAGAGGGTAGATTCAGAGCAGATATAAGAAAGAAATTTTTTACAATGAGGGTGGTGAAACTCTGGCCCAGAGAGGTTGTATATGCCCCTGGATCCCTGGCAACATTCAAGGTCAGGTTGGAGTGAGCTCTGAGCAACCTGATCTAGTTGTAGATGTCCCTGCTCACTGCAGAGGGGGTTGAACTAGATGACCTTCTGGGGGTCATCCTTCCTACACAAACTCTTCTATGATTCTATGATTTAATACCTCTGTCATTCCAGTGCTTTACAGAAAAAGTATGCCTTACAAAACATTAAAAATGTGCTACTTTTTAAAGGAAAACTTGCAAATCTAGCCTTCTGAAAATTCAGTTGTTTTCTTTTCTACTAATTTATTATAAACATTCATATTTCTACTTATGTTCTGCGTTAATATCCATAACTGTGTTACCCATTTTGTTTAGACTGTGTTTTTAGGGAACACATGTGAGATGTTATTGCTCTCAGCGAGTAGGTGTAGTGATGCACTTGCACAAATTGCAGCAGATTCCAATTAACTTTCTTTTTAACCTTATTGGCAAGACTGTGCTGACAGTAAGTAATAAAATGTTGAACTTATTTTCATGACTAAAGTCTGTAATTATGTTTCTAATTACACCACAGGGCCAGTTCTCTGATATAAAATGGTACCACTTTTATAGAAAAAATTTCTAGAAATAGAGGCACATTTAAATATTTAAACTATTACAAGTGATTCTTTTAGAAAGAATTACCAGTAATTAAGGACAAGATTATATGGCACACAGATTGTCTTATTTTTTCAATGAATCTTCTAATAAACTGGTGAATTTTAACTATTTGGTAAATATTCAAAAAGTCAATGAATAGTAAAAATTTCACACTTGCTTAAACATTTCATTAATGTCTTTCTTGTGGCAAAATGCATCACAGGCTTATCCTTTAACTAGAAATAGGGGTTCAGATTAAGTAACTATACCTATATATCACCCTATACACTTCAGTCACCGATAACTGATATCATTAGACTGGTGTGGATTCATACCAGTTAGGCAGGATTAGAATGAGATTTTTACCATCATCACAACACAGGTTACAAATATGTTACAAAATTACAAAGATTGAATATTTTTTTCTCTCTCACAAAACACTGTTATCTTGTTACTAAATGAGATAAGAATTTCTTCTGACATAAACATTTATTTTGTCTTTAGGCTCAAGTCAAAAGGTTTTTAACTTCAGTTCTGTAGGAGTTTTTCATAGAGAAAGAGAATAGTACTCTTTCTTGTCATAACAAACAAAAATCTTACATAAGATATTTTAATATATATTTTTCTTAAAGATTCATAGTAGTTTATTCTTATTATTTCACATCAAAAGGATGTTTCTTCAACATAAATATGTATCCATATGAATTATCAGATTTTTATTGTAAACCTTAAATCATCTCAGCATCCATTCTGTTGCAAGAATCATTTGTCCACATAACATGTTCAATTGTACAAGAAGATTTAGTGGGTAGATAACTGTTGATACACCAATACAATGAAAAACAGGCAGTGTTCAATTGTTAAAAAATGGGGAAAAATATATCAAGGATGGATTATTACGTGGCTAAGACACTCAAAAGACACAGTGCAAGAGCACTTTTAAGGGTTCCTCTGATCGGCTGTGGACATCGACAGTGTTACCTGCTCAGCTAAGCAGATTATTGCAGAATCATTTTATAGCCAAAGGGAAAAAAGGGAGTACCCATTGCAAAATGAATCATTGTCCTGGTTTCAGCCAGGATAGAGCTGGTTTTCTTCACAGAAGCCAGTGTGAGACTGTGTTTTGGATTTGGGATGAGGAACTATTGATAATGTGCTGATGTTTTGGGTTGCTGCTGAGCAGTCAAGGACAGTCCAGCTTCTTGTGCTGGCCTGCCAGCAAGCAGGCTGGGGGTGCATGGGGAGCTGGGAGGGGACACAGCCGGGACAGCTGACCCAGACTGGCCAAAGAGATATTCCCTACCATCCGACGTCATGCCCAGTACATAAACTGGAGTTGGCCGGGGGGCGGAAATCGCTGCTCGGGGACGGGCTGTCGATCACGGGGTGGTGAGCAATTTCTGTATTGGGCCTCACTTGTTCTTGTACATTCCTTTGTTGGTATTATCATTATTGTTCCCTTCTTTCTTTCTGTCCTATTAAACCATGTTTATCTCAACCCACGAGGTTTTTCCTAATTCTCTCCCCCGTCCCACTGTGGGAGGGAGAGTGAGTGAGCGGCTGCGTGGTGCTTAGTTGCCAGCTGGGGCTAAACCACGACTAAAATTCCCATATAAAATAAATTCCTTGAATCCTTATATAAATATTCTTCCTTTGACTATAAATGGAGCCTCGTGACTTGCCCATAAGTTGGTGTCTACATTGCAAATATCTAAAATGGTATAATGAATTTAAAAGTTAAAGTGGGATTGATTTCCCTAAATGGAGGCAACAGTTGACATTAGAGACATTCAAAGCACCTTTGTGGGCCTGAGAGGCATCACAGAAGATCTATACTCCTTGAGGGTCTTGGAGCCTGGCTGCTTGAGGTCAGGCACTGTACCTTACATACCTGGAGTTAAAATGTCTGTATGTCTTTGCAAAATATCATCCAGAACTAAATAATTTATTTTTATTTGCAGCTGTAATTCAAATTATATTTAAAGTTTGACACTGGGAAACAAATCCTTATGTGCTGGGAATTCCTATTACTCATTCATGACCCTGAAAAAACGAGCAACTTACTTGACTTACTTGACGTGACCATAAGTCCTTTCATTGTTGTTAATGCACTTAAAAATCAAACACCCAGTCTTGTTTTAATTGTACTCTACCTACTTTTGGGGGTGAATATAGATTCTGTAGTTTGCTGAATACATTTCTAGGAACAACTGGAAAGGCAAAATTAAGGTTGATATTGCACTTTGTGTCTCAGTGTGGCTCAACATCATTTGATAGAGGATAAGACACACGATAGCAAGAATGAAAATAAATTCCAAACATACCGGCTTATATTTGCTGATTTATAAGGCCTTATATTTTACATTCTGGGCAACGTAATTAAACACAGTCACCTGTATGTTCATGTCTAAACCAAGCAAGTTCCAAATGCAAGCAGTTTTGTGTGTCTGTCCATGCTCATTTATTCTGAGAAATAGAAGGGGGACCATCACTGTAAAATGTTTTCTTCTTGCCAGAGTTGGCTTAACTTTTACATTTTCATGAGACATACAAACAAAAGTTTTAAAAAATATGTAAAAAAATATATAAAATAAATAAATGGATGCCCCAGACAGTCCATTTGGCAGAACACTGAGTGTACTGACAGACTTGACTGTCCCTGCACTGTCTCCCTCAGGCTTCCTCTGAGCTGGACCTGGACCCAGGACCCCATTTCAGCCCCCCAGGACCATCACCTCCTGCCCTGGTGATGCCACAGCAGGGCCAGTCTCCAGCTCACCACAGCCCTGTCATACCCAGCCATGGACCCCACAAAACTGGACCACATGCAGACTGATATCCCAGCCCAGCTTTGGCCCACCCCTGCCCCATGGAGGTGCTCAATGTCTGGGGCTGGGGCTGCCCTGGCTGCCTCTCAGTCTGCCCTGTTCTCTGTCTGGGACAGTGGGACAGCTGTGGCTGCAGACCCAGCCCTGTTGCCACAGACAGCCTCCTCCACCCCCACGCACCAGGGAGACCCCAGCCCATGCTGCGCCCTGACACAATCATATGTTGACATCTGCTTAGACTGAAGGCAGTATTTCACAGTTCAAATACCTACACGTCTATCAGTAGAGTATAAAATGTTTATTATTATTAATTTACATTGCTCCCATAAATGCCATGTAACGTTCATGGGACAGATAAAAAGACATGGTCCATGAAATGAAGAGCTCACCATCTAATTTTTAGAAAAGAGAGAGCAGGAGTAACCAAGTCATATGGCTGGAGTGAGTCATCAGGAAATGGTTTACCAGTGGTAAAAAGAGGTAAGCTGCTCTGGTGTACTGAGTTGGCATCAGAGGGAAGAACACAGAGCCAGACAGAAATATCTGGCAGAGCTAGCAGGATAAGGAGAAAGGGATAAAAAACAGGGACGCACACGTAGGCTAGGAAAATGACAATGTGAATCTTGTGATGAAAACTTATACTGGCTAAGGCTCAACAGGAATAAAAAATTAATATATTTTCTGGCGTTGGCACTGAAATCAAGTAAATAGCTGTTTGCATGTGAATAGCATCCTTAAAAATAGGATTAAGAGAATACTAATTGTATCACTCTGACTTCATAATTGTGCATATTGAATAATGAAAAATAGCAATTTTATTTTACCAGAGAATACACGGTGAGAATACACAAAGTTCATTGCAGATAAATCCATTGGAGGAAATATAAAAACCTTACACTAGTGGCTCTCACTAACCACCTACATAATGCCAAATTTTTCATATCACATGTTAAATAGTTTTTTGGCAGCTCATACTAGGCAGTATTATTAATGAAAAGACTGTTTTAAAAAATTGGCAGACTCGGTATGAAATTGAAACTAATCATAATGCTGTCATATGGGAATTATTTAAAGACTGGAAGAATTACATTTGTTTCATTAGCACGGAATCATTTTAAAAGGCAAAAATACACAAGAAACATTTCTTGAAATAAACTAATCCAGTAACCAATTAGATGTGACAACAGCTTCCTGTAAATTTGTAGCTTTATAGGCACTCTAGACTGAGCAACCTAAGAGAATATGACGTGGATTAAACCAGTTGCATGATTTCCAGTTACTATTCCAATTTTCCAAATGTTTTTCTTTATGCAAACAATCCCTTACCCTTATTATAAGAAAGATGGGGACAGACTTTTTAGCAGGGCCTGTAGTTACACGACAAGGTTTTAAACTAAAAGAGGGTAGATTTTGGCTAGTTGTAAAGCAGAAATTTTTCACAGTGAGGGTGCTGAAACACTGGAACAAGTTGCCTTGGAGAGGTTGTAGATATTCCATCTATGGAAACATTGAAGGTTAAGTTGGATGAGCAACCTGATCTAGTGGAAGATGTCCCTGCTCATTGCAGGGGGGTGAGAATAGATGACCTTTAAAGGTCCCTTCCAACCCAAAGCATTCTTTGATTCGATGATTCTATGAAACTAAGAGTGATCAATGACATCTGAAAATAATTATTTTCTATAGTACAACATTCTCTGAGTAGCACAATACTTAATCTAGATATAATAGCTCTTTTACACAGTTTATTTGTCTTATGCAGCAGATGGTATCAGGTTTAATGCTGATATATCAATCAGTTTTGTACATATGCACTGTATGGCAATAATAGGTCATTTTGCCCGTCATTGCACAATGGCAACAGTGAAAGAGTACTTAGTTGAATACTGTGCAATCTCTATCTTCTAAGTGTTTCCTTGCAAAAGTGATATTCCTTCTGCACAGTTTTAATGACAGAATATTTTTCCCGCTTCAGCTGAAGTAGTTATAATTGTATGAGTTCCTAAAAACTATGTAGGTATACAAAAATACAGATGTTTCTTTCTGTAGTGTGATCACTTCAGTGTTTTTCTTTAAAAAGAGGTACACCGAGTTCTAAAACAGATGTAATTTTACAGCCATGTTCTATGTCTCAGGAAAGTCAATAAATTGCAAGTAGAATTGTTGACAAACTGTTATACTAGCCCTAACAGTATGGGCATAATAAGTAGATGTATCTTCCTTTAAACAGCTTTGTAGCTTATAGTGAATTGTGAGGAGTTTATTTTTTCTCTTAGCATTTCGAAGAAAAACTGAGGTGGACATATTAAACACATAAATATTTGCCATTAGAGAAGCTAATACTACTCATTCATGAATACTTTTGTTGAATTATGATGTAGTATAATGCAAGGAGCTTATATTCTGATGATTCAGATAAGAAAATTTGGAGGCTGAAGTGTTTTACAGTGTATATTGGAAATGTGCATAAGCTTAATAAGCAGAAACTAAACATTTTCTCAGTTTCAACCTGAAGAAGGAAAGATGGGACCCCAAAATTATATATAACATTCATTAGTACATTTGAGGGCCCTTCATTAATTTTTTTAGAACAGATATTTTGACTGTGCTCCTGTATTTTAATTTCTATGGAGGCAGATTCTTGAATAGCCTCTATCTGAATTTATAAAGCTATGCTAGGAAGGGGAACCTCTCTGCATACTATCCACCAACCTGTAGGGTGTCAAAGTAAGTTATATAGTGCCGCTGTTACATTCTATCTGAGAGATTTTAGTAAAGGGCAGCTACATTCCAGTTTAGTTTCGGCTCCTCAGTGGTCTTAAAGATTGCAGAAAATGCAATTCCAGGTGAAAAAAAGCATGGTGAGACGTATCAAGGTTCATATATGAAATAAAATTGTACATTCTCTATCCCAGAGAAAGATGGAAAAAAGCAAAAAAGCAACCTGAGCTGAAACTGCCACAGCCCAAGAGCAGCTGAAGGTCTAATAACATCTCCCTACAGGAGAACACCCTATAGAAGCTTTCATGCAGTGGACATGGTATCCCTCAAGTCCTCATTTTGTCTTTCAACATACTAATATTATTGCTAGCTTATTGAAAACCAGTTATCGCCTAAGAATCTAAATGCATGAGACATGATTGTAAATCAAGAGATTAGGATCATTAGTTCAAAAGTCAGCTGTGTCAAATCTCATTTTACATTTTACACTAAAGGAAGTCAAAGATGCACACTGTATTGGAACAGGTTGACAATTCCAGTCGTTCACTCTTTTGCACTACCTTTAACATTCCATTTGTTAACTATTATCAGGGTTACAAATATTTATGTATTTCTAGTTTTGATTTTTCTAACTTTAACCTTGGGCTGTTTTGCTAGATTAAACTGACAATTTACAATAAGGTATTTCCTTGCTACGTATGTATTAGCTGCCCAGGTTACTGCATGAATTTATGTTCAAGAAAAAAAATGGACTGATTTCTTATATTTGTATTAGAAATAATGTTTCCACAACCTAAATACTTGATGTTGCAGTTTTCTGTATCTACAACAATATTAAAAATCTTGCCAAATATGGGCATCAGAATCAGACTGTTCCAGTGTATTCAAGCATTTTTTTCCCTATAATAATTTTTAGCTACTTAAAAAAGGAGATGTGGAAAGTTCTCTTCGACCAGCTTTTTTTACTGAATTGGACATCAATAGTAGAAATGATAAATTATCCAATTCACTTACAGGGTACCAGGTAGCTTCTGTCTGTTACTTTTTAAATTATTATAAGGTTGCTTATGTCATGGTTATTTCTGAGAGAAAAAAATAGAGTTTTCTTTGTGCAGTAACCTGATAGACCTCTTGTAATTTCACTTTGAACTGAAATAGGTTAAAGAAAAAGTAGATTTCAGTTCAATTTTTGTCATGAGGGAGGTTTTTAGGATGCTAAAATCATATTCAATGCATTTCTGTTGTGTCGTGGTTTAGCCCCAGCCAGCAACTACGCACCACGCAGCCGCTCGCTCACTCCCCCACGGTGGTACAGGGGAGAGAATCGGAAGAGTAAAAGTGAGGAAACTCATGGTTTGAGATAAAGACAGTTTAATAAGTAAAGCAAAAGCCGTGCACGCAAGCAAAGCAAAACAAGGAATTGGTTCACCACTCCCCATGGGCAGGCAGGTGTTCAGCCATCTCCAGGGAAGCAGGGCTCCATCACGCGTAATGGTTTCTTGGGAAGACAGACGCCATAACTCCGAACGTCCCTCCACCCCTTCCTTCTTCTTTGTCCCAGCTTTATATACTGAGCATGACGTTATATGGTAGGGAATATCTCTTTGGCCAGCCTGGGTCAGCTGTCCCAGCTGTGTCCCCTCCCAGCTTCCCGTGCACCCCCAGCCTGCTCGCTGCAGGCCAGCATGAGAAGCTGGACTGTCCTTGAGTACTTAGCAACAACTCAAAACATCAGCACCTTATCAACATTTTCTCATCCCAAATCCAAAGCATAGCCTCACGCTAGCTTCTATGAAGAAAATTAACTCTACCCTGGCTGAAACCAGGACAGTTGTCATAAATTGTAACTACAGTTGTGTAAGCTTACATTAGGTTCTACCTTATTTCTTTTTCCTTTTTCCTTATTTTATACTCTAAATGCCGTTTATCTAAATGGAAGATTCAGAAAAAGCTTATTAAAAACTTTATCAAAATGTAATACACATTTTGGAAAAGAGATGGAATACATCCCTCAAAGGGGAGCATTCATCAGGAAGTTTAAAAATGAAAGGCAGGGTTTCCAATCTCTTTCAGATGTATGAAACAAAGGTCTTCGTAAAAGCATATGTATGCATATGAACTCTCTCCTTTTAAAAACTTACTGAAATCTTGAATGTTTGCAAAAAGTATAAGATATGATAGATAACATGGTACAAATTTTCCATTTTATTTAATAGATCTTTTTACTTCATTGCAATATTTTGCACGAAAGAGCAAAAATAAATATTATCAATATGCAGGCAGAGTCAGTTTACAGGAGGAAAAAACCCTGATTTTTAAAAATAGCAGTAAATATGACAAATCATTAATAAAATGAACTGTCTTACCATACCTCTCCAATAATTGGCCAACCTCTCAAATATTTGGCCAACACCACACACTCATTTTAAAGTTAACTGTAAGTTGTACAGACCAGCCATGTTCAGAGTTAAAATATAGCACAAGTCATTAGAGTCACCCTTATTCTTCCTTAGCTATACCTGAAAGTATCATTGACCAATTGACTAGCCATTTAATGATGGTCAGTGGTAAGTAAGCGCTAATGAAAACAAATGCAGCAAAGCGAATTTGATGTGGTACTCTCCTCCTAAACCTCATCACTGAACTGCCTATAGGCATCCAACAATGAAAAGTAACTGTACAACAAGTCATACAAACACATCATGGAAAATATTTAACTATCTCTGCAGTGTTTTTCACCCTGATGGACCAGAAACATAAAGCAGAGGATGATTAATACAACAGAAAATTACCAGCCAAGGGAACTGCTACGATGCTTCTCTTACTGTTTTTAATGAAGATGAGTATATGATTCAGTTACATGGTAGATGCATGAGATAAGAAAGAAATATACTGTAATAAACGCCAACGAGAAAAGGAAGAAGAAAAAGAAAGATGTGCACCTTCAGAAGGATCAGGCTGAAGTGAAGATATTGTATTAGGCATGGTGATCAGGGACTAAATCCATTGCATTCTTAAAGTTGTAAAGCCATTGCCTTTGACTAAAAGGTAAATCTAGTCAAAACTATTGGAAATAATTATATAAATAAAGGAAAAGAAATTTTTAGTAGGCATAGTTTCAAACAACACTGTGACTGTTCTAATCTGGCCCAGTGAAAATATCCCCCCCTAATTTCATTTGGAATTTTAAGGAAGAAGAGAAAAAGGAAGGACAAGAATGGACAAGAGAGAAGAATATATGAACATAGAGTCATGAGTCTGGCCCAGCTGTCAAGAACTATTTAATTGTTGATACACTCTATCACTGAATTTAATGTATTTACAAGATAGGAGTTTTGATTTAAGAAAAGGTAAATGTAAAAAATGCACAGTTGCTAAAACTGCATACAGAAATACCAAAAAATAGTTAGTAATTCCAATACAAAACAAGAACTGAATTTTTTTTCTTTAATATGTTTTAGGTTTTAGTAGGAGAGTCATATAAACGTATGAGCTACAGGCTGTTTTAAAATGTAACACTGATCATAAATAATGGAAAATCTCATAGCAGTAGCTTGCAACATTCTTCAAAAATAGATGTAACGGTATGGAATGACACTGCACCTTGCTAATAAGTCATTCAGACTCTAAGGGTAAGTGTAGGTATAGAATCCAACCTCTTTGCCTGAATATTAAAAACTTGTTAAACAGATATTTACAGACAAAAGAAAATCACCATGTGTTTCTGAATTACCCAGCATAATATTAATATTCAACTGGTGAGCTGCTATGTAAAAAGAAATACCTGGTAGAGACTTAAAATGCTAAATGCGTGTCTCCATTTACTGTAACGGCATACTAAAACACTGCTCTTGTCATGCATTAGAAAGAAAAGTTCAAGAGCCATTATCATGTAGGTAAAGTCCAAATGCAAGGTACTTGGTTTGAGTTCTTAGAATTAATTGAAGTCATAAACACACTAAAGGAAGAAAAAAAATCTTTGCCTCCATGAATCTATAGTACTTTACTTCTTAATATTATGCCTCTCCTCGGCTTTTGTATTAATCAGCATTTGAAAGGATTTCTGTTAGATATGAATGAACTGTTCTGGTTAAATTAAAAGTGGATTCAAACCTTTTGCCATCACTTGCACTTTTTGAACCATATTTAGTAACATTCAGATATGTTTGGCTACAGATTTCTTCTTATGTTACCTAAGGAAAACAGAAGAAGATTATAGTCTTTCTACTACTCTGAGTCCATCCAGGTGAATTCACTGGGATCATATGATCTCAGAAGATGCTTAGGGCAACAACCTGAGCTGACTTCAGGCATATACCACGAAACTAATTCTATGTCTTATGTAGGCAGCCAGTCTGGGCATGGGGCCAATGGAAAAAATAAATCACATTGTGTTTAAAGGTATATGGTGGCCAATGCCAGGAAATCTACATCGACAGGATGTGAATAGGGCTTAATTCCCCATCCCCTTAAAGGCAGGGAGTATTTGCCAGAAGTGCTGCACCCTTCCCTGCTTTGTTCTCACTGAGGAGGAAGTATGGAGGGAGGTTCGTCCTATACAAAGCAATATCTCAGAGTTAATACATCGCAGCTTCTGTCACTACCTATTACAGCAGAGAGCATCACAGCACAGCAGACTCAGAAGAAATGTTTTGGTATCTGCAGTGCTTCATGGTCTATGGCTGAAGTTAGCTCAGGCAGTTGCATCTTCTATGGTTGTATGGTGTGGCACTATGCTGGTCATCAGATAAGTGCAGAGGGTTAGGCCAACATGCATGTGGTCTAACCCTCTTCACATATCTTTGAAGGGGTCAAGCTTGAAAATGATATCCTATGTTCCAGCAAGATGATACCTGGGCCATACTCCTCTCCCTCCCGCCAGAAGCAATTTCAGGACTAACGTTTTGAGGAAATGCCTTTCCTCAGCATTACCAGGATTTTGGGCAGGACATTTCATTCACCATCTGCTAGATATGGGCTCCTGCAAGAGAGGGAATGAAGGAAAATTTGTAATTCAACAAGCATTATTACAACTACAACTGTACCTCTGATTGACAGGCTTCCACACTGAGTAAATTATACTCTTTCTAAATAATGTAGCCATAAGGTTTCTGTAGCAAATAGTGTATAGAAATACATATACCATAAATAGATGATTCACAGTTTCAAGACTTGTCCCAGGCAACACCTTATGACCCTCTTGTTTCCCTCTTCCTCCCCACCTTCTGCTGATGATAGCAAGGAAGGGAAGATTGGGACGATGACCTCAGATATCTTCTATACAAGGAAGATGGCAGTGAATTTGGTTATGTCAGAAGCTGGTTTTCCAGTGGCCATCAGATATTAGGATAGTCCAGGCTCCCAAGTACGATAGTGCCCACCTTGGACATGAAGATGAGAGATGTAAATTATTAACAGACGTGACCTTCTTAGTCCGCTGAACCTACCACAAGCCATTCAAGATGTAGGGGATGTCATTATCCCACAGACAGCTGCTGACCTCATTCACCAACAGTATTTTGAATACTGAATAGCCTAGATAAAACAACAGCCGTGACACTAGGTAATATCTAAGATGACAGGGAAGAAGAAAAGAAGACACTCATACAATGAAAATGTTAATTTTTCCTTGAAACACTGAAATTGAGAAAGAGATTCCAAAATGGCTCAAGACATTGTGATCTCCTTTCCTCATCCCATATACAATAAGGTAGTGACCTATTATGTGACCCTCCTAAGAGATGTTAGCAGCTGCAATGGGTGGCTCTTCCAAGCTGTGAGTCTGAAAGGTAGCACGAGGTATTTGTTGGATGTGAGCAGTTCTATCAAGTTTGCTGTTGTGTCATAAGGTATGCCTGAGGCAGACAAGTCAAATCAGTCACATGCTCTAGTAATTAGTGCTGCTTAAATAAGGCCACAGGAGAAATCTTTCAGATAGCCATAGGTAAGGAGAATAGTTCATAGATGTAAATAAATGAAGTTCTTCTACTTACAGGAAGGAACAGGTTGGGACACAGTATGTCACTCTGTCCTGCAACAATTTGAAGTTGAAGACATTAGCAAGCAGTGCCTTTATTACCTTCAGACTTCATTACCCAACAACACATAAGCAAGAACATTTGTCCTTGTGCTAGTAGGACATAACTATGAACTTGGAGGCATATCCAAATTTTGTGCAAGTCATATGCAAATAATAAGCAAAATCTGGTTTATCTGCTTTATAATCAACATTAACTTTCCAGGTTGCAACCACATTAAGGTTTAGTACTATAGTAGTGTTAGTGACAATGTTATTACCATCAATATCAGTCTAATTGATTCAGAAGTTTGCAACACACTCAGTGCATTATGTAAATCTATTTAAATATTAAGGAAGGCTTTAACAAATTTATATGTTACCAAGAAAACATAATGGAAAAACCTGAACAAAACCAGCATTTTGTTTCTTCTGAGGTAGCATGTCTGTTTCTCTGTAGTCCTATTTAAAAAGCAGCATATACCTGTATTGCCTCAGGAAATGCCAAGAAAAGGTATTATACTATCACAAAGGCATGATTTCCTCCCTGTTCTCTCATTACTCCCAGAGGTTTGCAATTTGCTACTAGCTCTGAACAATGTCAAATGCTGTCTCAGCAACACTGAACACCACATGGGACTTTGAGGGAAGGAGAGGGAGAAAATCACAGTTCCAGTTTTCCTTTTGTCCATTTTCCCCCTGAATGCAGTGATTAAACATGTTCTAACGCTGCCCTTGCTCTGCCCAGATTAGTTGTTGCAGCAAAGTGTCTGGGAATACAGTTTGAAGTGTTATATTGAGACACAGAGTTGTTATCAGTTTATACACATTGAATTAGTAATTTTGTACACATGTGACATAAAACCCATCCCACAGGATCCTTGTACCTTAATTCATATTATATCTATCTTAATTTAAAATTCTCCAATTCAGAAAAAATTCTACCTGTAGTCACTAACTGTTTGGGGACTATGACTGCCCCTTCCCTTCCCTTCCCTTCCCTTCCCTTCCCTTCCCTTCCCTTCCCTTCCCTTCCCTTCCCTTCCCTTCCCTTCCCTTCCCTTCCCTTCCCTTCCCTTCCCTTCCCTTCCCTTCCCTTCCCTTCCCTTCCCTTCCCTTCCCTTCCCTTCCCTTCCCTTCCCTTCCCTTCCCTTCCCTTCCCTTCCCTTCCCTTCCCTTCCCTTCCCTTCCCTTCCCTTCCCTTCCCTTCCCTTCCCTTCCCTTCCCTTCCCTTCCTTCCTATAGTAGATGTGTGACTTGGTCATTTTTTGAGGTAACATTTCAAATAACTATTAGGTGTTATACATAACTATACTTTAATCTAATTTATGATTAAAGTTTATAGTTGGATTTTATGGATATTTCTTTTTATAATGAGAGACAAGAAAGAGAGACCAAAAATTTAAATTAAATTGAAATACAGAAAAGTTGTTATGAGGTAATATTTTATTGAATTCCTTTAAAAAGAAAAAAAGTGTTAAATGTGATGATGCTTCTACTATTGGCTCAATGACATGTCATCAGAATACATTGCTGGATACTGATTTCTATTTTTTATAAATAAATAATTATTTTATTTCATGGAAGGTGTTTTCATTACTAAGATGCTAGCAGATATTAATAAGGCCCTCCATTAGTCAGTACCCATTCTGTTAATCTTATTCTGTATTACATACCTTGATAGTTTCAAATATTGATTTTTCTTGAAAGAAGCTCAACAAATTCATACCTGGCATAACCCTTCAGAAGTAAGTGGAATTGCTTCAGGAATTTGTTTGCTCATTGCATCTAAGAGTTTCTGAACTTAAAGTATAGACAGTGTCTGAAAGTGACTACAAAAATGAGATTGTGGATTCCAATATTTATTGCCTCACAATGAATCCCAGAACAAATCTGTTCAGTTTAAAATATATATAGGCCTATATTCTGAGCTTTGGTTGAGCTGAGTTCAGTGGACATTGAAATAAATAAGTAAAGGGCATTAGGGAGGGAGAGATGGATGGATGGATGGATGGATGGATGGATGGATGGATGGATGGATGGATGGATGGATGGAAAATGGCATTAAGACATTTTAGTGATCCTGCAGTCCTGAACCTGGTCAGTCAAAAATCTAAAAAATCCCTCCTAGAACACTTGAAGAATGTCAGACACCCAGCCTCAGAAAGTAAGTGACACAAGTGACCGGAAGGAGTGAAGCACAAATCACATGCGGAGGCTCAGACTTGGCTTGTGCAAAGCAGTAGATCTATCTGATGCCTTTTAAAAATCTGTCAGATGAGTGTAAACTGGAGTCTGAAAGCCAAGCTGAATTTTGTTCAATGCATCTCCCAACAATGAATACTCCAATAAGAATTTAGTCAACAGTCCTGATGATTTTATGATCAGAATAGAATACAATTCACTTTTCTACATATATTGATGCCACAGTACTGACACAGCACGAAGGATGGTGATTTGATGTTGATCATTAAGCTGGCAGATAGGAAGCTGAATACACAAGAGGATCAGACCATAGGGGAGACATTGCCATTGATGTTTTTTCAGCCAGCCTAGTTAATCCATTTTCTTCTTAAATATATTATGTAGGAACAGATCTGAATAGTTACCACACTAAGTGTTTCAGAAAGTGTGACACCTTTTAAGTCCAATCTTCCTCTTTTACAAAAGTGTACAAAATCATTAGACTGTTCCAAGGGTAGTATATAAAACAGATCTGTGCTTTAGACCTCAGAAATGTTTCAGTGGAATAGCACTGTCAATTTGTAGTCCAGGCTTTAGTGGCAAGTGATTAAACCTTGACAAAATATCCTTCTTCTAAAGCAGCACTGCATGGAAACATATTTTTCTTTATGATTAATACAGTGAAGTGTGTGCTGTAAGATGCCCAATTCACTTGTATGCATTCAGAGAACTATCATTACTGTAATATATTAAAAGGTCCAAGCTGTGACTGAATAATAGCTGTGAGTTATAGAAGAAAGGAGCTCTTGGAAGTCTTTTTTATACAAACAGGAGAACAAAATGTTGGTTGTGAAAGATGTTCCTTTAAGCCATACTAAACATAGGTCTATGCATCAGGGTATATTGCACAGAACTTCCACAGGCACGAAGCAGTGGCAGCAGGCTTCAAAGGAATCCAGTTTCCATTTTTCACTGCAACTGTAACAACAAAGAGTTGACAGCTTAGAAATATTTCAGATGCTACAAAATAATGTCATACCAATAATTAAAGAACATTTGGAGATTGTATTTTCATCCACTTGATGTTCCTATACTATCACCAGTATAGGTGAACCCATCAACTTCAAAATAGATTTCTTTTTAAATAAGTAATTACAAATAACAACAATGTTTTTTACGTTCTCTTATATGAGTCAGAGTATTTCAGTCCCACTTCTACGGTTGTACAGGAAAAAACATAAATCACAACTTCATACCGACAGCCAGACAAGAGCCTTTGAACAGATTAGTCTTACATAACCCTGAAAACATTGGTGAACTTCATGATACACAGGTCTCAAACCACTCCTTTCCTAAAGGCTCAATTTTCTCCTAAGTCTAACTTTTCTACAAGTTCATAACGGCCTGAAAAAAAGAAACACAACCTCAATTTTATTATTTATCCTGTGTGCTCATATGACCTCTGTAGCTTATGTTATGCTTAAACAACGTTCTTATACTAGATCTGGCTGGGATGGAGCCATTTTTTTTCACAGCAGTCCATATGGTGCTGTGTTTTGGATTTGTGACTAAAACAGTGTTGCTAACACATCTATTTTTTGACTGTTGCCAAGTACTACTTGCAGTATCAAGACTGGCAAATAGGCCAGGAGTGGGCAAGAAGCTGGGAGGGGATACAGCAGGGACAACTGACCCAAAACAGCTAAAGGGATATTCCAGGCCATTTGATGTCATGCTTAGCAATAAAAAACATGGGAGTGGGGTCTTTCAAGGTACTTGTTGTTCAGAGACTGTCTGCGCATCTGTCTGCTTGTGGGAGGTAGTCGGTTGTTGCCTTTGCGTAACTTCTTTTGTGTTTTTTTGGCAGGGAGGAAGGTCCCTCTTTCCTTCACTTATTAAACTGTGTTTATCTCAACCCATGAGTTTCCGTGCTTTTGGTCTTCCTATTCACTCTCTAGTCCAGTGTGGGGGGCAGCAAGCAAGTGGTTACATGGGTGCTTAGCTGCTGCCTGGGTCAACCCAATCTCAACCCAGTGTCAACCAAACAACTTTTTAAATGTTTGTCAGGATTACAGGCAGGCGAGTGGACTACTTACCTGGCCGTGGGCTGAAGTTAGTTAACTGAATGGGATAAGAGAAAGTTAAGTTACAGGACATGACATGAGAAGCATCGACACAGCTGGTAAGCGAGCCCACCAGGGGAGGTGCCTTCCTTGACCTGCTGTTTACAAACAGAGAAGGACTGGTGGGAGATGAGATGGTTGGAGGCCATCTTGGGCCTAGCGACCGTGATATGATAGAATTCTCAATTCTGAGTGAAGTAAGGAGGGGTATCAGCAAAACTACTACCATGGATTTCTGGAGGGCAGACTTCAGCCTGTTCACATCACTGGTCGAGAGAGTCCCTTGGGACACTGTCCTGAAAGGGCAAAAGGGTCCAGGAAGGCTGGACAGTCTTCAAGAAGGAAATCTTAAAGGCACAGGAGCAGGTGGTCCCCATGTGACGTAAGAAGAGCTGGCGGGGAAGATGATGGGCCTGGCTGAACATGGAGATTTTGCTGGGACTCAGGGAAAAGAGGAGAGTTTATCACCTCTGGAAGAAGGGTAAGGCAACTCAAGAAGAGTACAAGGATCTCATTAGGTCAATTAGAGAGAAAATTAGAAAGGCAAAAGCCCAGCTAGAACTCAATCTGGCCACGGTCGTAGAGGATAAAAAAAAATGCTTCCACAAATATATTAACAACAAAAAGAGAGGCAAGAAGAATCTTCATCGCTTATTGGATGTGGGGGGGAACATTGTCACCAAGAATGAAGAAAAGGCTGAGGTACTTAATGCCTTCTTTGCCTCAGTCTTTAATTGCCAGACCAAGTATCTGCAGGGTATTCAGCTCCCTGAGCTGGAAGACAGGGATGGAGAGCACAGTAAACTCCTCATAATCCAGCAGGAAACAGTTAATGACCTGCTAAGACACCTGGACACCCACAAGTCTATGGGGCCTGATGGGATCCACCCAAGAGTACTGAGGGAGCTGGCGGAGGAGCTTGCCAAGCCACTCTCCATCATTTATCGGCAGTCCTGGTTAACAGGGGAGGTCCCAGAAGACTGGAGGTTTGCCAATGTGATGCCCATCTACAAGAAAGGCTGGAAGGAGGATCCTGGGAAATACAGGCCTGTCAGCCTGACTTCCGTACCAGGGAAGATCATGGAGAGGTTCATCTTAGAGGACACTCAAAGGGCATGTGCAGGACAACCAAGGGATCAGGCCCAGCCAGCATGGGTTCATGAAAGGCAGGTCCTGCTTGACCACCCTGATCTCCTCGGAGCAGGTGACCCACCTAGTGAATGAAGGAAAGGCTGTGGATGTTGTCTACCTGGACTTTAGTAAAGCCTTTGACAGCATCTCCCACAGCATTCTCCTGGAGAAACTGGCGGCTCGTGGCTTAGACAGATGTATTCCTCGCTGGGTAAAGAACTGCCTGGAAGGCCGAGCCTAGAGAGTCATGGAGAATGGTGTTAAAACCAGCTGGCAGCCGGTCAGAAGCGGTGTTCCCCAGGGCTTGGTTCTGGGGCCAGTCTTATTGAATATCTTTATTGGTGACCTGGATGAGGGGACCACGTGTCTCCTCAGTAAGTTTGCAGATGACACCAAGTTGGGTGGGAGTGTTGATCTGCTGGAGGGTAAGAAGGCTCTGCAGAGGAATCTGGACAGGCTGGATCGATGGGCTGAGGTCAATTGTATGAGGTTTAACAAGGTCAAGTGCTGGGTCCTGCACTTTGGCCACAACAACCCCATGCAATGCTACAGGCTTGGGGAAGAGTGGCTGGAGAGCTGCCTTGAGGAAAGAGACCTGGGGGTGCTGGTTGACAGCCGGCTGAACATGAGCCAGCAGTGTGGTCAGGTGGCCAAGAAGGCCAACAGCATCTTTGCCTGTATCAGAAATAGTGTGGCCAGCAGGAGTAGGGAAGTGATTGTGCCTCTGTGCTCGGCACTGGTGAGGCCGCACCTTGAATCCTGTGTTCAGTTTTGGACCCCTCACTACAAGAAGGATGTTGAGGTGTTGGAGCGTGTCCAGAGAAAGGCAACGAAGCTGGTGAGGGGTCTGGAGCACAAGTCTTATGAGGAGCGTCTGAGGGAACAGGGGTTGTTCAGTCTGAAGAAGAGGAGGCTGAGGGGAGGCCTCATCGCTCTCTACAACTACCTGAAAGGGGGTTGTGGTGAGGTGGGTGTTGGTTTCTTCTCCCAAGTAACTAGCGATAGGACAAGAGGAAATGGCCTCAAGTTGGGCCAGGGGTGGTTTAGATTGGATATTAGGAAAAATTTCTTCACCAAGAGGGTAGTCAAGCATTGGCACAGGCTGCCCAGGAAGGTGGTGGAGTCACCATCACTGGAAGTGTTCAAAAAACATGTGGATGTGGTGCTTCGGGACACGGTTTAGGGAGAATGGTGGTATTGGGTTAAAGGTTGGACGTGATGATCTTGAAGGTCCTTTCCAACCTTATATGATTCTGTGATTCTGTGATTCTGTGAGAAATGGCTGGACATGACAAATAGCCTGAGAAGCTGCCAGGGTCAGAAGACAGTGTCACAAAGGAGAGCTGCATCTCACAAGTGTGTAATGGAAGCAACAGGAAATGGCTGAGCCTCACAGATCCCTGCAGGGAGCACTGGGTCCACTTGGGACTGTGTTTGCCTAAGGCCAGCACTTGCAGGGATAACTGTGCCAGTAATGCTGTGCATCACTCTCACCCACATAGTGATAGCAAAAATACCAAACTGGATATGGATGTAGCAATGCTGGGACAGAAGGTGAAAAGATAAAGAAAGGCAAATTCTTCATCTGAGGGGGCAAGGGTGGTAAAAAGAGGGTCAAGAAATAGAAATAGTGGCAACAATGTATGTAAATAGTTTCACTGATGCTGTCCAGGGGTACTTGTCAGGCAGTCCTGTGTGTGATTGCCCCAGGCTGTGACTGACTAAATTCTGAAGGGTGGAATGTGACTCAATAAACCCCCACAATGGAAGAAGGCTCAGTGGAGATGGGCAAGGGTGATGTGCCCATGAAGCTCAGAGAATAATGCAAAGAAGCTCACTTTACTCAACACAAAGGTGACTGGAGGATGGGCTTTGTTTTAGATAAGTAGCTATCAACAGCTGAGTGTTTCATCTGGTAGTATAAATGTTTTTCCCCAAATTTATTAAAAGAATGTGAAGTGTGATGTTCCCTCATCAATATTACTGGAAAAACTCCAGGTTTCCTGACTGCAAAATCAAGTCAGGCACCTGTGTTACAATCGGAACTGGTTTGTTGGTCTGTTCCAGGCTATGCTGGTCAGGCCAGGGCTGCTCACCAGGGACCTCCAAACAGCCCCAATCTCATGCTTTATTTTACCTTATAGTCAGTTTTTTTCCCCTGTTTCCTCCTCCTGGATAAATAATTCTCACCCATTAAACTTTTTCTCCATTTCCTCCAGTTTTACTGATACTACGTCCTTGCTTTTTAATTTTGGCCTTAGACATCAACCCCTTGATGAACCAGTGGTAACTGTTTCACTGTTTTTTGGCACCGTTTGCTTAGATTCAGTTCCTGATACTCCCCTCTCACACTTCTGTAGTTTCTGCTTTTCTTCTCTTAGTAGCTTAGGCCCAGGTCAGGTGGGGTCGGCTACTTTTCCCCTTATATTTTCTGCAGGATCCAGAAATTTCTCATCTTGATACCCTGTTAGTTCTGGCTGTGGGACAGGGCTAGCTATCTGCACCCATACCTTAGGAAAGACTGAAGAGGTTTTCAGGCTCACAAGAAGGTTTGTGAATAGAAGCTAGAACAGATAATGTTTTCTAAATAAAGAAAATATATTGCAACTTGGTACGACAAAATAGAAGTAAATAATTCTCCCACAGCCCATTTTGCCCTTTCAGGTTTCCAGAATGGTCAGCAGGGTTGTCTGCCTCTGCTTTGCATCATTGTTTGCAAACTCCTGTTTCCTGTGTGTCTTATGTTTCAGAACTAACATCTCGCTTTCTCCAAAGGGTACATGTGATTCAGTTTTCACATAATTTTAGCATAACTGAGATAGATATATCAAACTCCCTTGACTATCAGAGTCAATAGACACATATTTACCATTTTTCTACTCTAGCCATGGCCACTATCAAAGTATATGAACATGCCCAACATCTTTTGTTTCCCACATGATAGATTTCATTCATTCCTTAGTGATGAACACCTTAAATAGTGATTTCCTGTCTTTTAATATTTGCCTGTGAAATCCCACATAACTAGGGATATATTTATCAGCATAAACAGGGGCAATAGAAAAAACAAATCCACCTTTAAATATTAGTTGTATCTAACTTTAGAAATGAAACAATAAAAGACTTTAAACATAATTCCACAATATAATAATTCCACATGGTTTCTTTACAGGACATTATTAAAAATGCTTATTAAAATTAAGCAAAGAAGCATGAATACTGAAGAAACTTTATTTTCTATATGTTTCATAGGCAATTATTTTATTTCTGGTGAAAGGCATTCAACTAAATTCTGCACTTGCTAATATAAAAGTGAAGTAATTTCAGAAATTTTTAGTAGGACATCTGCAAACTATTTTCACATCTGAACTTAGCCAATTTCTAGGCTTCATTAGTGAAAAAATGAAAAATAAAAAAATTATGGCATACGTCATCTAAATATTACTTACAATATCTAAATCTCATGAATAAATATTTAATATCTTATGAAAGGCTACTACTGATTTTCTCAGGATATTATTGTGCTTTATTTATAAAGGCGCCGAGAAACTTCTCATCTCTGGGTCTGGAAACTAGCTGTTAGACACTGAATAATTGGTTATGGTGTCTGAAAATGAGATTCACCTATCACAACATGTTGATCTAGTAAATATGGAGACAAAATTATTTCTACTGCTCACTAATACAAAATACACGGTTTTTGTGGCATAGTGATGATAGCAGCTCCTCCCTAAGCAAGAAGTAAATAACACACAATACAGAAAACCTGACTTCCATTTCATCCAAACCAACAGTTTTGTATATCACAGAATATGAACAGTATCATTTACCTCCCTTCAAAGTATTGCAGCCCACAGACCAGGGAACGTTACTGGTTGCACCTCTTTCTGTTTCACTAGCTGAAGATTTTCTTCTTTATGCAAAACAGTGATACAATCATTAGCGATGGGAATCTACCTCTCCCTTTTCCTAGATGAAATAACAGGCTGAAGTTCACATAGTTTCTTTTTCCTTCTAATCCTGTTGTGGTTTTGTTTTATTTTGTTTTGTTTTGCTTGTTTGTTTGTTTACATTTGTATTCCAGTCAAGGTTTATGATCTTTAACAAGAAACATTTTATGAATCCTCCTTAGGTCTCCTGAAGCACTGTAACCTGATGGTTGGAGAAGTCTTCCGGAATGGGGAGACGACAATGAAATCCCACTGTAAAGGAATTTAACATAGGTCTCCTACTGCTTGTGGGACTGCTTTTGTGTGAAGGCTTTTAACACAAAGTAGAACATTTACCTTCTAGATGTGTTTTGCATGAGGCTGGCAGGCATCCTCAGACAACATTTCCTACAGTTCTGGTATGTTCCCGAAATCTTCCATGTCTAGCTCCTTACAAAGTGATTTTTATTTTAACTAGATGTCCTACTAAGCAGGAAATCCCTGCTATCACGTTGAAATTTTATCACATGGTGTAAAATTGGTGTAAAAAATTCAGAGTATAAGGCATTAAAGAAAAAGACCTGAATGTTTTACATTTTGCAGGTTTAGATTTATTCTGTTTATTTGTATTGGTAGCGGTTACTAATTAAAACTTCAAATCAGAATTCCACTGTTCACTACTAACCATATACAGCAATGTTCCCTTAGACTTCTCCCAAAAATAGTGTTCACCTTTAGCAATGACAGAAAGGTCATCTGTCATTCACAGCAAGAAATAATAGATATGTTGAGAGTTTGAGTGAGGTTGGAAGGTGAACAACTACTTATTGAGTATCTTTTGGTTTTTTTCTTTTTTTTTATGTTCCACCATTTTTAAGTTTCTTTTTTGTTTTCTTCACATTATTCTTTACAATTCTTATTGTTTTCTTCACATAAATTGATGTAGCAATTAGCCAGATGGGACAGAGGCTAATTACTTTGATTTACTCCTGAGAGGCAGCAGAACTCTGTAATGAAAAGCAGAGCCAGATATGTGTAAAAAAGGAGCAAATGGAAAAATCAGCTGTCATGAGTTTAGAAAAATCACTGGAAATTAGCACTGAGTAATATTGGAATAGCAGGACAAAAAAAAAAAGCTGAGAAGTAGCTGAAACTCCAGTGAGAGGAACATAGGTGTCATCTTCTGAGGAGGTTTTTTACATGGAATATTATAAAGTCTTTGTGGAAGACAAATAAGTGAAGAATTGCAACTATAAGAAAAGCTTGAACTATTGCTCAGACAGTACAGTGACAGTGATGCTAGTGTGTATTTTTTTCCTAATGAAACATCTACAGCTGATAGTTTGTGTAAAACATAAATAGCAGCTTCTCTCCATAACCACTGAAATTAGAAAGTTAGGTAAGGGAGAATGTTAATAATTTGAGAAAGTGATTTATGGGTTTTCTGTTAAACAACTCATTCTCATGGATCAAAGATGTCAAAAGAGCTTATTAAAATATTACTTAAGAATGCATATTAATTAAAAATAAATATTAAGCCAAGATCTTAGTGGAGCTGGATGAAATTACACATTTCTTGCATCATAAATTGGAATCAAAATATGAAATTTCAATATTTTTTGAAACAAAATACTATTAAAGTATTATATTTTGTCTTGTCAAAACATTTTTGTTTGATAAGGTTAAAATATTTTTCAGAGATAAGATGAAAAAGTTTCACTTCAGTGGTATTATTTAGAATATAATATACAATAGTCAAAACGAAGATGCCAATATGAAGTGTTTTGACACTATTGAGGCATTATGTCACAAAAATTCTACCTATTTGTTCCATAGTTTGGAGGTGTGGGAGATAATTGGTCAGAGTACAGTATAATAGTGAAAAAAGAACTGTTATTAGCTAACAAATATTTATATCAAAAGTATTAAACTGTGACATGGTAATTTCTATCAAAGTTACCAACATAAAAGTGCTGGTATTTAGCATTATCAAGTGTTGATATTAATAGCTGGGAATGGCCTTTTTAGGCATTTAGTAAACAATTCTGTTATAATTAAGGTAAGGGAAACTGGGTAAATTTGGGAATAAGTGTATAGTGTTTTAATAGCGAATGTCATCACTCCAACATGAGTTCTTTCTCAATTCAATCCAGACAACGGCAAATAAATTCAACTGTGCTTAAATTATCTTATAACATAATTTAAAAATTTATGTTATTCAAATGCATTACAAATGAACTATGCATCAACACTTTATTTTCATTTTTTAACTTCGATATGACAGAGAGTCCAGGTGACAAGAATGGTCAGTGCAATGGAGAGGAAAAGGAAGCATTGCTTGTTTTAATCGTATCTGATGAGGCAAAACAGATGTAAAAATCTAGATCAATGAATTCATACAGTCTGTCTTAAAAAATTGAGTCACCAGTTCTCAGATGGGCTGTCACTGTTTATAGCACTAATACAGCATCATAGATGTGTATAGCACTTAGAATGTTCATTTACAAAAATACTGTTTCATCACCAAGGAAATAATTTGCAACTTTTCACTAGCTATAATTCAAAGGAGACAATGCTCCTAGGTTCACAACACCGAAAGTGTCTGCACTGCATTCTAATAAACCTTTGTGCAGGCATTTCTATAGACAAATTAATAGAACGATTTTCAGAAGTGTTAGGAAAACACAGTTCTTTTTTATTACTGCTAAAGCTCCTAGAAAAGTAGAGGTGCCTTTGCTATCACCAACACTTTTTCAGAAATAAAAAAAACCAAAAAAATCCTCAACTTCACAAGCCAGTTACATGACAGTAGTATTATTCTAAGAGAAGAAAGAGAGTTTACTATTGTTAACAGCGGCATTGTCTACATGTGATCCTTTTCATATGTGGCTTTGCAACCCATATACTGAATGACTGCATGTAAATTAAGAAAATGCATTTTCAGTTAAAAAGTATAAATGAGAAACTTGGTTGAACACAGATGGTTGAAACTTTAACTTACATCTTGGATGAAAAGAATAGGAAATATAAAAAATTAAGATGTACCTATTGTTAGCACACTCTATAACCAGAAAACCCACCTGATCCTATATGGGGGCTGATCACAAGGCAACAAAGACTGTTGTCTGTTTGATGGGTAGGTAACTTTCCTCCAGATGGAATAGATTTAATTACAATCTGAAAATTGTTCTTAGTGAAAAGTGTTATACCAAAGTATATTCCCACTAAATAAAGAGATTTTGTAAAAAGCGCTACAGAAAAATTACTGAAATTTCATTAAAAATACTACAATGTTCATGGATAAAGTAAAAAAAGGTGTATGACAATTTTATTTGAAGTGTGTAATGCTGCTCCTCTAAAGATTCAACACTGTGTACAAATGGACAAGGAGACTGAGAGCTCTCTGATAGTGGTATCAAAGTCCTGGTAACAAAGCTGGCAACAGATATTCTGATTGTATTTTTATTAATTTTCTGTGAGAGGGAGTAAATGAAGTGTACATGAATTTCATTAAGAATTCAGATTATGAAAAAGATAGAATAAAGATGGACATATAGTAAGGACCAATGTCAATGGTCAATCATACTGTCAATAGTTATCACTGAGATGGTATCATTGCATTATTGCTATCAATTTTACATTTTATGTATGATGAAACCTGTCTATACAATGCATGCTGGCAAATATTGACTTACTACTGAAACCTACAATAGCCATGTTAAAAACATGGACAGATAAATGACATTCAGTTTTGAAAAATGCAAACTGATACATCTGATTGGAAAAAAAACACATCTGAAAAAAAAGCAGTAACTGTACCCTCTCAACAGGTAATTCTGTGACAATTTATCAGCAGTCCTGGTTAACAGGGGAGGTCCCAGAAGACTGGAGGCTTGCCAATGTGACGCCCGTCTACAAGAAAGGCTGGAAGGAGGATCCTGGGAATTACAGGCCTGTCAGCCTGACCTCTGTACCGGGGAAGATTATGGAGCGGTTGGTCTTGAGAGTGCTCACAGGACATCTGCAGGACAACCAAGGGATCAGGCCCAGCCAGCATGGGTTCATGAAAGGCAGGTCCTGCTTGACCAACCTGATCTCCTTCTAGTACCAGGTGACCCGCCTAGTGGATGAGGGAAAGACTGTGGACGTTGTCTACCTGGACTTTAGTAAAGCCTTTAACAGTGTCTCCCACAGCATTCTCCTGGGGAAACTGGCAGCTCGTGGCTTAGACAGGTTTACTCTTTGCTGGGTGAGGAACTGGCTGGATGGCTGGGCCCAGAGAGTTGTGGTGAATGGAGATAAATCCAGTTGGTGGCCGGTCACAAGCGGTGTTCCCCAGGGCTCAGTACTGGGGACAGTCTTGTTCAATATCTTTATCGATGACCTGGATGAGGGAATCGAGTGCTCCCTCAGTAAGTTTGCAGATGACTCCAAGTTGGGTGGGAGTGTTGATCTGCTGGAGGGTAGGAGGGCTCTGCAGAGGAATCTGGACAGGCTGGATCGATGGGCAGGTTAGGAGGTTTAATAAGGCCAAAAACTGTAGGAGGTTTAATAAGGCCAAGTGCAGGGTCCTGCACTTCGGCCACAACAACCCCATGCAACGCTACAGGCTTGGGGAGGAGTGGCTGGAGAGCTGCCTGGCGGAAAGGGACCTGGGGGTGCTGGTTGACAGCTGGCTGAACATGAGCCAGCAGTGTGTCCAGGTGGCCAAGAAGGCCAACAGCATCCTGGCCTGTATCAGCAATAGTGTGGCCAGCAGGAGTATGGAAGTGATCGTGCCCCTGTACTTGGCACTGGTGAGGCCGCACCTTGAATCCTGTGTTCAGTTTTGGGCCCCTCACTACAAGAAGCATGTTGATGTGCTGGAACATGTCCAGAGAAGGGCAACAAAGCTGGTGAGGGGTCTGGAGCACAAGTCTTATGAGGAGCGTCTGAGGGAACTGGGGTTGTTTAGTCTGAAGAAGAGGAGGCTGAGGGGAGACCTTATCGCTCTCTACAACTACCTGAAAGGGGGTTGTGGCGACGAGGGTGTCGGCCTCTTCTCCCAAGTAACTAGCGATAGGACAAGAGGAAATGGCCTCAAGTTGGGCCAGGGGTGGTTTAGATTGGATATTAGGAAAAATTTCTTCACTGAGAGATTGGTCAGGCATTGCAACAGGCTGCCCAGGGAGGTGGTGGAGTCACCATCTCTGGAAGTGTTTAAAAAACGTGTGGATGTGGCACTTCAGGACATGGTTTAGGGGACAAGGTGGTGCTGGATTAATGGTTGGACTTGATGATCTTGAAGGTCCTTTTCAACCTAGTGATTCTGTGATTCTGTGTGATTCTGTGAATTTTTTTCCTTCAAAGATGCCTTAATTTACTCTGGTGTTCAGGAGGAGCATTGCCACTAGCTGCGCACTCAGTTCTGCTGACTGACACACATATGTTTGACAGGGCATTAATTCTGGTGAAATTCCTTTTCACCCCATAGGCAGTCACAGACAGCTATTCTTGTGCTCAGGCATTGGAGGGACTGATGCTTCAGTCTAGGAATTCACTAAAACATGCTGGTCTGACTGTGAGACCTGAGGCACATATCTTGTGAAGAAGGAAGGGGAAAGCAATTTACAAAATAGTTTATTCTCACTAACCCACTGGGTATCTCTATATTAATAATAAAAAAAAAAGTTCTATTCTATGTTCAAATAACAGCCTTTAAACATTTAGAATTCTTTTGTTGGTTTTGGTGCCAATGGTAAAGAAAAGTTGAAAGAAGCTCTGACTCAAAACCTTAACTGACTTGGAACCCAGTTACACAGGTACTAAAAAGGAATGGTAGATTGGATGTGACTTTGAAAATACCAGTGCAGCTAAGGCGGCCAGCATGATGTTTGCACTACTTACCTACAAGGAAATGAAAATAATGTTTTGTCTTTGGAATATTTAGGGTGACTCCCTGCTGACAGGCAGCTGTTGAGCGATCTTAAGTGTGTAAAGTTGGTGTAAAACATGGTTATTTCAGAAGGATAGGTTTTTATACCAGTTGTGTTCAAGTATATACAGCCATAGCAATAGCATATTAGTTAATTTGCGCAAAGATACCCTTTTGGGAAATATTAAACTATTCATACATCCACACCACAAATTATTAAAGCAGCACTGTAATGGAAGGTATATGGCCTTTTCAGTGTTTTGAAGCACAACATGCCATGTCTTCATTTCAAACTGAAGTTTTCATTGCCAAATTTACCTGAACTGAATTTACCTAATGAATTAAAATTCCCTAAATTGAAAGAAATGAAAGCATATTTTAAAGTTTTAAAAATTAAAAAATGAAGCATTTCAAATAGGTTTGATCTAAATTTAAGGGGAAAATTTTCTTTCAATTTTCCAAAGAAAAGGGAAGTATCTGCTTCAGTATTGGATTTTCCTTTTTTGTCTCCTTTTATCTTCTTTTATGATCTTTTAGTTTGATTATCAACCCAGTATTCAATTCAGTCTGAAGAACATTATGAGGTCCAATACAAGAAAAAATAGACAATAGTGTGTTTGGGCTGTCACTGTTTCACTGCAGTGCTTTTCATTCCATGTAATCAAATATGTCAGCTAGATTATTCTTCCTATTCATGTTATTGATAAGCTTGGATTTTTCAAGGCTGATACTTCTAAAAACTCATCTTTGATTTTTGCAGAATGATTGATTACTTTTAATTTGGAAGTCAATAGTTGTTGATAATAACGTAGCTCAGTAGGTACCAATTACAGAGATACTTGGCCAACTATAAATGAATTTTAAGGTAAGCTTCTGTTTTATGCTCTCTTATCTAGATCCTGAGTGCCACAACAATCTGTTCTATTGAGAGGGTAATTAAGCATGAGACTATAACTAAAGGGACATAAGTTACTAGAAAATACTTCAGCAACTAGTGAAATCTTTATAAAGTAGCAGGAGTGATTTCCTAAGGTTCACACTACCATTCATGGTGAAAATATTAGGGATATTACTGTGGGAACAAGGCTTCTTTGGTGCTTAGTAAAACCTCACTGATATTTTTCTTTGTGTATTGGCCTGTAGATGGAAAATTAGTAAAAAAAGCTATCTATAATTCAACAGTTCTGATTTGTTATTCTGAAGCAATTCAACAGGGAAAAGAGTTTAGTTATGGAAAGTACTGTGTGCTCCAAAATCCTATGTGGCTTGTCACTTAGATATGTAGGAACTGACATGCAAAATAATGTTTATTTGGCTTTATAACAACTCTGCACAATTCTAATTTATTTCAGGGCAATAAGAGTAGCAGCTGACTATCCCCAGTTTGGTGTAGTTCTGCTTAATTTATTTTAGCCCTCAACTTAGAAGTTGAAGTTTTTCTCCTGCAGCAGTTCTCCTTAACCAACTTTAAATCTTGAAATTCTTCTTCTTATCATTTTCTTCACACATCTTCTCTTTCCACTTCTTCATATTTTTGTCAAAACAACTGACTCTTCAGCTGAATGGGAAGCTGTAATACTCTCTGATCTGTGATAACTGGAATAGGTACAAAACTATTTTTTTGGCATTAGGTAAAAATATTTCCTATGCCACATAAGGAAAAAACCAAGACCTCCTAAAATCTCTTTCATTCCTTTAATGAAAGACAAGAGGAAAAGAGGACTATCATGCAGTCATTGATTGTAACAATTTATTATTTGTGGTACTCAGATATGAAAAAGTTAGGCATCATTCACTGTTTTGCCATTTTCCAAATAAAATATCTTCATGAGTGTACTAATGCAAGTTTCCAGGTTGGATTTATTTCTGCTGGATCTGTTCTACCTCATATGAGTAATTTTCTTTTTGGAACAAGTTGAATACATTACTTTGGGGAAAACCAAGTGAGTTCACTTGTCACACAGTTTATGCAGATGTTTTCTGCTCTGCCCAAAGATTCTATGACACATCTCCCAATAGCAAGTTTCATCAAAACTGTTACATTCCTACCAAAATTTTAGATTTAATAGACCATTATTGTCAAATAGCAAACAGGTCAATCCAGCTAAAACTACAAGTATTGTCAGTGTTTTTTTTATTATTTTTCACTATTTTTTTTCTTTTGAGAAACCAACTTACCACAAAATTACTTTGAAATCAACATATCAAATCCATTCCATTCATTCTGGAGAAAGATGTGCAATTCCCGTATATATAAGTCTAATATTACTCAACATAGTCGTGCTATTGATTGTAAATTTTCAAGTTTTATGGGGATTTATAGTTATTCCAGTAGGTGAATTTCACTCCTACTAGGAAGATACTAAGGGAATCTTGCAGGTAGTTTATGCCCAACTCAGTTAGTATAGTGGCACAGGAGATATGAACTTCTAACTCCATTAATCATTTCAAAACAAGAAGTCCATCTGCAGGTAGCAAGTAAAATGTCTATAGTTAACTTAAAAAGAGTTTTGCATGATTTTTCATTCTCCTTTGGCCAGGTAAGCTACATTTCTTATAAACTGAAGTAATTTTCTTAAGACCCTATAGGCTACCAATCAAAGCAAAAAACTTCCCATGATACAACATTCCAGACGGCAATTAAAGTCAGCCTCCTTTAAAAGCAGCACAACGTGCTATCCATCTTTGCTGTGCCTTGAGGTAAAATTGCACTTGACAAATGCTCCTAACTAACTACTGTGAATGGCACTAATACTTTGAGACAGATATTTGTGGATGGCCAGAGTAAGGGCAGCAGCCTTCTGCTCTTTGTCAATGTGATTCAGCCTGGAGGCTGAAGTGAAATGTTAACTTTATTTGTTTAGGAACACAGGCAAATGAAGGAAAGCTAAAATGTGTGTTAAGAATATAACAATACATTTTCAGGCACATTGAATCTCTTTTTCTACTCTATCATAGACTACATATATCTTGTGTATAGGTGGAGTTGCCTTAGATTACACATGATTTTCAGATAAACCTTTGGACTTCATCACTGCTATGGCACAAAAAAACATTTTCTCCCAAGAAAATCACCTGTGAGTAAACATCAGATTTATTTATCTATTTATTTATTCTTGACTGCATTCTGTGCTATTGCATGACCAAAAGAGGAAGAAAGAGAGAACATAAATATCAGGACCCTTGTCTGAGACCAGACTCTTCAGAGATTTCTTAGGTCTTCCACAGTTAGATGTACTGAACGTGGTTAGAGAATAAAGCAGCCACGTATATTCAACATAAACAGGCTGCTGTTTCTATCTGGAAGAGTTAGATTTAATCAGAACATGTTCAGCATCTGCATTTTCAGGTATTGGGCAGCTGGGTCGAAGACTGACATATTACTCTGCCCAAAATCTTGTACAGAAGTGTAAACTTCTCAGGAACTGACCAAACAGAACTTTTGGGGTAGAAAAAGCAGTAAGTAGAGGTTTAGTCATTCCATTACCCTCCAAAAAGTATAGAAACAGGACTGAAAAAAAATGAAATAACCTGCACATCTTGTAAATTTAACTTCATTGTTTTAACAATTTTTTGTTACTGAAATCTGAAGCAAGAAAATTAGTTTTCCAATAGCATAACATACAAAATCACAGTTTTTTTAAAACTTAGAAAGTTTACAATACATTTTGCATCCTGAAGTCCTGTTCAAAGATTAGGAATAGTAGATGGCAATCAAACAATTTAGAAAAATCTTAGAGTGGGACTAAGAATTCCATTTTGTATTAATCATTGATTCCTGAGCAAGACTGAATTCAAGTAATGTGAATTAGCAAAAAAAAATACAGTACAGGACTGCTACACTGCATAACACTGGATCTAACATAGGGTAATTATTTATGAAAAATATCAGACTTATAGTCCCTAGCTTTTTGATTAACTGGACCTGATGCAGAGGAGTCTATAGCAAAGAAGGATCTCTGTATCACTTTTGCGGTATACATCAACCTTATGCACAAGACCATCTCTAAATATGAGTCCAGAAGCCACAGTCAGTGATTCCTTGCCCTTTTACCCGACAATATGAGCAATGCTGTGAACTTGTTTTTTATGGCAGAAATATCTCTGCACTATGAATTTAACAAACTCATTTCATAATGGGTTGTTTGTTATCTGACCTGATGCAGATGTGAACTGAAAGTAAGAATCCAGAACACATTTGTAGGGCTCTGTGACAAAATTAGTTTTCTTCTTTGACCCAGTCCTTCAGAAGAAACACATATCACTATTTTATTCCTGCAGCACTGAGAAAAAAGTATTACATTAATCATTCAAACTATACACAAAGTGGTCAAAATAAATTCCAGCTTTCTGGAAAAATACTTATTAAAGAAAATGAGATATTATAGCTCATTCTTTAATTTAGGAAAGGTAGTACTAAAATTCTCAGTCCTTTTTGTAAAAAAAAGAAAGAATTGCAGGAAAATCACACTGCAAAGACATTAAAAGTTCATATTTAAACTCAGGTAATTAAACTCCTGTGAACTCTTTCAGAAATAAGTGTCCAGCAAATTTTCCCCCATCATGAATATTTGTATTTGCAAATAGAACTACTAAGATATGTGTCACAATATCTGGAAGTATTAGGCAGAGGGTGGCCTTTTCTGGCTAGTTCTTTTTCTAGGGTTCAGTGTGAGCCTTATATTCCTCATAAAAATTTTTAGGTTTTAGTTAAGCTGCTTGAAATTTACTTTCTAAAAAACTTCCCAATATTTTTCTGAATTCTGAAAGTAACTAACATGTTTATGCTAAAAAACAGTCTTTATGGGTTATTTAATTTTTTTCCCTCAAAATGCACTGCTTTACCAAAAAAATTCAAAAGTCCATATACTCCTGTACATTCTAGAATTTATGTGGTGTATTCTATGATTTATTGACTCAGATGTTTGAATTTCTTGCAAGTCATATATTCACATTATATTTACAAATTAAATTACTAACATTCCCCAGAACTATAATGAGAATCTCTTAATAGCATACTGCGTTATAATTAGCTGCTTATGATTGAACCTGAAGAAAAAATAAATTAATTTCACAAGTTCAAATGAAACTAATCTGATCTCTAAACGAATTAGAAATAATTTTGAAGTTTAAATAACCATAACCAGAAATTGTTCTTTGTAAATTATGTGAATGAATTGTTTAAAAATTTCAAAACTATCACCTTCCAAAGAATTACTTCCCATTATCCAAAAATTTTAGCTCACTTTTTATTTTAATTGTAATTTTTTGAATGTTAATGCTTCTAGTTAAAAAGTAAATTCATATTTACAAATGCAAAATATCAACCCATATAACTTATAATGCTTATGGAAAACTCATAATGTTTACTCTTTAATGATATTATTTGTTTCCATGTGAGTAATTAATTATTTATATCACACATTCCCATGGTAGTTTTGGTTCTAATGAATCAGCATATTTACAAAACTTTTGGAAATTCTTAACTGACTTTTATTCAATAGCACCATTCAAATTTAACATCATGAATGACAAGTCATATTAAATTGGAGCAGGTAAGGTAATAAGCATATTATGTCATCAGCTAATACATTTAATTTCAAAGATCTTCAGTTTGGAATTTGTCGATTGAGGCTTTACATGGCTTCTCTGTGGAGCAGGGGTTTGACAGTGAGTAATGCTTTTAGTAATGTAAAATGTTCAGAGTATTTTTATCCATTTCAGGCCACTGCCCATGATATATCTATTGACACTGACGTTCTAATACAGCTCATTCCTGTCAGACTTTTTTAATCCTATCTGTCTAGATTGAAAAACCATTTAAGAAAAAATATTCATCTTTATGCTGGCTCATCACCTTTATCAATGCTTTGAAGCTTCTCTACTGATGGAAGGGATGGAAAGCAATTATATAGCATTACCATTGAGGTGTTATTCAAAGTCCATCATATTTTTCATTCTTTTTCTTCTTTTGCTCTAGAAAAGAACAAGTTTTATTATGTCTGATACCCTTTTACATTGTGAAAATCACTATTCTTTCAGTTAAAAAATATCAATAATAGTGCCTTTGTTTCTTGGTGCATTATGTGAGTTACAGGTATAACATGTAGAAGACTGTATGTTGATTTTAGGTATATGCTTGAAAACGGCCAGGACACTTTTACCTCTTTATATTAAGCAAAGAAACAAACCAAACCCACTTTTTACCATTCTGCCATAAAGAATTTGCTGAACCTGAGACAGTACCACAATCAGTTCAGAAAGCTCTTTCAAGTTTTCACCTGAATTATAACAAATTATTTTAAAGTGTTTTCCTTTAATAATTGTTTCTGCTGTTACCTGCCATTGACACATTTTCATCCTTGGCATAACAGATTCTTACTTTTACAGAAAATTAATTATATCTGCTGTGTATAAAGTTCCGCCTCCATAAAAGTAGGTGTATTGATACTTGGTGGTATTCAATATCAATACTGGTTGGGTTTTTTCCTCTCCACAGCTCATAGATTGAAACTACCAGGACTTGATTAATTTTTCTTCATTGTTCTGCAGTTTTAGGATGTGGCTATCTTTTCCTTACTGCTTTACTTACTGTTTTGTATGACATGCTTTGATCATTGGTCTTAGTTTCATTTTCAGTTTATTGTGTAACTCAACATGATTTCAAACACGCCTTTCCCTTCAAAAATTTTAATTTTTTTGAATTCCAGAAAAATGGTGGTATTCGCACCATGGAGGGTTTGTCATGCATTGTGGGATTTGGTTCAGTGAAATCCTTCAGTCCCACTTCACTCCCATACACAAAAGTGAGTGAAAAACTTCTGTGACGAGCTTCACTTTGTCAAGTACATAAATGAAAACTACAAAAGGACCATAAAGGATATACATTATTGTTAGATGTCGAAGGCCAAAAGTGACCATTACTGAGGACTCAACTGTCAGCTCTGCTAAAAAGGAATTTTGGTTTCAAGAATATAGCACATACATCTGCGGCCTCTAACTAGAGGACAACTGCAACAACTTGTTTTGTAAAGATAAGAAAATTCTTCATTTGCCTACAGATTAACCAGAGAAGTGTAAAACATTTCCTGTCACTCTCTTCAATCTGTATTTGCTGTTACAGATACCACAGAAGCACTTTGCTACAAATTCTAGTTTATCCAAATGTCCAAAACTGCAGAAGGAAAACACATCAGCCAACGATGGGAGGATGTGGGAAAGCAGTGAAAAAAAAGGAAAGGAAAAAAAAAAATCAGTTAACAGCATACTAAGATTTTCTCTTAAAAATATTGTCAACACATTCAGCTGTGAAAAGAGAGTAATGTAGAGACGGACACTATCCTGTTATCTCGTCTCCATATTCTAGCAAGCCTGTGAAGGCTCATGCGTTTTGCATCCCTTTACCTGTTTAATTTTTATTGTTTTTGAAAAGCAGAACAGGAATGTCATGGAATTGACTTTCGAATAAAGACATACAATTAATACTCCAGTACCCTAATATAACCAACAGAAAATTGTGCAGAGGTAGGTGACAGTGCCACTGCTCTTGATGGATGAGAATACCGAAATTAAGCCCCTACCACTACCATGGCCTTCCGGAGGGCAGACTTCGGTCTGTTCAGGACACTGGTTGAGAGAGTCCCTTGGGAGACCGTCCTGAAGGACAAAGGGGTCCAGGAAGGCTGGACAGCCTTCAAGAAGGAAATCTTAAAGGCGCAGGAGCAGGCGGTCCCCATGTGCAGCAAGACGAGCAGGCAGGGAAGGCGACCGGCCTGGCTGAACAGGGAGATTTTGCTGGGACTCAGGGAAAAGAGGAGAGTTCATCACCTTTGGAAGAAGGTGCAGGCAACTCACGAAGAGTACAGGGATCTCGTTAGGTCATGTAGAGAGAAAATTAGAAAGGCAAAAGCCCAGCTGGAACTCAATCTGGCCACAGTTGTAAGGGATAAGAGAAAATGTTTTTATAAATATATGAACAGCAAAAAGAGTGCCAAGGAGAATTTCCACCCTTTATTTGATGTGCGGGGGAACATTGTCACCAAGGATGAGAGAAAGGTTGAGTTAATGCCTTCTTTACCACAGTCTTCAATAGTCAGATCAGTTACCCTCAAGGTATTCTTCCCCCTGAGCTGGAAGACAGGGACAGAGAGCAGAATAAACTCCTCATAATCCAGGAGGAAGCAGTTAATGACCTGCTAAGCCACCTGGGACACTTACAAGTCTATGGGGCCTGATGGGATCCACCCGAGAGTACCGAGAGAGCTGGCGGAGGACCTTGCCAAGCCACTCTCCATCATTTCTCAGCAGTCCTGGTTAACAGGGGAGGTCCCAGAAGACTGGAGGCTTGCCAATGTGATGCCCATCTACAAGAAAGGCTGGAAGGAGGATCCTGGGAACCACAGGCCTGTCAGCCTGACCTCGGTACTGCAGCAGATTATGGAGCGGTTTATCTTAGAGGGCACTCAAAGGGCATGTGCAGGACAACCAAGGGATCAGGCCCAGCCAGCATGGGTTCATGAAAGGCAGGTCCTGCTTAACCACCCTGATCTCCTTCTAGGACCAGGTGATCCGCCTAGTGGATGAGGGAAAGGCTGTGGATGTTGTCTACCTGGACTTTAGTAGAGCCTTTGACACTGTCTCCTATAACATTCTCCTGGAGAAACTGGCGGCTCGTGGCTTAGACAGGTGTACTAGCTGGATGGCTGGGCCCAGAGAGTTGTGGTGAATGGAGATAAATCCAGTTGATGGCCAACCACAAGCAGTGTTCCCCAGGGCTCGGTTCTGGGGCTGGTCTTGTTCAATATCTTTATCGATGACCTGGATAAGGGAATCAAGTGCTCCCTCAGTAAGTTTGCAGATGACACCAAGTTGGGTGGGAGTGTTGATCAGCTGGAGGACAGGAAGGTTCTGCAAAGGGATCTGGACAGGCTGGATCGATGGGCCAAGGTCAATTGTATGAGGTTTAACAAGGCCAAGTGCTGGGTCCTGAACTTCAGTCACAACAACCCCATGCAATGCTACAGGCTTGGGGAGGAGTGGCTGGAGAGCTGCCCAGCAGAAAACGACTTGGGGGTGCTGATTGACAGCCGGCTGAACATGAGCCAGCAGTGTGGCCAGGTGGCCAAGAAGGCCAACAGGATCCTGGCCAGTATCAGAAATAATGTGGCCAGCAGGAGTAGGGAAGTGATCGTGCCCCTGTACTCGGCACTGGTGAGACTGCACCTGGAATCCTGTGTTCAGTTTTGGGCCCATCACTTGTCCCCTCCAATGTCCCCAGACATTGGATATCTGGGTCAGCTTTATGTAATCCTTGCTCTTCTACTCATGGAGGATAGTGGCAAAGTAATTGTAAAAAAAGTAAGTGAAAGGTCCATAAATTTCATGATTAACTCTATAAACACTTCAAAAAGAAACAGTGAAGCAAAAGCAAATAAATCCTAAAAATAAATTGACCATGGTGAAACAAAGGTAAAAATACCTAGAAATAAATTTACCAATTGTCATATTATGCAGATAACTGACTTAGCTTTAAATGAGACAATTTGTGTAATGGAAGCAAAATACTCTACCCTGGGCTCCAAATTTCTCTAGCAAGCCTCCTATATAATTGCTAGCTAGTTCTGGTAATTCTTACTTCATTATAACATGTTGGTTCTCAAACTGGGTCTGTTCCTTGTGCCAGTCTACCCCTGGGCGGATGATGACTTGTTTATCATCCCCTGCCATGGCCTGGACCTAACCCCGCTACCTCTCTCACTTTTCTCCCATTAGCTTCATGTCCAGCAGCTTTTTCATCCTTGGGATTCATTGTGTGAGGCCTTACAGATTAAGAACTTATTTCATAAAATAAGAAGGAAAAGAGAGAAAGACAGATTAGGGGCAGTTTAATTACTTAATTCAATAATTATATCTATAACAGAAAACAAATATTCATTAACTGGAAAATAATAAATGCCATTACTTCCCAGACTGATGGAACATTTGTGAAGGAAAATAACAACAGTACCAGAACACATGGAACTGAAGTTTTGTCCTGCAGGAAGAATGAGACATACATTTCAACTACTGTTTTCCTGAACGCTATTTCAATTTGCATCTAAAGGGTGATTATATCTCTGAAAACAACACTGTTGACCCTAAGCAAGAAATAAATCCCTTTCCCTGAATGGAGGTTTGATCCTTTCAAGTGTGGACCATATTTTCAGTTAGAACAAGACAAGTTTCAGTAAAAATGAGTGTCTTATGAAATTCCTTTGGTGGGCCAAAAATATAATGAGATGTCATCTTTTATCTAAGTAGCAACATTAATATCTGATACATGAATTCTAATTTACAGCTAATTGGACTTCTGATCCAAATACTGTGTCTAGTTATATCCTTGGAAACATGCTGAATAAGACTGTCATTCAACTAAAGATGATGTATGTTGATGTTCAAATACATTGACAAAATGTAAGTTGTAATTCTTCAATTAAACTTTATAAGATTAAAAACATACGTTTTTCATATATTTTTAAAGTGACAATTTACTCTTATTACTGTAATACAGACATGGAGTATGACTAGATTGCCCTACAAAAATGTAGGTTTTATACAACTTTGATTAACTCCTTAGATGTTGGATAATTTTAAACATTAATTTAAATTATGTTACATTATTGTTGCAAAAATAATTATTTTCGATTAAATATGCATAGTTAATACATCTCTCTGCATTTCCAGTCTTTCTGATAACTATCATATATTTTCTAACTCTCACTGAGTTAAAATGTCATGATTTTAAACGTTTTTTTTCAAATGAAGAAAGTTAACTAGTAACTGTGTGAAATATCAAATACTATTTTAAAACTTGAGTTTTATTTCAAAGTGTAATTATGTTAAATAACAATATCTATGCTGAGTAAGGTGGAAAAAACATCTTCACTATTGTTTCAAAACAAACAGGGTAAGGTCTTGCATGTGTAAAGTGTCACTTATTTTTAATCTGTGAAGATCTAAAACTCAGTTTTGATTTTTTTTTTTTAGACTTGTGTCTTTTTAATACTTGTACTGGAATTTCTATGCAAGCTAAGAACGAGAGAGAAAACACTTGGACAAAAGCACCTGGATGCCTCTTGGAGGGCAATGTCAAATGACAGCAAACATGTCCAGGTTCCACCAGCTGCTGCTGCTGCATTGCTGGAATGCTGCTATCCTAGGTAAGAGCTGTTGTCAACCACATCTGGAAAAGCCTGAAAGAGTAGAGAATACCTTGCCCAACAACATATTGCAGTAAATCTTTGTTCCTAACCAATATGTCCTATTTCTATAACATGTATACAAATAGTGAAATAAATAAATCTGTCATCTATGTTTACCAAGACCATATATCAACAAAAGCTTCCATTTTCTTTACAATATAATTGAGAAAGTGTTGTCATACAAGACCAGCTACATAGTCTCCTAAAAGTTCCAGTCAGAATATGGCTGACAAATATTGTAGGTGATAAATTGCAGTCAACCCCATAAAGCAAACTGCAATTCTGATTCTATGGTTAAATATCCAACCTTTTGAATTTATTGATCTCATACTGCACATTGGAACACGCCAGACAACACTAGCAACCCATTTTTAACAGAAAGATTTCAGAAGAATGAAATGAGTTTGTACGGAGAAAAAAGGTAGTGGAAATCTACTAATTTCTTCAGATTTCTTACTTGTTGAGTCTGACTCAATATTCCACAACTGTTGGTAGAATTGTAAGCATACTGGTAATCTAGACAAATCAGAAAACTAATGAAGAGAGATGTCCTATGAAAAAACAGTTTAATTTCCATATTTTTGTTTTAAAAGTATTTTTAGACTCCAGAGGAGTCTACCAGCTCCTGCACATTATCCAGTGAATATTAATAAGACTGAACATGCATATATTTTTATAATGGATGTACTATACAGGGGTGTTGTGTTTTGATTTCATTTGGGCCAACAAGTCTTTAGACAACAATGTTGTCTTTCTTTTAATAGCTTACACTTCCATTGTTTGAATGGTATTTAAAAAAAACATTAAGGTATTTTAATGCGTCCAGAGAAGGGCAATAAAGCTGATGACAGGGCTGGAAGGCATGTCCTATAAGGAGTGGCTAAGGACATTGGGCTTGTCTAATTTGGAGAAAAGAAGGCTAAGGGCAGACCTCATTGCTCTCTACAGCTTCCTGAGGAGGAGAAGTGGAAAGGGAGGTGCTGATCTCTTCTCCCTGGTATCCAGTGACAGGACACATGGGAATGGTTCAAAGCTGCATCAGGGGAGGTTCAGACTTGACGTGAGGAAACATTTCTTTACCAGGAGAGTAGTAAAACACTGGAACAGTCTTCCTAGAGAGGTGGTCGATGCCCCAAGCCTGTCAGTGTTTAAGAGGCATTTGGACAATGCCCTTAATAATGTGTTTTAACTTTTGTTCAGCTCTGAAGCAGTCAGGCAGTTGGACCAGATAACCATTGTAGGTCCCTTCCAGCTGGGACTATTCTATTCTATTCTATTCTATTCTATTCTATTCTATTCTATTCTATTCTATTCTATTCTATTCTATTCTATTCTATTCTATTCTATTCTATTCTATTTTTGAGGTAGATAAGCAGTTCTTTTAGCTTCAGAAAGGGTTTTAAATGATTAGTCACATGAAGCTCAAAGGTCGAAAACTAGAAGTCATTATTTTTAAGCCTTTTCATAAATCTGGAGAGTTGACTCATAATTTTCTAAATTTTGACTGTGGAAATTGTTTTAAACTGTCCTTTCAGAACACTGGACTCATGTTCTTTTCCCAAATTTTAGTTGAAAATGTCTAATTTTGGGCTGGATTTCTGACCCGAGTGCCTTAGTTCACCAGTTGTGCACCCTTTGACATATCAAGGATCCACAAGGGGAGGCATGTGTTATTGTGGTAGCTACAAGTTACCAAATAATCTTCCCAGGCAACATAAGTTTTCTTAAAAGGGTTATCATACAGCCAAATATCCTCCAATCACTTGTCCAATGTTGCTGTCTGGAACATTGACTATGTTCCTTTCTTGTTGCTCTAAACAGGTTTGTTTGCATTTTCTGAGATGTTAAGAAATTCTTCTTAGTGATGATCCTTTTTTCTTTTTACAAATGTTGCAGTAGGAATTATCTAAAATAGATTAGATTAGCCTGTTGATAAAATTTTCTGCTCTCCTAGAAACAATTACAACATTTTGGTTTTAGTCTTTTTAATAAAGACAAAACTTTTACAGATTTAGAGAAGTACTTCAGTGAATATTCCTGTATAATCTAGTTTTATATAAAGCTACTCTGAGCCAAGTTTTTAAACAAAAGGCAATATTTTGCTTATGATTTGTTTATTGCTTTGGTTTGTTTTTTACTGTCTCCGTATACGTTTCTGCAGAATTACAGCTGTGATTTACCACTAGTTTCCCTTGATTGAGTATTTTCAATATTCTAGGATGTGTGGCCCCACAGCTTAAATTTTTTTTGTTCAGTAGTAGAAGCTGCCAGCTGAACTTCTCATTTTTTATTGTATTCTGCCTTTAAACAGTTGCTTCTGGGAAGTGCTTGGATGCTTTTATGCAAACTTCATCACATAAAAGAAATTTGTATTAAAAAGAGTGACTTCTCTCAGCAGGAAATGCAATTTTCAAAGACATCAGGCATAGGAGATGCCTACATTCATCTATGTATTATGACAAAGAATTTGGTTTCTAGCAGCAGGAGTATGTCTGAGCTATAAGCAATCAGAAGGCTCTTTGAAACTGGAGAATATGCAATCTGTCTTTTGCTGGAGATATATTTAAGAAGTGATTAGGCTTCTTTGTAAAAAAGGATAGATGAAACAATGACTGCAACCACACAAAAAGTGAACAGAGTGTGAAGCTGGTCAAAAACTAAGTATATGGAAAAAAAGGTTTCAGTAGAATGTGAAATTAAAAATAATGGAGATGGATATGTCTGAATGTAGGAGCAATGCAAAAAGCAGCAAGAAAAGTATAGAAGCAGGTAGAGAAGAAAAATAAAATTAGAAAGTCCACAGTGTTCGGCGGGGGGGGGAAAGGCAGATCTGATTTTCAATCCAGAAAGATGATTTTGGCTTCTTTTATGCTATGTGTTCTGATGAACCAATTTTTGTGCTTTTTTGTGTGTATAACAAGGACCGTGTCAAACGTATTTAGTCATTAATTTCTTCCTGGATTCAAAGGGACTTTCAAGCTGACATTTATACTAATGAAATAAACAGAACGAAGTGCTGTACTGGCTCAAAGACTGGTGAATAACCATGTTTATGGTTTAATTATTAGGACTCTCACTTTGCATGATTTATTTCAATCTCCCAGACAATGCTTGAGCACGGCTCAGGAGAATAATGGGCAAAAGGGTAGGCAGCATGAATGAAGCTACCTTGTTGTACCATGGAAGAGAATATAACCATATGGAGGTGAATTACACTGGATCACTTGCTCTCTTACAAGAAAACAGGGCCTAGCCCCTTTATTTACTGCAAGAGATGTAACCTATGAGCCTTCATAGCAGTCAGCTGAAATTGGACATTATGTTACTTAAAAGGCTGATGGTGCACAGTGCTAACCCGTTATAGCTTAAACATTGAAACAGTCTTCTCCCAAACTCTTGTTATTGTATATTTACCGCATGGAAACAACCTTCAAGGTTTCAAATATTAATCAGCTGATTAAGTCAACTTTTAAATGCATACCTCTGACGACTGTGTAACTTGTCTACTTTTCTGCAAGTTCTATTAAACTGGCATTTTATCTCAAGATTTATCAAAGTTTTAAAGGAATGATTGGATAATATAATACATGTAGTTCCACAGATAAAAAAAAAGAGAGAAAAAAAACAAACAGGCTTTTTTTAATGTGAATTCAGTTGTTCTCAACAAATGCTCCTCTTTAGTTTAAGGCTGGTTTATGCTGCATCATGCCCAAAAGAAATCAAATCAAATGTAATTTATAGCAAGCAGTGTATATGATTTAAAATTATATGCGGAATACAGCACTTCATGTTCCAAAAAAGATCCCAGATAAATGAGTGTCATTGTTGTCGTTGTGGACATGTCATGCAGAAAGTTCTTAGTCCTACCTTACAGTATTAACTCAATCATCTTTCTTGGTTTTTCCCTGACATAAGAGTCTAATGACCACTCTCACGTTTTCTTCTAACCTGTCATTACTAATATTTATCCTGACACAAATATTAAATACTTTGGCATCCAAAATGTTTTTGACTGGCCATTTTCCAGTCAGAAAAAATGTATAGATCCTGTTCTGAAGAATGTAGAGAAAAGAATGATATCACAGAAGAGCAAACTGAAAAATGCAATAAGCTCTTGCCTAAGTAGATAAATGCTTTTCCTAAATTTAAGATCCTCAAATGTCCCTTGCTACATTCATCACTCTGCTATATATAGAACTGCCTTGTAATGAGATTTTCTTAGTTGGATGACCAGAAGAGGTCAGCTGTCCCCAGTAAAGCTTCATTTATCAGAAATTCTAGTGATAACTGCTGTAAAACTTGGAAATCCTGTGGAATATATTTTATGCATATATCATGCTGTGACAACCAAAGTTCTTACAAGGTGTTGACATAAATCCAGAGTACTCAAAAAAAATTGTTTATCTAGTCTTTAAACCAAGTAGTCATTGTCTGGCATCGCAGTAAATCCAGTGCTTCCCAAAAACATTCAATGGAATTTCCACACATGCATTGTCCAGCCGTTTGTGCATAGAGTTAAATCTGACCCTTCCCAGAAACATCAGATCTACTGATCACATGGAGAACAAATGTAAAGTACATTCACACATATCCCCAGAAGTAGGGGAGGCCCAGTCATACCGGCCTCTTGTCCAACCAGTTGTCCTCTTTTCCAGTTCACTTTTATATTATATCTTTCTCCATACTATAGCTTTCTAGTCTTCCTTGACAAGTTATGTAAATAGTAAGTTAGATCTATAAAGTTAGCCTAGTTGACAAAAACACTTAGCAAATGTCTAGAAGGCAAATAAGATAGTAAAGCTACTAATCTTTAATTCACGTGCTTCATTAGATTACTAGGTAGCATATAAACCCAGAGAAAGCATAGAATTGTTATGAAGTTCCATGCAAGCTTTAAAACTTACGGCATATATAACAGTGAGTGTCTCTTTTTCTCTTTTTTTCTTCTCTGACAATGAAGCACAGAAGAGTTAAATGACATGCTTCTGACCCTACAGGAAGGCAGGACATCAGGGAGGCAACCAAGGGCAACCTATGACCTTAGCAAGATGAGCTCTTTAGACAGTAAAGCAGCAGCTCTGTTAAACTGGAAGACAGTACTGTTTCTTTTAAGCATATTCTTAGTTTGCACAGATGTCCTTTAAATAATTGGAAAAATACCCTTGAATTTCTATGGTAAGGGACTGCATACAAGCAGGACGTACTGTGCTGGAAATTGTTAGAAAAAGTCATGCAGTTCAGCAACTTCTGCAGTAGAAGTTCTGACAAGCTGAAAATTCTTGCAGCCTGGCACACAAGTCAGGCAATAAGCAGAGATTTGAAGTCATAACATTTATTTGATATCAAATATGACATCACATTTTGTTTCTTATTTGATGGTTGATGTTCTGAGCATCTGATTAAGGGCTCTGAAACAAGTTCATGGAATGTGTGCAGTTAGTTTGCTAGAAAATAGAATTCCAGCTTTACATTAATGCGTTAGCAAGGGCGGGTCTGTAATTCAGTCATCATTAGCATTTCAGACCAGCAAGAGTTGTAGGCACCTAGGCTAATTTTTTTTTTTTTAAGTTTGTTTTTTTTTAATGAAGCACTAAATATTTATTTAGGTGTATACCTTCACAGAGAGATTAGAGAAAATTTCGAAGTCCCAAGAGAGTTCTGATATGATGTGAACTTATTTAAAATATATTGACTTTAACAAAAAAAGCACATTAGGTTTGTTTTCTTTCATTAACATTACAGGCTAGAGAAACACTACTGCCTATGTGAACATAAAGCACCACAGAAAGTTGGAGACTGGACTCCAGTTTTCATCCCTTTCTTAGGGAGTCTCAAGCCCATGGTTTTCATTTCTTGTATGAGTCTCCTAACCATATACTCCTTCTTACTCCTTCTCCTGGGCAAGGAACAACAAAAAAATAAGCAAAAGAAAGACTTAGCTCTTTAGCTCAATGACTATCCCTCAATTCCTTTTGATGTGACTTGGTATGTAATTGCTTTTGGTTCTGACCCTTTACTGACTCAACTGTATGATTAGTTCTGGGTTCAGGACAAGAACACAAATATACATTGCTAGAAAAGTGCCCTAAATATTATTATATATCCCTGGGTTGCTACTTTGCTATTCTATTGTGCTTATTGCCTCTGACTATCACGTCTTTAGGTATTAACTATCCCAGGCAAAACCCAACAGAACTTTTTGTCCTTCTTACTCTTTCCTTTGCCAGAGCCTTGTGGAACAGGCATTTGTTTTGGTAAGAATTTCAGGTAGAGTGGGAAATCAGACTCACAGATAACATTTCTGATGAGTAACTGGTACAAGCTCACTGACCAGCTTGCTAGAACACTGAATCACTTTTCAAAGGCACCTCTCTCCATCTTTCATCTGCTTTTATAATCTAAACAGCTAACATAAACACTTTGAATCACTTAGTCATAGGTAAATATATGCATTTTAGGAATGCCTAAATTGGTGTGCCTTATATAGCAATAGCATTGACAATAACAGATTCATTTCAGAAACATAGTCACAACCAAATATATAAATAAGATTGTATGAATATAGCTGAGAATAATGTTTCAAGAAAATCCAGACAGTATCAAAGATCACGACTATAAAAATCAGAATTGCTACTCGAAAGCTAAATAGAAACATGTCAGATAAAGCAATAACAGGCACCTTTAAAAGGCCTGTGCTTAGGTATGAACTCTGATTACTTAATATTTGGAAGCAGTTCCTGGACTCTTCCTGATAAAGTGAATGGAACAAGAAAAAACATATAGAGTGGGAGGAGATTACGAAGAAATACTAAAGAGATATGATAGTGTGAAGTAAATACACTAAGAAGTAGGTGGAGAAATGTATGTACACACACACACTATATTATGAGATCGTTAATCCCTGTGAACTGTTAATGTAACATCAGGTAGAATTACTGTCATACATGCAGTATAAAGGAATTTCCAGGCTCAGTTTTCAAACACAGATTCCTAAATATAACTTCTTAACTGTATATTTAGGCGTATATCTACCATATGTGTTGGTCATAAATTAATATTGACTAGCTAAAATATGCATTTGGATACCTAAAAAAAACAGCTGAAGGAATATTTGAAAATCAGGCATAGAGAATTGCAGGCATTTGATTTCACATGCAATGTGAACCGAGTATGATCTGGATTTTGATTAAATTTTGCTTAAAAAATACAGTTATTTGGAGCTTGCATTAGAAGTTGTCAGCAAAAGCATTGATTAAGAATATCTCACCCACCCTCATTCTTTCTAATTATCCTAAGCTTATTAAAAAAAAAAATAAAGAAGATTAACATGAAGGATCACTATAAAATGTAGACATCAATAGCATGTCTTATGCAACAAGTAATTGTAAATAAGTATTATAAAGTTACGATGTCATAATAAAGGTTTATGAAAAAGAAACCCTAGGACAAAACCCAGCACGACTACAATGGCTCTATGCCTTTTGAAATTGTCAGAATGGTATTATGCATCAGTTTTAGTTTTATTTTTTTCAAGTCAAAGAAAACATACGAAACATCTGTATTGTCTCATCTGAATTATTGAGGAACTTGGCTGAGAAAATTGTTTTACCAGTGTAAAGGTTTAATCTTTGCATCTCAGCAAAAGCTTTTGAATTTATCTAATGCATGATCAAAAAGACAGGAAACAAAAGACACTACCATTTATAAACTTAATCGATTGTATACTATTGCATGAAAATTGGTCTACTTCTCATCTAAAAGTGGTGTAAAGGTATCCATTTACAGAATATTTAATTCTATAAATGTTACGCTAATTATATATATATATTAATGTCATTGAAGCAGAAATGTAAGCACATAGAAAGCTGTGTCAGCAAGGGAATCATGCTCTCAAGATGTTTGAAAAACCAGTACATGACACATCCTGGCTGAGTTACAGCAATACCAATATCACTTGAAGGATCTTGAAGAGGTGATTTCATAACATCTTGTCACAATCCTAAGAGCATTAACAGCCTCATCTGGGACCCTCACCCACCCCTGTACACGGACCTACGACTTCATTTCATCTAAGCTCCAGAGCCATCAGTCCCTGCCCCAACAACTCTGTAGAAGTGCCAGTCTGCAGCCCTGTCCCCTGGATATACCCCTTAGCCCTATGATTTGTCTTGCCTTTATCTGACTCTGATCCCTTCTCTTTTTGTTACCAGGTGAGGTCTTGGAGGGACTCTGGACCTGTTTCGGCACTTGTCATGTCAATGGACCCTATTATCTGTCCTCAGCTCTGCCCTTGTGTTCAGTCCTTTCAGGACTGCTCCCTGCCAGCAAGGGCACAAGTCTGCGCAGGGTCAGCTTTGGCTCATGGATTCCCAACCCTTTGGGAACAGCTGGCCCTCACTGCTCCCTGGCATTCCAGTCCTAAAAATGTTCACCTGATATGTAGTCTGAATTCTTCTAACTTCAGACGTTTGATAACAGCTTTTGCTGTGTTGTAGTCAGCTAAGCTATCTTCTTTTCTGCTACAAACAACTACAGATCATGACAAAGTTACCGCTTAAGCTTCTTTCAGATAAAATATAAGCACAGTCCCTGGAACTTGAATTACTTTTCTAGTAGTTTTCTGAAGCTTATTTATCAACCTGATATCATTTTATATAAACGTACTGTAAAGTAATATAATTTTTGTATTTGTACTTTCCTACTTATAATTTAACCCCTCTTATTTGTTATGATGTTTACAATTCTGGACTGTTTAGAGTCTGAGCAAGCCCTAAATGTAGGTTAAATAGACATAGGCATCTTTCAGAAACATAGTTTATGGCCATTTCACTTCTGATGAACAGTCTTGCTAAGCACCAGAAGCAGTACATAGTGTGATTCCTCTGCCTGCTTTCCATAGGACTGCTTCACAGATGCTCAGCACATTTCACAAATAGAGCATTGCTTTCGTAGGTGAGGTCTCCTCTGGTCAGGAGGAGACCTTGTGGCCCCTACCTGGTGTTAACAGTCTGAACCAAAAAAGAGAGAAATTAATTCTCTTCTCCACTTGTAAAATATAACACATATTTAAGTAGTACGATGCTTGTAAAAATAATAGAGACAGTCTTAAAGGCTAGTAACCTAAAACAGAGAAAGAAGTAAAGGAATATAAAGGTGATCAAGGGAAATGTGGTAGGATGCAAGCATAAGGCTGTTATTTCATACAGAAATACCAATAGCAAACAAGAAGTGGGGGAGAAGAATACACAAAGGTCATATTATCTCAAACAGTACATTGATGATCTGTCAAAAACATATTTCATACCACTTCACTGGCTTGCTTAACAAATGACTTACCAGTCACACACTCTCAACAAAATTGTCGAGGTGGGAAGACAGATCTGGAGCTTGTCTAGTCTATTCCCATGCGCAGAGCAGATAGCATCAACTAAGATGGGTTGCTCAGGGCTGTGGTGTTGGATTTTGAATATGTCCAAGGATTGAGACTCTACAACCACTGTAGGCAACCTGCTCCAGTGTTTGTTTTTACTGTTTTCTTTAAGTAATAAAGCAATTATTATTATATATTATTACTTATTACTTTTTTTTTTCTCTTATGGTCTTATTTTCAGTGAAAAAACATTCCATGCTACAGTTTTTGTGGTACAATCTGATACAAAATGTTAACGATGTTGCTAAGGATTGAAATTTCCTTATGGCTACAGATGTGTGAGCAGGATTGTTGGAGGACTTTTCTACAGAAAACCTCTGAAAACAATTATTTTCCAATGACATTATGAGGATGAAAACAATGTTGTTTCTGCTGCTACTACAGACACAGGAAGTTGGTGATGCATTAACTGTTACTAATACTTTTGAATCTATTCTAAGCTAGCAACCAAAGTATGATGCTAGAGGGTACAGACTTGCTAAAAACATCATATGTTGCCTGAGGCATAAAACATTAAACCTATGATTATAAAAGTCTCAGATTTGTGCTGACATGAAGATCATTTAAAAAAAAAAAAAACACAAAAAAAACTTTTGCAAAATGTTTTAACTTCTTATGTTGGAAATATTAGTTTCCATCTTTTTGCTAGGTTTCTGGAATCCCGGAGTGTTTACACAACATCTTTATTAACTGAAATTCTGATCTTATTTAAGATCGCTAAGATTGCCTTACAAGTCTCTTTCTGGTATCCAGCCCTTATATGGGTCCTTTATATAATTGAATTATGTACATTATAAATCTTTTCTGGAGAAAATATTCTCTCCCACTGAACACATGAGGAACTGTGGGAAGTCATTACAGCACTGAGGGACTTGGCAGCGCCTAGCAAGCATGATAGTGCCTGGCAGAAGCAGCACTTCAGTTATTCCAGTGGGGGTGGAAAGTGAGATGGACCAATGTGTCGTACTGTAAATCATCAGCTTAGGTGACAAATTTAAGAGGGGAGGAAGGGCACAGTAGGAACAGCTATGCTGGAGTCCTGTCTGCAGCTCAGGCAGCACAGAAGTGGTGACAGAATAAAGAAAGAAGCTGATGAGAAATAATAGTGTCACATGAAAATAAAAAATGGAAAAGAAAAAAATCAGTGGGCTTCACTGTCATTATTTGTAACTAAGACTTCTGTTATGTATAATTGTCACCATCATGACCGTTATTACTGAAAAAAGGCAAGAGAAAGAGAACACTGAACTGATAGCAATAAGATATAACAGCATGTTAACAAGTCTTATGTTTACCATTGTGTGGTGTTCAGTGTCTTCATGGGCCCTGACCTTTCTGATAATTTACATTGCATTATCAGTTTAATTTGAAAGATTTCATAGAAAACATTTTATGAAATAATTTCTTAAAATTTGTTTAAATATGTCCACTAAGGACAGAGCTCTTCTCTATTTGTAACTACTAATGGCAAGAATATACATTATTCTATTCATTTTAACCAGATACGTTGGTCAGATCCACAACACTGTAAATCCAATAAAAGGAGTCTCATTAATTTTAATAAGAACTGGACAAAAACCATGAACTGTCAGCATCTGTTAGTTATCTGTTAGACAAAGACATGTGATGTTATTTGGTATATTTCCCCTGAAATCATCTGGCTTAGTTGCTTAAAAGTTGTCAGGCAGGCCCTCCTTGGTATATTTTTCAAAAACTAAGTCATTCTTCACCTGAAAGTTGGTGGGTGCTAGTTGACATAAAAATACTATTTGTTGCTCTGACAAATTCTCCATAATATGATAAAGATGCATAAAATTTATTCCTTTCTTCCCTTCCTAATATCCCCCCTAAACGTTGTAAGTGCCAGTCATGATTTTCTTTTCATTATCTAATGCATTAACAAATTTAAGTTAAACTTACAGTGATTTTTGGCTTGAAGTTTCTTCTTCTGGACTTTAGAGAATCAGAAAGGTTTGTTTGGTCAACTTTTTTTTTTTCCCCTGCCCCCCCAGTCTATATTATTTATATAAAAGCTGTTACCTCCTTCTACAAACTCTGTCTCATTTTTAACCATAGACCTTCATGGCTTTTACAAAAGCAGTATTTAAAATTAGAACATTTGCTACATGAATATGTTTTGCAGATCAGGTGAAAAAACACAGGATATTTGTCAGTGACCATTACTACTACCCTGCTGATCAAATCATTACACACTTTTGCCTGTTTTTTTGCTCACCATGCATGTACAGTGTACGTCTTTAAAATAATAATAATTACAGAAATAAATTTTTACCAATTTTGAGTTTTTTATATGATTTCACTTTGTTAATTATTTCCATGGAGCAAGAAAATGTCTAAAGTGGGGGAAAGCTAATCACCAAACTGTGTTAAAAATATATGTCAAAAATCTCCTGACAGGCAAGTCTGTGAAGAGTTTGGGTTGTTCAGGCTGGAGAAGAGAAAGCTCTGGGGACACCTTATTGCAGCCTTCCACTACTTAAAGTGGCTCTAAGAAAGATGGGGACAGACTTTTTAGCAGGGCCTGTTGCAATAAGACAAGCAGTAATGGTATCAAACTAAAAGGAGGTAGATTTCTACTAGATCTGAGGAAGAAATTTTTCACAATGAGGGTTAAATAGTGGTACAAGTTGCACAGAGAGGTGGAAGATGCCCCTGGACCCCTGGCAACATTCAAGGTCAGGTTGGATGGGGCTCTGAGCAACCTGATCTAGTTGAAGATGTCCCTGCTCATTGCAGGAGGGTTGGACTAGGTGACCTTTAAAGGTCCCTTCCAACCCAAACTATTCTAGGAATATGTGATTGTATGAAATCCATTCTCCAATACATTCCTTGTATTATTTCTGGAGAAAAAATGCAACAATTCCTGATTTACTGTATTGTAGATGTTATGTATTCCCTGTAAAAAGTGTAATGATAAGTGTGAACTAATTCAATCTACTAATATTTCTTCACCCTTTTTCTTTTATTTTATTAGTGTCATAATCTGACTAATTATAAAAGAGAAAGAGAAGCAAAGTTAGCGGTGTAAATAAATATAGAAATTTATTTACAGATTTAGACAGATGAAATAAAAGAGTGGAAAAATACAGCAAAATTTCATGCATTGCAAAAGAGAAAATAGATAAGTAAAAAAAAATATATTTAGCCAAAAATTGTAAAGGAATATCAGACTAACATTGTGGATTTTTCCATTAAACACAGTACAAAGTGTTTGTTTTCAGACATAAAATGCAATGTTACTTAGATAAGAGGAGTATCATCCTTTATTACCCTCAGCACTGAGTGGACTTCATGAGAAGAACTTAATTGCTTCATTTAAGAGAAATAGAGTGGTCAGCTAATGTGATTCTGATAAGTTGTATCATAACATACAGTTTTTTGAGGATGAGGCTTCACCCATAAATACATTTATCCATGAGGAACGTTTGTAAAGTGAGATTAGGGTACAGATGTCCGTATATATTTTGAGGTGAAAAATAAATTCTTGATCTGGATCCTCATGCTGTCATTCTACTCTCAATTACAGTTTTTACTGTAAAATTTCATTTCCCTATAATAATTTTTTTAGAGCATAAAAACCATAAAACCAGTACCTACTTCAATAAAAATTGAAGCCAAGGTTTGTGTTCTGGAAGATCAAACAGACCTCTGAGAGGCCAATGCTATGAACCTTGATGTCACAATTTACATCTTGAGTTTTGGCTTTGGTTTTAAGGCTCTTCATATTTCTGATATTCAGTGACATTCAGCACACCTGCACTCAATTATGACAGAAGCTGACCCATAACCAAAACTAAAAGCACATGTCCATCATTTATTGCCTTTTAACCAGTCTATCTTTATATGGACTTCAACAAAACCAGGAGCATTTATTTAGTATGACCACTGATATATATACTATGTGTAAAAAAGGCTATTTGTGAGCAGCAAAACATGACAGTGACATTTGAATATCTTTAATAAAGGCAATTTGGTTTATGCCATATTGATATATGATATAGCCTTTGATTACAGTTTGAGTAAAGTGAAATAAACACCCTTTATCTTCATGGCTTTTGATTAGTTTTAGTACTACGATAAAGATGAAAAATTAGTTCATTTTTGTAAGAAAAACTTGAGTTTATATGAGTGCTGTGCAATGGAATGCCTTATGAATTCACTCTGTTGTAACTTCTGTTTTCTATGGTGGCAGATTTTCCCAGTATTTTATAGGTTCAATGAGAAAAACATCTTATTTAAGGAATTCTTTTTACTTTTACTTTTTACTTTTAAAAATGGAATCTACAAAGCTGAATAGAATGAGGTTGATACAGGCAAGAACAGTGCCATTGTAAGAGAACGAAAAAAATAGCGACTAGTAGGTTTTGCTGAGGAGATTCGGGTAACATTCTATTATTCCAAACCTGTTCCTGAATTTGACCTGTATTTGCCCAATAATGTCAATTAGAAAGATTTTTGTCAGAACTTGCCTCATACAAACAGTAGTAATACTGCTTTCTTACATAGAAGCTCAATGTAGGCAGCACAGGTTTGGCATCGGGTGCTTTGAGAGACATTAATTCCTCCCAGAGAATTACTCCATGAAACTGGAAGAATTTTGGAATGGGAGGGAGAGCCTATTCTTTCCCATCAAATGCTCCATTTGAGAAAAATATCTAAATATTCTGGAACAGAAATGGAGCCCAGATTTCCTGGGTGTGTCCCCTATTCTCACCTTGCCTAAGATTGGAGAGTCATTCTCACTTAGTCTGTGCCAAAGACTGTGATTTTTTTACATGGTGATTTTGTATTAGCAGGAACATGGACGAAGAAATGAAACAGTGGTGAAATATGCCTGTAAGTTGCATTTCTGAACAGAATCATAGGATCATAGAATGGTTTGGGTTGGAAGGGACCTTAAAAGATCATCTAGTCCAACCCTCCCTGCCATGGGCAGAGACATCTTTCACTAGATCAGGTTGCTCAAAGCCCCATCCAGCATGACTTTGAACACTTTGATTGATGGGGCACCCACTTCTTTGGGCAATCTGGTCCAGTGTCTTACCATCATCACCATAAAAAATGTCTTCCTTACATTCAATTTAAATCTACCCTCTTTCAGTTTAAACCCATTGTCCCTTATCCTGTTACTAGGGGACTTAGTAAAAAGTCTCTCTCTTTCTTATACCCCTCCTCTTTATATATTTAAGTCCCCTTTATTTAGAGAACTGCAACATAAATATAAATGCAAAACAGGTTTTGCTGGTTAGTCTAACACCTAGTCTGGCTCACAGTCAATAATAATTTCACATCATAGTTTTGCAGAGATCCGGTTCCAGGCTTATGTTTTTGATTCTTACTATCCTCTATTGTCCTCCACTCCCACATAAAGTGCAGAAGTTTTAAACCTCAGAAATGAATAGGTAAATCATTGCAGTGAAAGACAAAACATTAGTCAGAGAAACATAAGAAAGTCAGTCTAAGTTTTATATTAAGAATGGTTGGGTCAGAGTTCTCCACAATGGACTGAAGTTGGGTAGCTGAAAAATTCAAATAAAAAAAAAAGATTAAATTGATTTTTTTTTTTTTTCCCCAGAAGAAAAGATGAGAAAGAAAGAACAAAAAGAACCTGAACAGAACAGAAAAATATCCTTAGGCTGCAAGAAAAATCAACTGCCTGTGTTACACAGAGAGCACAGAACACCTTCATACTCATAGTTTGTTTTAAGCTGATAGAATTTAGAGATGATTAACTGGATTCCCAAGGAAAATGTTTATAGAAATATTCATCAAGGTGAATCTCAAGAAGTCTATTGGCCCTATTTGTTCTACTCTAATGAGCAATCTTAGTCATAATATCCAAGAAACTACCAATTTAGACTCTAATTTTTTCACCTCATATTAACTTGGAACAACTAAGAGAAACAAAGTTTGTTTATTATTAAAAAAGTAATACTAAATGATATAGAACAGTAATTACTACAATACTATTACTAGAAAAGAACATATTAATAAACATACCAAGCTGGATGCATTAGCAAAAGAGCTGCATATATATGTATGTTAAAAAAGTCAGATTATGTATATGATATGTTTATATCAGATTTTGTAATTTAGAGCTGTTTCTAGGAAACTATTCTTCTAATTTACTCTTTGCTAAACTTGTAATAATCTGAAAAATTTTGATGAAGTCTAGCAAATCAGAAGAATCCAGTTACATTCATTATAGACTTTCTAAATTGCGCGCGGTCAGTTTAGGATTTCTAAGGTGCTGACTGCTGACTCCAAAAGTGCTGTTTCTTATCTATCAATAACACCACTAATAATAGAAATACAGCATTTGTATTTTGTAAATTCAAATCTAGTTACATATAAAAATTTTTTCTTGAATGTAAAACATTTAACATTGGAAACAGAAGATAGCTAGTGCAGCTATCTTTAATCCAGATGGGTACCTAATCAGTAAGCCTAGTATTATTTTTTACTAATCCTGAACATATTGAAGATTACTTGCCAGATTATGCAAAAAAATATAAAAGTAGAAAAAATTCAAAACAGTTAAAGTGTCTCTGTCATTACACTACTTTACCAGAAGATAGATTATCTCATTTTTCCGTTCTCTCCCTGAATCATAATGGTTTTCCACTCTCTTTCAGTCTTTTGGATGTTTTATTAATTCTAAGTCATTTGCACCAGAATTTGGCATTCATTGTATATACTTTGCATACTATGTGTAGTTTGGAAGCTGTTACCCTGAAGGTACTTGGGCAATAGATATAACTGCAATGCCACTGAGGACACGAGCGGCACAAAGATGAGGAGGTCTCCAATGTGCCAGGGGCACTTGCAGCCCAGTCTCTTCACTGAGGAATAGTGGTTTGCTGCGTAGCTCACCCATGGTTCTGCAAGAGTAGCCCTGTAGCTTAGCCTTGATCTGCCCGCTGTTGTAAACTGAGTCATGTAACCGTATAGATTTTTGTAGTGCATCCATTCTCTGATATATTTTGTTGCGCAATCTACCATATTGTATTCAGCTGATGCAATACCTTTACAGCATGGAAACGTAAGTGAATAGTTACACAAGCACTCAATATTCATGAGTTCGATGCAAATAGATGGTATTCACTCAATTGTATCAGATTGTGTTGATGATGTTTCAGGCAAACTCATTTTTGTTCTTCCAAAGCTACTTGAAAACTGAATCAATTCCAATTATTCATTTAGATGTTATTTAAGAAGACAGCTAGAGAAAAGGAACAGAGGAGAAAAAATAAGGAAATATATGCTGAAAATTACAGAAAGACTTTAGTATTATTTCTGTAATTTTAAATCTCACTCCTGTGTGGTTCCAATGCACTCTTTTTTTTTTTAAGTATATTTATCAACATGTATATATGCTCCTTTGCCCCTTCGTAAGCACCCAGTCAACATATTAACAAAATTTCTACAATAAAACTTGCCTATGAGCAAGATGACATACCCAAAAAAGGTTGAGTGTAGCTTCTTTTGGACAAAAATCTCAGATATCTTTTATTCTCAAAGGTGTATTTACCATTTTACATAAAATATTAAACTTTCATTGCATCTGGTGATAATACTACAACAGAACCTGACCGCAAAATTTACATCAGTTAACTGTACTGGATTTCACCATATCTTTTCACCTTTATTCTCATTATACTTCTTCCTCTCATATTTCATCCTGAAATTGTTGATTTGGGATTTATGGTATCTGGGAAAGGCATACATCTTTATTTTCTTTCCTCCTACATTTTTCTTTCTTGCATTTATTTCTTTACGTTCCAACTTTTACCTCCCACTTTTCTGTGCATGTTTTGTGTCTCATATATCAATTGCAAAATAATAACATATGTATTATTGTGTTAGTATAGAGATTTGTGTCCCTGACTTGCTATTGCACACGTTTGTTTCCAGTTCTGGCACAAAATAATATTTCTGAAGGTTTATATCTTATACATCACAAGAGAATTCTGAATTGGCTGCCTGGTAACGTCAAGCTCAATTACTGATATCCTCTCACATAGACTGCTCTTCATAGACATTATACATGTCTAATGATGTCTACACCGTCATGAATAATATGCTTAATCTCAGTTTAAAGGATGCTTGACCTCAGCTTTGCCCTAGTAATATTACATTACATTTTACTCCTTTATATAGCACTTTTAATACCAAGCACTGACTGTTTAATTTTCAGGGGCTGTCCTTCCAGCATGAAGCTACCTTGCCAATGGCTAGGAATTGCTTGATTAGTGACGCTAACTGAGCTATGATCTTTTGTTTTCAATTATTAAATATGCTACCATGAACCCTCTTCTAGGACTGCAGGTATAAATGACTTTCATAAACTTCTATATGGAAATATATGAATGCTTATGTATAAATATAAATATTTAATGCTATATGGTGAAATTCTGTTAATAACAAGTGGATGCATACATGGGCAGGCTTGGAAATAAGCTGGGAGTCAATTATAGAAAAAAATAAGGGAAGAAATACAATTACCTCTGACTGTGAAAGACTGTTTACTTGTGTACTGTGTAATGTATTCTTCTGGTTGTTAGTCAGACTCCAGGTTACTTTGGACAGTGACATTCCTTTACTATCCATTTCTACATTGCTTAGCATGATGGCACTTTCTGATGGCACTGTAGGCGTAGTAAATTGTAAAGACAACAACAGATTCCTAAAAATTTCCTCATTCCCTCAAACACAAATTATCATAATGAAGTTGACTACTTGAAAAAAGAAATCATGGCAATATAAATAATTTATTTCCCTGATATTAGAAATAGGTTCATTCATCCATTTTATAACCCTAAAAAAAGACTCTAGATAATAAGAAAAGATGATGTGATTGGACAACATGAAGTGAATATTGGCTGAATATTTACTCCGTAAGGATCCTGACAGAGCTGTATCATAGTTTTGGAGTCATGTCCTCAGAAGAGGGGCTAGGACTCCAAACACAAGTATCTGGCAAGAAATCATATATGGAATAAGCAGGACAACAAAGAGAGAGAAATATGGGCAAACAAGAAGGAAAAGTTAAATAAATGTATAACAATTTATGAGAAAAAGTGATGGAAGTCATGAGTCAGACCTGTACAACTTGGAAACAGTCAGAGGAAAGAGGACAGGATTATAGTGTTCCCCTTGTAATATAGCAGTATTTGGTTTTCTGAGAAGAAATTAATGATCTTTCAGTAAAGAATATAAAAGATTGGAAAATATTGAGATAGAAGAAAAAAGAATGGAAAAAGGTGTATCAAAGAGGAAATAATTTCAGAGTTAGTATAGAAGCAAAGTTAATAATCCAAGGAAGTATTAAAATCTGAAAGTAGATTTTACTATTTTGCTTATATTCATGCAATTCCTAAGTGCATATGTAGACAAGGGAAGAGAACTCAGGCATGAAGCCTGAGAAGAAACCATGACATGGTACAACCATGTCTCTGGCAGATCCTGAAAGACTGGTCTCCTGGCTAAAGCCACCAGGAAGGGAACCTGATGCCATCTATTGTAAGGCAGAATTTGAGGTTACATTTGCAGCTATTTTCGCCTTTCCATATTTTTTCTTATATTTAGGAGAAACTTCTTTGGCTATGGAACAATAGCACTTTCCATTCAGTTTACCTCTTAAATAAATTTGAATTAGGAAGACATTTCCTACAAAAATAGTCTTTATTAATATATATTTCACTCTAACATCAATGCAACTAGGCCTTATTTTGAGGCATAACTTCCTATGTTTTGTAGTACAGTAGGAGAAATATAAACCATAAGTATGCTGACTCTAGAACAATTAAAATTTATGGAAAAAGAGATTCTTTCATACTTACATAATAATTGCCTTACTGAATCATAAAAAAACCCAACTTGTTATGAGAAAATGGAAAAACACTTCTAAAAAAAATTTTTAACTTATAGTAAGAGCTAGACAACAATATATTGCATAAAAGGGAACAAGACTACCCTGAAAAACTAACAAAAATTAGCTTCTCCTTTGGAATTGAGCAGCTCAGTATTAATTATTGTTTAAATAAATTTATGTCCTTTTTCTCTAACCATCTGTTGATAACTCCAAATAGATCTCCTCAACTATTAAAATGTTGTAGTTAAACAGAACTCCTGACTAATTTTCACAAAGTCTTGGGATGAAAAATTGTTGATAACATACTGATGTTTTCAGTTGTTGCTCAGCAGTCAAGGACTGTTCTGCTTCCTGTGCTATGGCCAGTCAGTGAGAAGATAAGGGGGTGCTGGGAGGGGACACAGCCAGGACAGCTGACCCAAAGGGATCCCTGGCCAAAGGGATATTCCATACTGTATGATGTTATGCTCAGTATATAAACTGAGGGAGTTGGCCAGGGAGGGACAACGGCTCAGGAAATAACTGGGCATCGGTCAGCAGGTGGTGAGCAATCGTGCTGTGCATCACTTGGTTTGTATGTTCCTTCATAATTTATAATTATAAATCTATAATTTATTATTATTATTATTATCAACATTACTATTCTTTTTTTTCCTTGTCCCATTAAACCATCTTTATCTCAACCCATGAGTTTTACCTTTTTTCTTTTCCGATTCTCTCCCCCATCCTGCTGGGTGGGGGGAGGGTGAGTGAACAGCTAAGTGGTTGTTAGGTTAAACCACAAGGTCAATATTTTATCTTTACAATTTTAAAGTTGGGAAACAGAGTTAAAGAAACTGAAGACAGTCACAGTACAATGAAGTCAGACACACTAACCAAGGACATACAAGTCAAAATTAGAATGGGGGTTAAAATACAGAAAAACCTTATTTTCCAAACAAAAATATTGTACGGGTTAACATACACATTTTTATCCACTCTGTTTATATGGATAGTATAATGTGCTTGTCATTATTTGCATACCTGACATATTACAAATGCAGTTCTATTTAAATATTTGCAAACACACTTTGAAAATCTGATAATTGACAGAAAAGGCAATTCCCAGTTCTATTACAACAGGTATACACCATAACCTTTCTTTGAAGAAGATTTCTTCAATACAATGTAACAATTCCCCGTTGTCTCCCTTAAAATCATTGTTCATTTATTTCTGAATAGAGTCCGTTCTGTAGAGCTATATATGAGGCTTTCTGAAATGTTTATTTGTACAATATGGTGCATTGACTGGCCAGTCTTATACACAAACAAGTGAATTAATTCTAAAAGCAATCTGTGTGTCTTGATTATTAGACTCATCTAACACTATGATCTTTCATTGGATCCAAATAAAATCCTTGAAGGGTTGGATTCACATCATCTTATAATGGTCATGGCAGCTACTAACTTTTAGACACCTTAAAACTTATTTTAGTTCCCACTGTCCGTGTTATTTTATGTCTAGGACTAATAAAAAAACCCCTAAGAATAAGACTGACAAGAAACAGAATGCTAACGAAGAAGCCGGGGACATCAGTAGCTACAGCTTCAATATTTAGATATATAAGAACGCTGTTACACATCTCATTCCTCAGCACTTCAATATAACTCAAGCACACCCACTTCATCTAGTCATTAATCGTTTACCTTCATATTTCCTCTGTGACACCTTTGTGCTATGCCCACGAGTGGGTGAACAGATTCACAAGATGAACTGGGACAGGGAGTTGGGTTGAAAAATAGCACAGCAAAATACAATTAGGCTCCATAGAGTTTTTCCTGCTTTTTGGTTTGTGCAATTTATAGCCAATTCCATGCTATAAAGCCTGAGAAATCCCAAAATACTGTATAGTATGGATATTAGAGAAGGTTTATGTGTAACAAGAGTCCACGTTCATCAGACAAATAAAGGATATGAGTTTTTATCCTCCCTGTTCCAGATAAATACTCTTTTCGTTCATAGAGTGGGTGATGACAGGTATGAATTCCTCTCAGAAGTTTCTTTCTAAATGATTTTTCTCTATATATTTGCTCTTTTTTGCTTACTAAAATCCTGACTCTTAGAAGGAGGTGGTCTACCTTTGGAGAACAGACTTTAGGCTAACCCCAAAATAATCTCTTTTCCTAGTCATGTAATAACAATAGCAACAATAACAACGGCATACTCAATCCATTAGCCTCTCCCAAAAGCAAACAGTTTTCTGGTTTTGTTTGTTTGGTTTTGGTAATTGCTATGTATAATATATAGTCATATTGGAGCACTTTGATTGTTGTGGTCTGGCCACCCAGAATTGCCCTCTATGATAAACATAAATGTGGTGTACTTATTACAGCAGTGATCTTTACTGTTTAATAATTCTGATTATTTTAGAGTGTAACAAGGAAAAAGACTGACTGCTGGAAATCTACATTCCTGTTACCAGACCACAGTGAAAACTGAAACTTTTTACATTCAAATGTTTATTCTGCTGAAGTGGTGTCTGTATAAACAAGCTTTTATTCATACTTTATTTTAAATAGTTTTATCTTCATAATAAGGTAAACCAGTCCAATCAGCTATAAATAAACTACTTTGTCTCTAAGTGAATGAAAATAGCAGGTAGGTAAAAAAGTAAACAATAAGAAAAAGAGAGCTCAACCAGACCACTAATTCATTCCTCAAGGACAAGATACACATCCACCTTGCTTCATATCACATTCACTCGTAGGAGAAAAATACCCTTTCTCTTACCAGTATTACGCACAGCATCAATATGAATATTCATGTATCCCACGTTTGATGTTCCTGGATCGGGTAGTCTGACGCAGGTGAGACTGCTGTGTCTCCTTGTTCCCGGAGTCCAGCAGGTAGCAAGGCTGAGCACGTGTTCCCCAATAGGAACACACACAACACACGCACACCCTCCTGCACACACACAGTGTGCCACGCATACACACACTGCATGCACATGACTGGCTGCATAGATAACACAGAGAGAAAACAGTGCTTTACCAGCACCTGCGTACATGCACAGCATTCTCACAAACACGAGAAGCACAGATGGCCTGATCCTGTTCCTCCACAAGAACAGGGTCCAGGAAAGTCTGCCAGTGAGATATATGTGTATATGCGCTATGGATCCCTGTCATAGCTGGGCCTCTTGTGTTGATCAGAAAATTGGTCTCTGCTCCATTTCATATGCATCACTTGAACCTTTCTCTGATAGCCAAGTCAAATTGGGGCTTTTTATAGAATTTATGTTTCATTTCTAAGCAGCATCTCCTTTTAACTAACATTTGAGAATTTCCTTCTCTGCATGTGCACTTTCCAGAGTAGGAAGGAATGCTCCCTAACACACAGCCTCAAGTGCACGTATGCCAACGCACATAGTCAACAAACCAGAGGAACTGGAGCTCCGCGTCTAGTCTGAGTGTTATGTTGTCATAAGAATCACAGAAACTTGGTGGGATAACCTGCATGACTGGAAGACCAAAATGGTTGCCTACAAACTCTTTCAAAAAGATAGGAAAGGGAAGAGGAGGAAGTGGAGGTGCACTTTATGTAAAAGAGACATTTGAGTGTATAGAATTGAGCTATGGAGACCACAAAATTTCTATTGAATTCCTTTGGATCAAGATTAGAGGGACTGTCACCAAGGGGGATCTTGTGATAGGTATCTGATACCTACCTCCTAATCAGGATGACAAGGCTGACAAAACCTTTCTTTTGCTGTTCAAGGAAGTCTTGGGCCAACAGAAACTGGTCCTCATAGGTAACTTCAATCACCCAGACACTTGTTGGGAAAACAACACAGAGGTGTACATGTTGTCCATCAGCTTCCTGGAATGCACTGAGGACTGCATTCTGCTACAGGTGCTGGATATGCAGACTAGGAAGAGTGCATTGCTAGAAATACTTACCACAAACTGAGAAGGTTTACTTGACAACGTAACTACCAAGGGTAGCCTTAGATATGGCGATTGTAATATTGTGGAGTTTAAGATCCTGCTGAGCACACTGAAGACCAGTAGCAGGACAAAGACTCTGGATTTCAGAAGAACCAGCTTCAACACTCAGAGCCCAGCTGTGAGGGATTCCATGGGAATTATCCAAGCAGGGAAAAGGAGCTTGTGAGTGCAGGATTTATTGAAGAACAGCCTCCTGAAAGCACAAAAACAGTCCATCACCTACAAAGGAAAAGGAAAAAGGTAGAACAAGAGACCACCCTAGCTGAGCAATTAACTTTTTGGTGTACTTAAAAGGACAAAAGAAGCATTCTGGCTGTGGAAAGGCAGTCAAATATCTACAAGGCATAATACTGCTGTAAGAAAGAATTTTGGATTTTGATCCAATGTTTACAAGTTTGATTAAATATTTTTGGTAAGAACTTAAAGAAAGTAGCAAGAATATTCAGAATATTTGAAGACTGCATTTGGTCTTTGAAAGATAGATAAAGTTTATTGCATTGTTCTCCACAACCCTTGGAAAAAAATACAAAACATTCAATAACCAAAGTATTTCTTACGTGATTAACTGACTAGTTTAAGCTTAGATCTATAGGCACTGGAAAGAGCTGGGAACCTACAGAGAACAGCTTACTATAGCTACCCAAGTATGCCTCAGTTTTATTGAATAGTGTTTCATTAGCACCTCACTGCTCTCTGGCCATGCCAGGGTCAGTCTGGGTTACCCTTCCCATGAAAATGTAAAAAAGTGTATCTGGGTACATGGAGAGTAACAGAGCCAGTACATCCCTTAAGGGGAGAGTGAGGGAACCAACACAGCCAGGCACATTGAGTAGTGCCCTGGTCTGTGTTGACTCAGCTTTAGATATCTGTCTTAGGAAAAAATGGTTATGTCCCAGTGGCATCTCTCTCCTTCTTTCATATGGTTTAATTAGATACGTAACTTTTAGATAATGTAACTTTTAGGTGAGCTGAATACCACCTTTAATTTAAGGCACTCCAAAACATTTTAGACAAGCTTTCTTAAGAAACTGAGATTTATGCAGATGCATTCTTGAGAGGTTAGGAGTCCTCTGCAGTTGATTGTCCCAAGTTTCTGGGTCTGCAGAGGTCCATCAATATTGTATCATATTAGTTATATTCATCAAAAGATTAAGAGGCTGTGAGGAAAGAAATTAACATGTTTTACAATGCTAACAGCTATTGCATATGTATAATGTAATATATGATTATTCTGGATTAATATATGACTATTATGGATTAATATACAGCATTGCAGAAAACTCAGCTACCCAGTGAGAAGTAATAACAACAGATGCAGAGAATGAATTTAGTCACTGAACTGCAGAACATGGGAATTTTAATCCAGCTTCAGCTGAAAGATCTCAGAAAACCTTAAGGACCTATTAACTATGGATTTAATACTTATGCCTACATAATATATTTTTCTAAGTAGGACATTTTTTTCTCTCTCTAAAGCATAACTTGATACTGATGGAACACTGTGACTATACTTAACATATGAAATTTTAATGACAAAAACAATTCACAAATTAGACATCTATACAGATGTACATGATTTATGCATTGAATTATTTCTGTGTAACACAGAAAACACAAGCAGGTCCTTTTGACCCAAATTTGACTTTGATTTTGCTGTTTTAGCCATGACCTAATTTAGAGATGTTTCAGGCATGTTTATAAAATACTTGGCATTTAGACCATATGGTGTAGTTAGAGGGACAGAGCATCATTTGAACTTTCGCTAGAATTAGACTTCAAATTCTTTGCAGTGTTAAAATTAAAACTTAACTTTTGAATTTAGTAAGTACTATATAACATACATGTAATCCTAAAAGCTCCTCACAACATAATCCAGCATTAAAGCTTCAAATTATCTGTTAAAAAAGTCCATCTCTTTCTGATCTCTTCAAATAGCATTGTTCATGGAAATAGTAGACTGCTGCTCCTTAATTTATGTCTAATTAACTATCCATATAACTAAATAGTTAATTCTGCTTTTGACATAGGAATTGCCTGCAAGTACTGAATCACACATTGTCTTTAACCAAAAATTAGATGTATTTACAAAAATGCCAGAATTATAATTCTGGATGCACTTAACTGCAAATAATCCCACTGATGTGAAAACTGATAACTACACAAATAAAACCTGGAAGTCAAAAAATGACCACATATGCTCACATAAATTTGCATGCACAAAGGAACAAAGAATCACAGGCCTGGTGGGAATCTGAGGAGATTATCCAGCCTTTTCACCTGCCTCCGGCAGGACATTCTATTCTGTTATATATTGACTATATAGATTTAGAATTTGTGACACACTTTTTAATCCACTCTTGAAGATCCAGTAAATTTAAGTCATTCCTAAGTAGGATTTTTAGTGCTTTGTTGTACTTACTGATCCCTGCAAACCCCTGTCATTCTGGCAGTGAATTAAGCCCTTCAACACAGGAACAATTTCCTTGCCAGGTTTGCTAGAATTCCACCCTTAAGTTTTTTCATTCAAACATTTTTTTCTCAGCTTTCTTAGTGCTATCATGAGGCACAGTGTCAAAAGATTTAAAAAGTCAAGTTATGTGACTCTACTACTTCTATTCTGTCTACAAGACCTATTATCTTATTGTAGAAGTAAATTAGGTTGCTTTGAGGTGTTTTGTTCTCGACAAATCTTTTTTGGCTATTACTCTCCTCTTTATTATTTCTAGGTGCTCCAGATTTGCTATATTATTTGTTCCAGTCACTATTTGGAAATAGAAGTAAAGTTAACAGATACATAATTCCATGGCTCCTCCTTTTCCACATCTTTTTAAAGTGTGGCACAACAATTGCCTTTTTCATCTTTGACCCATAAATTCTCAGAATAACTACTGTTTGTGTTCTGATTTCACCAGTCAATTCTTTAACTACATAGAATTAAAAATATCAGTCTTACAACACGAAAACACCTAACTTAGGTAAGTAACCTCTGGCCTATTCTTGATTCATTTGAAGCTGAAATCTGCTTTTATTGTTGGTTTGAACTATACTTACTTCTAGGCTGCAGCTGGTATTTTAGTCAAGAATTATGCAAAAATATTACTAAGCATGATGATCTTCGCATCATCTGCGAATGGTTTCCTAGTCTGATAATAGTGGGCCCATTATTTGTAAACTGACTTTTTCATTCTTTATATATCTTCTTGGTTTTGTGGTCAGTTAAAAGTGATCCATAACTATATTTTGGGAGGGATTAATTCATTTGACCACATGTAAATGTCTACTAAGGCTATGCTGTATCATTAATGCAGTAAAATTGATACTCCTGAAATGTAATTCAGGACATCCTAAACCTCAGCAGACAGTGAGTACCAGTTTCCTTCTACTGCCAAGGAGAGAGCTTAGAATTACCAGCGTACATGCAAAGGTCTCTATTATGTCTATCTGTAGTTATGTGAGTTTGCTCATAGAAAGCTTTACTCATATAATCTTCCAGCTTTACTGGAAGTGTGGACTCCCATAATGTTAACAATCCTGTTACTTTTGCCCTCAAATCATTACCCAGAACCCTTCAGAAAGCTCCATTTACTGTTTCAGTGTCAAAATTTGTTCTTTATGTTAGAAGGCTGAGTTAACCGCTCTTCTGTTGCCCTTCTTTTCTAGCAAACTATACCCAATTATATTTGTATTATTATTAATTAAAAAACCCCCACACCCAACTCCAATAACAACATTAACTCAACCTACATTGATAGAAATAGTAAGCAAATGCTCTACAGCATCTTGGTTGTTTTTTTACCTTGAATTCTCCACTGAAACGTAAAACGTTTTCTAAGCAATTATCCCTTCAACATCTTAGTCTCCCCTACTGTTTGCCCTCTGATACTTCTCATTCGTGACTAGTGAATGGTTACTGAATGGTTAGTGTCATAAAATGGTTGTCAGTGGTTAGTTGTCATAGAAATGAGGAATACATTTATACAGACTTATCCCTAGGCTCTACAGAAAACTGAAGCCAGGAAAAAATAAAAACCACCTTACTTTGTTACTTCTTACAAAACCAGTATTTTTAATGATTTTTCAGTGTCTGCACAAAACATTACTAGTTTTATTTCTAAAGCTGCTTAGAAAAACAGATTTAAAAGAATTTATAGTATCTATTTCTGTCACAACTTCAGTGAAAAGCTTCTATAATACCTAATTTGGATAATGAATGCAAAATATTAATTCCTTTGTTACACTGAAAAAAAAATACAAAATGAGTCCCTGAGAAAAGTCTTGGTACAAATTAGTCTGTTCTCCCAAGAAAGGAAGAGTTCTAAATTCCTCCCAGTAGCTCATATAGTTGCTTTCATGTGCGTTCAAGTAGCAAAGGGTGCATGACTAAAGTTTTGGTTATAATGAATTTATTATCCATGGTACACTAAGTATGATATTTCTCCTTATTCAAATTATACAGACAATTTTATATGTTCTATACCTAAAACCTATGAATTCTAACTAGCATAAATAACATTTGCACTTACACAAATGTGTGCGTGCCAAGCATAGATCTTGTCCTTTTCCAGTCAACCCAAATTTGCTCAAAGAGTTTCTTCCCCTCACATTTAACTAGAGTTAAATAAATTAAATAATAAAGTTAAATAAAATAACTGTGATGACATGTCTTGAAATTAATTGGACATAGTACTCAAAATTCTGTGAAATAACAGAAAACTCTTATTTTATTTTTTTTATCCTGAACCCTCTTTAAAATGCAACTTCAGAAAGCATTTGCAGGCACAGCTTTTCCTTCTGAAATGATCTGTTCCTAACAACTCCCAACAAAAATCTTCATTGTATACATTGCTTCAATCAGTGTCAGCTACATGAATATATGCATTTCTCTCTTCTGTGTATGTGTTTGGTGTTGGATTTCTATAGGGAGATAAATGTTCATGACTTGCTTCCAAATATCTTTTAACAAACTGTTTGGGACACCTCTTAGTAATGTAAACCTAATAGTGCTCAAGAGACCACTGCTGAAAAGTTCCTCACATTTCAATCTCAGATGATCATTAGGCACATATTTTGTATGTTTATACAAGAAACTTATACAAGGACCTTACACAAGAATGTTTCAATTTTTGCAGCAGATTATTTTTTCTAATGAGAGATGAGATTTTTCACAGCATTTGATAACATTTTTATATTATTTCAACATCTCTCCTTAGTAGAAACGTGTCATGTAAGTTAAAGTAGCTAAACATCTTGATGCACTTCAAATGTCACTGCTTATGAAATTCTTTTGATAAATCTACTCTTCTCTGGCGTGTAGAACAGGTCTCTATATACAGAAAACAAAGAGTATAAAAAGATTTAATTTAAACTGAAAAATTACCTAGACATTCACATTTTCTAATGCTTAAAATTTCTCATTCACCCTGGTAACTGAGAATGAGGGATATAATGATGGGCAGAGATTACCAAAAGGACCCTTTCATTTTTTGTTCTTCCTTAGGAAAATGTGGTATGTGTGATGGTATTACATTTCCAGTGGGAGAGCAAGAAAAAATGAACCAAATGAAAAAGTAATATTTCTCTTCCTGGAGAGCAACAAAACAAGGGTGTTGAGTAGAATGAATATGGACAGAGTGATAGCAATGGAAGATGATAAAAATACCTCTTCCTCCCCTTTCTCATTTTTCTTTTCTTTGCCATCTTCTCCTGCAAAGGAAAGGGCAGAAGTCAACCTGTTATAAAGTTGTGCTGAGCCTTTGCATTCATATTTAACAGCCAGTCTTTAAAGGCAAGTAGCCTGGCTAGATAAACACAATCAACAAAACTGTAGAGCAAACGCTAAGCTACAGTTCCCCTTAACGGCAATGCTTTCACAGGCAGCACTGTAGTATGAGACGTGAGAGGAAATGGCCTCAAAAAAAACCCTCCTCCTCAAACCAGGGAAGGTTTAGATCGGATATTAGGAAAAATTTCTTCACAAAAAGGCTTGTCAAGCATTGGAACAGGCTTATCAAGGGAATTTATAGAGAGCTCTGCTGTACTGTCATGTATAGTTTCCTTTAATAGGACACAACACAACTTTATATAAGTAAAAATTCATTTGCAAGAATGGCCTTAGAGCCTCTTCAACTTTTAACATCTCTGCTAATACTTTTGGAGTAGGAGAAGTCCAAGCAAGGTCAGATGAGACCACTACAGTCTTGTGATAATTTGGTTACATACTTATTCCAAATGTATTGATTATTGTGTCTGCACAACAATAGAGCTCAGAAACATATATATATATATAAAACTTATATAGTATAGCACTATGATATAGTACTATAGTACAATATGTGTATAGCAATTTGGCAACTGTGATATTGATATATATTTAATTTATAACCATGTATTGATATGAGTTACAACATTTTCCAGATCTAGCAGTGTTGCATATATGTTGCCAAAACAAATCCTTATCCCACTAAGAATTAACAGTAGTAACAGACACTGATTTTAAAAGAAAAACACGTTGTATGTGCCTACAGTGTCATATACACAGTTAATGGAGACACAGTGGAAAACAATTTTGCATTACTTGTTTACTGATAGTCTTGATCAGTGATGTAAACATCTTCAGGGAAGAAACAAGATGGTTCTGTCTCTTTGGTACAAAAACATGCTTGTTCTTCTTGTGGGACTAGAGGATAGCTTCCCAAGCAAAATGTCTAACCTTCTTGAAATTACACATATTCAGAAACTTCCTACTTCAATTATAAATGCCTATTCCAAGCAGGTGCTGGTAGACCCCTCCTGAAGGGTCTACCCAGGAACAAAAAGTACAGAGTGCTTTACTTTGGTATTTTTCAAACCTGTTAGAGTCAAATACTGAAGAAAACATAAATATGTTAATACAGCCAATAGTTCTCCAATTAATTTTAGGCACCATCTTGCTACACTTATTTCATTTTTGCAACTGATATTTCATTTACTTACAATATTACTGTAGGAAAATTGTAACTGTGCTAAGATAACTTAGAATGGGAAGACATAGAACATCACACATTTCCACCTATTAACAATCAACAGTTGTTGGTTTCTTTTACACAACATTAAATGCAAAATCTTTAATTACTAAATTGTATAATATGCTTAGTCTTTGCAACATGGTATATTTGTGTATGGAAATGGTTGGAAAATAAGAATAATGAATCATATTGGCAAATCTGAATATAAAGAATAAGAGAAAAAAATGTTTAAACTCCTTTATTTTTTTAATCCTTTCACGATATAGCTTATGGATAAAAACTTTTGCTGGTGACAATCTATTTAACTACATAGCTTTCAGCAGAAATTTAGACAAGTCTAGATTAATCTCCAAAATTTTTCCATTATACTGCTAAGCCTCCATTGTACCTCTTATTATATTTTGTTGGCACTTTTGGAGAGGTATTTCCATTTAGCCCTTTTCCAGAGGTTTCAAGGGTCCTTTTCTACATAGGTTCCAATACAATTTTCAGCCTTTAATTTCTAATTTTTTTTCTGTATACCACTACCCATATGGGGTCAGGAAGGGCAAGGCATATCTGGAGCTGAACTTGGCAAGGGATGCAAAGGATAATAAGAAATATTTCTACAGGTATGTCAGCCAGAAAAGGAAAGTCAAAGAAAGCGTACTCTCCTTGATGAGCAAGACTGGTAAACTGGTAACAACAGATGAGGAGAAGGCTGAGGCAATCAACAATTTATTTGCTCAGTCTTCACTGGCAGTCTCTCTTCCCACAGCTCTCGAGGACAGTCAGATGGGGACTGGAGGAGCAAGGTCCCTCCCACTGTAGGAACAGATCAGGTTCAAGAGCACCTGAGGAACTTGAACATACACAAGTCGATGGGGGCCTGATGATGTGCAAGCCAGAGTCTTGAGGGATCTGGCAGATGCAGTTGCCAAGCCACTCTCCATGATATTGGAAAAGTCAAGGCAGTCATGTGAAGGCCATGAGACTGGAAAAAGGGAAACATTGCACCCATTCTTAAAAAGGGTAGCAAGGAGGGTCCTGGGAAATACTGACCTGTCAGCCTCACATCTGTGCCTGGGAAGATCATGGAACAGATCCTCCTAGAAGCTTGGCTAAGGCACATGGAAGACATGGAGGGGGTTTGAGACAGCCAAGATGGCTTCACCAAGGGCAAGTCCTGCCTGACAAACCTAGTGGCCTTCTAGGATGGAGTGACCATGTCAGTGGACAAGGGAAGTGTTATGGATGTCGTCTATCTGGACTTTTGTAAGGTCTTTGACAGTATCCCCCACAATATCCTTCTCTCCAAATTGGAGAGATATGGATTTGATGGGTGGACTGCTGGGTGGATGAGGAATTGGTTGGATGGTACATCCAGAGGGTAGCGGTCAACAGCTCAGTGTCCGGATGGAGACTGGTGACGAGTGGTGTGCCTCAGGGGTCTGTATTGTGACCAGTACTCTTTAATGTCTTCATCAATGACAATGTGGGATCACATGCACCCTCAGCAAGTTTGCAGATGACACCAGGCTGAGCGCTGCGGTTGACACACCTGAGGGACAGGATGCCATCCAGAGGGACCTGGAGAAGCTCTAGAAGTGGGCCTGTGTGAACCTCATGAGGTTCAACAAGGCGAAGTGAAGGGTCCTGTCAGGGCAACCCCTGGTACCAGTACAGGCTGGGGGATAAAGAGTTTGAGAGCAGTCCTGCCGAGAAGGACTTGGGGGTACCGGGGGATGAAAAGCTGTAAATGAGCTGGCAATGTGTGCTTACAACTCAGATGGCCAACCATATCCTGGTCTGCATCAAAAGAAGTGTGACCAGCAGGTCCAGGGAGGTAATTCTTCCCCTCTACTGTGCTCTTGTGAAACCCCACGAGGAGTCCTGCACCCAGCTCTGGGGCACTCAGCACAGGAAAGACATGGACCTGTTGGAGCGGGTCCAGAGAAGGGCCACAAAAATGATCAGTGAGCTGGAACACCTCTGCTGTGAGGACAGGCTGAGAGAGTTGGTGTTGTTCAGCCTGGAGAAGAGAAAGCTCTGGGGAGATCTTACTGCAACCTTTCAGTATTTAAAGGGGGCTTTTGAGAAAGATTGGTACAGACTTTTTAGCAGGGCCTATTGCGATAGGACAAGGAATAATGGCTTTAAACTAAAAGAGGATAGATTTTGATAAGGTATAAGTAAGAAAATTTTTACAATGAGGGTGGTGAGACACTGGCATATGTTGCCCAGAGACGTAGTAGATGCCCTATCCCTGGAAATTTTCAAGGTCAGGTTGGATGGGGGTCTGATCAAGCTGATCTAGTTGAAGAGCCCAATAACACCACATACAGAGAAAACCCAAAAAGAACAAAAAAAAAAAAAAAAAAACCACTGGAAAAGCATTTTTTTTTCAGCTAAAGTTTCTAGTTAATTCATCCTTGTTATTTAGATTGCCTTTACCTATATCTTGTGGTTATTTGAAAGTATGTCAGCCGTTGTACATTTTCTGTACAAACCTTTTCATGATCTACTCACAATCCATAAAATTATGATGTCTCTTAAGAATGTGGACTCCTTTAGCTTCCTCCTCGTATTAGAGATCTACTTCTTAGTGCCAAAACCATATTTTTTGCACATTGGTATATGACCTGGTTGCTGAGCTCCCACAGCTCTTACTGCAGTCAAGTCTTGTTTTACATTTTACATTGTCCTATTTCTTTTTCCAATACATTTACATGATAAAGCTATAACTTCATGATCATTAATAATAGTTACAACTACACAAGCTAACATAATTTACAATAAAATCATATGCTTCAGGGCATAATCTGTGGGAGTCAGGAAAGAATTTTTCTTCTCTTTTTATGACATTAAGCAATGGACAGGTGTTTTATTGTGGCTTTTGCTGTTATTTGAAGTATCAAGTACAGGAAGCTGCTTATGGAAGCAGAATGCCAGAGTAGGTTTAATAATGGCAATAATCCATCATTAACTCTTTTATATTCTCATAGAATCACACACATTATGTCTCTTATTGTGACAAATAATATTGATAATATGATAAGTCATTTTTATTTAGTAGTTCCTTTGCTAAAAGAATATTCTTCAGTGTTTCCACCATCATTTGGCAATATATTTTTGTTTGTTTAAGTAAAAGTCCTGTGATTAATTCTGGAAGCAAATCTTAAAATGAAAAGTGAAAAGTTGCTGGGAAGTAATGAAATTAAGAGTATTAACTAAGTGCACATGGTTTCAAACCAACTCACAAAAATATACTCCAAAGCCAAGTTTTCCTACATCCCATTTACTACTCCTTAGTACGGAGGAACAGAAGGAACAAGAAAAAAAAAAATAATCGAGTAAAAATAATATAAAATTGGCTACAGAAACCATGACAAAATGAGAGATCAATGCTATAAACACACCCTAGGTGAAGTTCTTCAGTTCCTTGGATGACCTGTTTCCAATGAGGAGTTGTTACTTATTAATTCTTTTTATTCTATAAAAAAATCCTAAACTGTGGATACTGGAGAAAACAAAAAGAAAAAAAATATCAATTTTTAATTGATAAATGGATTGATTTGTAATATTTCTAAATTCATTATCCTACAATATTACTCCACAGTTTTGCCAGATCGTCAGTGAAATCAAGAGCTAAGTTCAAATAGGTAGATTTTCTTCTTAGAACTAACATTATTGACTTGAATCCCCAGACAGAATTTTTCAAATCACTAACTACATTATACTGGTACCTTTAGTAGTTAACACTCCCCACCTACCTCCCTTGGGATAAATGCCTAATTGTAACCATCAATTACAGAGGAATCACAGGGAGATTAAAATCACTAGGCTACAGTTAGCCTTTGAGAATTTTCCCTTAGATTCTTAACTTTGTTGTTAAAGACATGTGAGGTGAATTCTGATTCTGTATATGTAACAAAGAAAACTTCACTATTGGAAAATGAAACACATAATTTTTGCATGTGGATCCATAATAAATAAAACAGTTGTAGTATCTTGGAAAGGGAGAAGATCAGGAAACTGTTACCTTCGTTCCCCTGCAGCTGGCATGAATATCTACTAGATAAACAGTCCAGTGCCAGACCATTTACCTCTCTCCCATCCAGAAAATTGTTCTCATATCACAGTTTGGTGTTCAGTTCCCAAATGAGGAATGTATTCAGCCAACCTGTCTCAGGTCTATTGGGAAATGTTACTTAGTGCCATCATCATTCTCTGTCTTCAATGTGTTATAGTTTCAATTTCACGTAATGCTTGAAAGAAAAGATATAATGAGAGTTTGCTTAATTTCACTGACCTATCTAAATACCCAGATCCCAAATTTATGTGATACATTAGCTGTATCATTGTTATCAAGGTTATCTCTAACATCCCTTTCCACTCTCTTTTTTTTTTTCCACATCAGGCTGCCTAGACTGATAAATCTGAGTTTGCAAAAAGTAATAGTGCTTTGAAAAATTAGAGGAACTCCTGGTCAAAAACCTGCAAAAATTAAGCTTGCTTGATAGCCTTAATTTATGTTCCTTTCACATAAACAGAGGACAGGGGTTTCTTTCTCTCTGAAGCTCTGTCTGTCTGTGTACTTTGCTAAATTAATCAGGGAAACAAAACCATCTGGGCCATTGTTCCAGTGGGCCCACAAATGAGAATAGTCTTTCTTGTTCTTTATAACTTGAAAACATAGATACGGTTAATTCACAAACAAGTACACTCAAATATCCATACCAGAAATAGTCAAATCAAGAAATAGCTATAATGTCATGAGACCTCTATAATTAGTCACACACAATCCACAGAACCTGAGTCTGAAACATTACATATTTATAAAGCCCTGTTTGCAATAATTCTATGAAGATAAAAACCACTTTTTTTTTTTTTCCCCGGACACTGCACTCACTAGTACTCAACAAAGGAAAAAGGATTAATTTCTCAACTAAATAAATAAATTAACAAATTCTGGACAGGGTGAAGATATTTAGTTTTGACAGGGTCTCATATGGATGTTTTTAGGATGTGTTGTACACAAAGCGTGTGTATGTATGTACAAAAGAACAACACAGATTAAATTGGAGGTGTAGATTTTCACTGGATCTAGATCTGTTCACTTGGTCTTAATTTACTCTGCTTGAAGTTGGAGCAGGATCCTGATTCAGTTTTCACAACTAAACTGCAAATATAAATCTGAACAGACTCTAAATTCAGGACCAGTCTTTCTGGCTTAGGCACATCGTTGCTTTAAAAAATAGCAGAAATCATCCTCAGAACACAGAACATAGATGCTGAGTATCTGAGAGAGTTTCTCATTCCTCAGAGAAATATTTTATATTAAAAAAATCCCTTCAGAATAAAATCTGGAAGACTGGATGGAAGAAAACATAAGGATTTTCTTTTGCATGTTGTTTAATTACCCCTGCTTCAAGCCAGAAGAATTCACTATTCCCTTTAGGATGTGATCTGCAGTGCGAGCTATGCTAATCCAAGAAGGCTACTGGTGCAGCTCTTTAAGGCATGACTAAAGAAATGTATTTTGAATTCAGAAAATCTGAGATGGAAATCATACACAGCTGGGATCTCTAGAGGTTTAATGATGAGGTTATTTGGTTAGGAGGTATTGCTGCCCACTTTACATTTTCATTTACTGTTATTTTTTTAAGCCAAAGACTAGCATGCACCACACGTCCATCTTGAGAAGACTGCACAACAGCTTCATTTATCAAATTCATAAAGATGCTTATAGATTTGTCATTACTCTCATATATTTTTTACAACATTTATTGCTACATAGATGTCCCATCTGTTTTCAGTCCCAGGGAACACTAATAGCACCTTACATCTGGAACTCTGACAAAGCTGGAGGTCAAATAGTTCCCCAGAAAGGTTTCCCTATTGAAAGAAAAAATGAGAAAAGGAATAACGCTGCAAATAACTGAGCTATAGCTCAGCTGGAAAACACAGTCAGTTTTCTTTTGGGATTGCAAAACATTTCTTTGCCAAAGACAATAAGAGCTGGAAAGCAGTAATTGTTATAAAAATGAAGATACGTGTTATGCATTGGAGTTTTGGTATGAATGCTTCAAGAAGAACTAGAAGAACTGAAAATTGACTGAAAGGTAATCAAATCTTTGCAATAATAAATCATATTAGCAGGAAGTTTCTAATGTACAGATGCAAAGTCATTTGAAATTCAGTGAGAGAACAAATAAATAGAGGGGAAAGAAAGTTTAAAGACATTTTAGCAAAACCAAAATACTATCACAACCAACATGGAAAAGTGCAAATGAATATGTATAAATAGAAACTGTTCAGAAGAAAAATGATCCTATCCAGCTGAAGTAAAAAATGGCAAAAGTCATTTCCAACATAACATGGCTGCAATAGAATATACAGCAAATATTCTATAGAAAAATATTTTAAATTCAACACAGTTGTTCATTTGTGTATTGTAGTCTAACGCTAGTTGAAATGACCCATGCCTGGGAGCTGGTCCAGTGAGTTTCCACACATTAGTACACTATCAACAGTACAATCAAGTAATGAAATGCAGTCTTCTGGACTTAGCATACTAGACTGGGGAACTGTGGAGGCATCCAGCTGTCAGTGTAATATTAATCATCAAATTCTTTTGGTTTTACACTGGTGTATCCTGTAAAAAAAAAATTACAATTTTATAACTGTTCTCCTTTCTGTTTCATACAAGTCGTGTGGTCATGTAATAGGCATCAGGTGTAAATGTAACAGAAAACAGGCTAGACTGTTACTCAGTTCTAATTTTACTGTTGTCGTTCTCAATCTCTGTGTATTGCAGAGGGAAACAGTAGAAGAATAAAGAGCTTTTCTTGTTCTCTGTATTGTCCTCTAGAATAGAGATTCCTTAATGTTACATCATTACAAATTATTATTATTCTTAAACAGAAAATTAAGTTGATATCTCTTTTAAAATTTCTATCTTATAAAAACAAAATATCATGAACATAGGAATTTTTAGGTCTTTTAACAATTATCATTTAAATGTAATAAAGACAGTTGTACTTAAATGTAATATTTAATAATTCCAGTATTTTTATGATGTCTTAAAAAAACCACACCAAATTTCCAAATGAGTACATTTTTTACTTTATTTTCTAGGAGTGTGATAAACACTGATATATTTTTCTGTCTTTATTCAAATACTTGTATAACCTCTGCACGAAAGGCTAATTCTATGGTAACTACAAAGACCACAGAGCTTTTACTAAGGAAATCAGTCTTATGGAAAATTGTCCAATGTCAACAACACTATTTTTTTTATTTTATAGTTTGAGAAAATAAAAACACAATAATTTTCATACCAAAAGATGGAAATTTCTTTTCCTATAAAAATCTGCAGAACGTGAAGGCAATTGCAACCTAACATCCTACTCACTTCAGTTATTGGAGGTACATTTTAAAATAAAATATTCTACACTCAAATAGCACTGAACCATCACCTTTCTCTAAGTGGGCACCTTTAAAATATATGTTGAAATAATTTGAAGTCAATAAAAGGCCTCCTTCTTTAGTGGCTTTGGATTAGACTCAAAGCCATTTATTTCTACCATTTCCTTTTTTCTCCCATTTTACATATCCAGTCTAACTTCAGAACATGATTGATTGCAGCTAACATTAGCCTTTAAAATTGTTATGTATTTAGGTTGCTTCTATAGTCAATTAAGACATCTGTCTGAGATACATGTCACAGAATGTTTAGAGGTGTTTTTCTCTTGCCTCTAAATACTAGTGAAACCTCGATAGGTATATGTTGCTAGATTTGTGACAAGTATAAATGTATTAAGTGAACTTCAATCTGTCCATCTTAAGGTCTTCAGCATAAATATTTTAAAATCACATATCCAGTTCCCCTAAATATGCATCAAAATTTTGGATCTCCTTAGCAAATCATACACCAATGATAGCACTGAACTACTGAATGGGCAATCTGCTTTACATGCTAAAAAAAGTACCTTATTATTTCTAAGGATGGTCTTTTGATTAACATGCTAGACAGAGACTCGAGCTATCCTTACATTCACAGACAGCTCCACTGAACAGGAAGAGTCTTTTGCTGGTGTTCTATTTTTAAAGCAGAATGTTTTAAAAGAATTTCCTTTCCCTTTTTCCATTTCTTCTAACATAGAACTCCTTAGAAATTTAAATCCCATGGATTGTGACATTTTTATTAGTTCCTATTAAATTAGAACTAATCACACTTGCTAATATATTATCATGAATAGTTGTATTGACATGTTCTCTGTTTTTTGAGATATAATTTCAGATTTATGTTAAAATTTCTATAGTTAGTCATTAAAATTAAGATAAAAGTCTTTTATACAATATATTTTCTGTTATTAAAGCACATAGCTAATGTAGCTCAATTCCATAACAATACATGTCTTTTTTTTTTTTTTTCCCAGAGACATAAAGATTAAGACCTTTTTTTCTGGAATCACAGAAAAAATCACAGTTGCAAATGATGTATGAAATGAAAAAATCCCAGTCCTGTGTGCACATAGAATACGGACAATGCGAGGCATTCTTACACAAGATATCCCCAAGGGAAGAAAAAAAAAAAAAAAAAAAAAAGCTAGAATAAGCCAGGACACTTAATGGTACATCCAAAGCCCATTGTAGTCACAGAAAGCCTCTTATTAACCTGTGTAGAGTTCAGGTGCAGCAATTCCAGATGGCTTCTTTGAAGGAATGTTTTTTCTTGTCTCTTCTGTTAGACTTCTTTATTTGAATCTTTAAAGCTCCTTGCAGTCATACACCTCTAATACCAATGTTTCCTCAGACCATATATTTCAAATCCCCTGCATATACTTGAGATATATAAACAAGAAATTTTCATAGAAAAACAACAGAATCATAGAAAAGTCCAGATTAGAAGGGAAATCTGGGGTCACATATTCACCTTTCTGTTGAAAGGGGATATTAAATTAGGTTATCCATGGCTCTGTTAAAACAGTCTTGAATATATCCAGTGAACAAGGTTCTACCACTCTCCTGGGCAACTTATGGCAACATTTCATTATTCCCACAGGAAAGACTATGTTTCTTATATCCAGGCGGAATTTTCCCTAAACAAACTTGTGTGTGTTGTCCTGCCACCATGCATTCTTGCAAAGGAAGCAATAACTTTTGCAGTAATAACTTTTTAGGTGCTGGAAGACTGTAATTAGGCGCACACATGCCCCCCAGCCACCTCCTCTCCATGGTGGGTAAACTCAATTTCTTCAATATTTTCACGCATCAAGTTCTCCAGTTCCTTGCTGCCCTACCACACCGCTAACGATGTTCACCTTCCAGGACCAGGAACCCCACAGGCATTTCAGCAGAACTATACCGCAGTTTCTATTGCCACTGTGGATTATTCTATACCCTGTGTAGTACTTTCCACTTATCTTTGTTAAACCTCATAAAATTCTTGCTAGCCCAATGTTCCAACCCACCGAGGTTTCTCTGTATAGCGGCTGTTCTTTACAGTGTATCTACCTCTCCTCCTAAACCAATGTTGTCTGCAGGCTTGATGAGGAGGCACTCAGTCCTGTCATCCCGATCATTTAGAAAGATTTTCAATAGCATTGGACCCACTATTGACAACTTTCTGAGGGAAAAGTTTTTCTGAAAATGTTTTCTTCACAGAACAAGGGAAAAAGAAAGAAGTAATTGTTTTAGTCTGAAAGAATAATGTCCAGATACAAAATCCAGTGCCATAAATAGGTACACCAACATTATACTTTTCATGTGTTGGAGATGTGTGTTTGGTGAACATTTGCATGTATCCATGCTTGCAGTCCTACAGCACGCACCTGAGGGCACCACTGGTGTGCTAAGGACAGTTTCCCTCCCGGTGCAGCCAGGATTGAAGTCATATAGCATGTAGTCACTTAGAGCACTCCACGTGCAAAGTGGAAGCAAGGTTCAATGAAAACATACAATCGTTATTGAGCAAGACTGGCAAACTGGTAACAGAGGGTGAAGAGAAGGCTGAGGTAATCAACAACTTCATTGTTTCAGTCTCCACTGGCAATCTCTCTTCACACACCTCTCAAAAGGATGGCCTGCAAGACGGGTACTGGAGGAGCAAGGTACCAACAACTGTAAAAGAAGATCAGGTTCGAGAGCACCTGAAGAAACTGAACACACACAAGTCGATGGGGCCTGACAAGACACATCCCAGAGACCTGAGGGCATTGGTTGATGTAGTTGCCAAGCCACTCTTCATGATATTGGAAAAGTCATGGCAGTCAGGGGAAGTCCCTGGAGACTGAAAAAGGGAAACATTGCACCCGTTTTTCAAAAGGGTAGCAAGGAGGGCCCTGAGAACTACTGACCCATCAGCCTCACCTGTGTGCCTGTGAAGATCATGGAACAGATCCTCCTAGAAGCTCTGCTAAGGTACATGGAAGACAGGAAGGTGATTCGAGACAGCCAGCATGGCTTCACCAAGGGCAAGTCCTGCCTGACAAACCTGGTGCCTTTCTAGGATGGAGTGACTACAGCAGTGGACAAGGGAAGAGCTATGGATGTCATCTCTCTCACTTCTCTAAGGCCTTTGACAGTGTCCCCCACAACATCCTTCTCTCCAAATTGGAGAGATATGGATTTGATGGGTGGACTGCTGGGTGGATGAGGAATTGGTTGGATGGTCACATCCAAAGGGTAGTCATCAATGTCCAGATGGAGACTGGTGACGAGTGGTGTGCCTCAGGGGTCTGTATTGTGACCAGTATTCTTTAATGTCTTCATCAATGACAATGTGGGATCACATGCACCCTCAGCAAGTTTGCAGATGACACCAAGCTGAGTGCTGCAGTTGACACACGTGAGGGACAGGATGCCATCCAGAGGGACCTGGAGAAGCTCTAGAAGTGGGCCTGTGTGAACCTCATGATGTTCAACAAGTCCAAGTGAAGGATCCTGTACCTGCATCCCCAGTCTTCTTGCTAGCAGGCCATCACAAGAAGCTGGACTGTCCTTGACTACTTAGCAACAGCTCAAAACATCAGCACGTTATCAACATTTTCTCATCCCAAATCCAAAACATAGCCTCACACTAGCTTCTGTGAAGAAAATTAACTCTACCCTGGCTGAAGCCAGGACATTGGGTCAGGGCCACCCCTGGTATCAATACAGGTTGGGAAACGAGAGGATTGAGAGCAGATATGCTGAGAAGGACTTGGGGCTACTGGTGGATGAAAAGCTGGACAACAGCTGAGTATGTGTGCTCACAACCCAGAAGGCCAACTATACCCTGGGCTGCATCGAAAGAAGCATGGCCAGCAGGTCCAGTGAGGTGATTCTGCCCCTATATTCTCCTCTTCTGAGACCTCACCTTGAGTGATAGGGCAAGGGGCAATGGGCATAAACTGCAGCACAGGAAGTTCCACCTCAACATGAGAAAAAACTTCTTCACTGTGAGGGTGATGGAGCACTGGAACAGGCTGCCCAGAGAGGTTGTGGAGTCTCCTTCTCTGGAGACCTTCAAAACCCGACTGGACGTGTTCCTGTGCAGCCTGCCCGAGGTGATCCTGCTTTGACAGTGGAGTTGGACCAGATTATCTTCAGAGGTCCCTTCCAACCCCCACCATTCCTTGATTCTGTGATTCTGTGAGTATTGTGCCCTGCTCTCAAGCCCTCAGCACAGGACAGAATGTTGGAACGGGTCCAGAGGAGGCCACAGAAATGATCAGAGGGACAGAACACCTCTCCTGTGAGGACAGGCTGAGATAATTGGGGTTGTTCAGCCTGGAGAAGAGAAGGCTCCAAGGAGACCTTATTGCAGCCTTCCAGTACTTAAAGGGGGCTTCTAAGAAAGATGGGGACAGGCTTTTTAGCAGGGCCTGTAGCGATAGGACAAGGGGTAGCAGCTTTAACCTAAGAGTAGGTAGATTTCAACTCACTATAGGGAAGAAATTTTTCACAATGAGGGTGGCGAACCAGTGGCACATGTTGCCCAGAGAGGTGGTAGATGCCCCATCCCTGGAAACATCCCAGGTCAGGTTGGCTGGGGCTCTGAGGAACCTGATCTAGTTGAAGATGTCCCTGCTCATTGCAGGGAGTAGATGGCTAGATGAACTTTAAAGGTCCATTCCAACACAAAGATTTTGATTCTATGATTCTATGATATTCAAAACCCAGCTGGACATGTACCTGAGCCCCTGCTCTTGGTGATCCCAGTTTGAGCAGGCAGGTTGGACTAGAAGTTTCCAGAGGCTTCCATCATCAACTATTTTGTGATTCTGCCAATATTTGTCTCATTCTTAATACACTGAGATTAAAAACCATAGTGTTCCTCTACTAGTGTCCTGGTTTCAGCCAGGATAGAGCTGATTTTCTTCACAGAAGCCAGTGTGAGACTGTGTTTTGGATTTGGGATGAGGAACTGTTGATAATGTGCTGATGTTTTGGGTTGTTGCTGAGCCGTCAAGGACAGTCCAGCTTCTTGTGCTGGCCTGCCAGCGAGCAGGCTGGGGGTGCACGGGGAGCTGGGAGGGGACACAGCCGGGACAGCTGACCCAGACTGGCCAAAGAGATATTCCCTACCATACGACGTCATGCCCAGTACATAAACTGGAGTTGGCCAGGGGGCAGAAATCGCTGCTCGGGGACAGGCTGTCGATCACGGGGTGGTGAGCAATTGCTGTATTGGGCCTCACTTGTTCTTGTACATTCCTTTGTTGGTATTATCATTGTTGTTTCCTTCTCTCTTTCTGTCCTATTAAACCGTGTTTATCTCAACCCATGAGGTTTTTCCTAATTCTCTCCCCCGTCCCACTGCGGGAGGGGGAGTGAGCGAGCGGCTGCGTGGTGCTTAGTTGCCGGCTGGGGCTAAACCACGACAACTAGTCTGATAATTTGTAATTTAATTTTTGATTACATAAAATCTTAGAGATAGAATGTCCCTAATATTTTTTCATTAGTTCAAAAATTTAATTCTTTACCAGGGTTATCAGAAGCTTACATTTAATTCTGTCTTCTTGTAGGATTCTAAAACACACTCTTTTCTATTTCATAACAGTATCCTGGCACTGGGTCACAGACTACTCTGATATGGTGTTTCCTTTAAATATTTTGCAGAAGTTCTTTAACTTCCACATACAATTGAAACATCCTTTGGTCAGAAGGAATAGGTAAACTACCTGTATAGTTAGTAACTATGTCATTTGTATAGACAAAGGATATTCATGGTTAAAAACTGCCAGTTTACATTTATTAATTAATTGATCTTTAAGTTTTCCTTGATGAAACAGCTGAAAGACTTTCACCCTGTGTGGAGAAACCTCAGTACATCCCTTAAATTAGCTAAGATCCCACAGCTACCATTTCTTAGGTGTGCTCTGTGACAGAGGACTCTAGGGCTCCCCAAAGCACTTTTAGGCTCTGGATAGCACCAGGTTTTAAAGAACTCAAGAACTATAAAAAAAAAATCTCAAATTTGACAACATCCCACTCCCACATTTCTTTCTCTTTAACATTTTCCAACCAAAATACGGAAATATAGATCTGTGGTTAACAGCGGGTTATGACCAAATGGATTTGGGGATGATCAGCTCTGAAAATATTAGAGATAGGAGCCAAAGGAGTTTCACAGGGACACGCTAAGGTTACCCTCTATTTTACTTAGAACAGCATGGTTTCAATATTATGCAGCATAATTTGGAACATTTGTAACAATATTTCATGGCATTTGGTACAACTAACAACAACAACAAAAAAAACCAACAAAAAAAGAAGTGGTGTGATAACTAACATGCCAAAATTGTATGCAGCCTGGACCACAACTAATGTTGAAGAGAAAAAGCTTACTTTTAGTCCTACTGTGTGGAATGAAAAAACTAGTCTCATTCTTGAGTTTGTAACGCTGTAGACAGGAAGTTCATCTGGTTATACTTATTTCTTTCCTTTTTTCTTTTTAGAAAAAAATATTTCACTGTACATTTTAATGTTGTATATGTATATGATGGTATTTTTCTACGCTAAGTGTTTTACTGATATGATTATTCCACGGCAGATGAAGTGAAATGTTCCAAATTAAAACATTTATATGTTGCTATGTAAATGTAGTTTACTCTGTATGTAGAAACTCCAATGACAGTCAATATAAAGCTACAAACAGAAACTACAGAAATACTCACCTTACATTAGAGACCTATATTTGCTCAACCAAATTGCTCTCTGGGATCTACTGACTGTCCTGATTAGATTTTCATTGACATAATGGAGACTAGACACATATCCCACCTGTTTGAGATATGTAAGTGAGCTTATCAGAGGTAAACCTGGGGATTTATGCCTCCTGTGTTGATGTACAAGGTGTGTTCTTCATTTCTCCATTTCTGAATTTTTAGTAAGATTTTGTACTAGACTTATTGTACTGTCAAATCATGGATTTTGCGCTGTTGAAAACTTTTTTATCTGAACTCTTTCTGAAGCCTTTCTCGTTTTGAAGAAAGTAACTAAAATTCTCTGTATTTGACTTAAACCAGCTCTTGTACTCTGACCTTAAGATTGTAATATTTCTTCCATACTTATTTTCCTGTTTTGAACTTGGAGAGCTGTATTCTTCTAAGTGTTAATCAGAAGAAAAGCAAAAACTGGAAACAAAGCCAACAAAACCCACAAAGCATATTTCCTTAGTATGGTTGCATTTTTCAGTCCAGTTTATTTTTGTTGTACTTTTTGTTGTGCTGAGAGAGCTTTAAACTAGAATTGATGGGGGAAAGAGATACCAACAGGATTGCAGTAGGTAAACCAGGGGTTGGCATGACATCGCCAGAGGGTGGTAATCCTAGTGGGAACTCTTACACTGCTCCTGGGAGCACAGAGGGCTCAAGAGCATATCTGAAATGCTTGTACACCAACACATGCAGCATAAGAAACAAAGAGGATAAACTGGAAGTATTGGTCAGCTCCCAGAGCTATGATATCATTGGCATTAGTGAGACTTGGTGGAATAAGTCCCAAGATTGGAGTGCTGGGATGAAGGGCTGGAGACTCTGCAGGAGGGATAGGCAGGCCAGGGCAGGTGGAGGTGTCACACTGTATGTAATGGAGAGGTTTGATTGTACAACCCTTACAGTTAATGATGATGAGGTACAGAGCCTCTGGATAAGGATTACAGGGATGGAAAACAAAGGAGATGTTGTAGTAGGTGGCTACTATCAATCACCCACCCAGGATGTAAGCATTGAAGAGTTATTCTATAGGCAGTTAGGAGAAATTTCAGGATTGGTATCTGTCACAGTTTAATCCCAGCTGGCAACCAAGCACCACACAGCCACTTGCTCACTCTCCCACTGTGGGATGGGGGAGAGAACAGGAACAGTAAAAGTGAGGAAAGTCATGGTTTGAGATAAAGACAGTTTAATGGGTAAAGCAAAAGCCACACATGCAAGTAAAGCAAAACAAGGAATTCATTCACTACTTCCCATCGGCAGGCATCTCCAGGAAAGCAGGGCTCCATCACATGTAATGGTTTCTTGGGAAGACAGATGCCATAACTCCCAATGTCCCCCCACCTCTTCTTTCTTCGCCCCAGGTTTATATACTGAGCATGACATCATATGGTAGGGAATATTCCTTTGGCCACTTTGGGTCATCTGTCCTGGCTGTGTCCCCTCCCAGCTTGCTGTGCATCCCCAGGTTTCTCCCTGGCAGGCCAGCATGAAAAGCTGGACAGTCCTTGGTTGCTCAGCAACAACTGAAAATATCAGCACGTTAATTAGGCATTATTTTTTTTTCCCTCAGTCTTTAATAATACTGACAAACCGTGGGCTGCCTGGTCCTCCGAGTTAGAGGACCACAACTGCAGGAACAGTGACTTTCCACTGGCGGACACTGAAATTGTAAGGGACTAGTTGTATCATCTGAAAGCCCATTAAGTCCATGGGGCATGGTGGGATTCATCATGGAGTACTGAAGGAGCTAGAGGATGTTATGGCAGGACCCCTCTCAATTACCTACCAAAGGTCTTGGCAGTCTGGGGAGATGCCTGCTGACTGCAAGCTAGGCAATGTTATTCCAATCTACAAAAAGGGCATGAGGGAAGACCCAGGGAACTACAGACCTGTCAGTCTAACCTCAGTTCCTGGAAAAATTATGGAGAAGATTATACTGTGTACTACTGAAAGGCATTTAAAGAATAATGCAACCATCAGGCAGAGTCAACATGGGTTCACAAAGGGAAATTCCTGTTTAACTAATTTCATACCCTATGATAAGGTCACCCACCTAGTGGGTGAAGGGTAGGCAGTGCATGTAGTTTTTCTGGATTTTAGTAAGGCTTTTGATAGTCCATCACAGCATCCTTCTGGACAAGTTGTCCAACTGTGGGATTAGAGGGTCCATGGTGTGCTGGGCAAAGAACTGGTTGAATGGCAAGTCTCAAAGGGTTATAGTGAACAGAGCTACACCTGCCTAATGACTAGTCACCAGCAGTGTTCTTCAGGGCTCAATTCTAGGCCCACTTGTATTCAATGTATTTATCAACTATCTGGATGATGGAGTTGAATGCACCATTAGCAATTTTGCTAATGATACCAAACTGGGAGGTGTTTGTTGACTTTCCTGAGGGACAAGATGCCTTGCAGACGGATCTGGATAAACTCGAGCACTGGGCTATGACTAACGACATGCTGGTTTTGGTTGGGACAGAGTTAATCTTCTTCATGGTAGCTAGTATGGGCCTATGTTTTGGATTTGTGCTAAAAACAGTGTTGATAATACAAGGATGTATTAGTTATTGCTGAGCAGTGCTTACACCTAGTCAAGGCCTTTTCTGCTTCTCACACCACCCCACTAGCAAATAGGCTGGGGGTGCACAAGAAGTTGGGAGGGGACATAGCCAGGACAGCTGATCCAAGCTGCCCAAAGGGATATTCCATACCATACGACATAATGCTCAGCATATTAAGCTGGAGGAAATAAGAAGGAATGGGGGGATATTCAGGTTATGGCGTTTGTCTTCCCAAGTAACTGTTACATGTGATGGAACCTTCCTTTCCTAGCAACGGCTGAACAGCTGCCTGCTGATGGGACGTAGTGAATTAATTCTTTGTTTTGCTTTGCTTGCGTGTGCGGCTTTTGCTTTCCTTATTAAACTGTCCTTATCCCAACCCACATGTTTCCTTACTTTTATTCTCCTGACTCTTGCCCCCATCCCACTGTGGGGAGTGAGCAAGTGGCTGTGTAGTGTGTAGTTGCCAGCTAGGCTTAAACTATGACAGTGGGATGAAATTTAATAAGTCGAAATGCCAGATCCTGCACCTCGGACAGAGTAATGCCAGGCACAAGTATAAACTGGGAGAGGAGTGTCTGGAGAGCAGCCCTGCAGAAAGCGATCTGGGGGTGCCGGTCGGGAGCAGGCTTGGCGTGAGTCAGCAGTGTGCTCCAGCAGCCGAGAGGGCAAACCGCATCTGTGGTGCATCAAACACAGCATAACCAGCCAGTCAAGAGAGGTGATTATCTCGCTGTATTCAGTGCTGGTTTGGCCTCACCATGAATATTGTGTGCTGTTCTGGGCCCCACAATTTAAGGATGTTAAGGTACAGAATCACAGAATCACAGAATCACAGAATCACAGAATCACAGAATCACAGAATCAAGGAATGGTGGGGGTTGGAAGGGACCTCTGAAGATCATCTGGTCCAACCCCCCTGCCAAGGCAGGATCACCTCGGGCAGGCTGCACAGGAATGCGTCCAGTCGGGTTTTGAAGGTTTCCAGAGCAGGAGACTCCACAACCTCTCTGGGCAGCCTGTTCCAGTGCTCCATCATCCTCCCAGTGAAGAAGTTTTTCCTCATGTAAGGTGGAACTTCCTGTGCTGCAGTTTATGCCCATTGCCCCTTGCCCTATCACTGGGCACTACTGAAAAGAGACTGGCTCCATACTCCTGACAGCCACCCTTCAGATATTTACAACCACTGATAAGGTCCCCTCTCAGCTTTCTCTTCTCCAGACTAAACAGCCCCAGGTCTCTCAGCCTTTCCTCGTATGAGAGTACTGGAATGCATCCAGAGGAGAGCAACAAAGCTGGTGATAAGGCTGGAAGGAATGTCCTCTGAGGAGTGGGTAAGGACTTTGGGTTTGTCTAGTTCAGAAAAAAGGAGGGTGAGGGGTGACCTCATTGCTCTCTACAGCTGTCTGCATAGGGGAAGTGGAGAGGGAGGTGCTGATCTCTTCTGCCTGGGACAGGATGTATGGGAATGGTGCAAAGCTGTGGCTGGGGAAGTTCAGATTTGACATCAGGAAGCATTTCTTTACAGAGAGGGTGGTCAAACACTGGAACAGTCTTCCTAGAGAGGTGACTGATGCATCATGCCTGTCAGTGTTTAAGAAGCATTCGGACAACACACTTAACAATGTGTTTTAACTTTTATTCAGCCCTGAATTGGTCATGCAGTTGGACTAGATGATCACTGTAGGTCCTTTCCAACTGAAATAGTCTAGTCTACTCCCACTAAGGAAGAGCTGCCCTATTCTTCCTCTGGAAAAAATAAACTACTTTCTACACACCTGCTTCTTGCCTGGAAGCAAATGATCTAGCAAAAGCAAAAGAAAAACAAAAAAAAAAAAAAAAAGGAGAGAGGAAAAAAAGGGTCTCCTTTATTTATTCATAGGTCAAACTAAGCATTTCTTTAAAATCTTTCCATATCTTCAATACAAAAGAATGTTTTGTACCAGTTCAGCTATGTAACTCTAACAAGAGCCATCTGGCTGTGGAATAGGGTTACTGGTGTTTTTATTACTAGAGAGGTGGAAGGAGAAAAGCCTGTGTCTTACACTAAATTGATTTTCATTTTGAGGGTAGTTAGTTACTGGTAGTTAGTTACTGGGAAGTCCTCGACAACTGGGCAAATGGACATCTGCATTAAAAGGCTTCAACATATAATGCTGGTAGTACTACTATATTCTGCTATCTCACTAAAAAGATTAAGTAAAGAACTTTAGGTTTAGTCAAAATCCTTTTATGCAATACCTGATTCTATCATCTGTGTAAGGTATTATAAAAGTTTAAGATCTTGCTAATTTTTTATTAGGTATTTCATAACCCATGTATTTTAGATTTAGTTTTAAGCTACACTTCTTCCAGACATGTATTTTGTGAATACCTCTTTACTGAATAATCCAATAATAAGAGGCAACCAAGTGACGGGAGTATTTTATTTTCCAGCTGACTACAATTCTGAAGCAAGCTGCCTCTTGATATTTGATTTCTCTCCAATTACATTTTAGGTATTTTAACATTTACAATGTAACTTTAAAAACTTATAGCACATTGTGAATTCAGAATCATGTCACGTACAATAAAGATGTAGATCTGTTCTAGATCACAGAGTATGTTTTTCATTAAGCTGGCTACATTTTCTGTCAGGTTGAAATGTAGTTTAACAGCTTTTATTTTGTAAAACAAACTTGTTTGTCAAAGGTACACAATAAATATGGAATTCTGGGATTCCAGTTTTCAAAGAGCAATGGCATCAAATTTTATTGACGACTGCAATCTTCCAAAATGTGAGATATAATCATCCTCAGATTTTTTCTTTCTTTTTTCCTTTTTTTCTTATTACCATCAGAACTTTTATGTCCAGACTTCCCTATAGGGTACCATAACTTATCTATAATAGGCTTACACTGTAAAAGAAAAAAACACATTAAAAAGTTAGAAAGGAGGACTAAATCAACAAACTATAACCCTAATTTTTAAGACATGAGTCATAATTTTAAAAAAAGGATGATTAAAGTAATTTCTAAGTTCATGTTTAAGCCCAAATAAATTAATAGGAACTTCTAAGATTTTTATTTTCAGGAACTCTTATCACCTAAATAGGTGTAAAAAAGATTCCTTTATATGAATTTTAAGAATTTTGATTTAATTTAATTAAGATGTGTAAAGTAACAATGTAGAAGAAAAGTACCTTTTTTTTTTCTCCTCTGCATCCCCTTACATGCAAGTTGTTTTATGTTCCAAGGCTAGTGGGTTAATTTAGGTAATGGAGAAGTTTATGACCATTCATTTATTTATTTATTTGTTAATGATAGTTGCTCTTCCTACCTTGGTTATAGATGAGGCTGTGATTTGACATGGATTTCTTTTGGCCATAGTTCAAGCGGTAAGCAGACTCCAAACCCTCCACACAACCTTCCCTCTGTACCACGAACTGTGCTGGTAGGATATTTTGGGGACTCCAGAATTGCCAGGTGAAGGAATTGGTCTTCATGAAAAAAATTTGGAGAGGAATAAAAAAGGTAAACAAAAAGTATTTTTAAACTGAGCCAATTCCACAATCCCATTGCTCACAGCTACCTGTATCAGTGGAAACAACTGGGGCAGGAAGTGCCAGGGCAGCTGTAAATGGCAGAGATGGAACTGGTTAAAGAAATCTATGTCAAACCATACCCTGACTGTAAAAGGTTCATCCCTTTGTTGCAGCCAATTGATTGCTTACTTCCCTTGATATTTCCGTCTTCTAACAGAGGATGCCATACTATACCTTTACTTGGGCTAAGTAATAGTTATTAACCCAAGCTTTCATACTGAAGTGCTACTGAAGTCAGTGGGAATATTTACGTTAGTAAATGCCACATGAGTCTGTTAAGGATTATGGCACTGGAATCTGTTCCATTTGTTTATAAGCTGCTCAATCAGCTGACATTTCTGGCATATAAATGCCTCTGGATCTCAGGGTTTTGTTTTGTTTTTATTTACTAAACATATTCAAGAAGATACATCTAAGACAAACAATATTAAAAGAAAATGTGAAAAAGCCAGTAAGTTATTCACCTTACCCAGTCAGCAGCACTAGAAATAATAAACATTAGTATTAAAAGGCAATAGCACTAGGAGTCATCAACCAGTATAAGACATCTATCTACTTATTTTAAATAATGCATTATCTTTAGAGTGCTCCACTCAAAGGAAAGGAAATACTTGAGAAGGGCTCCACCATAATCACAATGTAAGGTTTATTCTGAATGAGACTTCTTAAGATATGGACAGTAGAATCTTAATGAATTCTAAGGTTTTTATCACAGAATTATGACAGAGTTCAAATTTTCCTAGTGCTTTACATTATTTTGTCTCCATGACCAAAGGATAGATGAATTTGAACAGATGACTAACTTTATTGACCTAACACTGTGAAGAAGTGTTGAATGCTTACCTCTTGCAGTTACCAATCATTTAATAGGGATTGGTAGAAGATTTTCAAAGCACAGCCAATAGCTTAGCCTTACTCTGCTGTCTCATAGAAATTACTTACATTTACACTGTATCTTATCGCATAAAAGATAACAGGTAGAACATTTTTTTTCTAGGATTCAGGATTCTCTGTTCCTCCTCATTAAGGTTGAAAAAGATGTTTAAGATCATCAAGTCCAACCATCAACTCAACACCACCATGCCCACTAAACCATATCCTGAAGTGCCACGTCTACAGGTTTTTTGAACACTTCCAATGATGGTGACTCCACCACTTCCCTGGTCAGCCTGTTCCAAAGCTTGACCACTCTCTCCATAAAGAAATTTTTCCTAATATCCAATATAAACCTCCCCTGGCCCAACTTGAGGCCATTTCCTCTTGTCCTGTCACTAGTTACTTGGGAGAAGAGGCCAACACCCTTGTCGCCACAACCCCCCCTTTCAGGTAGTTGTAGAGAGCGATAAGGTCTCCTCTCAGCCTCCTCTTCTCCAGACTGAACAACCCCAGTTCCCTCAGACGCTCCTCATAAGACTTGTGCTCCAGACCCCTCACTAGCTTCATTGCTCTTTTCTGGACACACTCCAGGACACAAGCATCCTTCTTGTAGTGAGGGGCCCAAAACTGAACACAGTATTCAAAGTGCGGCCTCACCAGTGCCGAGTACAGGGGCACAATCACTTCCCTACTCCTGCTGGACATATTATTGCTGATACAGGCCCGGATGCTGTTGGCCTTCTTGGCCACCTGGGCACACTGCTGGCTAATGTTCAGCCGGCTGTCAACCAGCACCCCCAGGTTCTTTTCTGCTGGGCAGCTCTCCAGTCACGCTTCCCCAAATCTGTATCGTTGCATAGGATTGTTGTGACCAAAGTGCAGGACCCAGCACTTAGCCTTATTAAACCTCATACAACTGACCTTATCCCATTGATCCAGCCTGTCCAGATCCCTCTGCAGAGCCTTCCTGTCCTCCAGCAGATCAACACCCCCACCCAGCTTGGTGTCATCTGAAAATTTACGGAGGGAGCACTCAATGTCCTCATCCAGATCAACAGTAAAGATTTTAAACAAGACTGGCCCCAAAACTGAGCCCTGGGGAACACCACTTGTGACCAGCCACGAGCTGGATTTAATTCTGTTCACCATAACTCTCTGGGCTCAGACATCCAGCCAGTTTTTTACCCAGTGAAGAGTACATCTGTCTAAGCCATGCAAAAACTTGCTCTTACAGGCAAAAAAAATACACTGGTCACATCCTTAGAGCTGGCCCGTTGAGACTTACCTTTGCTGGATATTGTTGACAATTTATGGTGAATGAACCATTCTTAGAGGGAGATTCTTCTTGGTTTAATCTGAATTGTGCTTTCTGAAGCCTTGATCAGTTATTATTCATGTAATCCTGGAAAATTAATCTGGTATGCATCAGAGCCACTAGGAGACGAGGGGCAGAAGGGCAGGAAAGAAATTCTGGCAAGAAAAAGGGCAAAGAATAAAGAAGATGAAGGGCTGTAATGATGTGGGAAACAAATGCTAGCAATAAAAGGGTAATGTTGGTAGAAAAAAAAATTATTAGATATTTGGTATCGAATAAATAAATATTTTTTAAAAAATTATTATTAAGCCTATTACTTCACCTAGAAATTAAAAAGTCTTGAAAATATACTAGCGGTATATCAGTGACAATGATGTGGTGGAAGGATATAAATGGGAAGGAGTGAAGGAAGGAAGGACGAAGGGGATGCAAACATTAATGATAAACTTCAATATACTTCAATGATAAACTTCAGTTTGTTCATGAAATAACTTGTAAGACTGGGTTATCTATTGCAGCAGATGACTCAAGGAGCAGGAGTTCTTTCCCAGTTAAATACTCTGATGTAATGAGTACAGAAGAAAGAGAACATGAACAACATATGAAGAGAAAAACAAGGGTCTTATGACCAGTTTTGAAACATGTCTATGTGTCTTATTAGGCAAGCAATCTCATTGCACTAGACCTTCTGTATCTGTACAAACATGAAAGTTCTTAGATTACATGAAAGAGAACATTGTCACTTCTTTTCTTACTTGAACGCAGCTTAAATGACAGAAAAAAAGCTAAATTATAGTTAAGAAGTAATTGAGAAGAATATATGCCTTTGAATAGGTTGTAAATAATTATGGGAATCACAACATAGTTCAAAAAGAATAGGAGAAAAAATACACTGAGTTCTATAAGTTTTTTAATAAGATTTTGAAAAAGGTTGGATTTTCTGGCACATTCGGAATATGCTTGTATCATTTTATTTTTCTACCATCACAGGATACATAATACTCCTGTAATGTTTTTAAATAGCATGGATGTTTAGATTACCTGCAAAGGCCATACATGTAAGAGGTCAAATACACTTGCCATTTAAAGCTTCATTTCATGAGTTTGGAGGCAATGATATAACTCCTACACATATTTGTCAGCAAACCCTGTTGCACATTTCCATGGATCCATTTCCTTTCACTTCAACTTAATATGATTTTGTTTTGAAAATGAAATGGAAACTTTTTCTTCTTTTCTTTTTTTTTTTGAGGGTGGTGAGAAAATAGTCTCTGACTGCTTCTGATGTACATGTAAGTTACATCTTTCTCATAAAACTATCACCAACAGAACAGATTCAACAGCTGTATTCAACTTATTAGGGAAATAATACAATTTCTTTTTATTTCTTTTTCTAAACACCAGATCCCAGGAACAGTTGAGTTTCTTTATAGACCGCTCGCAGTTTCTATTTTTCCTGGGACATAACAAGAAGGGTGATCCTCTAAGCCGAGTCTGATCCAGCTCCTCCTGAGGACAAGTACACTGTTATAGAATACAGAGGGAAATGAGCTAAACTGCTGCATGAAATACAGGTATGAGGGAGGGAGAAAAACAAAACCAGGCTAGATCACAGAGGCATTAAAGAAGTGCTAAGATTTCACTGAAGACTTGCATTTGAGCCAGAGCAACCTCAGACTCCAGCACAGGAATCCTCCAGGACAGGCAGCAGGGGAGTGGGTTGGCTGCTATCTAGTCTTGTAGCATGCGCTGTATTACCAGTAGTGCCTCATTAAGTCCCTCAGCAGTGGTCCTACTTAATTCTTCACTAAGATGAGGTTTCTATCCATTCTTCATCACAGGATGTAAAGGAGAGGCATCAATAATTCACTTATTTCACTTTTATAACCTGCAGTCTCTCCACTTCTCAGGGAGCTTGCTACAGTGCTGAGGAAACCAATCGCTCCAGGTAAGGTCCCTTATACCTACAGGTCTCGGTCTTATTCTGGATGACCACCACTAAAAGCAGTGAAATATTTGTGAGAGAAATACTTGTTATATTCAGAAAGAAACTTAGGATTTGGCCCACTTTTATCTCTTCAGAAATTAACTCTTAGCTGAGTTGAAGAGAGACATGAATTCAAAAAACAATGAAGATCAATACAGGAGACCTTTCTCTCTCTAAAACATCATAGGCAAACATTGACAGCTAAAATTAAATAAGTTCTTATCAGCGGTCACCAGGGAAATAGAGACAAGGCTTCAGAAATGGAAACAATATGTTTCTAACAACCACAAATACATTTCCTTAGAAAGAGATTAAAATAGAGAATCCAAGTGACTTCAAGAGTTATTTTAGTTTGTTTATGGGCAGCAAGTGATAAAATGGGAAAATATGATTACCATATAACTGAAAAAGACAAGTGTGGTGAGACAGATACCCTTTCTGATCTTTAAAGTATTTTGTGTTTGAATATACTGCAGTAAAATTATGGAACTGATAAAATGAGCTGGTTTATCTGAATGACTCATCTTTTCGCATCATTTTTGCTTTGCTTTTTATGATGGAAGATTTGTTACAATTTATTGATATGTTTATTCTGATTAATGTATGCATTTTTTTTATCAAAGACCATATGAATTGGTTAAGAAGCAGTGCCTTTTTCAGTATAGATTTGCTTGGTGCTTAACATCAGCAAATCATGCCGTGCTGGGAATAGGAGATAAGAAGTTTCTGGTAAGCTACTATACAATAATTGATTGTATTTTTATAAAGTGAACACAATTTACCTGCAGTGCTAAGATTATTTACTAAATTATTTACTTAGCATCTTTTGTTGATAGAAACTGCCTGCAGTTATTGCTGCCAATATACAAACCTGCTGTTTAAACCTGAAAATCTAAACACTGTATTTCTGATCAAGATTTTGTCACCAGTGTGAGTTTCTCTGTACTGAGTTTATGCTTATGTCTCTTTGTTAACTTTTTTTAATGAATGAAGTTCATTTCTCTGTGAAGACTTTCACAGATTCAAAATTAGAAAAGACACCTCATTCAATTTCTAAATGGACCAAATGAGAAAATTAGTAAGATGGATTTTGATCCAGTATTAATCTTGATCTTGATCATATATGAACAAGATATGTACAACAACATAGGGCTTGAGGTTTCTATTTTGCTACTCGTACATGTTAGAAGAAATTAATTAAACAGCACCACCAGCAGCTTTTGTATCCTAAAAATACTCAATGGTTGTCTAACATGCTAGTGCTGTGTTTTGAAAATTTTGTTTAAGTCTTGAAAATGAAAATACCTTCATTCAAAATCCACTAGTGAGAAGAGACCATCATCAGATAAATTAAGTGAAATTCATTGTATAGAAAATTCCAGTCATCATCCTATCTATTCTTTTTCATCTCCAAATACATAATTCTACATATTTTATTTCATTTAGATGCAACTCACTAGCAGGTTATTTCACCTTTCACATTATTCCATGTACCATCACAGCAGTACTATATAGTGGGCAGTATCATTATATTCAGTTCGCAGGCAAAGAGATAAAGAGAGATAAACAATTAATTGAAAGTCAGAACAGAAGTCTGTGACAAAAAAGACTTTGAAATTTGGTGTCCCAAATGCTACACTTCTATTAGGGAAGACTTTATAAATTGAAAGCAGAAGTTTCATCCAGTTGTCTAAAATGATAATGTCTTTTCAACTCAACAGTATGCTCTGCAACATAGAAAATATACCAGAGCTTAATTTGCTTATTGACCTATGAACTATATGCAGCAAGACCAATATTTTTAATTTAAAGGAAGACCTATTTATCTCTTTAATTCTTTTTAATAATAATTAATAATAATAATAATAATTTAAATATTTTTTCCATGACTGATTGAAGAGTTTTTACAGGTTGCTTGAGGAAATTGACTGCAAAGATTTCTCAATTTTCATGCTTTGAGTAAGACATAAAAACCTGTTTGCCTGAAACTGGCAAATAAGAATTGAAACTACACAAAGAAAAAAAAAAAGAAAAAGAAATGCTGCTACATGAGTAAAGCGAAATGAAGAAAAGATAAACAGTTTAAGTTACAAAACAGCCAAGATATCACCTACCAAAAGAAGAAAGCACTCCAACAAAAATAGAGATGAGAATGTGGATGTTTTAAAAGGATTTCATTTGGTGGAATTTACCATCATGAAAATCAATATAAGATACAAACTGAGTTTTATTTGGCTTCATTTAGCATTGAATAACCATTGAAAAGCGGATGTGAAAATGCAATCTGAAAATCAAGCTACCTGCTAAAAATCAAATAACTTGTTGTAGTGCCATCATCAAGAACTATTACAGCCCTGCAGATAAAAAGAAAATAAACATAAAGGTGTTAAAAGATAGAAATGAGAGATAAGGCAATCTAGATATTCTGATAAAAATGAGACACTGCTGAACATGTAAAGCCAGTACAGCATTCCAGGAGCAACGGTCAAAGAAAGAAAGGAGTATTCCCAAAAGGAAAAAGAGAAAGTCTGTGTTACAATACAATGTGTCTGTCATGGTCTAACCCCAGCCAGCAACTAAGCACCACAGACCTGCTTGCTCACTCCCCCACAGTGGGATGGGGGAAAGAATAAGAGTAAAAGTGAGGAAACTCATGGTTTGCCGCGCATGCAAGCAAAGCAAAACAAGGAATTCATTCACTACTCCCCATGGGCAGGCAGGTGTTCAGCCATCTCCAGGAACACAGGGCTCCATCACATGTAACAGTTACTTGGGAAGAAGAAACGCCATAACTCCGAACATCCCACTTCCTTCTTCTTCCCTCCAACTTTATATACTGAGCATGACGTCGTACAGTATGGAATATCCCTTTGCCCAGCCTGGGTCAGCTGTCCTGGCTGTGTCCCCTCCCAGATTCCCATGCACCCCCAGCCTTCTCGCTGGCAGGCCAGCATGAGAAGCTGGACTGTCCTTGACTGCTTAGCAACAACAGAAAACATCAGTTATGTTTTCAACATTACTTTCATCCCAAATCCAAAATAATAGCCTCATCCTAGATTCTATGAAGAAAATTATCTCTATCCCAGCCAAAAATAGTACAATGGCTTATAAAATACATCAAAAATAGCTGGAGATACTTACATTGACAAGACTTAATCCCATTCAAATTTTGAATTTCACTTCCCTTTCTCTTTTTTCATGTAAAGATCATAATTATTCAAAATCCAAGTTTCGAGTGCTAGGTCATTATAGACAGGGCATAGCTAAACTCAGATATGCAGACAGACCTACGTTAATCAGCATTCAGACTGTTGTACATTCTGTAACCTCTTTGTAGAGAAGTAAACATGGTATATGACAGCTGTCTTCCTGGCACTCAGCATGAAAACTGAACTGAGAAAAAAAAACAACCCTAAAAAACAACACACAACAAGTAACAACTCCCCCCTGCTCCCAATAAACAACACAGAAAATAAAACCCTGTGCGGCAATAACACCATTATTTATCCCATTTCTAGTAAACCTCCTGGTTACACAAATTTTTTATATCTTTGTCTTGGCATGATGTTGAACTTCTTTTCTGATTTTGGTATTCCTGACCTTTTGGAGTATTCAGAGCTGCCATATTTTAGTCCTACACCTTAGGGTGCTCTGATTTTCTTACTGGATTAATTACTTCTTTCTTCATCCATAAAAGAAATAGAGACTTGAGATATTTGGATTTACACCTTACTTAAATGCCTTAAGTGGACATGTAATTAATTACTTAGTAGTCCTTTTAGATATACTAAATAGCGTAAATTGCACTAATCATATTGCTCATAATAGTGCCTAAAGATTAGGACAATCAAACTAGGAGATACACAAATATCAACAGGTAGACACTCCAGGCTTCACAGGGCTAACAGAGTGAATTCATATATCAAAGACAGGCTAAAAGCATAGCCCTCAGCACAGGAAAGATGTGGACCTGTTGGAGTGGGTCCAGAGGAGGGCCACAAAAATGATCCAAGGGATGGAACACCTCTGCTGTGAGGACAGGCTGAGAGAGTTGAGGTTGTTCAGCCTGGAGAAGAGAAGGCTCCAAGGTGACCTTCTTGCAGCTTTCCAGTACTTAAAGGGGGCTTCTAAGAAAGATGGGGACTGACTTTTTAGCAGGGCCGGTTGCAATAGGACAAGGAGTGATGATTTTAAACTAAAAGAGGGTGGGTTTAGACTAGATATAAGGAAGACATTTTTCACAATGAGGGTGGTGAAACACTAGCACAGGTTGCCCAGAGAGGTGGTAGATGCCTCATGCTTGGAAACTTTCCAGGTCAGGTTGGCCGGGGCTCTGAGCAACTTGATCTAGTTGAAAGTGTCCCTGTTCATTGCAGAGGGGTTGGACTAGATGACCTTTAAACGTTCCTTTCAACCCAAACTGTTCTATGATTCTATGATTCCAAAAGAGAACCACCAAACACACAGAGGGAAAAAAAAAGGCATTCAGTGAACCCAGGTTTTCATTTTGTGCGCTTTTATGAAAATTTTCCATCTGTGTTGCTTCTTTTCTCTACATTATCCATCCACCAGCTCTTAACTAAAGAGTCAGTAGTTCCCTCACAACTTTTGGGAGGGAACTTTTAGGACTTTTTTAGTATTAGTTGTGGCTTTTCCCAACTAGTTTGCTGATGATGTTTCTTCTTGTGAAGGCAAATATGAGAAAACTACTGGATAAGAATGCCTTAAAAAAGTGTCATTTATTACTTTCAGAGCTTACAGTACAATAGAATTAAGACAATTCAGCTTTAGGATAGAATAAGGCAGAGCACGAATCCAGAGCTGAATTCAGATATTAGTTCAGTTCTCTAGATGTTTGAATTCAAAGAATCAAAAACTGGGTCCCAACAGCTGATGAATACTAATTTCTTCATTGGAAAGTAGTAAATTAAGACTAAATCTTCCTTATGATTGTAGATTTTAGGAAGGCACTGATAAATCTTTTATCATATACATTAAACATTGAAAAACAGAATAACCACTTAAAAGTTCTAGTCAAATAATTGATCAATATTTTCTTTTTCTTGTTTGAATAAAACAATGAGCATTTCATTCAAAATCTTCTTATGGGCATGAAAAGAATGCATTTTATTTGAGAAACCAAGAATTTAGTCTTAGACAATTAAAAGAAATCTAAGTCTAATCAAAACATGACAGTTATAAAAACACCACAGAGCATCACAGCAAGTCACCGGAGTCCAAAGCTGTCTGCTGGCAGTTTGACTCTGTTGGTGGGGGTCCTCTAGGTTGCTTTATGTGTCCTTTTGTTTAGTGATTCCCGGTTATTCAGGTTTTCCATCCCCTTTGTTAACTTTAAAACTGGTTTTACTTTGAACACTACCAGGTGTGATTTGTGGTTTGTGATTTCTGTTTGCAGACTAGCACTTTTTAGCCTTGTAGCCCAGTAAATACATGAGTGCCATTATGAGTTACAGGCTGTGTACTGACATTGTGGGGCCTCAGGATTGAGGCTTGCAAAGTTTACTTTGTCTGCATTTGCTTCAACCTGACTGGAACTTTGTTTTTACTTGATTTGTCTGTAATAGCAACTTTTCCAATAACTGGGGCTATGCCAAATTTGTTTTACTTTTACTTATGTTTGTAATAGTGTAGCTGTAGTTTTTATACAGATAGAAGTATACCATTGGGATGGTAAGAGACAGAACACAGGATCCAGACCTCAGGGCTATAAACAATTCAGAGAAATGCAGATATGAGAGCTGCTTTTAGGGTTTGTCCATAAAGAGAATAAAGAAAAAGTAAAGAATATACATAAAATGAACCCTATGTATAATATGGTTGCAGACCACCGAAGAAAGATCAAACTGCCAAGTTGTGGTGAGTTGACCTTGGCTGAATGCTACCTGCCCACCAAGCTATCACTCCCCTCCTCAGCAGGACAGTGGAGGGAGAAAATAAGATGGAAAAAAAACCCACATTGGTCAAGATAAAGGCAGTTTAACGAAAGCAAAAACAAAGGCCATGCACGGAAGCAGAGGAAAACAAAAGATTTATTCTCTGCTAGCCATCAGCAAGCGATATCCAGCCACTTCCTGGAAAGCAGGGCTTCGGTATGCTTAGCAGTTGCTCTGGAAGACAAATGTAAAAATCAAATGCTCCCCTCCCCTCCTTTCTCTTAGCTTTTTTTGCTGAGCTGACATCATATGGTATGGAATATCTCTTTGGTCATTTTGGGTCAGCTGTGCTGGCTATGTGTCCTCCCATGTTCCTTCCCACTCTCAGTGTGTTAGTGAGGGGCTAATGGTAGTACACTTTATTTTCTTGTTCTGTAATAACTAAATCTGGACTAATAAAAATTATTTGACTGGACTGTTAAGATTTCAACTGTATGAACAATAGATTTTTGGCTGCATCTATAAATTGTCTACTCCTAATAAGATTTCAATAGTAGGGAATAACCTCTGGTATCATTCTGTGTCCACTCATCCATACCACTTTTTATTCAGAGACAATTTAATCTGCACAGAATAACTACTTGTTACCACTATAAACTAAAGCAAAATTTTAAAAAGTTACCTGATCATTAGACAATTGCTAACATATCTAAAACAAGATCAAATAACTCAGGCCAGGACAAGCATGAACAAGTCCTGAGTCTGCACAACCTGCGACGCTTTACTTGTAATGGCAATAACCATATTTACCAGGCTACAGAAGATGATTGGATAAGATGAAGAAAACACAGAAGGGGAAATGGATTAGTAAAAGTAATTGATAAAGAGAAATGGGAGAGCAGGATGAAGGGTGTGAGGGAAGGGTGTACTGTGAGGGTGAGATGAAGAAACACTGAAAAGGCCTGGAAGCAGCTATGACACAGGAAAGAAACTGCTTTTAGTGCACTAAACCCCACAGTTACTTCAAAATAGTATTACAGAAGTCAGTGAAGAAGAGGGCACCTTTTCATTCTGAACTTGCAGTTTTCAAGTGCGGGTGTCACCAAGTTGCTATCTTCATAGCTGTCAGCTTTGGCATTTTAGGAAAACTTACCATTTATTAGCCTAGTTATGGTTGTTTTATATAAAAGATCTGTTTTTTGAAATATGAGCTAGTCACAACTAAAGTGAGACTGGGAGGAGTTTAATTCTTTTATCCCCACATTGTGTAAGATATCTTGGACCAAGGTTTTGGTTCAGGTACATTCCTTGCATCTCTCCAAAGAAGAAGAAATTCAAGGTAAGCAAACTGAAATAACTAAATGGCGAGGTGATCGATTAATTTTCAGCCACACAAAGCACACTGATTCTCCAAAGGCTACGGAAAATGTGTAGATTCATTCCAATCTATATGATAAAAGGATATTTGCATCACAGTAAAATATACCTATACTCATGCACATTTTAAGTGTAGCTCAATATACAAAAGAGCTCCTAGCTAACAGCAGGTGCTGAGCCCTTCCTTTCTATTTCAGTGAAGAGACATATAGTTCTTTGTAGCGATAAATCATTTCATATCTACTCGGAAGAACTTCACAACCTTTACTAACTTAACTTAAAAAATCAATATAAAGAACCAACTGTAGGTCCAAATACTGAAATTGATGTGTCACCAGAAGAGAAAGTTAATGAAGACAAGATACCAGTAAAAGGATTCAAGGTGTTACCAATGAATATTAAAGGCTCGGGTCTGACATCATAGCTTTTTATCACCTGAGGGTCTGACCATGAACTGTAAAGCAACAATGGGCCAGATTCAGCCTACCTATATTATCTGAGAGCAACATGTAGAAGTAGTGTCCTAGGTCTCCTAGATCTCCTAGCTAGAAATCCTAGCTCCAGCAGTGTCTCTTGAGACAGCCATGCTCTTTCCACAGCTGACCAACAAAATCTTTTGAAGAAGTTGTTTTTCTCCACTGACACACATCTCCAACTGCATTTCCAAATTATTTATTAACTAACAGAACCAGGCAACAGAAAGCATGAGTCACAACGAAATACTGTATCAGGAACAGATGCCAAGTGCTTTTCTGAACAGACAGGATCAGGGGAATGAGTGTAAAATTTTTTCACACGGCAACCTAGTAGTTATAGTACCTTAAGTACTTGAAGTAACAGAATTGAGATATCAAGTCTTGCCCATCCTGAGAAGGCTTAAACCCATAGCTCTGCCTTCTGAGAAAGTGTCTGAGCTTCCAAACTGCAGAGCATCCTGGGGCTGAGCTTTCAGCTTTCCTGATGAAAAGGGGATACTTTTTAGTAACCAAACGCAGTGTTATGGAAATCATACAGAGAATAAGCAAAAGGTAGCCTGACTGCTGTATGACAAGGTCACTGTTGAGATTTAAGATCCTTCTTCGTTTCTGGTCAACATTTCCAATTGCAATCATACATTTTAGCCAATTACCTTTAAATGTAAAATGCATAAATAGTCTTTGACACAGAGTTCAGACTCACAGTCCCTCCCACCTCCTCACCCACCCAGATAAGTGACACTGCAGCTCAATAAGGCAGCCATTTTGGGAAGTGCAAAATCAAGTTTTCTGGTCTTAATCAGTTAAATAACTACTTGCATGTAAATATTAAATCCTAGATGTAATAATTAAACAAATACAATAGCACAATCAAGGGCAAATTAAGACTAGCCCATTCCAGGATTTCTTCCAGCTGACACTGTTCACTGGATTTGTCCCAAATTCACAAATTTAATTGCTTAACCCTATTTTTTTTTACTTATATTAAGCATATTGTTTAACCCAATTTTTTTTGCTTGACCATAATACCTGATTACAAATAAAAATTATAAGAATAAGATACAGATACTATGCCTTTTACTTAGATTTTAGTTGTTTTGTTTTTTTTTTTACAATGATCCCTACAAATTTAAGAACTTATGTTGACATAGGTGAGTATACTTATAAAATGTCATATGCTTTGTATAGAAGAATGTTAGATTAAAGATTAGGCAACAATATGGAAAGGGAAAAATTACCTTTTTTCAGTAAAGCTATCAATTATAAAAGCTGTAGTATAGAAGTGTATTTCAATGGGTAACATGCTTAGATTCCAGTGGACTTCTCTTAATATAACATTTTAAACAAATTTGTCCATACTATACCATACACTCAATTAATAATTTACAATATATATTCAACACATATCTACCTTTTCACATAACTAGAATGTGCATAATGTATTACATTTTTTTTTAGTTCTTGGACTTCTTTTGTGCTCGAAGCCATGAATTTAATTTTCTTGTGTTCCAACTATGGAAATTACATTGAATATTCCAAACTCATAACACAGTTTGCGTGGAGGATTTTGAGTCTGCTTCTGCATTTTTGAGGTGATTTCTTGGTGACCTCAAGGTCACCTAGTTCCTATTAGAACTGGTTGTACTTCTGAATCAGCATTATCCTAAAAAGCTACAATCAGTCAGTTTGTAACTATAGACTCATTCACATTTCTGGTTTGCCTAATTGGAATAAGGAACCTTGAAACTCAGCCTCTCAAACCAATGTGGGATATAGCAGGCATAATTTCAAATACTCACTTTGCTCCATTCGTTTCAATAGTATATACCTAAATCCCATAATCAGCTATAACCAGTGAGCTATGGGTTTCTCACCTTCATTTAGGGAGTACATTCTACTGAACAGGAAAAAAGACTGAGAAAAACAAGACAAACCAGTATCCAAAGGGTCAAAGCAATCAAAAGGTATTTAATGAACTGATCTTCAAGATTTTGTTAATATGAGAAGGCAAAATAATTTGAAGACTTGATTTAAATATTTTCAGCCATTCCAAGGTTTTCTTCAGCTTCACTGTTTCATGTGCTTGAAATTTTTCATTCTGAAATTTAAAGTTTCCTTTAATTTCAATTTACTCAAAATCAGTCTGCTTCTCTGAAAAGCTTTTATCTTGACAAACTTGTATTTTCTAATAAAATACATTTCCTTAGTATACTAATGTCTGCTTATGATACTTATGTCTATTAATTTTAATTCTAAATGCATGCCTGCAAGCTTCTGCAAGCTTCTGCTTGAGATGTCTTCTTTACCAGGATGATGGTTTTGATCAGGGAGCAGGGTCCTGAAGAAACAGAGCTGAAAGAAATAATCATCTTTTAGGGTTAAAAACATCGATAAAGAGTTGCTACTGTAAAATATTAATTGTTCAGACAACAGAAGAGACTTTAAATAAAAAAAATAAAGCAAATTAAAACTGATTTGAAAATACTGTTTTATGTACAGTGTGACAGCTATTCTTGGGACTCTGTTGTAATAGTCTTCAGGACTTCAAGCCAATCTTATTAGGCTATATAATGGAATTCTGCGTGCAAATAGACTAAACTCTGATAATCTATCTAACATGAATTCCCCGTTCCAATGAAGCTGCTTTGAACACTTTTAAAGAAATTGGAAGTTTTATTTTTGCAAAGACTCCAACAGCAAAAGTTACTCTGATTTCAGCAGAAGTTCCATGGATTGAGTATTTTAGAATTATGTCCTAAAATCCAGATTAAATATTCAATAACTTTTACTTACTCCAGTAGCTTTTTTCAGGCTAACATATTTATCAAACTATATTTAATGCTGAGCAGCTCTTTTCACGGTGGTCTGTAAAAACAGATTGTTTCCTCTTCTAATTAGATTTTCATTTACATGAAAAGAGTATCTTTGATTAGAAGCATTTAAAGCTTATTTTTTACCACAGCCTTCTGTGAAATCATAATCATTTTCATAGCTATAATTTGTGATATCACAAACAGAAGATTATTAATTCAAGTAGAGAAGATGAGCTGTTAAAATCCTGTTTTCATTCAAGGTTCTTGGCCATATGGAAAATAAGAAAATGGGTTATATAAAACTGAACAGCATCAGTAGATATTGCATTGAGAGCACTGAAGACTGATGTTTATCTGCAGAGCAGGTGTCATTACTTTTAGCTTCTCATACACAGACATACCAGTAGGTGTTTCAGCCTTGTTTTGGAAGAATAACATCTGAGAGAGAGAGAGAAAGTTGTTGATTTTCTTTGTTCACCGAGAAACAGTGACACGGAGGCCAGTTATTGTAGGAGAATGACTTCTTCTGAAAAACATTTCATGAATCACTATTTGATGTATAGCTTGAGAAAATAAAAGCTCATATAATTTATCGGGAGAGATATATCAAAACATTTTTATTTAGAAATGCTAATTTGCTACAGTACAGGTGCATTTTAGCACTCTTTGTAGAATGCTTTGTTTATATACAATATAAACATTTTACTTAATCTCTTTTTATAAAAAAAAACCTTTTCATCTTCCTTCACACACTTATCAACCACCTTAAATGTAAATGGGATCTTTATTTTTTAACAGCTCATCTGTTCAGCCTGAATTTCTAATCATATGTCTGTGGTAATATAAATTGTTGCTATAGCTTGTAATTTTGAACTAACTTATATGTTTTGCAGTATTGAAAGATATTTTCATTGTAGTACCTGGATACCGGAATTTTGACCCCTTTTTTATCATTTTGATTAATTTTGTTTACCCTTGAGGTCTTCTTGTTAGACAAAGATATTTCCAGAAACTCCCAAGGAGTAGAACAGTGGACTTACATGAATTATCTTAGCAAAGGTTCTAAAGTATATCATATTGCATGTAATGCCTAACATTATTATAATCTGTAAATCATATCACGATTTTCACAAAAACAGATCTTGTAATTAATTAAATAAGGACATACATTAATTTATAGTTATTCATTTGTGTTCTGGTTTTAAAAAGCATTTATTACCATAAGAATTACAGATCCACCACATTTCATAAAAGTGCTACTACCCATGGAGGGCCATGCTGTAAAAGTTTTAAAGTATGGAATATTTCCTGTTCATAGAAGCATACAGGCACACAATCAAAAGCAATCAATTTATGGCAGTTTTACAAGTCACTGCTCATCAGATGAGTTACAACAGACCATACGTGCACACTTAGTTCACCTAACTTGTGAGGTAAAATGCATTAGTTTAAACTAATTTCATGGGGGTGTAAATTTTATCACTAATTGTGACTTGTGTTTTTCCATTGCTCTATACACTGGACAATAACCAATAAAGAAAACTGTAGGATCAGAGTGCCATTTTATTGACTTGTGAGCTTTCAGAGTTCTACTGAATATTTAACATGTAGATTATTTTATACGTTAGATACTTGATGTATCCATGAATTGCTTTACAATAAACAAAGTAAATTATTTAGTAGAGTATCTAGAGTTTTGAAATCAAATTGTCATTTTTTAAAACAGCCTTGCTTTCCAGTGTCAAGAGACTTACATAAAGGTAAGTGTCACTAGAGAAAGAATGTTGTAAACCACAGGCTTTTAAAATTTTAATGTTTTTCAGGCATCACACTGAATAAATCAACCAAAAAAAATCAATGCTAGCTCTTCCCTGTACAAAATCCTGCGGTATTCTCAAAAACTGTGAGAAAATACACAATTGTTATTATATAAAGCACCTGGATACCTAAATATGAATGTCATCACTTTGTATTAAATACTACGATAACAGACCTCTAAAGATTCTACAGAGAGATTGATGACTTACAAGTAGGCATAAGCTGTATGATATAATAGGGATATTTTTTTTTCAGAAATTGAGAGTTGTGGGTTGGAATTATTTCTGAAATTGATGTTGGGAAGTAGTGAATAGTCTATCCCTAATGTCATTCAAATCGAATGACATTCATGATATACACTGGTTTCAGCTGAAAGATAAGCACGCACTGAAGTGTCCTATTGAGTTGAACAAGACTACTCAGTACAGCACAAATGATACTTAGCATATAACAGAATTCATCTTTTTGTAACACAGATGATAACTATAATATTGGAGCATTGGCAGTCAAGATAACTTGCCGGAGTGGGAGGCGATCCCGGAGTAATGATGAGTCCCAATGTGGGTATGGTCATTCTCCTTTATTTTAGCAAAGTACACAGCTTTTATAGGTTAACATACTGTCCACACGCCAGACATCGCCCCGCATTGGTTACAAGCATCTGATCACGCACTGTCCACGCGTCCCTCACACAGTCAGGATTGCTGCTTGCAGGTGTCCCTGTTTTTCTTGCTTCTTCTTAGCTGTTTACCACAGCTCCCTCTTCTCAAGGCCGAGCTGTGCAGATATCCAGCTGTTTACCAGCTTCTCAATGTTGCAGCTCCTTCTCCTTAAGGTCGAGCCATGCAGAGTGATCCCAACAATAACTGAAAACAATTTACAGAGGAATAGATTGTGGAAGTTACATAAGAGGTCTTGCTTTAGGTTTCTGCAAAACACACATGCCTCAGAAAAAAGATCATTAGGTGTAAGCAAAGTACAATAAACTCTGCAACAATATCAAGTTTTATGTTTGGAAGAAATTACTCAGAAATAGAAAGTAAAATAAAACATCAAAGATAATATTTTCTAAACCAAAAAAAAGCCATCTCAAATATTTTATAAATTTCTGTCATTTTTTAGTATTTCAAGATTTTATCAGTTGAGTGGGTGCTAGTAAAGAAAAAACAATTTCCTAATACTAATGAACACAAGAACATGGTATTTGGTTCTTTTGCATCAAAACTGTACACTATATTTTTTGTATGAATTAATAAATTTTCTTAAAAGTTTCAGTCAACCATTCACACAGTCCTAACACACATAACAAATTGATTAGCCAAACTACCCAGAGATAGTAATAACAATGATCAGGGAATAATTCGTCAATGTTATCTGAATTTGTTCATCTGAACTGTTCAGCAAAGAGAAGAAAGAAAAGATATGCAGTGACATCAGGTTATTTAAGCAAACAATCTACAAACACAGATTACAGGAGATCTTCTTCTCTGCCATAAACAATTCAACTTGTTTTACTTAACAAACTTTTTCTTAACAGAACTATTAATCTTAAAAAAGAGAAAATTATAGACATACTGAAAAGTCATCATACAGAGTCTGTATATTGACTCAATACACAGACCATACTACTAGCAAACAGACACTCCAAATGCAGCTGGAGTGCTTACGTTTTTAATATCCTTAGACCTACTGGAGGTTACCAGCTGTGACCTTTAATTACAGTACTTCTGCCTGCATTTCTGAAAAAGCAGTTATTTATTTAAGTACTGTCCCTACATTTAAACTGTCTTGCATCATTAGCTGTATGGATCATTTCCTCATGCAGTAGGCGGCCTCCTTTTGATTTAAAACTTATTAGCTAGTTTGAAAGTCCTTTGAACAAATCTAATTTATTAATTCTTTTTTATGCAGGTTAGTCTACTGATTTCATAGACTTCTTGCTAAGACCTGGCTAAGCATGCCTTGAAGAAAGAAGGCAGGAGGTATATTTCCACAGAGCCTTTAAGAGAGCTGTTGAATTAAACATGTTCCAGCAGTTAAGAAGTAGAAATGTAATGGTTGAACAGAGTTCCTCATTCAAGGAATTTCTTGGTTCTCAAGAAAGAAAAGTTAATCTTCCTCTTGACTTTTTATGAAGTGGATGTCTCTTTTTACTGGAATGCATATATGCATATAGTTGTGTACAGTTTAGTGCATCTGATATCAGACAACACTTGACCTGTATGAATTAGAGATGCAAGAAGAAAAATAAGCAATCAGCTGATTAGTTTAACATGGGTAATGTGTGCAAAGAAATCAGATGTATCTGTTTCATCTAAAGACTGAAAATACTTATTTTGGTGAAATTTGTATCATATTCACTAACTTTTGAAAAGAACACAACAAGGTATTATAAGGTAAACTTCTTCAGTTAAGCAAACCTTAATAAAAAGAAATGTCCATTTGATAAAAAGTCATCATATTAGTAGTTCTATGATTTATGTCTGGTAACATTAAAGAATGTAATCTATGCTTTCCTTACAATTATTCTGTTACGCTTCAGCTAACTATATTATGAGCCCACAGTATAACTATATTAGGTACCCATCTTTTATTTCCATATAAATTATATTGATCCATCAAAGATATACTCCTGGAAAATACACACTTGACTAAGTTGGCCATATTCAGTATGCTAATTAATATTTTCTTTCCTCCAACGTTGTGAATCTCTGTGTGTGTGATCTCCAGATAAAGAAAAAAGGTCAGTTAGCATTTGATGTGAGTCAGAAAAATAAATCAAGTGGATGTCAGAAACATTCAAAAAGCATCTTCAAACTATTTAAAAAGACTGGTTTATATTCCAGATTTTTGATAAGTGATTCATATTTTTAAGCTGAGCAACAAAAATCCATCATCTTTGCAACAAGAAGTCTTTAAGCTCCTAGCTGAAATTTTTCATTGAAGAAATATTTTGCAGTTAAAGAACTTGGGTACTTAGATGTTACCCCTTTTTAAACACTTTCCAAAGATGAAAGTATGCGCTTTGTAGCACCTACTTATGTGAAAAAATTTTCACATGAGAAATTTATCAAATCAAAGAAAATATGTTGGCTGACGAAAAAGATCTTCTAAATATCCTGCATTTGGCAAGCCACAGGGTGTTACTGAAGATACAGATGATGTTTTACAAGAGAAATACAATTCATGAGTCTTCATATAAAATCTGAGAAACTGTAAGCATAATTGAACATAATAATATTGCTTATTAGCTCAGAACTGACAATGTACTTAACAGCATATGGACCTGGAATTAATTCACATAATATGCACGACATGGGATAAATCCATCTCAAAAAGGAAAGTGAATGTGAAGATTGTTCCCTACTAAGCAATGCTTCTTATCTTTCCATTTTCTGCCTTTTTTCATGGTCTTTTCTAAGTTTTCATTCTCCAATTTCACTTTCCTTTGGCTTAATTGTCTTTGGATCTTATTAACTAACCCTGAAGAGTTCTATGACATCTCTACCTCCTTAATGAACTTTAAAAAATTAAACTAAGTATTTATCAGACTACATCTTGATTACTTTTTGAGTTTCCACCAATTTCACTGGTTTATCTTCTCCAATTGCACAGGAAATTTTGAAGAGAAACAGTTTTTTTTCCCACTCTGTTTTATGACAAAGAACATTTATATGATTTTGATAAGACTTTTGAATACAATCATAAGATAAATAAAATAATTCACAATAACAGAAAGATATTAGGAATATGACTTTAAATACTCTTTATGCTCTGCTTTCAGTTTATGAGCTTTATATACCGTGCCGGGCAAAATTTACACTATTTTTTCAAGACATAGATAATTCATTTAATTACATGAGTAAGATGGTGGCAAAGTAAACTAATTCTGAGCCAATATGAATCATAGAATCATAGAATCTTTGGGTTGAAAGGGACCTTTTAAGGTCATCTAGTCCAACCCCCCTGCAATGAACAGGGACATTTTCAACTAGATCAGGTGGCTCATAGCCGAGTCCAATCTGACCTTGAAAGTTTCCAGGCATGGAGCATCTACCACCTCTCTGGACAACCTGTTCCCAGTATTTCACCACCCTCATTGTGAAAAATGTCTTCCTTATATCTAGTCTAAACCTACCTTGATTTAGTTTCAAACCATTACCTCTTTTTCTATCACAACAGGCCCTGCTAAAAAGTCAGTCCCCATCTTTCTTAGAAGCCCTCTTTAAGTACTGGAAAGCTGCAAGAAGGTCACCTTGGAGCCTTCTCTTCTCCAGGCTGAACAACCCCAACTCTCTCAGTCTGTCTTCATAGGAGATGTGTTCCATCCCTCTGATCATTTTTCAACAAGTCTTTCCTGTGCTGAGGGCTCCAGAGCTGAATGCAGGACTCCAGGTAGGGTCTCACCAGAGGACAATAGGGGGCAGAATCACCTCCCTGAACCTGCTGGCCACGCTTCTTTGGATGCAGCCCAGGATACGGTTGGCCTTCTGGATTGCGAGAATAGCTGATGAGAAAGGCAATGTTATGGTATGGTGTTGTCCTGCTTTCAGCCAGGGTAGAGTTAATTTTCTTCATAGAAGCTAGCATGAGGCTATGTTTTGGATTTGGGATGAAAAAATGTTGATAAGGTGCTGATGTTTTGAGTTGTTGCTAAGTAGTCAAGGACGGTCCAGCTTCTCATGCTGGCCTGCAGTGAGCAGGCTGGGGGTGCACGGGAAGCTGGGAGGGGACACAGCTGGGACAGCTGACCCAGGCTGGCCAAAGAGATATTCCCTACCATATAATGTCATGCTCGGTATATAAAGCTGGGATGAAGAAAGAAGGAAGGGGTGGAGGGACGTTCGGAGTTATGGCGTCTGTCTTCCCAAGAAACCATTACGCGTGATGGAGCCCTGCTTCCCTGGAGATGGCTGAACACCTGCCTGCCCATGGGGAGTGGTGAACAAATTCCTTGTTTTGCTTTGCTTGCGTGCGCGGCTTTTGCTTTACTTATTAAACTGTCTTTATCTCAAACCATGAGTTTCCTCACTTTTACTCTTCCAATTCTCTCCCCCGTCCCACCGTGGGGGAGTGAGCGAGCGGCTGCGTGGTGCATAGTTGCCGGCTGGGGCTAAACCAGGACAGTCCTTTTTGGCGCCCAACGTGGGGCTCGAAGGGTTTGAGATAATGACAAGTTTGATTGGAATGTGCTAGATGATAGAATTTATAGCTGTTATTGCTGTTTAGCCATTAATTGCCAGGCCCCTGTGCTTGCCATGGGTTTGCCTTCCCTGCATATATTAGAGTCCAGTGCTCGTTAGTGGCTGCTTTTTGCTTTCGCTGCTGCTGTACTGCTGATCGTCTGACTCTGCTGTGCCTGGGAAGATTCTGGTAACAGCAATGGCCTTGCACCTGGGCTGGCAGATGGCCGGGGTATTGCTGGTTTGTTTTTTTTTTTCCTGTGCTGCTGTACTGAATAGGCTGGAACTCCACTGTGAACTTGAGTCGAAGGGACTGTGACCTGTGGGTGAGTCCATGTGGGAGCAGGACACCCCGAAGCGTCTGTGGCTGTGCATAAGCCCATGCCAGGAGCAGGTATATCTCGAAGCATCTGTGGCCATGGTTATGTCTGTGCCGCAGCAGGTATACCTCTGATGGGATTGTGGCACAAGGATAAGTCCACGCTGGCGAAGGTACATCTCGAAGCGTCTGTGGCTGTGGATAAGTCTATGTTGCAGCAGGTGCACCTTGAAGCATTATTGGTTGTGCATGAGGTCATGCTTGGAGCACCTCAAAGTGTGTGGCCATGGAGAAGCCCTGGAGGAACTGGAACTATGGGTAAGGCCACGTTGGAGCAGATTTATCTCTGGAGGTACTGTGGCCTGTGGAGACGGCCGTTTTGGAGCAGGTGCACCTCGAAGTGACTGCAACTATGGATAAGTCTATGCCGCAGCAGATATACCCCTGGAGACTGTGGCTCATGGAAGGGACTGCAGTCTGTGGATAAGTCCAAGCTGGAGCAGGGGCAAGGGGAGGAGTTCATTGCAGTGTTAAACCCTATGGTCCAGTACAAAGGGCCCAGGGGTGGCGATTGTAATGGAAGTACCTTTAAACTGTTGTAACCCATGATTTGAGTTGCATGTTATAGGAACTACTATAGCAGGAACCACCTGAACCAATGGAGGACAAGCCTTACAAGAAGCAGCAGTGACCTGACCTGAGCTGGCTTTGGTGCCCAGTAACTCCATGCAACACCCCACCTCGCCTGTCCTGAGTGACCACCATAAGGGATGGAGCCCAGAGTCATGGACTAAATGAACTCAGCAGACATTTCACGGACATTTTGGAGGGAAGTCTATGGACTAAGGGGATGATAATCTGTGTATTATATTAAAGGATGGGAAGGGGGGTGGTGGTTAATGAGGTTATATTGGATAGTGTGGTACCTAAGCATGACGTAAATGGTATGGAATAAGGGGTGGATAATGTCCTGGTTTCAGCCAGGGTAGAGTTAATTTTCTTCATAGAAGCTAGCATGAGGCTATGTTTTGGATTTGGGATGAAAAAATGTTGATAAGGTGCTGATGTTTTGAGTTGTTGCTAAGTAGTCAAGGACGGTCCAGCTTCTCATGCTGGCCTGCAGCGAGCAGACTGGGGGTGCACGGGAAGCTGGGAGGGGACACAGCTGGGACAGCTGACCCAGGCTGGCCAAAGAGATATTCCCTACCATATAATGTCATGCTCGGCATATAAAGCTGGGATGAAGAAAGAAGGAAGGAGTGGAGGGACGTTCGGAGTTATGGCGTCTGTCTTCCCAAGAAACCATTACGCGTGATGGAGCCCTGCTTCCCTGGAGATGGCTGAACACCTGCCTGCCCATGGGGAGTGGTGAACAAATTCCTGGTTTTGCTTTGCTTGCGTGCGCGGCTTTTGCTTTACTTATTAAACTGTCTTTATCTCAAACCATGAGTTTCCTCACTTTTACTCTTCCAATTCTCTCCCCCGTCCCACCGTGGGGGAGTGAGCGAGCGGCTGCGTGGTGCGTAGTTGCCGGCTGGGGCTAAACCACGACAGGTGTACAATGTTTTTTTGGGTTTTTTTAAATAGATGTCTTGCATTCTTGATGCACTGTGCTAAACTGAAGTAGGTACAAATAAATAAATAAATAAAGCCCTTTGACTTAAATAGTAATTTATTATGCATGACTGAATGGATCTTGAATAAATATCTTCTCTCAAAGATATATATATCTACAACTAGGTATTTATGTGTGTACATACATAGAAGCCTTAATAGGTCGACCTCTGCCTGCACATCTGCATGCGGTAGCAGCAATTTTCCAGACTATGAAGTTCTTGTGGTGGGTTGATCCTGGCTGGATGCCAAGTGCCCACCAAAGCCGCTCTATCACTACCCTCATTAGCTGGACAGGGCAGAGAAAATATAACAAAAGACTCGTGGATCAAGATAAGGGCAGGGAGAGATCATTCAGCAATTACTGTCACGGGCAAAACAGACTTAATTTGGGGATGCCAATCAAATCAGAGTAGGGTAATGAGAAATAAAGTCAAATCTTGAAACACCTTCCCCCCACCCTTCCCTTCTTCCAGGGCTCAACTTCACTCCTGATTTTCTCTACCTCCTCCCCCTGAGCGGCGCAGTGGGACAGGGAAAGGGGGTTGTGGTCAGTTCATCACACATTGTCTCTGCTTCTCCTTCCTCCTTAGGGAGAGGAAACTCTGCCCCTGCTCCAGTGTAGGTTCCCTCCAATGGGAGACAGTCCTCCACAAACTTCTCCAACATGAGTCCTTCCCATGGGCTGCAGTTCTTCATGAACTGCTCCAGTCTGGGTCCCTGCCACGGGGTGCCGCCCTTCAGGAACAGGCTGCTCCAGCCTGGGTCCCCCACAGGGTCACAAGTCCTGCCAGAAAACCTGCTCCAGAGGGGGCTTCTCTCTCCATGGGGCCACAAATCTTGTCAGGAGTTTGCTCCAGCATGGGCTTCCCAGCAGGTAACAGCCTCCTTCAGGCACATCCACCTGCTCCAGTGTTAGAGTCCATATCTGCTCCACTGTGGAGCTCCATGGGCTGCAGGGGGACAGCCTGCCTCACCATGGTCTTCACCATGGGCTGCAGGAGAATCTCTGCTCTGTTGCCTGGAGCCCCTCCTCCCCCTCCCTGGCCTTGGTGTCTGTTGTTTCTCTCACATATTCTCACTCCTCTCTTCGGCTGCAATTGTTGTTGTGCAGGTTTTTTTCCGTCTTCTTAAATACGTTATCCTAGCGATGCTACCACCATCGCTGACTGGCCTGGCCTTGGCCAGCAGTGGGTCCATCTTGGAGCTGGCTGGCATTGGCTCTATCAGACACAGGGGAAGCTTCTAGCAACTTCTCACGGAAGCCACCCCTGCAGCCCCCCTGCTACCAAAACCTTGCCAGGCAAACCCAGTACAGTTCTCTAGGTGTATTTCAATGAATACAGGTAATTAGCTGTTGAATCTCATTAAAATGTCACACTGGTATTCTGAAGACTTCAAAATGGAATTTTGGTTCCATTCTAGTAATAACACTGGTCTGTTTAGTAAGTAATATTTTTAGGAAAGGACCTCAGGTTCTTATTGATGAAAAGAGCTCTAAAATGCCCAGTTATTACTATCACTTTAGCATCAGCAGGTAGAATCCATCCCACATAGATAAGAAGAACAAAAAGTATTAATTTACTCTGGAAACAAGTAGATTTGTCTGAATTCTCAGTCATTACTTTTGTGAAAGTAACATACCAAACAATTTCTATTCAAGAAACAGAGCAAAGAGGTGCATGAAATGTACATTTAAAGAAAACTCTGTTGAACTCACTTTACTTTCTATCACAAAGGTACGCCCTTCTAAAACATATTTCTTTGTACTAAATTAGCAACGTTACCCAAAGCTACCATTCTTACATAAGATATCACCTGAATCCTAAACTACTGAACTTAGCCTTTTGAGTAAATTCAATCAGGTTGTGTTACAGCAGATAAATTGTTCCAAAAAATATAGATTGTACTAAAACCCCAACATTCTTGGACACATACAGGAACAGAAAAACCTCAGTAGCTACCACTGTTATGTATAAATTTAGGAGCAATTTAAGAATTTAAAATACACCTTACTGAAAACCTTGATGGGTGTTGTGGTTTAACCCCAGCTGGCAAGTAACCACACAGCCGCTCGCTCACTCCCCGCTGGTGGGATGGGGGAGAGAATCAGACTAGGTGATCATTGTTGTTTGCCCCCCTGTGCTTTGGGCATGGATACAAATGGTTTGAAAATGACCAACCTTTCCACCACACCAGTGTAACCTCTGCTCACTTGTTTTTCAAAGCCTGTGTCATTTCCATGGCAGTGTGTTGGCACTGCCCATCCCAACCTATGGTTCTGGTTACACTTTGGCTTTCCTCCAGGCTGCGGCTGCCAAAATCACCCTCCCCACCCAGCTGGAAAAGGATTTGTGTCCAGCCAGATCAAGTCCCTGGTTTTCCTCGCTGCATGGCTTCATGGATGTTAGCTCTTATGGCTAATAGGGGTGGTGTCTGCCCTGCAGGATTGGTTTCTGACATGGCCTGAGAGAAGAGTAACAGTGCTAGGTTTGGCCTTGGGAGCAGAGTGGCAGAGGTTGCTTCTGGGACACGCTGTAGCTGTGCCCAATGCATGGCCACCAAGAGCAGGGACAGCCTCCTGGGCCTCCTGGGCACAGGGACTGCCTCGAGGTCAACACCCCAAAGGCCTTCCTCCAAAGGATGGTACGTGGAGGAACAGCAGGTGGAGCTGCGGGAGGCCTCATCACCCCCATGTCACAATGCCACTGTCCAGCAACACAACAGTTACAATGCCATGGAGCATTGTAAAGGATAAAAGGAGCACCCTCCTGTGTCCCACTACCAGTCTGCCTGGCTTTGTAGTTGGGACATAGCTGGCCCAGGGGCAGCCCAAAGACATGCGAGAGGAAGTCCTTGTGGAGCTGGTGATGAGGGAGGAAGATTGGAGGCTGGATGAGGTTGCTGGAGGTTCTCCGCTGCAAAGCCAGCTCCCAGCAGGGCCATTTTCAAAGTTCATCTGATGGACTGAAATCCTGCCTCAGCCTTTGGGGAACAGATGCCAACTCCTCAGGAGATGAGAAGCACCAACACCTGGAGGTGTCAGAGGCTACCAGGCCTTTTCAGCTGGATAGCAGTGGCAAGATCAAGGGACTGCCTTTTGAGGAGCACTTGAGGAGCTCTGCAGAGCTCACCGTCCTCATCCCCTGTGGAGCCAAGGGCATCAGCTGTAAGAAATGGGGTGCAGAGAAGTTGCAAGGGGTCCCAGTGCTTTGGAGCACCTATTGGTGTCCTGCCAGGCATGGGAAGGATTCTTGCCCCCAAGGTCAATCAGGCATTTTGCCACTCTTAGAAACCCCTAAGATGGCATCAGGTTGAGGAAAAATAGGGGTTGGGCATCTTCTGGGAGGCATGACCAGCCCGTGGGATGAGGAGGCAGGTCTTGCTCACATGCTCAGGAATAGCTGATCGCCAGCTCTTGGGTCAGGAAGAAATTTTTTCATGGAGCAAATTGGCACTGGTCCCCAAGGGGTTTTTGCCTTCCTCTGCAACACTGAGCACAGCCACTTGTCATGCCTCCTCGGGTCCATTTTGGCTAGGTTCTGGCCTACTGCTCTCACACCACCAAGGTACCACTTGTGTCCTGGCTCTCTCTGGCTCTCTTTCCCATTGCAATTTTGAAGCAGGAATGAGCTCTGGTCTCCCCCTGGTTCCATTTCTCCAGGTGTTTTTGCTTGTGCAAAACACTGTGCTTGGAAGGGCGCCAGGCTTGCTGCACCATCAGGAGCTTCCACTTTTCAGCTCTCCCTGCATGCAATACAAGCACAGGGCAGGCACAAGAGTGCTTTTCATGTATCACTGGCCAAGAAGCACAGCGGAGCAAGTTTTTGAAGGCAAAAAGTATGTTTGTCATCAATATCTGTCATACTTTTGAAAATACCCCACAGTACCACACACCTCTTTTTTTGTGTGTAGTTGGTCCTGATCCTCATTCTTCAAGTTCTTACTCTTCAGGAAACAGGGACTGCTTGGGCTGTATTCCTGCTGCTGTTTTCTGTAGCTCTGTGACTTGCCTTTGCCAGACTGCAAGGGGTATATTTTCAAGCTAAACTGAAGAATGCATCAGCCTGCTCCTGGCTACACATGTGCATTTTGTTAATGCCTGTGAGCATCATCTCTGAAATGGAGTAAACAAAACAAACCAAAATGAAACAAAATAAGATAAAATAAAATTTTCCACTTGTAACCTTTGTGATATGTGTCCTTGAAAGTGTTTTTGGAGCTGAAAACCCCCTGGTATTTCAAGCAAATAACAGTCTCATATGACTTATAGTGAGTGCAGGGAAATAGAATAGAACCGAACCGCACCAGAACCAGAACCGAACTGAACCGAAGCGAACCGAACCAAATAGAATAGAATAGAATAGAATAGAATAGAATAGAATAGAATAGAATAGAATAGAATAGAATAGAATAGAATAGTTATGCCTATAGTTATGCATGACAAGCTATGACTTCAGTCTGAGAGGTCCATCCAGGAGAGCAGCTATCTGCAGTGCAGGTCCCAGGCCCATCCAGCAGACAGGGTCAGAACAGCACACCTACAACATAGCTCAGTTGGGGACTGAAACATCCCTTATGTATCAACACTGTTTTCAGCACAAATCCAAAACATAACCACATACAAGCTACTATGAAGAAAATTAACTCTATCCCAGCCAAAACCAGCACAATGGGGAATGAAATGGCTGCTTGTTAATAGTATGTCCGTGAAAATATAAGTTCTTAATATTATTTTCATGTTGTACTGAAAGTGGTCAGAACACTTTCTCTAATGAATTCCATTTCTACTAGCGTTAATGGTATTTATAGTGAGAACTTTATTTGAGAGACAATTTGTATTTTTACTTGTGTCTTCATCAATTTTTCAGTCTTTTGTCAAGCTATTATAAATCATGCTGAAATTCTATTGTGTCAGTCTCTCAGGACAAAACTAGTGAGAAACAGACCTATCATCAAGCCAGAGAAGCGCCAGATGAAAACATACTTTTGGCCATTTTATTTGAGTTCTAGTTCTGTTTTTGTGTTGTTGTGGAAAAAAAAAAGCACATTCACTATCCTCTCTGGACCTCAGTATATAGAAAACTTAATGATTCAGCAACAGTTGCTCTTTTTGGCACATGCTGTCTTTGTACTGAATAGAGATGTTAGACGGGAGATTTTTTAAAAATTCACACTTTACACTGAAACGAAACTCTCATCATTCAAAAATGTCTATGGCAATAAGAAACTACAGTATGAAATGAACTCTGTGGCATCCAGTAGTTCAGAGATTAAGAAGCTGGTGGGATACATACAGGTTCAAAAGCCAGCCCAGCATGAAAGACAGCAAAGACCCATCTTCTATGAGAAAGTTAACAAAACATAATTATCCACTGTTGCAATTTTTTTCTCCTATGTTCATTAGAACTTTATGAATTCTTTCCCAAATAATTTTTTGTTGAAAGCTGAACGTTATACACGACTTTAGTTACTGTTTACCACAATTTTCTGTTGAAAATCTGTCTCATTCATCTTCTTAAATTTAAAATGATAATTGAATGACCTTTCATTAAAGATAAGTACATCAGTTATCTAATACAGGTGTACAACTATTTCTTCAGTATATATGTCTACAAAATTGGTGCAGAAAGCAATTAAAAAAATGGATGAGTCAGTGTAACATGACAGACAGAAGAGTTTCAATGAAGTCTTCATCTTTCTGATGTGTTAGATATGACATCTTCGAGAACTTCAAATCATTGTACCTTCTTTGGCAAAATGAGTTTATGATTGATGTTTTCTTTGGTAAACAGAATAATGCATTAAAAGGTTCAATACGTTTATAAACAGTGCTCAGGCTGAGATTATAGCAGTAAGGATGGCAGAATCCTCCTACATTTTTCATTAGATGTGTATTTAGCCATAACGATATACATTCCACTCAAATGCAATAGTTAGGCCTCTAACTAACATTTATATATCAGTATTAAAATATAGTAGCACATGCTTGACTATTGCTTTATGCAAGAATGTGTATATTTATAACAGGGGATATTCATTTTTTGCTTGTACTTCAAGATTAATTCATTTAGCACATACTATATATTTTCAATTTACTAATTTATACTTTATTTATTACATTAATACTATCATCAGTTATAATGACAGAGTATTAATTATTTTAAAAGTCCTTTAAAAGACTTACTAGAGAAAACACTTTTTCAACTTTTTTTAAAAAAACATTATTATATACAATATGGAAAATACCAGCTAGTTAGGGTCTAGCTTCCTTGCTGGAAGCATATTGATTTATACTGATTATCTAGTCAAGTTAAGTATCTTAACTAAACTAGTATGCTACCATTTTAATTTAAGGTTATACATTCCTTTGTATGTTTTGTAACCTTGCAGTAAGTAGTAACTAACAGATGAATATTGAGAATCTAGATTTTTATATATTCAATATGAGAATGTTACAGGACAAACATATGTACCTATGGTAAAAGAAACCTTATGAGTGTCATCTCAGATTGCAAAGTCTGTCAATTACAAAAGAGACTAAAAAACCACAGGGTACTATCCCTTTCTCTTAGTTATTGAAGAATAATTTTGAATTGAACAACTGATCAGGGAAATCACACTTACCTATGCTAACTGAATCCTCTATATAAAAAATAACATCTATGCAACACCTATGGTAGGTATTCTATGATATTAAAGAAGGACTGAATATAACTTACTAGTCCTTAGGAAAAGTTTTTAATTTTCTGTACACATTTTGCCCTGTTGAATTTTTTTCTGATGTGTAATACATTTTCATTCTGACAATTTTTCGTCATTTTCCTTTCCTTTTTAGCCATAACTGAGTTACGGTATGCAAAAATGTGTGAAATTTTCATGTGTGTTTTAAGACTCTTGAACATCCTAACTTGCTCCAGAAATGCTAGCTGAATTCTGAGTCTGTGTCTATAATCTATTTGAGTGAACACTATTGTCATGGAAATAATTGTTTCTGTGGCTTTGATTTCTTACACATATGGAGTAGCAAATTATTCAGTAATAGCCATCTCTCATTAAAATCTACACTTAGGAACTGCAAGTACTGGATAATTTGATTTTTTATTACATAGAAATGTTTTTAGTATTTTGCTATTTTAGAAAGCTCTCCCTAACAAGCATCAGTCTCACACTCGGGGAAAGAGATGCATAACTCTAAGCTTTACAATGTGGACTTCAGGCATTTAAACCAGAAGATTTTTCCTTACGTCCCTTGTGGAAGCCCTTTTCCTTTTTCTCCTCTTTTCCTTTAAGCCATTTGAAGATAATTTAGCACTGATGAAAAGATGCATTGTGATAGTCACGGAAAGTGAGTTTCTTCTATACTTAGAGCAAGTATACAAATGCACTAAAAATAACAAATTTTAAAGCAATGAATTTACCCAATAAATTCACAGAATCACAGAATCACTAGGTTGGAAAGGACCTTCAAGATCATCAACTCCAACCATTAATCTAGTGCCACCATGTCCCCTAAACCATGTCCTGAAGTGCCACATCCACACGTTTTTTGAACACTTCCAGAGATGGCAACTCCACCACCTCCCTGGGCAGCCTGTTAATGCCTGAACACCCTCTCGATCAAGAAATTTTTCCTCATATCCAATCTAAACCTCCCCTGGCACAAATTGAGGCCATTTCCTCTCGTCCTATCACTGGTTACTTGGGAGAAGAGACCAACACCCTCGTTGCCACAACCCCCTTTCGGGTAGTTGTAAAGAGCGATAAGGTCTCCCCTCAGCCTCCTCTTCTCCAGGCTAAATAACACCAGTTCCCTCAGCCGCTCCTCATAAGACTTGTGCTCCAGATCCCTCACCAGCTTCATTGCCTTTCTCTGGACACACTCCAGCACCTCAACATCCTTCTTGTAGTGAGGGGCCCAAAACTGAACACAGGATTCAAGGTGCGGCCTCACCAGTGCCGAGTACAGGGGCACGATCACTTCCCTCCTCCTGCTGGCCACACTCTTTCTGATATAGGCCAGGATCATATGTCACTGTTTAATGACTTATCTGATGCTTATTTAAAGTTTCCCTTTTCTTCTTGCTTTTTTCCCAAGTATGGAAGTAAAAAGATCCCTCATTAATTAGACTCCACAGGTCCTAATATTTATGCTTCTAACAACATGTACTTCAAATCCGCTGAGGAATTTACAGTCCCTTATAATTTGACATTTCCTTTCAACTTTCTGCTAAAACAGCCATCATACTTGCTAGATTCACACCAGTAGAACCTTCAGAAATATTGATAATATTTGCAACCAATCCAAAACTTCCTCAAAATGTATGTCTTTGGTTCTTCTTTCCCATCCTAACCCAGAAGAGAAAATTCTGCATTTTTCTTGCTGTGGTCTTTCTACATTTTGCTGAGCATCACTATCAGATACAAAAGGCTTTGTATGGATTCATTAAGGGGCAAAAAGCTGTTCCAGTTCTAAATTGGAGGGCAAGAAATGATTGTGGAAAGATACAACAGAGGAGTGAAATAATCATTCTTCGTTCTACAAGGTGATACAAAGCCAGTCCATGATTACTCTCTGTTGCCCTAAAGTTGAAACAGAGGATAGATACACCCTAAACTGCATCCCTAACATAACCTTTTCAATGCCGTCCCCATAATCATGGAAAAAGTTAATTTGAGTGAACACTCAAAAGTTAATGAATTCCTTGCTCAAAGGCAAACAAGGATCAAACCGAGTGACGAAATCATTAACAAACCAAACCCTTCCTCTGGAATTAAATCTCACCTTCAGCTTCTTCTGGAAAATAGTACAGGTAGCAGAAGTATATGTACTGCTCAGTGAATACTGTAACAAGTTACTGTAATTTTTCTGTGATACAGATCTCTTATTTTCATCACATGAATTTATTAAACTCTTTTCTTACATATTTTGTCTGTGTTCTCTCTATCCTATTCTCTATCCTCTGCATGAGTGCTGTACACCACGTGAAGGGCAGCAACTGGAGAAGAGGTTGTGGGTCACAGCGCCCAGAGGCGTGTGTCCCAGCAACTGCAGAGACCTGACTGTGTTTGTCTTTCCCCAGTGAATTTAATCCTAAACGTGTGTGTGCATGTGTCGTTTCTTAGCAAACCTCAGGCTGGACTAGCCGGCAAGTAGGAGACCTGCATGGAAAGGCACAAGGTCTCATCCGGGGGGTGGGTGAGGGCCCCACTGTGCAGGAACAGAACAGCTATTAGGCGGATTTAGGACTTGTGCTAATGTATGAGGGATATGTGACTGTGTGGGTGCAAGGTCATTGTGAGACAAGTGTGCAAGTGCACACATCTGTTTGCTAGTGAACATCAAGCTGGACTAACTGGTGAGGAGGAGACCTGCATGCTGGGTAAGGGGCCCAGGGTCCAGCCATGGGCATTAGATGGACTGAGAGGCCACACTGATATTTGAGGGATCTGTGACTGTGTGTATGTTTGTGAATCTACAGAGTGAGGGTAGATTCAGTTCTGATCAACCAGAGAGGAGGAGCAGGACTGGGCTGCTTTACGTGAGTACTGTTGGTGTTCATGGGGCTGCTGCTAAAGACAGCACCCTGTCCATGCCGGTCTGTGTTGTCAGCCATGTTAGTCCTCTGTGTGTGTGTGCACACACGCACGCTGCAAGCAGGAACAGCAGCAGCAGCTTCCATGGGAGCAGGATGGAGAGACCCCTGGGTTCCTGGCTGGGCTTCAGCAACTGCAAAGAAGAAACCCTGATCCTGGAATCCACAGGTTTCAGCAAGTCATAACTTCCTCAACATTTTCACTTTTACTACCTCTGAATTAGATAAGCTAGTTTTGATTTGATTCGCTTTGAACAGCTTTTACACATATCCATTAAAAACACAAAACAACATTATTTTCAGCTGTTTGACTCATATCTTTTTCACAGGAACACAGCATCTGATGTACAAGATCAGAGATCCATTTAATCTGATTTTCAAACACTTTGTGCAATGCTAGGTGTTTCAGTAAGATGCTATGAAAGCTGTCATGTTGAATGGTTCTGTTAACAAAATCCTCATTTTAGAAATTATTAAATTATGGATCTAGGATTCTCTGAGGACTAGTGAGAATAGAGAACTCTGAATTAAGCATGGGACAAGAAGAGTGTCCTTCTGAGTAAGCAAGTATCCACAAGTTGAACAGCTGCTGCTTCAATGAATATTGCCAGCAAAAAAGAGAGTTTCCATGTCCTTTCTGACAGCACGGGGAAGAGGTGATAGCAGCGATGAGGAGTCTGCTAGTCCGGATGAGAAAGCAAGAGAAGGGGACAGCCTCAGACGTGAAAGGATACAGAGATGGAAGCAGTATCTGCAGAAGATGAAGTGCCTGAAGGGACAAAGCATAGTGCTCCTTCTCTTATGGTCAGTGCTTTAACATTCAACTTTTAGGCTCTAGCAATTGAATATGTATGTATCAGTTAATTCAGAGATTGTTGTGATAAAGTGTTCAGAAGACTGACAAATCAAGCCAGTTTTAAGCTTTAAAACAAAACTTTATTAAATTTATTCATCAACATAATTTGTGCTAATAATTAATTTTTGCGTGTTACCGATCATCCTCACTACACATACAAAACTTCCCGTCAGTAACATTAATATGCTACACTAGTTCTGAGTACATAACAACCTGGAGCTCATGACACCATTGGTTATGGTCCTTCGTGGTTCTCAGTTACTGAGATGATCAAGCCTGAGAGATTTTGATGAGAGAATTCAGAACTGAAGGGGGTTTGTTTTCTTTCTTCTCCATATTTCTACCTTGTTTGATGTTTTCATGTTATTTGGTCTTCCCAAGGGGAAGCAGGGCTCTCACCTGCTCCCAGTACTGCTTATATTGCTTTTTTTTCTTATCTTGTAAGTCATGCATGCAACTACACACATCTTTGTCCCTTTGATTATCACGTTCGTCACATACTTTGTGAAGTGCTTATGCATTGTGTCTAGTTCTGCCATCATAGCATTACAAAATACATAAGTATTGATCCTAGTTACATTATTTTAATACCCTTATATTTGGGTTCAAAGCAAGTTAACACTGATCAGAGCACTTGTAGTTTCTAGTTGACATAGGCCTCTGCTTTGGCTACAAGGTATATGGCACTAAGAGAAGTTATTTAAGCCCTAAGTTCGAAGTCTTAGCTCCAGAAAAAATTATTTCGGCATTCAGTAATCAGATGGACAACAGCCAGCTTTCTGAGTACAGTTTCCTGAATTAGCAAATAAAGAATGACGAAGAAATGTGTCAGGAGTTTACACACCTGATTCTCAGCTAAAAGGAAATTATTTTATTATATGAGGATTATCAGCCTAGAATTTGTTCCTGGACCTTGGTTCTCAAATAATCTTTAAGAAACACAGCTGACTCTTTTATTCCAAAAGATGCCTAGAAGAAATTGTGCTCTCAGGAGCAGACAGCTTACGAGGATTTGAGAGTCAGACTGATGCTCAGTGTAGGTGACATACTACCTGGAAAGTATGGACATGGATCAAAGGACAAAAAGATGCTTCACCCCCTTGAGAAAGGCTCATGAATAAGCATTCAATGATTAATACATTCTGTCAGCAGAATAGAAACATGTGTCTAGTCCCAGTAAGCATGATACAAAAACCTTACTAAACAGCCATTACAGAAAGTAAAATTTAGTAACTTCCAACTTCTTTGCTGTATTCAGAAATATTTTCTCATCTCTAATTTTTTTTTCTACTCTGTATTCACCCTGTTTCCCCTAAATTCTATATGTAATGATGTGAGAAGAGATGGATGTAAGGGCCATTATAAACTGTTAATATGAAATGGCATCAATGGTCTTTAGATAAAAAATATCTATATACAGCAGCTGAGGAAAATTTCTAAAGAGGTGTATTTTCCTCTATATGTAATCAATTTTGGTAACATTTTCATGTTAAATAAATATTTGGAGTGGAATGGAATGGAATGGAATGGAATGGAATGGAATGGAATGGAATGGAATGGAATGGAATAGAACAGAACAGTTCAGCTGGAAGGGATCTACAACAATCAGCTACTCCAACTACCTGACCACTTCAGGGATGACCAAAGGTTAAAGCATAGCATTAAGTGCATTGTCCGAATGCTTCTTAAACACTGACAGGCATGGTGCATCAATCACCTCTCTAGGAAGACTGTTCCAGTGTTTGGCCACCCTCTTGGTAAAGAAATGCTTCCCGATGTCAAATCTGGACCTCCCCTGGCACAGTTTTGAACCGTTCACCTGCATCCTGTCCCTGGATCCCAGGCAGAAGAGGTCAGCACCTCCCTCTCCACTTCTCCTCCTCAGACAGCTGTAGAGAGCAATAAGGTTGCCCCTCAGCGTCCTTGTTTCTAAACTAGACAAACCCAAAGTCCTTACCCACTCCTCAGAGGACATTCCTGCCAGTCCTGTCACCAGCTTTGTTGCTTTCCTCTGGATGCATTCCAGTACCTTAACATCCTTCTTAAATTGTGGGGCTCAGAACAGCACACAATATTCCTGGTGAGGCCAAACTAGCACTGAATACAGTGACATAATCACCTCTTTTGACCGGCTGGTTATGCTGTGTTTGATGCACCACAGATGCGGTTTGCCCTCTCGGCTGCTGGAGCACACTGCTGACTCACGCTAAGCCTGCTCCCGACCGGCACCCCCAGATCGCTTTCTGCAGGGCTGCTCTCCAGACACTCCTCTCCCAGTTTATACTTGTGCCTGGCATTACTCTGTCCGAGGTGCAGGATCTGGCATTTGTTCTTGTTAAACTTCATGCCACTGGTGATTGCCCAGTGCTCCAATCTATCTAGGTCCTGCTGCAAGGCATCTTGTCCCTGAAGAGAGTTAACAAACACCTCCCAGTTTGGTTTCATCAGCAAAATTGTTAATGGTGCATTCAACTCCGTCATCCAGATAGTTCATAAATATATTGAATACAAGTGGGCCTAGAATTGAACCCTGAGGAACACTGCTGGTGTAACCGTAACCCAGTTCACTATAATCCTTTGAGCCCTGCCGTTAAGCCACTTCTTCACCCAGCACACCATGGATCCTCTCATCCCACAGCTGGACAAATTGTCCAGAAGGATGCTGTGATGGACAGTATTAAAAGCCTGACTAAAATCCAGAAAAACTACATGCACTGCCTTACCTCCACCCACTAGGTGGGTGACTTTTAAATGCCTTTCAAGACCCTTTAATGAGGGTCTTCCCTCATGCCCTTTTTGTAGATTGGAATAACATTGCCTAGCTTGCAGTCAGCAGGCATCTCCCCAGACTGCCAAGACCTTTGGTAGGTAACTGAGAAGGGTCCTGCCATAACATCCTCTAGCTCCTTCAGTACTCTGCGATGAATCCCACCATGCCGCATGGACTTACAGGCATTCAAATGATACAACTAGTCCCTTACAATTTCAGTGTCCACCAGTGGAAAGTCACTGTTCCTGCAGTTGTGGTCCTCTAACTCGGAGGACCAGGCAGCCCAAGGCTTGTCAGTATTATTAAAGACTGAGGAAAAAATAATAATTAATGCCTCCACCTTTTCTTCATCCCTATTTTTCAGGTGATTGTCAAGTATCAATCCAACATTTCCCTTAGACCTCCTCTTGCTATTAGCATGCTTTAAAAAGAGTTTCTTGTTATCTGAAGCAACACTGGCTAGTTTCAACTCTAACTGAGCCTTGACCTTTCATGTTTTCTCCCTGCATATGTAAACTATAACTCTGTACTCTTTCTGCAAAGCCTGATCTTGCTTACAGAGATCATACAGTTTCTTTTCCCTCTTGAGCTGCACGAGGAGTTCCCTGTTCAGCCAAGCTGGTCTTCTATCCCACCTGCTTACTTTATTAGACTGTGGATTAATTATATTGAAAAAATATAGACAGTTCATTTAGTATATCTTTTATTTTGTTATTTATTTTCCATCTTATTCTAGACATATTCCAGTATTTTACTCCGATGAAACAAAATTAATTATTTTGAGTAGCCTCTCAAATATTCAACATTATTTCCAACATATTTTCTTGAAATAACTTTGAAATATCCACAATTAAATTGAACTTGCTACATTTAATAATTATAGAGCTACTAATGGTTCTTTTACATTCACCTGAGTTTATTGTCAATTTTTCAACATATTCAATATTCAAGGATCTCATTATTTTCTTTACTTGTAACCCTTCAATATTTCTAGTGCAAATTTTATTTCTCATTTAGTATAAAATATTTTGAGACCACTTGTTTTATCTCTAAAATACTTTTGCTAGAGGCTTTTAGGATTTCAGAGAAGAAACTGCTTGCTTAGAAATGAAACAATTTTCTTAAAAAGACAAATGGACTGAGATGCATATAGTCATACATTCAATAGGACAATACACTACAGTCCATTTTTCTTTGTTTCTATAATAATGACATACACATATATGGATAGACACTATACCTGAAATAAAAAATGCAACTGACTGCTGTTTCAGAAAGGTAGCTAACACCTTCATAGGAAACTGGAAACCCTAAAGCAGTGAAAATACGTCAGAAGAAAAAAATCAGAGGAACTCGATGATGGAAGTTTTTTATATGTCATAAATTGGCATAGTATGTAAAATAAATAGTGCCGCTGGATATTAATACTATAATTTCTATTTATTGAAGTACTTACTTTTACTAGCTGAAATTGGAGGACTTAAAACAATAGTTCACCTGGTCCATTCATGAGATGGGTAATGTTATACATTCTGTATTTTCATGCAAAAACAACAATCACAGAACAACTCTAGAATCAAAAATGTTGTAAATATCATGCCAACAAATGTTGCTATCCATCAAAACAATAAATAGGTAAGAAGTAGCACATTCAAGAGCATCAAACTAAGTAAACTATAGATAAATAGTGCTGAAAAATGTAGCCCACCATATGAAATGCAGACAAGGACCAGCAAACTCTCAGCAAGTGACTGGTCCTCTTATCTCTCCATTTTTGCACATTTGTTCCTCCTCAAACCATCTTTATGCCTCTGTTTTCCCACCTTTGGTTTCTCCCCTAAACATCCCACAATAAGTCTCACACAATCCCAGCGTGCTCTTCCGGTACATCCCATAAGGAGCGCTGCCCCGCAGGGCAGGGACCCCCAAGTCTGTGCAGCGCCCCAGAGAACCGCCCGCAGGGACTGATGGTGCTCGGTATCACCTGTGACAGCTCTGGGAGGGTCAGGGCAGGGGCTCGTGCTCCTGTGCTCCTCTGTGTGGGGGGGCGGGTGGTGGAGGTGGGCTTTTTATCACATACCCTAACACAGGTCAGCTCAGATCTGCATTTCAAGCTGCATAATAATTATAGGATCACCACATCACACTCATTACTTTTAGCTCATTGTATTGGGTTTGCACAGCAAGTTTGCTAGCGGAGGGGCTGCACGGGTGGCTTCTGTGAGAAGCTGCTCGAAGCTTCCCCTGTGTCTTACAGAGCCAGTGCAGCCGGCTCCAATACAGACCCACCGTTGGCCAAGGCCAAACCCCTAAGCAATAGTGGTAGTGTCTCTGGGATCACAGATTTAAGGAGAAAAAAAGGCACAGCAATTGCAGCCTGAGAGAGGAGTGAGAATATGTGAGAGAAACAGCTCTGCAGACACCAAAGTCAGTGAAGAAGGAGGGGAACGAGGGGCTCCAGGTGACAGAGCAGAGATTCCCCTGCAGGCCGTGGTGAAGACCATGGTGAGGCCGGCTGTCCCCCTGCAGCCCATGGAGCTCCATGGAGGAGCAGATATCCACCTGCAGCCTGTGGAGAACCCCATGCTGGAGCAGGTGGATGTGTCTGAAGGAGGCTGTGACCCTGTGGGAAGCCCACACTGGAGCTGGCTCCTGGCAGGGCCTGTGGACCTGTGGAGAGAGGATATCAATGTTGGAGCAGGTTTGCTGGCAGGACTTGTGACCCCGCGGGGGCCCCGAGCTGGAGCAGCCTGTTCCTGAAGGACAGCACCTGTGGAGGGATCGAGGCTGGAACAGTTTGTGAAGAACTGCAGCCCGTGGGAAGAACTCATGGAGTTCATGGAGGACTGTATCCTGTGGGAGGGACCCCACACTGGAGCAGGGGCAGAGTGTGAGGAGTCCTCCCCCTGAGGAGGAAGGAGCGGCAGAGACAACATGTGATGAACTGACCACAACCCCCATTCCCCGTCCCCCTGCGCCGCTCAGGGGGAGGAGGTAGAGAAAATCAGGAATGAAGTTGAGCCCTGGAAGAAGGGAAGGGTGGGGGGAAGGTGTTTCAAGATTTGACTCTATTTCTCATTACCCTACTCTGATTTGATTGGCATCCCCAAATTAAGTCTGTTTTGCCCGTGACAGTAATTGCTGAATGATCTCTCCCTGTCCTTAGCTTGACCCACAAGCTTTTTGTTACATTTTCTCTCCCCTGTCCAGCTGAGAAGGGGTGATAGAGCAGCTTTGGTGGATACCTGGCATACAGCCAGGCTCAGCCCACCACACTCATCATTCTCCAAGTGATACATGATGCCCCTACAAAGAAGCAAGTGACAGAGCTGGCTGTGAAATGCTATTCAAAGTCAGCACCGATATACTCTTTGCTGTAATTCTGCACTTGGCTAAACAGGGGAAGGGATTCAAACATTATAAATCATTTGAGAGTGGAGTACAGAGCAAAATAGATAGGAAAAGGGTCTAGCTGTGTTCACGCATACCAAATATCTAGCTGAAACAAAATAGCCTGGAAGTAGTCCAATAATCTTTCCCACTCACTTTCTTGAAACCCCCCCCAGCTTCCAATCAATGTCTAACATTAAATAATACAAACAAAAGTCTGAAATATTTTACTAGGCTACCTTGAACACTCTCAGATGAATTAATAATGAAGTCATGAATCAAAATTAAATCTCAGCTGTGGTATTTGTGTTCATCAGATATATTTGAGTTCCATTTTTGCCTGTATTTTCTTCAAGAGTAAAAATTGCAAAAAGTTGCCACAAAAATTTCCTAACCTATCAGTGCCTTTATAACTTCAGCATATGGCATTTAAAAGCCATCAGTATACTTCAGTTGCGTATCCAGAAATAAGTCTCTAAACCAGGTTATCAATTCTGTCTGCAATGTCAACAGTCTCTATACTCTTCAAGTGTTTATTAAAAGTGTTTATATGGTAGGCAGATAGAACACCAGTCTTCTTTCTAGGTATGTATTACTTAGATGTTCATTATATAATATGCAATCTGAAATTAAAGTTACCAATATTTCACAGGTTTAGTTTTCTATAGCTCTGTGCACAGAATTCCTGTTCAAGCCAAGGAGAATCCTTCATGCAGAATAACAGCAAAACAAAGGCCTTCTAGATTTGTTCTCCTGCAGATGCCAGAGGATTGTAACTCCTGTAAGTATCATCAAGAATAATTAATTATTAATTTTATATCTACAGTGCTTATCTTCCCTAACATGCCAAGAACCACACAAAGACATTAAAAACATTAAACATTAAACAATGCAACAGATAATACAGATAAAAAACAGTCACATAAATAATTAAAACAAAATATGAGATGCAGTAGCAACCTTTTTTCTATAAAGTCTTCTTTTCACCCCCTGGGTAACAAACAGAAGTTTACTGAGAAAATCTACGCTCACCAGTGAGAACACAGTTCATATTTGCTTGATGAAGAATGATAGTACATACATTGCATCTGATTATCACTGAATGACAGTTAAATAACTGACATGCTTAATATACCTTTATTATGTCTCAGTGTAATGCAAACAGGAAAGTAGAATCTGGAAGGATGTCTTAATATCCCTGCAGCAGCTCACCCGCTTTCCTACCCTCACAATCCACTAAAACTGAAATATTTTTTATTCCTGTTTCAGCTCCTCACCACCCTTTCCTGATTTCTTTTCCTTTACATACTGCAGTAGTACTACTATGACAGAAGGATAATATTTGATGCAATTCTAGACATTTGTCTTTTGTTTATTACTTCAGCGACAAAGCATAGCAATTTCCTACCACACTGTTTTCCCCCCAGTATTTACCCTTTCACTTTTGTTCTGCTGACACTGCATGCAGCCATTCCCTATTAGGGCATTTCCCCTTCTTATGTCCATGGCATCCAGAACTCCAGGTGATAATCTGTCTTTAAGTATATACTAAAAAGTTGTGTTTGTTGCAAAAATCACATTAAATATCTCTTCTAAACGTTCACCATTCAAGCATCCCTTTAGCAAGCTTTCACTGCACAATGTTGCACATGCATGAACTTGTTGGGAGCTACTTATATATCTCATCAAAGCAGTGCATTGAGCGGAATAAACAACAGTGTCTTTGGTCATCGATCAAAGGTCCTAAACTGACAGATCTAAGGGGTACTACAGCTAGTGTAAAAATAGCAATTTGAACGTATGCCACTCAATTACTAAGGACAGGGGAATCATGATCTAAATTCTGCCCAAGCTGACTGCCTAGTACATCTTAGTGAGCCTGGCATGCCATGCACATGCCATGTAAAAAGTCATTCTGCCTGTGTAAAGTCAGACACTCCTAGTTTTCACACACCCTTTAGGATTTCCAAATCATCAAACTGAAAGATGGGAGAACATTACAGTGGTGACAGCTTCTGCTGAGAATGTCAGTTGTCTAAATCCCAGACAAACACAACTACACACCAAGAACATTTTGACTGATCATGACTGATACAATAAAATAAATTTAATCACTAAGATATGCAAATCTGGTAGCAGTAGACCAAAATTAATTCCTTGAATTCCACTTGAAAACTGAATGTTAGATAGTACAGTATCTAAATCAAGAAATGCTGCATAAAATAGAATTGCATTCTCTCTCATCTCCAAACACATTTCAGATGTGGCCTCTAGCAGAATGCAAAGAACATTTAATAAGGAGATAACAAAATCACAGCTAATTGTGATAATGAAACATATGATCTTTGTCTCCCTATGAATAGAGCATCTGGAAGGCATATTCCTTTTTTTCTTTATTTAGGGGAGTGAGTACTCTTGAATATTGCTGCTATTCGTTTTTCTTGAACAGAGATATTTTGTGCTCAAGGCAGCTTAGAACCTGATTTATGAAAATTTAAGTTAAAAAATAGTCAAGAGGAGACAGGTATTATGGCACCTTTCCCTTCCAGCTATTTGCATTGCAGTATTTGCTTTAGTGCATCTTTGTTCAGGTTCAGTATGATCTTCATACTACAGCTGTATCCTGTAATGTGAATATGTGGCAGTAACATCAGCACATGGGAGCACCCCAAAATTTGAGGAATGATCCCCGCCTCACTCTTTGCCATCCAAATCTCATTAACTGTTTCACACCAGTAAAACTATTCTACTCTAAGTAAATAGAGTAAGGAATGAAGTGCCACCTACCTGGGGATGGCACAATGGTGTCCTCCTCTTTGTGACCTCCCCAGAAGGACTCCAGCACATGTTGAAAAGCATAAGTGAGAAAATGGAAGTTTGGGAGTATATTTGTAACACTCTCCTACTATTTTCAAGGTAAGAGAAGAATGTCAGGGCTCACTGACAGATGAGCAGGCAGTTCAGGGTCACGGTTAGGTCTAAAAATCATATCTGGGTTTGTAACAAGATGGACTAAGTTATGGGAATTCAGAAAATTCTACATTCTGCATTAGGTCAGGATGTTTAAAATAATAATGTGATATGAGTGAATGAGATTTGTATACTAAGTCAAATACACATTTTTAAATATCACTGCCTATATGTTTTACACATGCCTACATATGCTGTCTGTGCTTGCAAGCAATTGTGTATCGTATTATTCAGACTGTTATTTGTTATGGAAGACCCCTCTGCATTTTTTAAAGCAAAGCAATCAGTCTATCTACAATTAGAGTGAAGTTACCCGGGGACAAAATGTGGGAGTTATTTAACAAAATACAGACACCTTACACAAAAGTATGAGACAGTGAATGAAGAATGACAAATGCAGTTGAAAACGTAGGAGGAATTTCTAATGTAATTATCAAAACTTAAATTTGATCTGCCTTGGCAAAGTGAACAGGGAACTGTGAAACAGGGAAGTGCGAATACCAATGGTAGTACATCATTCCATAGAACTATTTCGGTGTGTTTATTTCTTGGAGATTCTGAGGCTAGAGTGCCTGCTTACAGATACTATAACTAAGGCATCACAGCATAGTTTACCTTATGAAGCATCCAACAATAATAGCATGAAGGAGCACCATCACTGCCAGGTCTCTGATACACGTTTTTCACTAGCAATGCTGATACTCATGTGCCTGACAGGTCAGACATTTAAGTATCTGCCCATTTCTGATTTCAGCACATTTTAAAATTCTCGGGAGTATTTAATCATAGTGATTGACTTAATGGTCCTTGCCAAGTCATTTTCATCCTTGACTGGCACCCAAATGATCAATAAGCTTGACCATGCCAAAAGAGGGGAAAAAGAGAGAAAGAAGGAGAGAGAAGAAACAGAAAAAAGAGGGCAAGAAAGAGAAAGAATGAGGGAGAGAAAGGGAAAGAAAGAAAAACACAAAGGGAGGAAGAAAAACAGAGTGAAAGCAAAAGAAAGAAAGGGAAAGAGAAGGGAAGAGAAGGTGAGGAAGAAAGAAAGGAAGGAAGGAAGGAGGGAAGGAAGGAAAGAAGGGAGGGAAGGAGAGAAAAGTAGGAGGGAGGCGGGTAGCACTATATGAATATAAAAAGTAGAGTATAATCTACAGCTTGAACCCGGAATCACTCAAAGGGTTATGAGGTGCTAGTATTTAACAACAAAACAACGATAAAAATGCAACATCACAATGTTTGAGGCTTGGGGTGGGGGTGTTCTATAAAGAAATTCAAATCAATCCCTATCATTACTACTATCAAATATGCCTAAAATTTGCCTTAGTAGCTGAAGTACTATTTTTAAAATGCATCGAAATTACGTGGAAACCTAAGGGTCTTTGAAAATTAGTAGGAATTTCACCACAAAAAAATTCCTTGGGCATCCCATTTTTAACTGTAAGCATTTCTTCATTGACATTTAACATCTAACTGATGAGCCAAAATTTCATTTTCAAAAGTAATACAGATAAATCACAGCGTAAATCTTACTGGATGTTAAACAGACATGACTTCTAACAGCATCAAAATAAGCCTCCTAAATAAGTTAGGCATTGAAGTATCGAACAATGCGCGGCATGAATTAGAAATAATAAGTCTAAGTCTCCAATATCTATTTCTTATCCTCTATAAGTGATAAATTATTTACCCCAAGGAGATTTGAGTTCCAGAGCTGGAAAGTGTTCTTGGGGGAATAAGGACAGAACTTTATTCCAAGCACTTAAGAAAAGCCGAATACTAGGAGTGAGGCCATTTGTGCTATTCTGAAAGCACAAGTCTCCCTTCATTTTTGAAATGCTCTTGGGATAAATGAAATAAATGTAAATCTTAAAGGGAGATGCAGTGGAATTTTTTTAACGAATTATGTGGGCACTCCGAACAGAGTGGTTTTCACCTATCCCACAATACCTAAAGCAGGGATGACTGAAATTTTGTCAAAAAGTTGATTCTAATGTGGCACTGCCCTTAACACCAGCACAGGGCTCATATCGCTTGTGAGATCACATTCTAGAACCACTGCAGAGGAAGCGAACAAGCCCACCAAGTTTCAATTACAACAGTCACTCTCCAAGACTTATGTGTCTGCAAGAGAGGGCTGTAGACAGTACGCAAGGCTGTGAAATATATACCTTTGCTTCTAGCTGGTAAACAAACCTGTATGGATCCTATGGGGCCGGTTAGTGTCAGCACTTAAGATATTCTTTCCTTGTGCCAGCTACATGCAGTCTTACAGCTACAAAGACGAGCTCAGTCAGCCACATGCAGAGCCACACTCTGCTAAATGCTGTTGGCCTCACTAAAACAGGGCACAGTTGTAGGTAAAGGTGAAAGGCAGGCACATACTGCTCACCCCTACACCCGCATGGGAGCAGACTCATAGCCACACAATCTTCCCCTTTCGCACTGTGCTTTGGGAGTAAATGATGAATCATTACCTTTCCAGATTCCTTCAATACTATTTTCTATGATATTGTGGTACCACTGCATATATATATAATTATATATACATATGTTCATACAAATTCACACATGCACCTACACATACATAGAAAGCCTCACATCACATCCACACCCCACCTGAAAACAGTTCCTAACCAGGACACGCCTTTCCACACATACACTCTGTGCACATACAAAAACCGGGCACCCTGTTCCACATAGGGAAACACAAAACCCTGTGCAGACACGCATGCAAAGATCCACGCTTCGTGATTGCCTGCCTGCCAAAATTTCCCAGCTCACACACTCGTGTACATTGGCACTTCATTTCAGATTATACCCATGCACTCGCACACGTGCACGTGCGCACACATGCACGTGCGCACATATACACCATATGCACATCCACATAAAAATGTACACATGCAAACCTATATGAACACATACACACACTTGTGCAAGACAAAAGCATGTGCACAGAGGCACACACATGTTGACGTGTAAGAACACATATGCACACACACACAAAATACACGTACAGAGAGATGCACAGAAACAGATCCATGCACACTCACACACACATGCACACACATGTACACACAAAAAACATGCACACACACATGCAGAATCACAGAAGCACACAGATGCACACACAGACACATGCAGTCGTATACACACGCACACACACAGGCGCACACACAGAAATACACATGCACACACTGACACACACAATCACGCTGCACACATGCACATGTGCACCCATGTTCCACATGAAAGCACATATATGCACGCAAACACATGCACACACAGGCACACACGTGCACAGACATGCATGCACGTGCACTCACAGGCGCAAACACACATGCACCCAAACACACATTCACCCACACAAAAAGCGCACAACGCATGCACTGACACAAGCAGGCCCTCACAGACGCACAGGCACCGCGGGGACAGTTACGCACAGCTGCACACGCATGTACGCGCACACACACTTACGCACGAAAATGCACCACCCACCCCCGCACACACACCTGGAACAAACACCTCCGCACACCCACCCACATGCACACCCCCCGCACCGCAGGCGTTCCTTGCCCGCCCCCTCCGGCCGCTTGCCCCAGCGGAGGGAACCGCCGCCCCGCGCACCTTGCGCGGTAGTTGCCTCGGGCAGAGGACGGGAAGCCGAAAGCGCGGATCCCGACCCCCACAAGGCGGGGTCGATGCCAGTTTCCGCAGCCCCGGCCGGCAGCTCCCTTTTCCCCTTAGGCGAGGCTCTCCCCGCGCAGTTCCGCGCAGCGCAGCGCCCCCCCCGCCCACGCGGAGCGGCGCGGCCCCGGCGGCGCGGCGGCGCGGCCGCTAGGTGGCGCCAGCGCTCTTCCTTGCGGCGCCGCGGCCGCCCCGCCCCCGCCCCACGCGCGGCCCGGCCCGCCGGGAGCTGCCGCCCCGCCCGCGGCGCGGCGCTGCGCGGCGCTGCACGGGGCTGCCGTCCCCCCGGCCCGCGGTGGCAAAGAGCCCCCTCAGCTGCTGGCGCGGCTGTGGCCGCGCTCTTCGGGTAGCGGGGTTGTGCCCGCCGCGCTCCTGCCCGCGGAGACGGGCCTGTAATTAATGCCCCCGCGCAGAGCAATTAGCCTGCAAGCCCCCCTCGGAGACGCACATGCTCCCGTGTGAGGTGTGTGCCCCGAGGCGCGCGTGTGTGTGAGTGTGTGCGGGTGGTGACGATGGCAGCCCCGAGCACCGCACGTGAATTCTTAATAACGAGGCACTGACTTTTTGCGAGCGGCGGCGGGATGGATGTGCCCCGCCGTTATTAGCTGCCGGAGGCTCCTCCGGGAGGCTGTGCAGACCTCGGCACTGTATTATTTCCCAAGCCGATTTCCTAGGCAGAACTGATCCTCTTGGGGGAGCAGGGGGGCGGGGGGAGAATCTCAATTGCAAATAGTGCTTGGAGTTTATTCGAGAGAGTGTCTGAGCTTTAAGACGCTCTTCCGTGGCTCCTGGTGGATGCTGTAACGAGCCAGGATTGTGGTGGGTTTCAGCTGTGCAAGGACTTGGGGTAGCGAGGGGGTGGGGGGAAGGAAAAGACACGATCGAGAGTAGCTGAGACTTTGTGCCCCCGTTGGAGAGATGGTTGAGTCCTCGTCAAGGTTGCTGTGGTATCCCAGAAACACCATTCACTCCGAGCTGTGACCGCGCACCATCAACAGCAACAACTCCGCTGCGCCTGGCCAAGGAACAGGAATTAGGAGCTCTCAAGAATAATATGAAAGGGATCTGCAGAGGGGAAATCCGTGCAAAGGAATCGAAATTAGCAGACTTTTGGGAAAGGGGATGTACTAAATGTGGCCGGCTGGACTTCATCCTGGTGAAGAAAATGGAGATTAAAAGTGGATTTACATTTTGGAACCTCGTCTTTTTATTGATGGTTTCGTGTGTGAAAGGTAGGGTAGCATTTGAGGGGTATATTTTTAGGGGTTCGTTTGCTTTCGGTCAGGGCGTTGCAAGTGCTTGCTTTATACCGAGGTGTATTTAAAAATATATTTATCTCTTATTTTGTATTTTTAACCTGGGTACTTTGTAATGGAAAGATATAAAAGATTGCTAAAGCGGGGAGGAAAGAAGGAGTTGATTCAGAGCTCTCTTCGGAGATAGGAAATGTATTTGCTTGCCAGGCTTGGCGTTCAATGCAGTCACTGAGCTGGGTCTCAATAAATATTCTTGCAGTATGCTCAAACGGAGACGTGGGTTGGTTCATATAGCCTCTAACTAGTGTATATTCAAGCAAATCCCACCGGATGACTTTTTTTAAGGTGATGATGATGGTAGTTGGGGGGGGGGATTACCTACATTTCTGGTTTTCGGTCGAGCAACGGACTCTTTGCGGGAATGCCTGTATCGATACACTTATTAGTTTAACCCATTGAACGGGGAAAGTTACGGAGGAGCCCAGCGTGTGCGTAGCCGTCTCACAGCCCCAAATGCGCTTCACGCTCAGCTGTTTGTATGCATGCAGGTCTCCCTGGATGTCGAAAAGGTACGTTAGCAATTCAGCCTTGAAGGCATAGTCTGCTTTTGGGTGCAAAGATCGACACCTTTTCTCTTCCCTCCTTTGCTCCCTTTTCCTTGATATGTGCGGGGGTTTTGGGTTGGGTTTTTTTTGTTGTTGTTGGGGGGTTTTTTTTTTCTCCTTTGCGGGGCAGGGGTTATTTTGCTTTCTTCCTGCTTCTGTGTTCATGAAAGGAGGGCAAAAAGGAAACCTCTAGTTAGCGGCATAAATCTACCCACTAAGTCTGTGCTTGCAGACAGTTAGGGGAAATGCTACACACAGAGAAAAGAAGAAATATGTGGCTTGAATAATGTGCACCTTCAAAACTACACAGGCATCGCTAAACGGTGAAGTGCTGATCCCCTCACGCGTGCCTTCAGTGAAAGGATCTATTCTTCAACTCCCCACAGTCTGCTGCCTACCCGAAATAATCTCATCTTGTTTGTGGCCAGTGATTAATATCTGATTAATCACCCTTTTATCCCCCTCCTCATCCCTCCTCCCCGCCACACTCATACACTCCCAGAATATTTAGTAGACATTATCGAACCTTTCCGAGTTTTTAGACTTGGTTATCGCCTACAGAGGTTGCCTGCGCGGGTGGGGAGGAGGTGTGTTGCGGGGGCGGGGGGGCATTCAAGGGCGTGCCTTCCCAAGCTGGCTCTGCCTTGGATGAAACAGTTTATTGTAGAGCTTTGCAGCTGCTTGTCCCCCCATTGGCATCGCGGGGAAAAGAGAATTCGTGTTTCACGGGAGGGGTGTCAAGGGCTTTTACCTCACCCCACGTTATCCCGACACGGGGGATCCGAGGGGAAGGGGATTGCCTGCGACATTAATGCACATTTTAATTACAGACAGCCTCTCCCTGTTTGCGTCCGTTGAAGCGAGCTGCTCCCGGCCTTTGCCCCGTTCTGGAGAAGGTCTGCGGTCAAGACCAACCCGGGGCTTTGGGAGCATTTCTTTTTTCCCTGCTTCAGCCCTTTCTTATTAACGCAATTCCCCGTGCCGGGTACGATCGTTGGCAAGCCACGGGCTCGCCGCCTGCGAGCGCAGCGGGCGCGGTACGGAGGCGCTGGGGCTAACGGGTGGCGCCGGAGCTGCTGCCGAAGCAGCTGCTTTGTGAGCACGAGTCGCGGGGCGGCAGCATCCTACAAAATTAAAGACTCAGGCGGTTCTCCCGGCGTCGCGATGGCCGCGGGAGCCGTGCAAGTTTCCACAGCACCTGTTGAGAAGCCGCTTCGCTTGCCCTTAGGGCGAGGGGGAAGGAAGAAAAAAACACTGGATGCTGAGGGCAAAAGCTGGGATGAAACACGTAAAACAGCCCAAAAAAAAGAGAAAAAACGGGCTTTGCAAAACTGGCCCTTTCTCTTCCTGCCCACATACAGTCCCAGAGAGATGCTGTGAAGCCGTTTCCTCTCTATTGTCAGGGCCTGAGCTTCCCAGCTGCTGACCCTGGCAGTTTCTGTAGACTTCCCTTGGACTGGAGGGTCCTCCCAGCAACTGCAAATGCAGTAGGTCAAATTTTACATCCTGGATGCTGGCTACTTCAGGCAGCCAAGCTCCATAGAGCTGGCTTAGCCTCACTGCAGCACTGCATCTATTCTGGGCGTTTATAGTTAGTTCTCTCCCTTCTCTCATGAATGGATACATTTTACCTTGATCTACATTCCCATTGTGTCAGCACACACTTCTGCTCCCAGAAACCTTAGCAGAGGCAAACAATGAATGACTATCTGCCCGATTAAAACATTCCAGATGTTGGGAGGAAGGTGACTCCCCAGATCCTGCATCAGCTCTACCATTGCCTGATAAAGCCTTTTCACCACACCCCACCTCCACAAGCTCTAGCCCATACCCTTCTTTACTTAATCATCTCTACTGAATAGTCCAGCACCATACCATAACACATAAACTGTTGCTGAGGTTGCTGTCATCCAGACCACTTCCACAGCTTTTCTTGATACCTGCCTCTCAGACCCTTCCTAGTTTTGTCATCATCCTGTTGCCATTGATCCACAGCTGTTCCACTGTTACAGGTGTCAGACCATCCCAGGGTGCTTATGGAGCCATGTTCATATTTGATTAATTATGTGCTCCTTATATATATCCATATAGACAAAAAAATTCATCATATTTATCTATAAATTCATGCCTCTTTGGAACCTTGCCAATAATACTTAGGAGGGGTTAGAAAAGGAAGAAGAACAAAGGAGAAAATGTGAGGAAGGAAATTGCCAGAACTGCTGGGGAAGGGGTGATAGAACTGAAGTAGGAGGAATTGTACCTTCTTCAATGAAAATCTTTAACTGATTACACAGTATCGCATTATGCCATAGATCAACATCCAAAAAAATCTTCCTTGGATAGACATGGAGTAAAAAAGCAAAGAAATGGCAGCACTGGAAAGTGAGAGAAGGCACAGAAGGCACTAACACAAAACAAACAAACAATAACCAACAAACCCCCCCCCACAACTCAACCCTTAGGAAATGCCAAGCAGGGTCATTCCTAGCCAGCTGCAGGGGATGATGGGTGTTGTGCTCTTTCCTCTAGATGTGCAAGACACCTATGAAAGCTCCTGTCCCTTCTTTCCCACCCTCTCAGAGAAATGAGATGCACCATTTAGGCACGGGAGATACAAACTAAGCTTGGAGGAGCAGCAAGTGGAAACCTCCATCATCCAATTCTTTTACAGAAAGGAGAGGAGAAGGGATAAAAGGAAAAAAGAAAAGTCAAATCCATGGCACTTGTTTTATATGCAAAAATGAAAAAAGCAGCATCTTTGCCTTCTGGGAGTTAGAAGAGAAATCACTGATACCTGCATCCCTTCAGTTTGATGCCTCACTCTAGAAACACACACATACACAAAATATTTAGAAGATGCTTGTGTCCTGATCTGTTTATGGAAGCAAACCAGAGAGGAAATCAGGCAAAATGACCAGAGACTACAAGACTCCTCCATCTCTTATGTTTAGCTGTCACTCCAAGGCAGAGAGCATAGAGCACCAAGGTCTGCTCTTTTGTCTGCCTGGCTAAAAGGAAGCGTTGCCTCTGCTGTTCCTCTGGTCCTCTGTTGCAGTTGTAACAAACGCAACAAGGGCAGCTTTCAAAATAAAAGGGAGATGAAGCAATGAGATTTTAAATGGCTCATTGACAGAAGATGTGATGAGAAAATGGAAAGGATTTCCATTTCCAGTGATGAGTACCTGGCATGTGTGAATATTTAGCAGGGACAAAATGTACCCTGCTTCTTCCAGCCACCTCTGTGGTCCCCCTTCTCCCCCATTCCCACCTCAAGCCTGCTCCCTTCAGGCTCCGCCAGACCCTCCCCACCGCTTCCTTCCCAGTCACTTGACTTATGGGGTTACTGGCTGACGGCTTTCCTCGGTGGGGCACAGGTGGGCGTAGCGAGGTGCTCGCTGTGTCCTCGAAGCAGAAATGGGTGGGCGAGTCACATTAGGTTCAGATCTCCTCATTTTCCAGATGGTCGCTGCAGCTGCTGTATCTTTGTGTGGGTGCGTGTGTCTGTTGTGCGTACATACGCAGGGGCGCAGGGAGACACTGACCGGAGCAGGGCCAGCGTCGTCCTTCCTTTCCAACTCCTCCGCACACGCTCAGCTCCGCTACGGTGCCGCTTTCCCACAGGCTCCCGCAGATCACGCAGGGCTTCTGCTCAGAGGGCTGCGCACAGCAGCTGAGCGATTCTTTGAAGCTACACAGTTCTGCGGGGTTGCAACCAAAGTTACCTTCCCTCACCCTCGCCCTTCCCCTTCAGTTCAGGGCTAAAACAAGGCTCCTCTATGCCCTCCTCTTAGCGCACGGCTCCTCCTCCTCTGCGGGGTAGAAATGAAGAAACACAAACCCTCTCAGCAATATCATCAGGCGTCTCTTCTCCCTCCCCTGCCCGGTGCCATTAGGGACCCGCAAAGGGCACAGAGGAACGTCGCCTGCAGCCTCCGCTCTTTCACTGCGAGTAGCAGCGGTCGCAAGGCGGAGCCGGCACGGGGCGGTGGCAGCCGGCCGGCGGGCCTCACCGGCCCCGGCCCCCGCTTCCGCAGCACCCGAGGCGGCCGCACCTACAGGGAGTCCTCCTTAAAATACTCTTCCGTCGTTTGGCTTTGCTTTCTTTAGCTCAGTGACTGCTGAAAGTCTTTTGTTTGCAAGTCTGAGAGAGCACTAGGGTGGTCTCTTTGTTTTTAACACACACAAATAGCCCCTGACTCCCTGAGTGCCATCAGCCCGTTCCTCGAGGGAACGGGCTGGGGGCTCCAGGCAACCACACAGGCTGAAGTGGGACAGGTTGTATCTTCAACTCCATTATCAACATCTCAACTTGGAAGCACCTGCCCAGGAGACCTAAAGAACTCCGTGGATGTGCTTTCAAATCCATCCTTTTCCAAAACTTTTGTACAATGAGAAACTATATAGCTTAACTGTTTGGGTTTTTTTTGTTTTTGTGGGGTGTTTTGTTTGTTTTTGAAGTAGGAACAAGTCAAATGTGAACAATTGCCCATCTAGCTTAGTGCCCTTTATCTCCAACGGTGACTATTAGCAGCCTGGGGAGAGATATGAGAAACACAGCAAGTACAGAGTGACTAGCACATCATCCTGGGTTTCAGCAGCCAGCAGCTTTGGGTCTTCCTGAGCCAGAGACTGCTTTTGGAACAGCGTGTTTTCAGGGGCACGGACTGGCCTGGGTCCACTTATTTGTCTATTCTCCCTTCCCTTCCCTCTAGAGTTTCATACCATTGCATTCATATGCATCCTCCATCCTTTACACTCTGCATCTGGCTGAAAGCAGTGAATAGTATGGAAGCTTGTAATAAAACTGGCTTTATTATACCCGGTGTTGTTGATGTACTATATAGGCCAACCCCCAAAATTGAAATTTGTAACAATTGAATGCACATGGATCTAGTAAAGAGAGAGAAGAGCACACAATTGTTCAGGGAAATTTTATAATATTTTGAAATATCCTGTGGGAATGGCTCAATTTCCATAATTGTAACACCCTTTCAGAGAAAAGGTTATGAAGAATAATGTAGCCTTGTATACCTCCTTTTTTAAAAGCAGGTGTCTTGGACCTTACCTGATTTTCAGAGGTATTGAGCACTTCCGATTCCACCTGGCTCCAGTAAGAGCCTGGGGAACTAGATAACACCTGTTAAGCAAAGCCAATTGAGTCTGTTGTTATAACGCTGGGACAGAGAAAGACATATAAGACGTATAACTCAAAGGAAAACATCTATAAAATAACTTAGAATTAGATGTAAAATTATAATTATATAGAATCTGATAAATTGGAACTGGTAGGAATAGGAAAGTCTTTATGATGTGCTGCAAAAATTTTTTTTTTTTTTCCTTCATCACTAATAGAAAATTTAAATTCTAATTCAACAGGGTTGTGACATCTCAGACTCAACTTCTTCCTGGGTACGATTTGGCTTGTAATTCTGGACATAATGGTTAAGGTTGAAACGATAGAACAGCTTAGAAATAGCCTTTGTGGGAAAATAGTTTACCAAAATAGTTACTCCAAAAGAATCCCCTGGGAAAGAGCAGTCATAGACAATTTGGCCTAAGGTGATGTTTTTTCCTTAGACACCTATATTTTTAAGGGAGCTTTTATTACACAAGATATATGAAGAAGCAATATTTAAGTAACAAATCAGAGAGGCATATGATAAAAATAGTTATTACAAGGCTATAAAACCTACCTCACCATTTTGATTGAGTAATTTTCATGCTAAGGTTTATTGAAAAATTACAGAACTCATAAGCTTTAAACAGATGCCTTTCAAACAACTTCGCAGAAGAATGTTTTCTTCTTAATGAAACTGTACAGTTTCTCAACAAAAAGAACCTTTGCGTTTATCAAAAATTCAAGGGATGATATTTAACAATGGTTTTTGACCTAAATAGAAAGGTGCATGATATGTAATGTACAGGATGTCACCTGCCTCTTAAAAAAAAGCCTAGTAGTACTAGAAAATTATTAACAACTGCTTCCCGACATTCAACTTTTCTTTTGGGAAACGGAATGGAAAAGGATATCGGACTATGACAAAGACTTTTTAAAATAAACATGCACACACACAAACACACCATGTTTTTGTAGATGTTTACATTTAGTTGTTTACTTTTCCTGTGCAGATTTGCATTCATGGTCTCACTGCCTTGTTCTTACAGATCACATAAGATTTACTATGGCTCCATAATCCTGGCATTACAAGTGCTGAATACCATTGTAAATGTCAAAGAAGGAAACAGTGGAAATGCATCACCTCCTTCACAGTGTCTGAAATGTTAGATGGATACATTTATAGATTTAAGAACAGTGTTACTCAGAGAGAGACAGCCTCAAAGTATTGGGGAACAGCATACAAGGGATTCCACTGGGACTGGTACTCTCATAGAATGGTATTGTCAAAGAGCAAGGTGCCGTGCAACCAGAACAGACATAGAGAGACGACTGCCCTTTTTCTCTTGGATTCTATAAAATGCATCGTAGCATCATGTATCATATTCATATCGTACCATAGAAATAAGGTGAATAACAGTAAGTAACAACCACAGAAGGATTCACGGGGTGGTGAATTCTCACCTCCCGAGGCCTGTAAATAACACAGATTATCTTGTGTAATAGGACTAAAGGAATCTGGAGGCTTGAAGCAGAAATGACTGAGTAATTATTTGGATTATACAGATGATGAATCACTACTTCTGACCTTGAATTCTATTTTATCTGTTTCCCATATCTGCATATCTTATTAGCTTTATATCTTTATGCATTCCAACTTGTTTGATTTCATTCTCATGGAATTGTGTACAAGCATATGTAATATGCATATGTGTAACATATATGCATAATATGGACATAAAGAAATTATATCCATAACCAAATACATGGTTATGTTACGAAGAAATTCAACAGACTGCATTGTTAGCTTACAAAGGTGCAAGTTATTACCTCTTAATTTATTGTGTATTCCCAATCTCAGAAGGCAGAGCTACTATAATAAGTAACTGATTTCACTAACAAAACAAGAGTGCAAGTAGTGATAACCAGCACTAGGAGGAAAGCGTGACGAAAAGAAAAACACCAGTTACTAAAAACACTAGTAAAACTTGATCCTAGCACATTAAGAATTAACTGACACAATTATTTATTCACACTGATTTAGGAAAGTTTTAATAAATATAGTTTCTATAAAAATGTTTTTAGTAGAATGAAACCTCTAATCATTTTTCAAATACAGAAAAAATATTTCTGTGTTATTTTCTGTTTTATTTTAATACTGGTATTATCATTTAAAGAGGCTGACATCACATCTCAGAGGTGGCTGTATTTAAGTAGTAGATAAAATGATCCTTCTGTGATCATTATCTTCTTACAGACCTTTTTTCAGACCCAGCAAGTGGATATCTGCAAGTGTTGTTTGGAGTCCTTAGCTGAAATAAGCTGCATAAATGCCGAGTATGGATATTATTCTCCTTTCAACATAGCATTGAGATGGAGCTACTTGAGTTACAGAACCTTTCCTCCATTATTTAATCTGATCCAGAAGAAACACTTCACATTCTACTATAGTTAGCTTTCTTGATTGTTGTGCAATTTTCTTTGGGAATCAAAGTTTAGTCTAATTAAAACTAATCTTTTAAAAGCCTATATTAAAAGTTACATTTTTACTTCTGGATATCAGCTTTGATCCAAAGGTGAACAGAAGATATAAAACAGGATACAAAATGAGCTTCTAAACTGCCTGTTGTTGAGGCCATTGAAAGCAACAGGAGAGTCCAGAACAGGAGCTTTGAGAGTACGTTTGCCTCTGCTTCTTTTCATATTGAGTTTTGAATTGCAGTTTTCTGTACATATATTTCATTTGAGTCGGAAACATAAATTTTAACAGAAGCCATGTATTTCACAATAAACTAGAAATTTTCAATAGAAATGTTCTTTGGAAAACTCACATTGCATTATAAACCTAAAGATTACAAAAGTAAATTGTTTATGATTCTGCTTAAGGCAATTATATATTTGGGTACGGTCAGAAAATGCTGTCTTTCTACATTTTATTGATGATAATGTCAGTACTTCTGGGGACCAGACTACTAGATTCAACGTAATGGTATCATGTTAACACAATATGAGCTGTAATCCTTAAAACTACAGAATACTCCTGCATTTTGTCAGGACATATGCTGAGTTACAACATGTTTACATATGCTGTACATATGTAAACATACAGTTTACAACCTGGTTTCAAGACTCCTTATTAAATTTTTGTTCTCCAGTTAAAACATTTTGGAATTTGTAGAAGTCTGCTAATAGCTGCAGAGGAACTGGGAGGAATTGAGAAAATAGATTTCAGTTTAGAATGCTTTAAGATTTAATTATTAATGCAATTTGGTTTTACTTTTATTGTATTATCATGCATTCCAGACATGTAGTTACATTTGAAAATGCTGAAATACATAGCAAAACCAAAGCACAAAAATAGGGACATTTTCACATTAATTTCATTCCATTTATCTTCTGCTAGCATGTTCTTTGTATTTGCCACCATCTCAGAGTCTAGAAACATGTAATATACTGAACGAAAATCATAAGAACAAAAATATATTGAAAAACAAGGGTCCATATTCTGGCTTTTGGAAAGCCTACCTGGTTAACCAAAGGTGGAGGGAAGAAAAGAATAGGTCTTTGGTCGCCTCACAAAGTCCAGTCAATCAGCTCTGCAGTAAAAGATGCTTTTTTCATGGGCCTCCAGGTGCAGGTGGGAACACAGACATGCAAACACAGGTATGCAAGTGTGTGTGTGCACGCCAGCACTTCTGATAACAAGCATCTGTAGCTGTGTGTTCTGTCAAGAAAAAACTATGCTTAACTCATGACTATGCTCATCTTGTGTGTTTTCCCTTGAGTACACCTATGCTAACTGACATTTATACTTCAATCCTTTGACTACTGCTACTGACTTTCGCAATGCATGTTGCATGACATGGTAGTTTTAATGACCACAAGAGAAGAAATACATACAATTCATAATATATAACTGAAAGGGAAAGACATTTTCTCCAAAACCTTTACATCAATATAGTGCTCAGAAAAGTGTTTATCTGATTAGAGAATTTTCATCAGTTTAATGAATTGAAGGAACATGATACAAATTGTACTTTATCGAAGTGAATGTTTTAGCAATATTAATGGCAACAATCCTTCCCTCTTAGGACTATTACTAAAATGGCTAAGAATTTTACAGCTTTTCCATTATTTACTAAATATGAAATCCTTTCATATGAAACTGCTAAAAGATTTCTTCTTCAATTTCTTCTTCAATTAGACCCTTCAGTGAAGGGTCTTGGAGCTGAGAAAAAGATCAATATTTTACACTTGCTGGGCTTGAAAAATGTCATCTTACAATCAAAAGAGGGGAGCTGACTGCTCAGTCCTCAGTCTCTTGCTGAGATCTTCAACTTAAAAACAAATAGGAACATCATTACCTACTTCTTTCTACATTATTATTCAGCGTATCTACCACTTTCATTCAAAATTCTTCTTTTCAATAGCTGCTCCTTTCTGCAAACTCTTTTGAAGGAGGCCAATCATTTCCCTCACACAATTCACATAGTTATTAGCTTCAGAGACTTTGATAATATCAGCTCTTTATCCTTTATTTCAATCTTGGCAACTCCTTCCTGGGAAAATAAAATACCTCTGACATTTGGGAGCATATTTCTTTAGATTCTATTTAACGAAATTTCATATATCCGTATTCTCCTTATAGCAATTATAAACATCTTGTAAGGAAGTGAATGTTATTATACTTCTTCAGTGGCCTAATTTTCTACTGAAGTACTTCAGCATTCTCGAGAAAGTTTAATTTTCAGCCCCCTTCTGTGGAAAGAAAAATAGCACAGACACTAGACTAGCAATAGCATTTCTGTGTTTTTCATAGAGGAAACAGTGACAACAGAACTTCCCATGTCTTCTCATGCAAGGATAACAAGTTTTCCCTGACAAATAGGTGAGATATGTTTTATTGGCATTTTCACTGTCAGCAGCGGAAAGTTACACCAATCAACCATATAAGACACAGTGATTTTTGTAAACATCCTGACAAACCTATGCTTCTCAAAGCTATTTATCTGAAATAGCAATGAGCAACAGAATCAATGTTTAATATAGAATGAGTTCAACAGCGTTGGTGACTTCTGCCTCCATAACTTCCCTAAGGATATGCTTCCAAAATTCCTAAATCTCTCTAGTACTACAATTGCAGGTCATTGAAATTTGTTTAAGTTTTTACACTAATTTCAGCTAGTTTTAAATTAAGCTACCCATAAAAAACCCCACTCTCCTAAGCTCTATCTATATATTTTTACTACACTCAAATTTTAGCTCATCAGCTAACTCCTGTAATTTCTCCCAATTTATCCAGCCTCCCCTGTGCTTCTGGGCTCCCTTCCCAAACTCTCTTCCCACTCCACAAGTACCACTGGAGAAGTCCCAAAAACATAAAGCCTGCAGTAAAATGCAGAAAGTAATCTCCAGTTTCTATGTAATTTGTAAAGTTCTTTTGTGGCCCAAAGTAATAACCATGTAAGGTTAATCTGTTAGGAAATTAAATATCCTCCCAGCCTTACAGTCATGGATTAGACTTACTAACTTCTTCAGGATGTGCTTTGGATTTTAAATCATCTGCCAGAAGGCAAGACTGGAAGAGTGGAGTTCCAGTTATATGTGTTTTCATTCTTCAGTCTATTGTGCCTGTCTACATTATAATTTTTTGGTAACCAAAATAATACCCCTTCACCCAAACAAAGAAACTTCAAAATACATGATTAGAAAAGGTCAAAACTAATAGTAACTTAAAGATAAAATCCTTACTTGCATACAAATAAACACTATATAATCAGATTATTAAAATTTGGATACTTGGTATATTTTGAAAATCCAAGGCATGTCTTCTGTTTTTCAAGCTCCAACGTATGCAATGAAACTGTTCATGTGACATTGTAAGGGAAATTTTACAGATCTAGTATTACTACTGTATCCTTTACTGATATCATCGTTCTGGGATGACCAGAACAGACTCATCAGGACTCTGGATTCTACAGAATATTAGAGATTAATAAAAAAAAAAGAAATAGAAAAGGAAAAAAGAAAAAATCACATAGGTTAAAACAGGGCCAGATTTGTAGAGATTCTGTTACTCGCTTGTTCCAAGATCGATTTTGAGCACTTCAATGAAATCAGGAGAGTTTGCTATATATCTGACTTGTGAAAACTACTGTTCCAAATTACTCCCTTTGGGGCCTCTTGTACTGGTCACCTCTTTGAAATACATTGACAGCTGAGTTAACACAAATGTCTAATCTAAAAAGCCAGAGTGTGTCATGGATATCAGCTAAGGGAGGATCTACTCAGCAGAACCTCTGTAATTATTAAGAAGTCATGAAATGCCTGCTACAATTTAGGGTAAGTCTGAGGTAACTACAAGGAAAATGGATAATTTATTAAAAAAATGTAGTACACAAACAATGAGCATTGATTCATCATTAAATAATTTTCATATACTTCTGAAGATATGGATGTACTTTAATGCTGTCTGAGATGTTTTCTGTAGAACATTTTCTTCATTTTTATGAAGAACATTTATTTCCTCAGTTTTATTTTTTCACGGTACACAGTGTCTTTTTGGTGAACATTCTCTGGCCAAACTGATTTGGATATATTTAGCTGACCAATTTTTTTCTCCTCCTCTGCTTCCTTCATGCTTCATTTGCCCAAAGTTTATTTCCACCATCTCTTTTGTACCATACTTTTTTGCGTTTTTAATTCACAGATTGCTTGGAGCTGGGTTCCTATTCTTTGTCTGACACACTTGGATCACTGTGCATTTTTTGAGAAGCTGTACCATTGATTTTTCCTGTTTGCCTGTCACTTATCAGTATTTTAAATATGTCAGTTATCTACCTGAATATCTGTCTTTTACAACCTCTTCTATTTCATGTAGCTTGGTGGCTGTAAGTCTTTCTATTCAAAGCTTACTTTCATTTTAAACAAACATGATCATCCATTCAATTATGACTTGTTGAAATATTTACCAACACATTATTTTAGAGCTTGTCCCAACGGAAATTAAAAGAAGATTTGTCATTGACTTTTAGCAGAACAGAGCAGATTGTTATAACAAACAAAATGCTCTCTTTCAATACAGAGGAGTTTATTTAGGATGTGATAGCTCTACAAAATTGTTTGTACCATGCATGGGACTAAACTGATGAAACTTAAAAACTGTAACAGTTGAACACCACTACATTCTTTTTGGCCAGTACCCTAAAATTATATTAGAGCTAGTGGGCTGAGTAATTGACACTCTCAAAAACCTTACAGGCTTTGGTCCATTTCTGTTCACTGTCTTATGATGGTAGTCCTCAAAAAAAATGCTTCAGACTTTAAGAGTACTATCAGGTTTTATTATAGTTTTCGAATCCTATTCTAACTCATCATTCATTTATAAAGATGGCAGGAGAAAGACTAGAGCTGCAAGATAAGCAGAAATTCTAAAATTCATTTTAAAGCCTCAAGTAAATAATTTCAAAACTTTAGAAGACAATGAGTCAACATTTTATTAACCAATCACTTTTTTTTAACTGTGATTTGGTCTAGAAGTTGGCAGAAACACAGGAGAAACCCTGAGAGTTTAAAGTTTCTGGCTGATCTCTAAATCAAAAGCAGCTGAGCAGATTTAAATATTTTGTGTAAACAAATTTGCATCCAGGCTGCTAATCTGCATGCCAGCTTTCAGTTTGACATTTTCTGAAATGATGGAAAAATGCTAAGCCCTTAATGCTAAATGGAGTTCATAATGGAAATGCTGACAGACCCGTAATTACCTGTATTGTGATTCTGCTGAAAGCTTCTTTATCTGTCTAATCTTTCACAAAGAAGTTAAATATATAAATTCTTGAAAGGGGGAAAAAAGAAACTTTATGTTGGAAAAGCTAAACTGTAGCAATGCTATATTGTCTTCCAGACATCTACTTATGGAGGTAGCAGATAACAAAAAATTATTTAAAAAAGGATGTAACATTTCCTGTGGAACTGTAAAAGCAGCCAGTGATGCTTAAAAGTCTAATTTAACTTCCATTTAAAAATCTTTTTTAGTCACCTTTCTGGTAAGGTATGAGTAAACAGATCCAATCAACCATTTTTAATATCATCATCATGCAGGTATCATTTTGATGTGTTTTCCTATATGCATATTAATCTCTAAAACTCGCCTACTTATGCATTTGCACACTCATTCATTTTGTGAGGACATTCTGTAGGTCCTCAACATTGTTTGATTACCCGAAGGATCTTAACATCATCCCCAGTCTTGCAAATTCCCATCATTGCCCCCAAAAGTGAGCCAGCCCATTTTTCATTCTTCCTTATTCAAACAAGTGATCATTAAGCCCTACTCTGCTTCTTATCCTTTCACCAGTTTAAGTCCATAAAAGGATCTTTCAATCTCTCCTGTGGAAACTTATTTTCTTTAATAACCTTTGGTAAGGAACCTTATCAAAAAGTTCTCGTAAGTTAACAATGACTAAATTTTAGAAGATTAGTTATTCTGATTAATGGATCTGTACCCAGAATTCCCTTTTGCTGGATAACAGCTTTAACCAAAGACATCAGGTGGGAGTAATATTCTGCCTGTCTCATACCTCCTTTCAGAAGCTTTAATACAAAACTGTAGATCCAGAAAAAGACAGAGGGCAAGAGCCATAGGCACTATGCAACATAGAAAAGATTAGTTCAACCACTTCAAGTGTTTGGGAGAGCTGTTGAATGCCCAAGCACGAAGGTCCTATATGAAGAGTCAGGCTTGTCATAACAGTTTCAGAGAGGTGCCTAAATGAAGTAAAGGGTATAAGATTATGGATGGAGTTTCCAGTGTGCCTCTTTCTTTAGAGGTCCCTGTTGGCAGTCCACAGAAACCCAAGCCCTTAACACATTACCTGCTCTTAACGCTAGTGGAATTAAATTCTCTCATACATGAAGTATGTGGAACATAGGACCTAACTTACATTTCTGAACTCCATTCTTGGACCTCCTATCTTATGGTTGAGCCATTGAAAGAAAGATGCCATCTCAGGTCTGCAACATCTGACTTATAAGCACTCAACCACACTAGGTAAAGCTCCCAAACCACTACCTGTATATGTTACCTTCTCCATTACGCCGAAGAGCCATAAATATTTTGTGGGTTGAGTCAGAGCACTTTTCACAGTACTTCTGAGGTAGGATGAGATTTAGTACTTTAACAGGAAACTTAAAAAATATATTTCTGAAGTTGCAGGAAATGGTGTTAATTCTGTTGGAAGAACTTTTGTTTTTCATTAAACCACTATTCCAAACAAAGTGTTAGAGACATTGAGCTGTTGCAGTTGCCATGCTTCAGATGAGATGTTGCTTGCATGTCTGGTCCTGAAAGATTGCATGGTATTTTTCACAAAATATTGTTATTAGCCTTCATCTGCTGGCTAAATTCCAGTTTGGATAATTACAGTCTGCTATTTAAATTTGCTATTTAAATTCTCTAAGCAGAGTATGTTAAATAACCTTCTACACTTCCTTTCCTAATCTTCTGAGGGGCATTTCTATGATTTATTAAATAACAGTTCTTCTTAATCTAAAAGGCAACTGCTTCTAAATGCTAGGGTAAAGTGACTGTTTTAGAAGGTGCGTTGACTACACAGTGCTCAGTGATAAATTACACAGCTGCATTGGTGGTACTTGCCATGTAGGAAGAGTTCCTTAGCGCTTTACAAAAACAAAAGGAAATTACCTCCTTATAAAGATAGTTGCAATTTAAATTAGAGTTGGTCAAAAGGCTTTAGGTAAAAAATACAATATGTCCTACACAAGAAGTGAGTATGAACCTGGAGAAATCTACATAGAAAGTTCTGAAAAAGTGACAAGATATTGAAGGTTTAAATAGAGTTTTCTTATTCAAGATGAAGGGTAAACACACTGTAGTAAACAGGATAATGTAAAGAAGTGTAAAACTGTGCAAAAACCTTGAATTAGGCTCAGATATGGAAAAATTAAATGGACAGAATTGGTCACTTGTACCAGTCATGAAGCCAAGTCTCAGTTTTGCAGTAAATGGATGAAAAGGAAACATTTCAGATATTGAGTAGATCATTTTCCTAAGCACATAGTGCTTCAGTTCTTTGTTTCACTGTGAAAAGCAGAAAGAGAGGAGAGGAGAGGAGAGGAGAGGAGAGGAGAGGAGAGGAGAGGAGAGGAGAGGAGAGGAGAGGAGAGGAGAGGAGAGGAGAGAGGAAAGGAAAGGAAAGGAAAGGAAAGGAAAGGAAAGGAAAGGAAAGGAAAGGAAAGGAAAGGAAAGGAAAGGAAAGGAAAGGAAAGGAAAGGAAAGGAAAGGAAAGGAAAGGAAAGGAAAGGAAAGGAAAGGAAAGGAAAGGAAAGGAAAGGAAAGGAAAGGAAAGGAAAGGAAAGGAAAGGAAAGGAAAGGGGAAAGGAAAGGGGAAAGGAAAGGGGAAAGGAAAAAGGAAAGGGGAAAGGAAAAAGGAAAGGAAAAAGGAAAGGAAAGGAAAAAGGAAAGGAAAGGAAAGGAAAGGAAAGGAAAGGAAAGGAAAGGAAAGGAAAGGAAAGGAAAGGAAAGGAAAGGAAAGGAAAGGAAAGGAAAGGAAAGGAAAGGAAAGGAAAGGAAAGGAAAGGAAAGGAAAGGAAAGGAAAGGAAAGGAAAGGAAAGGAAAGGAAAGGAAAGGAAAGGAAAGGAAAGGAAAGGAAAAAAAAAAAGAATAATTTAGGTTCAATATTAACCACATTGTTGTTCAAAGTGTTTTTGAACAGTCCTAATTATTGAACTAGTTTAAAGATAATTTATATATTGAGCTTCAGTGCATCATTCCATTAAAAACTGGTGTTTGCCTCTCCCTCCCTGCCCCGTAAATAGGAACATTCACCAAAGACAGACAGACATAGGAAGCAAAGGTACTCCATAGAAGTACATCCTGCCTCAAAAGATATTCTAACATTCAGTATCTCCATCTTTTCTCTGTACCTGTTGGCACAGCTGTGTTAAACTAGAAGAAGCCCTCTCCTGTGTAATGTCTTCCAATCTTATGCACCTCCCACAGAATACCCAGTATAAAGGCAGAAGATTTTTGCTCTCCTTGAAGAAAGGACAGCAGTGTTGACATTTTTGCTCATTAGTGTTCCACTATGTATTTTGCAAACTCTGTACAGGCTTACAGGAAAACTTTATTTTTGTGGGTTTTACACAGAACAATTCAACATACTTAATGCAAGCTCATAACAATTCTATTGCTGCCGGTACTGTTTGGCATTATTTTAGTTTAAGACAAAAACATCATAATAATACCCACATACTCACTCATGTCTGCTTAAACTACATCTAAACTCAGTCCTACCTGTTTAAAAAAACACAATACCAAGAGCATTTTACATAATGTTATGTGTAAATAGGGTATTCATAGAGTTTGTGCATGTCTGGTTTGAATGGAAGCAGGATTTGTGTTTATAGCCCTTTGAGAAATCATCTAAATGTGATTTAAGAAAACAGTGTTGTTACATTGCAGATGTTTGTCTTGACTGTAATCTCAAAGCTTGAGGATTTTTATATTTGTTACAGAAGCACAGAGACTTTTTTGGACTGGTAATCATTATGACTTATTGTTGCCAAAAGCTGCATTAACTGCTACTTTGTAGTCTCCTACACATAGAATTTTCATTAGCTTAGTTTCTTGTTTGAATACAAAATTAATAAATATGAGTGTAATATAATATGCACAGTTCCAAACAAAATAACTGCAGTCTTGCAGGTAATGATCAGGAGAAAAACAGAATAAGTTAATTTCTCTGTTAAACAGCTTCATTATTTGTGGGTTAGTAAAACTCCAGGTACTTTGGTTTGCAGTTTACCACTATATTGCCCCAAAAAATCAGGATATACATTGTAATTCCAAAAGTACTTTGAAGTCTTCAGTTCTTTACAGTTGTATAAGAAATTGGCTTCAAGGGAATTGCTACTGTCCTTTGCTAGAGAAAAACAAAAATAAAATCTTGAAGTTAGTGGGTCAAATATAATCTGCTTTAATTATTTTAAACAGATGGAAATCATGAATAATTATTCATGAAAACCTATTTATATGCCCTTTCTAGGGTTATTCTTGCAAGATTTTTTTTTCAATTACATAAATAGCAAAGTAAAAAAGAGCAAGTAATATCATCTCATATCTGCCCATTAAGAAACAACAGCGGTTTGTTTTATAACTCTTCTGAGAAGCTGTGCAGACAACACAAAATATCTAAAGATCAAACAGCATTGAAGGATTTATTCCCAAACTTCCAACTATTTCTTCATTCTTAGAATTGTGTTTCACTAATACATGCTGTTAAGAGGGGCAACTAAGTTTCTGGGAATTAGATTTTTACTAGAAGAAAAAATAACTCTCTTTGGATAAACTGTCAGTGAAAGAGTTATATAATAAGCTTCAATGAGATTTAAGTGATCTTGCCGATTTTTCAGTATTGAGGCTATGAATCTGTTACTGTATGGTTTGGGAATGAGACTATGCAGTATTTTCAAAGTTGCCAGAATAAGAGTTGTTTCATATCTGGAAGAGATTTTTTTTTCTGGGAATCATCACACTTTCACATTTGTATTACTTTTCATTTTGCATTTCAAATACATGGGTTATTTCTTAGTTAAAAGTACAGCTGAACAACTGTATCAACATTACCATTTAGACCCATGCATCTGCTCAATGTCTCATCCTTCTGAGCTTGCTGACCATCTGTTTTAACTTCTGAAACCTCCTTTATATCCATTCATGAAGTTCACAGAATAACACAATATGACCAAATTACATGGTTACAAGTAGAATCCATCAGCACATCTCAGCTGAAAGGCAGCAGGTTCTTGCATTGCTGTTACACAACTACAAAATAAACACAGGAGCATGTGCGTTTCCTCTTTCACTTACTCCTGGCTGCGAACTCAGTCCTTTGTAATAGCATATTTTTCCTTTTTTCTTATTTCTCTCAATCCCTAAAAATTTTATCTTTCAGAAAATAGAAGGAAAAAGAGAAGATTACCCCAGTGTCTCCCATTCTACAAATTTCAAAGACTGATACTAGTTTGAGAAAATAGGTTTTATATTTGCAAAAATAATAAAATAAGTAATTGTTACTTGTGTCTGCATTTTGATAAAAATACACTGTAACTAAACTAAAGAACTTAGTTTTGCTTTTGAAATATTGATTCTTCTTCCCTATGCAGCTCAAACATGTGGGTATAGGAACTGCTTATGCAATCTCGCCAAAATCAGTTTCTGTTACTGTTTCCACTATAAACCTTGTGGTACGTTTTTGTTTGGTTTTTTGTTTGTTCTGTTCTTATTTGAGAAGAGAGTTGGGGATTCTTTTTATGTCTGCATAATTCTGAGCTTTCACAAACAATGGATGACTTGTCCTGTTGGGAGTGAGCAAGGAGGAAAAACAGCCAAATGATCCTTTTGTGTGATAGATGAGGAGCCAACTGAGAGCTTATGGGTCAGGATTAAAGGGAGGGAAGCGACAGGTGACATTATAGTGCGGGAAAAACAACTGACTCTTGTGGTTTAAGCCCAGACAGCAACTAAGCACCATACAACTGCTTGCTCACTTCCTCCTCGGTGCGTTGGGAGAGAAAATCAGAAGTGAGAAAACTCATGGACTCAGACAGAAACAGTTTAATAGGTAAAGCAAAAGCCGTGCACGCAATCAGAGCAAAACAAGGAATTCATTCACTACTCCCCATGGGCAGGCAGGTGTTCAGCCATCTCCAGAGAAGCAGGGCTCTATCACGCATAATGGTTTCTTGGGAAGACAGATGCCATCACTCCAAACGTCCCTCCACCCCCTCCTTCTTCTTTCCCCAACTTTATATACTAAGCATGATGTCATACGTATGGAATATCCCTTTGGTCAGTTGGGGTCAGCTGTCCTGGCTGTGTCCCCTCCCAACTTCCCGTGCACCTCCAGCCTACTCGCTGGTGAGGTGGTGTGAGAAGCAGAAAAGACCTTAACTCTGTGTAAGCACTGTTCAACTATAAATAAAACATCCCTATATTATCAACATTGTTTTCATCCCAAATCCAAAACATAGCCCCACAATAGCTACTGTGAAGAAAATTAACTCTGTCCCAGCCAAAACCAGCATACTGACCTCATCTACCTGTATTTGTGCAAATCATCTGACACTGTTCTGCATTACATCCTTGTCTCTAAATTGGAGAGACATGGATTTGACAGATGGACCAATGGGTGGATAAGGAATTGGATGGATATTCGCACTCAAAGAGTTGTGGTCAGTGGCTCAGTGTCCAAGTGGAGCCCAGTGATGCGTGGTGTTCCTCAGGGGTTGGTACTGGGACCAGTGCTGTTTAACATCTTTGTTGGCGACACGGACAGTGGGATTCAGTACACCCTCAGCAAGTTTGCTGACAATACCAAGCTGTGTGGTGCAGTTGATATGCTGGAGGGAAGGCATGCCATCCACAGGGACCCTGACAAACTTTGAGAATTGAACCCATGTGAACCTCATGAAGTTCAAAAAGGCCAAGTGCAAGGTCCTGCACACAGGTTGGGGCAATCTCAAGCACAAATACCGGCTGTATGGAGAATGGATTGAAAGCGTCCCTCAGGAGAAGGACTTGGGGGTGTTGGTTGATGAGAAGCTCAACGTGACCCAGCAAGATGTGCCTGCAGTCCAGAAGGCCAGCTGTACCCTGGACTGCATGAAAAGCAGCGTGGCCAGCAGGTCGAGGGGGGTGATTCTCCCCATCTACTCTGCTCTCATGAGACCCCACCTGTGTCCAGCTCTGGTGACCCAAGATAAGAAGGGCATGAACCTGTTGGAATGAGTCCAGAGGATGATGATGATGATCAGAGGGCTGGAGCACCTCTCCTATGAAGACAGACTGAGAGAGTTGGGGTTGTTCAGCCTAGAGAAGAGAAGGCTCTGGGGAGAACTTATAGCAGCCTTCTAGTACCTGAAGGGGGCCTACAAGAAAGGTAAAGAGGGACTTTTTACAAGGACATGTAGTGATGACAAGGGGTAATGGCTTTAAACTAAAAAAGGGTAGATTTAAATTAGCTATAAGGAAGAAATTCTTCACTATGAAGTTGATGAGACACGGGGAGGTTGCCCAGAGAAGCTGTAGATGCCCCAATCCTGGAAGTGTTCAAGGCTGGGCTGGATGGAGCTTTGAACAACCTGGTCTAGTGGAAGGTATCCCTGCCCATGGCAGGGGGTTCAAACTATTATCTTTAAATTCCCATCTAACCCAAACCATTCTATGATTCTATGATTTAGGGCAACATTTTCTGGCTTGACTCCAGAGACATTGCTCAGTATAGAGACAGATAAAGGACTGTTTGAATTTCAGTTTGTAATACACTTTGTGATCCTTTGGGTTAAAAGTTGCTACTTCCATGCAAATGTTACTTCAATAGCAATTCACACAATTCTTTTAGGTATCCTCCTGTTGTTTTCTCCCCTCAGCTGGGAGGTTTATCCATCGGTGAGCCAGCCTAGCTGCTCACCTGTACAGAGCAAGTGGACCTGCAGAGAATGCCGGATGCTCCTCCACAGAGCACAAAGCAGCCATGCACAGTGGAGCATCCTGTGTGCTAATTAGGCTGTTTCCCACTGCATTATAACAATTTCACACTATGTTATATTGTGAGCCTTAAATGATTGAATGTCCTCTTTGAACATTCAAAGGTTTCCTACTATGCTAGCTCACTATTATTGCATTTTACATTGCCTTGTGGCAAATTAGTGGAACATGCTGTAAGAAAAGGAAGATCATCAGCATCTTATTTGCATACAAACATCGTATTATTTTCAAATTATCCTCTTTATGCTCCTCATTTTCCTAGGATGTTTTCTGCAGCCTATATGAAGTTTGACCGTTCTGTCTGTAGTCTCCTATTAATGTTTTGTTGCAAAACATAACAGATTTTTTCTACGTTTATTCCCTTCCTGAATATAAGAGCTAAATTACACAACGGTAAGAACATCAGCAATGCTTCACTATTAAATTTTACCAATTTATACCATGCTAGTCAGAAAAGTTAAGACAGAAGTGGTACAAACTTTCAACAAAAATGCAACTCTCCACTTTCTCACTGCATAGCAAATGTTTGAGGATGGCTTCAATACTCTATCTTTGACACTTGCCTAAAATTTACAGAAAATTTCTCAGGCTTATAATGCCTTTGGCAACAGCCCCTGTGCTTTCTCCTCCACTAGAGAAGAACAAGAAAATCCAGTCATGATGAAGGCCAGTTCCCTAGCAGCCAGTTTGCTTACTCTAGTATGTTCATGGGTTTCTTTGGCTCATGCCCATTACTATATTGTGCTTGCACTGTATGAAATCATTTGTAATTTGAGGGACATGTGAATGATAAGGGAATGGGAGGTGATTTTTCTAAGAGGAACATAATGAAAGAAAGCTAAACTATGTACAGTTACAAGTGCCTTCATTATTGACAATGTCTGAACTGCAGACATGCTGAGACATAATGGGGAATCGCAGCTTCAGGGAGCCATCTGTAGATCTCAATGCAAAACCGTTCAACCCAGCAAAGTTAAAGCAGAAGGAGGTCTATTTTAATTTTTTTTCAGCTGGAAAAAGACTTTCTAAGGAAGTTTACAACAGAATAAATAGATTTCTATTCTACCTCAGTTCTGCCTTATCTTGACCAACCTTCTTTAGACAGAGACCTGTTTTTTATGCAGTATATAGTGTTAACATTATAGCTCTGATAGAGAAAATGTTAATGTATTTTCTGAAGGACGTTTTGATTGCAGCTTTTGAAAATAGGGAAATATGTAATTATGACATTTGTTAACCTATATATTCTTGAATTTACTACCTGAAAAATATCTTAGGTAGTCTGTGTTACCAGTATTTATAATGGGAAGTGTCAAGACCTTACTGTGTTAACAGTGAGAAAAAGTTAAAACTATTTTTGAAGCAGACTCTTTTGTCCATTACTTCATACCTATACGTGACAGATTAGCAAGGACCTAAAATATGTACAGAAACAAAATGAAATTGTTTTTAATGAAACTATTAATTGCCTCACATAGTCTACGTGAGGTAAGTACTCTGAAGTGAGTTGTTAAAGAAATTAGTATAACAATCAGCTTTAGTTACCATTTGCTCAGCTATTTCAATAGGGAGGAAACAGAGAACAAAGTAATTAATTAAATAAAAGATCCTATGGCAAGTCTTTAAAAACATAGTATCTCAAAAATATTACCATACATACCACACTGTTTCTGGATTACATACGGTTCCTTGCACTGCCAAATACTGAAAAAAACAGCACTATACTTCAGCATTGTGCTAAATATGAGTCTAAAGTTCATTGGCCCATTGTAGACTTCACAGGCCTTCTGGTCCAGAGCAGTAGCGAAAAATAAGCAAAATAGACTTCACAGTCATGAGTAGTGAAACATAGGTAAATCCAGCACTAATCATTTAGAACTATAAAACACAGAAATAGTTCCTTTTCATTGTTAAAAAGAAGTTACAATGTATGATCGTATAATCATGGTTTGACATTCAAAATAAGCCACAAATGTCCTATGTTTGAACTAATGGAAAGGGAAATAGGTGTGTAGGGGAGAAGGTGACACCCAGGCAGATGATCTGCCCAGTGATTTTGTTCAGTTTTATTCTAAAATACAATTCTCAGTTCTCTCTAATGCTGCTCAGGAGCAGCATGTTTGAAAGCTGCACTTCATGCGGTGTCAGCTAGTAAATATTGGCACTACTTGGAGGTGTTAGTAAAGAAACAGCATCTTTCACAGAATATTAGTTTTCTAATAATCTCTGGCACAGCTAACTTCTTAACTTCTTCTTAAAAGTTAATTTTCTTAAAAGAAAATCCTTTTCTTAAAGGATTTTCATAATGTTGCTCAGACATAAAAAATGTGATAGTCCTTTCTAGTTAGTAGATGTTGAAGTATGTTTACAAAGCTTTCATGCTGACTATGAGGACTTAATTGCTCTTGTCTTTTCAGTTCTTGTCAATATGTTAGCTCTCACACACATTTATACTATTAGTGGGATGTAAAACATTTTGTGGTAATTAATTTGCTCAGTGTTTCTCTTCATCATATTCTCTGTTTCAAAGCAATCTATTAGAAACTGGGATTACTTGTTAAGTTCACTCTCTTTCCTGAAAACAGCTGCCTTACCTTACCCATTCCTAACTGAATTGTTTTACTCACATGCCAAAGGTAGTTTTCTCCATTTTGGGATAACAACCTTACTTTCAAATACAGCCGATGCAACAATGACACAAAGATGCTGTTGTAGGAATTCTGGTCCAAAAGTCCACTAAGAGAATATGAAGTGATAGTAAAATACAAATGTAGTCTATGTGAAGCAGCACTGGTAGGAAGAAAAAAAGAGGAGGAAAAATGTTCCCAGAATAAATTCTAGAGACAACTGATCCAGAACAGATTGATTAGACATAGTATGTGACGCTGTGATTCTGCATTTTTATTATTTTTTTAACGTAATGCATTGCACTTTGATTTATCTTCTATCACACAATTTATTAACAGTTGTTACGTCATCAATATATTAAGCCCGTGCAAAATGTCCAGTCATCAGCAGTACCACACATAACATTCACACAGGTCTTTCAATGCCACTTATAGACACCTTTTGGTTTGCTAGTCCTGGATATTTTGGGTAGACTTGGCTGATTTTTCGTTACATGATGGACATTCTGCTAATCAAGCTGTAACCTACTGTTTATCAATACCATACTCAAGATATTTTCTACTTCTGTGAACAGGGGTAATTTTTTTTTTTTTTTTTTTTTTAGGCATTCAAAGTGTGGCTTTGATTTGTTCAGTTGTTAGAGAGGGAAGAGGACAGCCTATTCAGGACAAACTGAAAAAAACAGAGACAAAGCTATACCTTGAAATTAAACACATATGGATATTGACTTTTTAATAAAAAATACCTTTGTTACTCACAAAATATCTGACAGATAAACAGTGCATCAAAAAGAAAGAAGAAAAGGAAAATGTCTAGAGCTAAAATCTTAATCTAATGTATGAATGCATATAAATTGAGTAAAAGTACAAAGGATCTAGTAGCGTGCGCAGACCAGTTCATTTAATGTAAGGTCTTGCCAACAAGTTTGGTTTCTTTTTGTTTTTTTAGTCTTTGGGATTATTTCAACTCCTTTCAACCTCTATTCAAACCTTTTTTTCAGTGCACTTAATCCTTTTTATCACAGTCTTTAAACCACTTTTAATTCTGCAGTGTCATCTCTGGTACAGTTTTCTAGGCACAACTGCACCGTTAATATTATGTAATGGCATTTCTTAATGATCTATCTTGCATATTCAAATACCACCCCATGCTTTAGTATCTAGCAGTGCTATCATCTTTAATGCATGTTTCCTCATACCGATGTCACGAAGGAATATTATTACCTATTACCTTGCTTGCGATAGAAACTGCAAGTCAGTTATGGGCCAAATTTTTGAAGGTTATTTTAGGTACCTGATGACCCAGGATGTTCCTAGTGGAACTGACAGAAATCTAAATGTCTAAGCCCCATTATTTCAACAGGTATTAGGTACTACCTTTTCTAAAATCATGCTGTGGCCTATCTAGATTTCCAAACCCTAAGTATCTTTTAAAAGTGCTAAAGAATTTTTAAAATGTCCCAAGTCACTTCCCAAGGTTACAAAAGTCTTTGGTCAAGCAGAAAGATGAAGCCATGTCTCCTGATTCCAGGACACCTCTGTTAACATTGGATCCATGATAAATCCTCATCTTTTATACAAATAAATGTAAAATACTAATTATGTTATCTTACAAGAAGCAGGACATATATGTAGGGGAACAATCTATCTCTTAAACTATAAGGGAGTAATCTCCAAGAGGTTTTTATATAACTATTTTTTTTTCTAATAAATTACATTGCCTATCACTTTTCAGTACAGACCTGTCATCCATCTAAAATAATCAGACTAATGCAATAATTCATAAAATGAAAGTGACACAGATCTCTAATTTTTAGGTGTTACTTTTTCTGACAAACTTTAAAACCATCTCCTTTACTATGTTAAAATATTAAATGAAGCTAGTTATCGGCGACATGTACATACAGCCAAAATCATTGGAAAAGGACACATATGTCATGAATGTATATAAGAATCATTAGTATTGACTAAAACATATAAATAACTGTACTTCCAGAATATATGTGCAAGGTTTGGTAAATGAGTCTGGTTAAAAAGGAATTCATATTGCTTTTTTTAACATGCTCTATGAATGATCCCTTTTTCAGATGTTTCTTTATCACAATTTCTCCAAACCCAGGGCCTGTCAGGCAGCTGGTGAGCTGAGACCACTGTACATTGTGGTGATTAGCAACATCTCATTATTTCCTTGTGCTCCCTAGTCTGTACACACTTCTGCTCCCCAGTCTGCACACACTTCTGCTACCTAGACTGCATGCACGTGTTAAAGTTAAAAAACATGCTACCCTGTTTTTTGTTTAAGCTGCAATTTTTCCAAATCAAAATCTGTGTCTTTCCTGTCTCTATGCAGTGCACAACACAACATACACCTTGTATATGTCAATATTTCAGAAGTATTGTCATATGGTCATGGTGGAAGCTATGCATGTAGTTAATTCAGTGGGTCTGATTGTCTACTGCTTGGTTCTTTTGAAAATGCTAAAAATGATACCAAGTCTTAATTTGCATTTTCAATGGCAGTAGAAATTTATGTCCATTTTTAATAGACATTAATGACAAAAGGCGATACACAATGATGAAGAATCAAACCTGATCTCTGTGGAGTTCTTGGCCTTGAAACAAACTGAACTTTAAAAGTTTTTAATCTCTTAAGCATGTTTCAATAAACTGGCTAAAGATAAATGAAAATGCATGCAACAATAATCTACCTAATTAACTTCAAAGTTAGTTGGGGTTTTTTTGGTGTTTTTTATATTAAAGTTCAAAATGGAAAATATTTCTCTTGAATGTCACAAACAACTTCATATCTAGCTGGAGCTGCCTCATATTTTAATCAATTATCAATGTAATGAAGAAAAATTTGGTGGTTTCTTGAAGGATTTTTTCCTAGCATGAGCTAATAAACAACAATTTCTCACAGTATAGATAGGATGTTTGGTAAAAATATGCCTACCAATCTGTAAATATCCTGATCTTTTCTCAAATATACATTGGGAAGGTCTGTATTTCTGTCCACATTCCATTTAATACAAGTGGAACATATATCTTTGCCAGACATTAATAGTAATTTTGATCTGCACTCTAAACTCCATTCCCTGGGCTGCAGAAAAATACAGCTAGCTACACGATACACTGAAACATGCAGAAATCTCAGGAAAAAATTGGGCCATACTCCCCTCCCACCTTGCAATCTATTCAAATCTGTATGTAAAGAGGCCAAGCAAACAGCCGGTATGGAATGATCACTGTTGTAATAAAGAACATGCTATATTTACTATTGGTATGTTTCTCCATTACATTGCTATTGTTTAGTCATGAATCGGTGTGTAAGATATCAATTATTTTCTAGCTGCATCATTTAATTGTTCTTATAATCATTTTTCAGTGATAAAAGGGGCTGCAATGTTGTAGAAAATCAAATGAGATGCAAAGTAACAGAGATTTAGGCTCCAGTATTTGTCTTGCACTTTTACATTTCAGTGGCTCAGATGTATATAAATGTTCTGTCCTGATATGTAGTTGCTATATCCGTTACAAGTTCAAATGAATATAAACTTTAAATTTTCTTTTTTTCTGAGGTTTGGAGGTTTTAGTCTGTGTTTGCTATATTGTATTGGCCACAAGCTATCATAATACTCAAGGCAGGGAATTCTACATATGACTTTACAGCCATGTTGTGTTTTGGTGTATAATTCAAGACACATAGGAAGAAAAATTATTTAAGTGGTTGTTAGTGCCTGAATCAAGGACATTTTATGGCTTGTATTCTTGATCTTCCCTTCTGTCCTAATGAATATTTCTGTTTTTCTCTCTTCTTTTTGCTAGACAGCAATAGAATGACTACAAAAGGAGGACTGGAGAATGTCCAAGAACCACAGTCCAGTGTTTAGGGAAATCTAGAAGACAATTGAATTCCCTCAGGTGGAATAGAGAATTTCTGAACCAGGAAGAATACCATAATTATAAGCTTCATTGTAGTGTTTCTGCTTGTTTTATGTTCTCTGGGTGGTTTTTAAGGACAGAAATAAGAACAGAGTGTTACATTCACTTGGTGTATTTAGGGAAAGTTGTGACCTTCACAGCATTTTATGACACCTAGTCTATTAGACACATTTTGAGAACGGCCACTAGTTGTTCTGAAGATGTGAGCAAAGGGATGGCCTTGTTCCTGTCTGGGTCAAGTCCAGGCTAAGCATGAGATAGCTACTCAGGGTCTCAATCCCAGACATACTGAAGCACAGCAAAGCCTGTTCAGAGGGGATTTTAGGGGCCCATGGAACTTTTACATAAAATACTGAGTAACTTAGAGTGTATTTTCTTCCCCAAATAAGACATCAGTGGAAAAGGAGATTTCTGGACTATAATTCTCATAGATATAAAATTTAGGTACCCATATCCCACTTTATCCAGCTGTGAGGAACACACTGGAAGATAAGGCAATATCTTACAACGAAAACCCACAAAATTTAGTGTGGATGGGTAGCTCAGATGTCCAATCCATCTCTTCCTAACATTGTCCTTTCTTACAGCGTATTATTTATATGACTTGTTCTGATTTACACAAATAACTTCACTGGGCAGCTTTAAAAGTATTAAGCAGGAATAACAAAACCAAACCAAACCCAGAGCAGTGTCATGACTGACATATATTCTACATCAGATGATAATCTGTCTGTTTTGGAGCTCCATACAAATCTTTTTTCTCAATATGTAATCTTTATTCTTCTTGGCTAAGGGAACCCAGGCTTTTAATGTTATTTCAGACAATGTTCTTTATGACGGCCAAGCAGACTTAGGAGGTTTCACATTTAAGATGGTCAAATCTTCAGAGGTACTTCGACTCCAATTCCAGTTGCTTCAGTGGCTTTCCAAGTAATTTACTTAATCTCCAACATAGTGTAACACTTCTGTATTGCCCAATACTTTCTAAAAACAACTGTAGGTGAAAAGAACATTTGGATAACATCAACACTTATCCAGTAGACAGAGCACATCATGGACATGTGCTACATATCTCTTTGATCCATCATTGTATGTTTCGGGGACCTGTAGGTTGGAGAACTGGAAAAAGATTCATTTAGGTTTTTTACTAAGTCAAAAGAGCATGTACTAAACATACCTCTTAATAATTAAGAAAAATGAGTTAAAATACCGTGGCTTAAATTTCTGACAGTGGGAATTGTTTAAACAACAAGGATTAAAAAACTATTGCTGAATAATATGTGGTTTGTTCCAGGAATTACATTTTCTTATGACTTCTGTCAATTTGCTGGATAGGTATTCAAAGGCATGCGTGGATTTTATTTTCATGTGGGTGTCTGCCCCTTCCTTCCCCCCTGTTTTTGTAAATTCCCAAAGTATGAATGCATCAGAAGTAATTCACTGCCCGTGCATGAAACGGCTACGTGTGGAAAACAGTAACCCCTCTGTTTCTCATAGCTGAGTTCAAGCCAATGCAACCCTTTGTGCTATTAAGGATTAAACCTTCTCTATTTTGCACTACAACGTCTGCAGAAAAACTTGGCATGCACATGGACCTTCTTTATCATCTATATTGCTGGGAGAGAGAGCTGCTTTCATTTACTGTACACGACTGCTGAAACTAAAACAGCTGGACCTTGGTTTTGCTGTGTTTTTGTTGTTTTTTTTTTAAGAAGAAATGTTCACAACAATAATGCTAAAATAATATTTTAGTGCTCAAGAAAGTGGTGGATACAGTTACTTTTCTTTATTTTTAGTGCATTTTGATAATGAAAAGTCAGTCTCTCACCTCTTAGTCTGCTACTCTTGGCAGGCTTCTGACATTATTTATCCTGCATTTACTAATTCATTCTTATAAAGCTGACAACTCTAAAAATCTTTGTGTGTCTAAACTCTTTGAAATGAACACTGCATGTAAATTCTGAATTACATCAATTTCATCATATGTGAAAAATTCTTTTTACAAGCTACACATAGCTTTTCTCCTTGTGTAATATTTCTAATGCATAGTATATCATAAAATAAACACTCAAACCTTTATGTAAGACTCAATAATTTATTGCTACAGCTTCACCTTTACTGCAAAAATATTTTGAAAGCACAGAAAATTCCTTTTTATCACCTAAAGACATATTACAGGGACTAATTATTGTTTGCAAATGACTCTATGATCCTGAGCGGACATACTAGGGAAAATTATGAAATATATTTATGCTGCATAATACTTATCTCTATGTTCTTACTTCTATGCCTGATCCTGCACACACAAGTTTAATTTCATTTACAGAGAAATAATCCTATTAACTCTTTCCAGTTCTTTTCCTGTTTAACTGAATGGCAAAACTCCCACAGGTCTTGAAGAACTAGACAAATTTCTCAACATGTAAGGTTAATTGTGTGGCTAGATTCAGTTACATGAGTATCACAGAACAAACAACATTTACTTGCTCTCTTAGTACTGTTGTCTTCCCTGCCTTCTTTATAGAGGCCCTCCAAAAAAAGCATGTTGTAAGCTAGAGCAGAGCTGCTCAATTCCTGCCTGTGTGTGGCTTGTGTTTAACCTGTGTAAAAGCTTAGATTGCCTCCAGCACATTTATTTTTTCAACAGTTCTGAAGTAATTTCAGCCAGATTTTATAGATTTCATAGAGGTTAACTTGCAGCCTGCACATCTACTTTTGCTAAACACTTATTATAAAAAGCATATAAAAATACGTGCATGTGATGAATGCATATGTATAGAGGGATTGTTTTTGCCTTCAAGAATTAACAGACATCATAGGCAAAAGTGCTGATGAAATAAACACAGAGTTAGAATATATTTCATATATCCATCAATTATATAATTATACATTTGAATCGATGTTTTAATTATTATACCATAGAACATTTCTTTGTTACATGCTATAGAATATTTCCCAGAGACTATTTCCCAGAATATTGTTATTATCTTAGAAGATGATTTTCAAAGCTTGTTAGGTAAACTGGAGATATAAAAAAACACTTGAAAGTACAAAAAAATGAGCACAGAGAAGAAAAACAAAGGAAAGCAGAGAAATTTAGAGCAAACAATTATTAGCCCTTTATAGGAATACCTTGCTACCATTTGGTGGCAGAAAGTTTATGCCTTATGCATAAAGCTGAAGGTACATTAAAATAAATGATAGTTCAACATGTACTTAAAAGTAGGCAATTAGATTTAAGCACTTCCTTGAATTACAAGGTTTTTTTCTTCTTTTTCCAGAAGTTTCTCAGATATTAGCATATTAAACATCCCTGGGCAACAGATAGCTGTTACTGCTTTTTCCACTGATGTGGTAGTAAAACAAGAAACTGAAGATTTTGACTGTAGTTGGGATTTGGTTGACAGCTGATGTGAAATGAATCTTTACAATAGACATTCACTTTCTGATAAAATTACTAGGCAAAAGAAATTTCCTGTATTATATTTTTTAATCTGAAGCAAGGAAAGTTTTAAATTTTTTTAAACTAAGGTGTGTGGGTTTGCATTTTTGTTTTGTTTTGGTATTTTTTCCTTCTGCATTGCTGGGAAATGAGTGTACTTTTGCAAGTCTCCTTTGTATGATTTAGAATCTGTCAATAATAAGGTTTTCCCACCTCATTTTTATTACAATTCTTTTAAATATCCAGCCTACTATTTTATATTGGTAAATTTGCAATGAATGCATCAGGATTCCCAGCCTTTTCTCTTAACTTCACAAAGCTCTACTCATTTCCCAGAAGGTCTGTTACCTTTTGGTTGCAAACTGCCATTCTATAGAATGTAATGCATTCACTAATTCTCCAACACTGTTTATCACTACTCATAATTGACCCTTCCAAATTATTTTGAAAACCAGAGTGCATTTTCAAGCACAGAGTACTGGATTTCAAAATTAGAAAGACAAAAGCCCAGCTAGAGCTCAGTCTGGCCACAGTTGTAAAGGATAATAAAAAATGCTTCTACAAATATATTAACAACAAAAAGAGAGGCAAGGAGAATCTCCATCCCCTACTGGATATGGCGGGGAACATTGTCTCCAAGGACAAGGACAAGGTTGAGGTACTTAATGCCTTCTTTGCCTCAGTCTTTAATAGCCAGTCCAGGTATCCACAGGGTAATCAGCCCCCTGAGCTGGAAGATGGGGATGGAGAGCACAATAACCCGCCCATAATCCAGGAGGAAGCAGTCAAGGACATGCTAAACCACCTGGACACCCACAAGTCTATGGGGCCTGATGGGATCCACCCGAGAGTCCTGAGAGAGCTGGCAGAGCCACTCTCCATCATTTATCAGCAGTCCTGGTTAACAGGGGAGGTCCCAGACAACTGGAGGCTTGCCAGTGTGACACTCATCTACAAGAAAGGCCAGAAGGAGGATCCTGGGAACTACAGGCCTGTCAGCCTGACCTCCGTACCAGGGAAGATCATGGAGCGGTTCATCTTGAGAGTGTTCACAGGGCATGTGGAGGACAGCCAAGGGATCAGGCCCAGCCAGCATGGGTTCATGAAAGGCAGGTCCTGCTTGAACAACCTGGTCTCCTTCTAGGACCAGGTGACCCACCTAGTGGATGAGGGAAAGGCTGTGGATGTTGTCTACGTGGACTTTAGTAAAGCCTTTGACAGCATCTCCCACAGCATTCTCCTGGGGAAACTGGCGGCTCGTGGCTTTTACAAGTGTACTCTTCGCTGAGGAAAGAACTGGCTGGATGGCCGAGCCTAGAGAGTTGTGGTGAATGGCCTTAAATCCGGCTGGCGGCCGGTCCCAAGCGGTGTTCCCCAGGGCTCGGTTCTGGGGCTGGTCTTGTTCAATATCTTTATTGATGATCTGGATGAGGGGATCGAGTGCTCCCTCAGTAAGTTTGCAGATGACACCAAGTTGGGTGGGAGTGTTGATCTGCTGGAGGGTAGGAGGGCTCTGCAGAGGGATCTGGACAGGCTGGATCGATGGGTTGAGGCCAACTGTATGAGGTTTAATAAGGACAAGTGCCAGATCCTGCACTTCGGCCACAACAACCCCATGCAACACTACAGGCTTGGGGAGGAGTGGCTGGAGAGCAGCCTGGCAGAAAGGGACCTGGGGATGCTGGTTGACAGCCGGCTGAACATGAGCCGGCAGTGTGCCCAGGTGGGCAAGAAGGCCAACAGCGTCCTGGCCTGTATCAGCAATAGTGTGGCCAGCAGGAGTAGGGAAGTGATTGTGCCCCTGTACTCGGCACTGGTGAGGCTGCACCTCGAATACTGTGTTCAGTTTTGGGCCCCTCACTACAACAAGGATGTTGAGGTGCTGGAGCATGTCCAGAGAAGGGCAACGAAGCTGGTGAGAGGTCTGGAGCACAAGTCTTATGAGGAGCGGCTGAGGGAACTGGGGTTGTTCAGTCTGGAGAAGAGGAGGCTGAGGGGAGACCTTATCGCTCTCTACAACTACCCGAAAATGGGTTGTGGAGAAGAGGGTGTTAGTCTCTTTTCCCAGGTAACCAGCGATAGGCCGAGAGGAAATGGCCTCAAGTTGCGCCAGGAGAGGTTTAGATTGGATATTAGGAAAAATTCTTCAGTGAGAGGGTGGTCAAGCGTTGGAACAGGCTGCCCAGGGAGGTGGTGGAGTCGCCATCTCTGGAAGTGTTCAAAAAACATGTGGATGTGGCGCTTCAGGACATGGTTTAGGGGACATGGTGGCGCTGGATTAATGGTTGGACTTGATGATCTTGAAGATCCTTTCCAACCTTAGTGATTCTGTGATTCTGTGTTTTTTTCTCTTTCACTCATGACCTGCTCCTGTGTGACTCATACTTTATTTAAATATGCCTTTGGCTTTCATAGCATCTCAGTGTCTTCCATTTTTGGAAATCAAACTAAGTGATTAGAGCAAAACCTTACCATTCATTTCACTGAAGACTGAGCCAAAAAGGGTGACTGTAAAATGCAGGCTACTTGTTTATGGGAACAAGCTAGTTTATAGACTACAGAGTTGGGTTCTTTTTCTTTTTAAAAAAAGTTTTTATTGCATAATAATGGATGCAAAATGAATATGTAGATAGTACACTGACTTTTTAAGGTGTATACATATTCACTTGGTAAAATACAGGGGGTGAGATTTTGAACGCCTTTAGTATTGACCTAGTCTTCTTCTCATTTCAGACACTTCTAGTGGCTGCAGAAGAAAGGATTTCTGTCAGGGCTGACTGCTGTTGAAAATCCTACCCATCCTGTTTAGTAGTCATTATCACTTTGTATTATTTTATGAATACAAAGTCTCATATAAACAACATAAGGGAACAAGCCGTGACTTTAGAGTAGCAATGTTGAGCATTTCATTAGTGCAACAGTGAGTGACATAAGAAACTGCAGTTTCAGACACACACTTATAGTCCTGAAAGTGCCGCATATCCATCTAAGTCAAAATTGCCTATACTGAATGAGGATAGTAAGTTAACATGGCTTTGAGAGGGTCAAACAGAAAAGATGCTTGGTTGCCAGAAATACAGATCTATTCTTATTATGGTTTTTATAACCAGTAATTTCTACAGATACATTTTTTAAAATAAACCTTTTATGATGTAATTTCAATGAATTAAGTAAAAGAAGTACAACTTTCAAATCACTTAATCAGACCTAGGCTATCGCATTTCCCTGATGTATTCTTGTGTTGTGTCCTGAAATCTGCATTTTGAATGAGTTCATTAAAAAGTATGTTATGCAATTTGAATTTGAAAACCCTTTAACTGGATAAAAATATAACTACTGTGCTAATTAGAGATTGTCTGGATTTATCTAACTTAATTTTCATACCACTCTCCATTGGCCTGTCAGTCAGATTTTCTTCCCTCTTCCTCCTCTCAGTGAAAGTGCTTGAACAACATGAATGACAGGTAACTTGGTTATTCATAAAAAGATCGTTTGGATTATTATAGAAATTTGGGCAGGGGAGAGCTCTAGATTATTTTTCTGTATCCTTTTCAACATTTTGAAACATTTTAAAATTATGAACTGCAAACAGAGAACTTGAAAGTAAGTCTTGGGAGTTCAAGTGTTCAGGGAATACTGAGCATGACAGCCAGCACAGAGAGGGAGCAATGGTGGTGAACTGCCTGTGTGTAGTTCTGCTACATTTTCACTGTTTCTGAAAATTGTAAGCAGGATTCTGTATGGAACAGGCCCTTTTAGAATTAATTCCACCTTATCTCTTGTTCTTGTGCTTCTGGGTAGTAAACACCTGTCTTGTTTATGCTTTTTTTCTCATTTGTGTCTTATTTTGGAAACTCTGATCAACCTTGGAGAGTATCTACTGCACTAAATGCATTAACACAGCCAATATTGCTACTGCTGAGAGGTTTGGAATAAGGAAGAATGTGCTTGGGAAGTGGCTGCTCCAGGTTACACTAACGTGGATAAGATGGAGAAGTTTGAATTACTGCTTTTGTGTGGAAAACCAGAAGCATATATCTTCCAGAAAAGTCAATCGCTTTAAATCTGTTGCATTCACTTTTAGAATGTTGTTGTTTTTCTTTAATTCTCTCTCTTTCTGTGCTTTTTTCTCTTTGTGCTTCTCCTTATCCCCTTTTCCCAAAAGGTAGTGAGTGTTTTTCTCACCTTTCCTGGACAAGTTCCAGCCACAGCAGGCTGATTTATTTCAGAGTGTTTATGCAGTTTTTAAAAGGTGAAGATACTTAGCTTTGGCTTAAATCTGTGTTATAAAAGTGACCCTGTCAAAGCCTGCTGTGGAGCAACTGCAAGCCGAGTTGCTTGTGTGTGTGCCAGGAGAAACTGTCAAGGGAAGAAAGGGAAAGCTGCAGGAAATGGGAAGAGAACTGTTGGCGTTGCCTAAAATGGGCCTTTCAGATTTGCTCTACTTGACAAATCTTTACTTCCTCTAATTTAGCTCTATTATTTATTTATTTATTATTGCTTGGAAATCAAATAAATAAGAAGAGAATACACTCATCAATGGAATTTGAGTAGAACAATGTATAAAAAAAAATTTCTGGTTATCAATGTCAGGTTGGAAGTCTAGAATAAGACTCCTTAAGAATGAAAAGCTAAGATAATTTTATTCCTTTTCTTTTTATGATTTTTTAAAAATAATTTGTAAGATTTTTATTAGACAGATATCAAAAACAAAAAGATGTGTAAAGTTATGGTTAGTTATCATGCGAGAACAAGGAAAGAAGCAGCAAGATGGAAATAAAATATAGTAGGCCCTGAATAAATTAATGCTTTCCCCTGATGGAACTGGTTATTAATCTTTGTGTCTTGGAAATAAAAAGATTCTTCACATTCCACTAATCTCCCAGCTCTGCTTTATGAGCCAGATATTTGTCCCACTAGTTTGTCATGTATGCAATGGTGCTGCAAGCAGCACACAAATTACTTGCTAAGGTCAATGACATTGCTAATTTCTTCTTACTTAGGGAACCCATCAGTGACCAGCTTAATTAAGTGCAAGCTGGGTTCTACTCCTATGCAAATAGTGCTGATAGATTATACAAACTATAGCAGGAGAAAGAAGACAAATAGTCTGCTAAAAGCTATATGTGTTATTTTACTCTCTTTGCCTCTGGTAAGTAAATTGGGTGAGACATTTTAGTAAGTAAAGATAGGAGTTGTTCCAGGGCTATTCAAAACTCAGGAAACATGAATTCAGCATGACTTTATTTTAAATACAGATTTTATTTTTAGTTTGCATGATTAGTATTTTTTTCTTTCAGACAAGGTTAGCTATGACTGAACTTTAAACCAAAGGGATTATCCCTGAACAAAATTGTTGCACTTAGGATGGCATTCAATACACTTGCCTCGATCTAAGCCTTCAGGGTGTGTTCAAGTACACTAAAGGAAGATGAAATCTATCTGCTAGGCTAAGTTCCATTATTCAAGCCTATGTATTAGGGTTTCTCAATGGCTGAGTGTCTTCTGTACCAGCTTTTTTTCAGGCAGGTTTTGCTACCTACTCATAACTACAGTTTCAATCCATATTTATTCCCAATAAATGGGATCTGCCAAACAGCTGTAAAGGAGGATGCTCTACCATGCCTACGGTAGTGGTCATGTTCCTTAATAAGATTTGAGATGGAGGATAGTCTATGCCTCAGCTTGCCTGTAAGCTGTACAAAAGCACCAGTAGGGAGGTATGCCAGGTTCCCTGCACCCTCTTACTCAGACGGCGAGGCCTCGCATTTGAAGCCAGTTTTAATGTTATTTTAAGAGAAAAGTTTCAATGGCTTAACTGAATAACATTAAAACACTAAAATATAATTTATAAAACTGGATGGAAAACCATTACATCTATAAAATTTACTTGCATTTACAATAATTTTAAATAATATTTACTTGACAATAAGTTCTTAAATAGAAATTAAAAATGACCAGTTGTGTCTAATGTTTGCAGTCTTTTCAGTTACCAATTCACTATGATTTATTTCCCTGAAACTTTCTAGTATTTTGAAGTCATAAAAGGAAACAAAGGTTCCTTTCAATGTTGGAATGGCTTCATATTCAGGCACGTAGTGTTTATGTTTCTGATTGCTGGTGTATACTGTATCAGCATTAAAGTGACTAGGATATATATTTTGAAAGATTGTTACTGTTACTGCAACTTATTTTACCTCGATTAATGAATTTACCTCCACTTATTAATTTCATCAGGCGGACTTTGTTCTGGATTCAGTTAATTGTCAGACTGGATGAAATGTTGCATCTTTACACATAACAGTATCCTTGACACAGCTGCAGAGCTGATATAAGTTAATGTAATTGTTTGTGTGTAAGATCCTTGGTATTGACCTCAGAGACATCAAATTCTGCCTTTAGTAACACTCATATAAATCAGGAGTAGGTCCATTGATTTCAATTACTCAGTATTTACAGTGAGGTGGAATGGAGAATATAATTTGCCCTATATTTAACCTTGACACAAACATGCACAGTCCCTATTTACTCGAATGAAGCGGTTAGGGAATTCAAAGATCATATTGGTAAGTGGAGAACAGTGATAAAAAGTGTAAAAGTCAGAAAAAGTAGGCTGAATGGCTAGTTTAAATTAGAGAAAACACAATTTCATCTTCCCTGCCACCCCCAAAAAAATCTTCTGCTTTGAAATTTCCTCATCTCTTATCAGAACTAGCTGTTTTTAGTCATCTTTTTGGGTGACTATTCTAATTTATGTACTTATGTTTCCAGTTTCTGCTACTTGACTCCATGGAAACAGAAAAGTTAGACGTCTAGTGTCTTAAGCCAGACTGAAAGTTTATCTAAAACAGAAAGCAGTTATTCTTAACACAAGGTTTTGGTATTTATAGTGAACAATGGTTAATTTAAGCCTGAAATATTATCTAGAAAGATGAGATTATGAAGAAATAGTTAAAATGCAGCTTCAGGGTTATACATGAAATATAGTGGGGGAAACACAACTGATGATGCCTTACACCCAGTTATGTGGACTGAAAATAAATCTTTATCAGGTTTTTATATCTAATGAGACTATAATAACTAGTCTTATAAAATATTAAGCTTTTTCCAGGAAAAGAATCCACACCTTTTCTTATGCCTGCAAAGAACCATGTAGTTCATGGTGCTCTATAAATAACGATATTGGGTGTTCCTTGAACCTCAACATTGACTGTTTCAGCTGACTAAAATGGAAAGTTTTTTTTTTTTAAAGTCTACAGCATTCTCCACAGAAATTATTTTTATGCCTCTTGCTTTCAAAATACATTTTATTCTCTGTCCCATAGATAACAATTCCTTGTGATATGGATATAATGATGTTTGTTAAAATTTCCCATGGGTGGTAAATATTTTCCCATTTTCTGTACCTGTCATTAAATTGTATTCCCTGTCCAGAAAATAACAAAAGATGATAGCATAAAGTACCTATCTGGGTCATCACAATTAAATTGTATAGAAATAGATAGAAGAGAACTTAAAATTGATTCCTTTCCTCTGCAGAGACTTGTTCCTCCAGTGTTTCCTACGGATGGGCATCTTTAAACTTTAAAACCAGATACCATGCTGAAACTATGTCCCAGAATAAAATTATTTTTGTGCAGTAGATATGTTCTGCAAAACTGAGTATTGCAGCTGTCATATTCATTATGAAAACCCCAGCATGGAAACTTATTTCCTTCTCTGACATTGAGATCACACTTGAGTGCACACACATCCTTCTGATTGGGAGATATGAACTTGTACTGGGCAAGCTGGGTTTTTTTTTTTTTTTTTCCCTCATGTACAGAGGAATAATCTCTTCCTCATATAATCCTATCACTGACTGATTATTTCATACCCACTAATGTATTTAGCTTCGTACTAATCCTCTCCAAAGTTAAAACAGCATAAGTTTTTAAAGAGAGAGAGAGGTGTCAAAAGATACAGTTGTGCATCTAGTAAGAATTCCAAGGGTACAGAAACAATTCAGTTACAGCTCCTTCTGCAATTCAAAGGTGTCTAAATTTTTTGTAGATCATAAGAAACAAGTGGTAGAAAACCTCACATTTAATTCTTAGTTTCAGGCTGATTGACGTGTTTTTTATTCAGGCATCATGATATCAAAATCATTGAGCTCTTTCTCTGATTTTCATGTGGTTCTGATGAGCATTTTCATTGGTATTAATGCTGCATTCCCTGTTATTTGGATACAGAACTGCTTCCAGTTTTAGAGCCAGGTATTTAACCTTGAAGAAATACATTCCGTATATCCTGATGTTGTGAATTTTGACCTTATAAAAGCATGTCAAATTAAGACTAATTAAATTTTTGCTTTTATATTTACCCAGTCCCTTAGAAGTTTAAGATAATCCCTTCTGCCTCCCTCAGATTTTACCATCTCTGTATGCCTGTGGTGAGCAAGATACAGTGAACAGAATTCCTAACATTTTGCATGGCTTCTTGAATCAGAAGGGGCTGAAAACTCAGAACAAAAAAGTGTTACAGGACATCAGAGAATATTAGATTGCTTTCTTACATGGATAATCCTACTAGTGGGATGTTGTATTCAGGGATGAATGAAGATAACAGGAAAACTGAATTGCTATTCTACTTCTAGTTTATAGGTGATATTTTGATAAAAATTAGCTGGTACTATATACATATATGTACTAACTTCATCATAATTTACTTTGTAAGTTTTACCAGCTAAACTTGGGAATAAAATACAGGACTGTCTTATAATGCATTAATTTCATCCTCTACGTGAATTAATGCAATATCAGAATTTTAATGTCAGTCATCACTCCCAATGTAAATCATGAAGAAAATTAATTCTGGATGTGCTCACTAGTCCTCAAACTAACTGAAATTTAATGGGACATGAAAATGAGTGTATTAGAACAGAGTAGACTTTTGGCCCACCGCTGAACTTGAGAAGTAGCAAAACCCTGAGAGGAAACCTGAGAAAGAATACTGTAGGTGTGTACGGATAGAGTGGAAAAGATTTCTGTTCAGAGTTGCACAGCAAGGTTATAAACTAAACGTTTTCATTACTCATCCACAAGGTCAACGATTAGAGATAAGTAGCCTTCACACTACTGTTCAATCTGTGAACACCATTACAAAGAATTTTCCCATGAGCATCTACTAAATATATGTGGGATACATCTATTGCACACAAAGTCTTGAAGACATCTACAACTTAGGCTTTTAACCACCGGAGAGTTAAAACAGAAGAACGTCAGTGGAGAAGGAATATATTGTTCAAAAAAGCGACAGTGCAAGTTACCTTTACTTCTCTTTCATAACTATAGAATTTATCAGTTAAGTTTTTCAGATGCTATGGCAATTTATGGCTCAATGTGATAAGAACTCAGAACAACACTGCTGAGATATTTCCCCACTGATTTTGATGCCCATCCTCATCAAACATTTACTGTAATCACATGGAAGGAAGAACTTGTTTATTAACTATGGAAAATAGTGCATCTCTAATGTATGTAGTCAGGGACTGTGGGATACAGATGTTCCTCTAATTACACTACAGTGTCCTGACAGCTTATTCTGGGTATAGGCAGGGAAAATTAATCTAAATTAGACAAAAAATTAAAAAAAATACTATATACTTATTGCCAACAGCTTTAATTGGAAATTATATGAGTCTTTTAAAAGCAAAATCAGGTAAGCAAAATAAAATATTATGTTATCAGTTATTAATGAAATGAAGGAAGAAACGTCTATGTAGTTCATGTATCTATGAGCTCTCTTGCTCTTTTAACATTGCCTTCTTGACTTGGACTCCATTTCATTTTTTTGTATTTCTTCTTGATTGGTTCCAATGAAATAGATGTTTTCAACATAAAGCAATGCTCTCACCTAAAATAATTTAGACTATTAGAGACAGAAAATCAGAATGAAGATAACAAAGTTGGAGCAAATTTACACTTTTAAATCATTTCAGTTTATCATAGGTATACTCAAAATAAATCAATTCAGCAGTAACTAGCAAGAGAAGTGCTTATTAGGGTCAGTGATTATGGTGATCCATGAAAAGAACTGAAACATTTTGTAAAAAGAAATGTTTTACACATGCAGTGAGCTGTTACTGCTATACATAATACATTTTGTTCCTTCTTTAAGAGTTTTTTTTTTTTCCCCAACCAACACTGGTTCTTTCTGTTGAGAGATTTTTAAAACTAGCTTTTCATAATATTAAAGGCAGCAAGTTCATATAGATTGCAACTTGACTGAACACCTGTCTTTTGTTTAAATTGGATCTTCCCCCCCCCAATAATAGAAAATAAAATTCATTGAAAACTATTAAACATAAAGGGATACATCTTAACTTCATAAATTTCCAAGGAATTTGACTGCAGAATATACGAAGGAAATTTTACTGCATGATTGTTTTGTTTCATATTCTTCTCCAAGAACTTAATTTACTGACTAACATAGCATGCAGGAGGTAGGTCAGTCTAACTTTTACTGTGCTTTATTATTATAGCTGTAATAGCAATGTGAGGAAAATAACACTTTTAAATAAATGTGTATGATTTGCAAACAGCAAAAAACATAGGTTTAATGTGATTCATGCCCTGGGCTATATTTATGGTGATAAGAAAACTTGCATTATTTTTCCATGATAAAAAAAAGCTGAGATGAGAACATAAATTATGACTTCTTAAGAAAATAATTACTGTAAAAACATAAATTGTTGTAAAGGAATCTATGCAAGGCCCATTAAAGGAATTAACTCATGTTTTCCCAGTGTACACCTGAGAGGATGAATACATTTATGTGAGCTTGTTACACAAAACATTTGCTTTTGAACAATGTGTAGTTATTAAATCATTAGCTGCAGAAGTTTCTTAAATCTAGGAAGGATAGTTGGTAGCCATTTTGTCTTCTGTGTTGAAATTGGTGAAAGCCCGATATTACTGCTGTTAGTCCTTAGGTGATTTCCGACTGTTCTTCAGCAAAGATTCTGACGTACAAGCATCCTGATAAAACAAAACTGTTTGTTTTCTTATGTTTCTTTGTGAGAAGAGGTGAGTGTATGTGAACTGATGTGCAGCTACTGCTTTTGTGTTCTTTGGTACTATAACCTGACAGAGCTAATGAAGACAAATGGTTTCATTCAACAGCTCTGCATATGTTGGGGTCTTTTTAACTTATTTACAGCTCTTCATAGTCTTGTTTTGCATTAGGATGCCTGTGGAAATACTATGTGTGTAGTGTTACTTCCTTCATATTCTTCATTCTATTAGCAAGTTTCCCATTTCTTCTTAAGCTTTCTTCTTCACAGTTTTGTTGGGTTATATAGGAAGGAAGATAACAAGTAATACTGCTACTAGCATGAATAAAAAAGAGAAAAAAAAATCTTTGATATCTGCTGAGCTATGCACACTGCTTGCTAATTCTTTGGTTTGGGGTTACACACTGATAACCACTTTTCAAAGGGCTTTTTGCTTTGTTTTGTGTCTTTGTGTTTCATGAGATGGTGTAATGGTAGGAATTCAAGCGTAAATCAGAATTATGTGAAAGTGGTTTTTTTCTCTTTTAAAATATTGAGATACAATAATGATTTCAAGCAACCTTTATGGAGATACATAGCTTCTTTCCTAAAATAAACTGTTAGCAAAGCCAACTGTGTTTTTTTAATTCTAAAAAGCTCAAGAAAATGCATAAAATTATGTGGAAAGTTTAGGCTATGTTATGTTTTACATATATTTGTCCTAAGATAAGGATTGGACCTCAACTTAGTGTGGGCAGAAGGCTGCTGGAGATTAATTACCATTTACAAAACCAATCCCTACTAGAAATGTAATAAAATTGTCATTTAAAGTGAAAAACAGTGGTAAGAATCATTAGTTCTAATTTGGATGCTTAAAAGCTGTGGCTAAACCTTAACCAGTCAGCTAAAGGTCTTTTCATAATCAACACATGGAAACAAATAGTAGTAGAGGGCAGCTCATATGGTCCTCCAGAGAGGGGCAACAAAGCTGGTGAGGGCTCTGGAGAACAAGTCTTATGAGGAGCAGCTGAGGGAATTGGGATTATTTAGTCTGGAGAAGAGGACGCTGAGGGGAGACCTCATTGCTCTCTACACCTACCTAAAAGGAGGTTGTAGTGAGGTGGGCGTTGGTCTCTTCTCCCAAGTAACTAGTGATAGAATGAGAGGAAATGTCCTCAAGTTGCGCCAGGGCAGGTTTAGATTGGATATTAGGAAAAATTTCCTTACTAAGTGATCACACGTTGGAACAGACTGCCCAAGGAAGTGGTGGAGTCACCATCACTGGAGGTGTTCAAAAAATGTGTAGATGTGGCACTTTGGGACAAGGTTTATTGGCCACAGTGGTGTTGGGTTGATGGTTGGACTTGATCTTAAAGGTCTTTTACAATCTTAATGATTCTATGATTCTATGTTAATCTGAACACAAGATGAAGAAGTATGTAGAGGTGCCCTTTTGTCTCCTTTGTGTATAAAGGAAACATAGAACGACTAGCCCAGGCTTAGAAGCACAACTTTCCAACATAATCAGTGGAAAACACATACTGCTATTTAGTTTATTTTTTCACAGTAGAAACTTCTGATCCCTTCTGAGTTGTTGTTTTTTTCTTTTTAAAAATATAAACAAGTACAAAAAGAATCTCCTCATAAGAAAAGAGGTCTTAATGAGCACTGGATTTTAAAATATCAAATAGGTTGAAGTTAGTGATAAGGCAAAAGAACTTCAATATTTGGGACAGACTTAAGTTTCAGATCAGATAGTTTTTATTATTTGGCTATTCAATGGCCTGTGAATCAAACAAGATTAACTGTTAGGCTATGGTGTAAAAGGCACTTGATGGAATGCATATGAACATCCATATAGTTTATGACAATCATAAACAATTGCTATGACATATCATGTAAGTCTCAACAAGGAGCTGGAGGAATTAGCATAGAAACAGTTGTGTTGCTGGGAATTACTCTTCCTTCCCCCCATCCCCTAGAAACATTAACATTTATGTTTGCCTTTGTTTCAGTTCCACAGATCTCAAAATCTATTTGGATTTTGTAGTATGGGGAAAACTGGTCTTAAAAATATCATGACACTGTATGATGGGAACTGTAGTTCAGCAGTTTCATTTGCTTATTCTACTCCAGGAAAGAAGCTGCCTTGTTGCATTGAGGTTTCTGTGCTTATGCTCTTTCCTTCATCTGTAACAGTTCACTACCACTGCCCGACTACTACTTGATCGTGCCCCACAGCTTCTGTAGTTATTTAATTTTGGAGAAAATCCACTACCTTCATGCTATGCAGAAGACTTTTATGTGGAAGAAAAAGACAGGTTTTAAAGGTTTCTATTTAAAATACTTTTGGAAGAAAAAGTTTTGTCCAATCATGGAAGCCTTCAGTCCATCTAATGATTATGGCAAACTCATTGAAATGAACTATAGGGACCTGATATATGGGTAAGAAAGTTCCTTGTGTAAGATGTCAAAATGAAAAGTTTCCCAAACATTAATATGAATTCTTTAATATGAATAAAATACTGGCCTATGCTGTGTTATTCAGTGGTGAAATTCTGAGTAATACATTAATTTAAAACAGCTCCTGTCTGAAGTTAAAAGCACTTTTTTATCATGGTTAATGGGCAACAGCACAGATGCAAGAGCTTTCATACGAGGACTATGATACATTTTCTTAAAAAAAAAAAAGGGAAAGCTGCTTTTATAACTCAGTTACATCTTTGTTTTTGCAAGTACAGTTGTATATAGACAGCTCTTCACAGTCTATCCATTTCTTGGTGTAGAGGGCAACACCTCTGTTGTTCTTTCCTTATCTGTTCCTTCTCAACAGCCTGTAGCCATTGATAGCTTCACTCCAGTCATGGATTCATCCCACCAAGTTTCAGTTTTGTCCTTCCTATATCTTCATAGAAACAAAGTGGTACAAAATATAAGGGTTTTTTTTCACAAATAGTTGTGTGGAGAGGCAAAGAAATATGTTTTCCATGAAAAGCAAAGGATCCTAGATAATAGACACATTTTCATTTTAAAATATATTCTGGGTGTGCATATTTGAATTAGATTCTTAAAAGTCTAGCGAAACAGTACCAAAACAATTTGTTGTCTTAAAGCTAGTCATTCAAACATAGACACTCATTCTCTTAGGAGAAGAAAATGACAGCTTTGTAAGACTATCTAGAATATCTCTACACTACTTAACAAATTAAATTTACAGAGACCTAGACCTAGCAAAGCATTTGTCAGTATTTGGTAAAGTAATTGTATTTTCTAAACCCTAAATTCATCAAGAGGATTAATAATAATTCAACAGAAAAAAAAAATATGTCTAATCCCAGTGTGGTATTTCAGGATAGGGGAGTGTTCTCAGTTATTTCTTCTCCCAGAACAGATTGAAAATGGCTTTTGGAAGCTATTTCTCAACCATCTGTTTTAAAGAGAACGAAAAAGAATATAGTCCCCTCTCTTCTGCTTAGCTCAGAAATGTAGTTATTTGGCTCAAATAGGTGGTCATTCTGCCCTGTCTGAAATGCAGGACAGTATATTCTTGGATTTTCAAGGATATTCAAGGATAGATTCTTGAACCTAATTACCACTAAGATAATAAAAAAACAACCCAAAAGCAAATAAATAAATAAATAAATAAAGTCAACCACAAAACCACAATTTTTAAAAGCTTTAGTAGTGACAGTAAACATGAACTCAAACGAAGTGGTAGAAAATACATAGTTTTAAATTTCACTGTAGCTTGTAGTTACTTTTCCATTGAGTAGAGGTATGGTCTTCTTACTGCAGGAGGAAAGAGTTTGATTCAGACTTCTTAGGGAGATAGGACCTTCTTAGGTGCAGAAGCTCAGCCAATCTGATGATAGGAATACTTGCTTCTGGAACTGTTAGGGCAGGCATCTGGTTCAATGCAGTTTTCATCGGGTGAAAGGACTTTTGTCTGTATACAAGTTTACCTTTCTTGAGTGATATGCAACCATCAATGGTATTGATGAAGGCAGCTGATTCCAAGCTTCAATTTTATGGCCCAAAACAATTTGGCCAGCTGGGAAAATAAGTTGTGGTGATCAGGTCTTCACATGAAGTTGATTTTACAAATGTGTATCTGCCACTGCCACTACCACAGAAATATGACTACATCCCACAAGCCTCTTCCTCATGCATTCACACCATTATTTCAATTACATAAAAGCTCTCTTTTCTAAAAGAGTTGTCATGATTAAATTCAGAATTCCTTTGATTACATGAGACTTCAATTATCTGAATCTTTTGTTCTTTAGGACTTCAAAGTATGCAAGAATGTATTGTATTATTACGTTGTGGTTACTTGCGTAATGGAAATAACAGATATTATCCCTCTCTCCAATGTGTGACTCTCTGTAGAGGCCATCTGGTCCTTAAGATTCTGGATGTCAGTCTGATGCTAGTGTGTTGTGTATTTATATTTACACATATGTCCCAGTAAAGTCAGGATAGCAGCATATTCTAAAGACAACATATTCTAAAGCTATGTGAGAGTGTTCACATCTGACCAGCCCATAGGGCTATCATATGCCTCTGTTAATTTGTATTTCAGAGAATTAGTCTAAAGATGCAAAAATAAGTAGAATGTTTTCTGATAAGTAGCTAACACTTTCCTCATTTTTGAGAATGGGACAAGGACACTTTTGTCACCTGCACAAATATGGACATTTTTATAATTTCTAATTAACAGTTCCTCAAAAATGTATTGCATATATTTGAATATGTAAATCTCATACTTCAGTTAATCATGATACTGCAACAGTATGGGAAGGATTGTCATATTAGTATTATTATTATTTATTATATACTGGAAAAATAAAGTATAAATGCAGTGTTGGATACATGTCTATCACACTGAAGGGAAGACAACACTGGATTAATCCAGCTCCATTTGCAAATATAGTGGGAAAAACTTCCTAAGTATACTAAAGTATAAATTACTGCTTATGTACATAGCTAGTATTTGAAAAAAAAGAAAAAAATTTGTTCAATTCTTTCACAGATCTCTTTTCTAAGATATACCATTAATACACTTCTTTATTTCTAGAGGTTATTTCAGTATTTTCCTTGAAATTTCTAATTTGATGCTTTTCAAATTACATGGGTAAAAATGTCTTGATGATATTTTAAAATTTTTTTGCACTTCTGCTTCAGTGCTGTAATTCACACTTTGTTAATACATTATTTCTCTTTGGCATGCCTTTTCAACTGCTGCCAATCTTAACGCTCTCCAAGTCAACCATGAAATGTATTATGTGATTACAAACCTATGATCATACAGTAGTTCATGTTTCAAAAAAAAAAAAAGATGTTCAGTCACCCCAATCCATACAAAATGTTAACAAAGTAAGTAACTTAGATGATATATTAGTTCGCAGAAATGTTATGGTTCATACTGCATTGTATTTCACAAAATCACCAAATTACAGAATGGTTGAGGTTGGGGGGGAAGTCTGGAAATCATCTACTCCAACCCCCTTGCTCAAGCAGGGCCACCTAGAGCAGATTGCCCAGACAGCTATTGAATGTCCAGACAGCTTTTTTGTCCTAAGTCCAGACAGTTTTTGAATGTCTCCAAGGATAGAGACCCCACAACCTCCCTGGGCAAACCGTACCACTGCTCAGTTACATTTACGTCAAAAAAAGTGTTTCTTGACGTTCAGACAGAACCTCCTGCATTTCATTTTGTGCCCATTGTCTCTTGTCCTGTCACTGGACACCACTGAAAAGACCTTGACTCCATCGTCTTTGCACCATCCTTTCAGGTATTTGTATACACTGATAAGATCTCTGTTGAGCCTTCTCTTCTCCAGGCTAAACAGTCCCAGGTCTTCCAGCCTTTCCTCATAGGAGAGATGCTCGAGTCCTTTAATCATCTTCATGGCCCTTCATTAGACTCTCTCTACTATGTCGACATCTCTTTTGTACCGGGGAGCCCAGAACTGGACACAGTACTTCAGGTGTGGCCTCACAAGTGCTGACTAGAGGGAAAGGATCACCCCCCTCAATCTGCTGGCTACACACCTCCTAATGCTGCCCTGAATACCATTCGCCTTTGCAGCAAGGGGACAATGTTGGCTTATGTTCAACTTTCTGTTCATCACCAGGACCTCAGGGCCTTTTCTGTCAAGCTGCTTTCCACCTAGGTGGCCCCTAGTGTGCACTGGTGGCTGTTCTTTTTTTTTTTTTTTCCCCCAGGGCCTTTGTATTTGCTTTTGTTGAACTTCATAAGGTTCCTGTTGGATCTTCTTTTTTAGCCTTTTGAGGACCCTCTGCATGCCTGCATGACTCTCTGGTGTATCAGCTGCTCCTCCCAATTTTGTGTCATAGAATCACAGAATCATAGAATGGTTTGGGTTGGAAGGGATCATCTAGTTCCAACCCTCCTGCCATAGGCGGGGACACCTTCAGCTCGATCAGGTTGCTCAAAGCCCCATCCAACCTGGCCTTGATCATCTGCAAATATGATGAGGGTATACTCTGCACCATCACCCACATCATTAATGAAGATCTTAAAGACCCAGTATTGACCCCGGGGTGCATCACTAGTTACTGGCCTCCAACTGGACTTCATACCACTGACCACTGCCCTCTGGGCCCAGCCATTCAACCAGTTTTCAATTCACCTCAATGTCTGTTCATCTAGCCCATACTCACCATCTTCTCTATGAGGATTGTATGGGAAACATACAATTGTTTCGCATATGGGGAACTGTTTCCCAATGGGAAACATATAATGAAGTATTTCAGGAGTACCCTCCAATGGGAAGACTGTAGAAAATACAGTCACGATATCGTAATTCTTTCCATATGGCATAAAGAAGAAAACGAATAGATATGGCTGCTACCACCCATCAACTATAAAATAAAACAAAATTGAAACTTTTCTTTATCTCTACTGGAGGCCTGTTTAAGAACTCTAATAGCAAGTTTCACCATGTCAGTCATTTCCAGATGCACTCTTATTAGTTTCTTCTTGAAAATTCTTGATAATTGTAGTCCGAGTTATCTCATTTCCACAGTCTTTCAGGAGAGCATCTAGAAAATCAAAATTTACTTTTCAATGTAGTGAAATCACAAAAAATAATCCATTATCAAAAGATAAAAAATGTTTATGATCTTTGTCTAAAAACAGTAACCTCGTCAGTTAATTGCATCTTGTTTATTAAGGGAAATGTTTTCAAGATTGCTTATTCTTTCTTTGCACGTTTATATTTCCTGCTAATGTTCCTGGAAGTTGTCAACAAATAGAAAGATAATAGATGAGAAAGGAATTTTAGAGTTTCACAGAAAGATAGTAAATACCTTGTAGTAAATATTAACATCTTCAACAGAGTTGTGGGTAAGTATCTTTTTGCAGAAGTAAGAACATGTTCCATATCTTTTAGACTTCCTCTGTTAGTTTTATACCAAGGAGCTAAACACGACAGGTGCAAAACAGAGAAAAGATATCCAAGTCTGTATGAATGCAGTTAAAAATACCCAGACATCTTTAATTTATGGAATCCCAGGCAGATGGTAAAATATGTTTACTGAACTCTTGTCTTTTTTTTCTCTAAAGAACTAGAAGCTTTAAATATCACAGCTTGTTTCAGAATTTGGCAGCAAGGACTTGAGTTTTCTGTTCCTTCTTCTTTTTTTATTTTTTCAAGTCCTAATAAAATGTTCTTAAATTTGGAACACTGTAAAGATTGCGATAGCTACAAATCTGACTTAAATTACTAATTTGAGATCTCTATGTGAAAAATTAATTTTTAAAAATAATATGAAAGAGAAAATGTTGGCTTACTGTTTTCAGTACCTATACTACTATTTGATTTAGGAATTATAATTTAGCACTGTCAGAATTAGTCTGCTTTGAAGGCTAAAGTTACAATTAAATAATGTAGTTTGTTTTATTTTACAAGAAGTTCATTTTATATAATGAACTCCTCCACAATAAGTGGAGTTCATTATCTTTCCACCTAAGGACAATGTAGTGTTTGTCTTAAGCATATCTTCCAGATAGACATTCATTGCTACTTTGAGACAGCAAAAGATTGGAGCATGTCCTGCAGTCACTGATCATTTGTTTCAGTCACTTATTGAGGAACCTTTTAAAATTTTCCTCTCTCTTCTTTTTGTGGTAGTTCAGTCAAGATGGCTGTAATTTCCCTTTATTTTTTGTTGTTATTATTTCTCTATTCATGTAAGTTCTTGATCATAATTCAGATTCAGCAATTAAATAACAGAATTTAAGTGATTTAGGAAAAGTAATAGAAAAAATCAGAATTACTGCTACCACATATCAGTAAGTGATATCACATATCAAATACCACTTATCAGATTCAGTTTGTACCTGCATGTGGCTCCATGTTTAGGTTGTAATATATAATATTAGTAATATGTTCGGTGATATTCCTGTTTGAGGACTATACAATAGCAGTGTTCTACCTACTTAGATAACTATTAATAATTATGCTATGTTTTCGTGTCCTCCCATGTAGTCATGCATTTGGTTTGAATTATTCTGAGAATTTATTTGATGTTCAGAAAATCTGAATTATCTAAAATTTTTTATTCTCTTGAGCTTCAAAGTAAAGGAGAATGCACTGTTGGCCTTCTGCATGAGGTTGTCAATTTTTGCAAAGTGATTAGATGCAATATGTGTTAAAATCTGTGTGTACAACCTGTGTGAAACTATCTGAAATGATCAAATTGCACTCTAGATATTTTGAACACTTCTTTACAAAAATGTTTGGCTTAGAAGCCTTATGACTGCTAGAAGTCATACATACTAAACCAGAGCAGGGCAGAGAACAAGCAGTGGATTGGGGCAATGTGCAGAGACGAAGCAGCAGCCAGTTTCTCAGGCGACCATTCTTCAGGATTATTTCTCTGAAGAAATTCCTGAAGCTCAGTTCAGATGAAAGAAGGAAAATGGAATTTTTGGTCACTATATTTTTATGGGCTTTTTAATGGATTTTGAAGGAACAAGCAAACTACACATGAAACTGCCTTTTTTACCTACATATCCAAGACTCAAAGGGAAACTCCTGTCCAATTTATGACTCATGTTTCAAAAATTGTGGGGGTATCACTGACATCAGAATTTTCTTCCTTCTCCAAAGATAGAAAGTATCATGAGAATTAAGAATTCTCATGCAAGCAAGTCTGTATTCTGTGTGTTCTGAATGGTAGCTATAGTAGCTATTCAGGGATAGATAAGCCTCAAATTTTGAATAAAGAATGTACGTGTATGTGCATGTGTATATAAACCATTTTATATATTAAAAAATGTGGGGAACTGTGTGAAAGTTGAATTTAATCTACCTAAATCTGCAGGTTTTGCATGCAGCTAGTATAATCCTAATAAAGAGGAAGAGTAGGGTTAAGTATGTAACACTCGACAGTCCAATTTGACAGCAGGGAAGAAAACTGAGTGGTTTGGGGAAGCAAGTTGCAAGAATATGTAGAAGTGCAAATCTGCACATTTAGGATGGAGCAATATATATTTGAATATATGCTTTCATACATACATTATTGTGATCTGTTTAAAAACTTCTATTTTTCTCATACATTCCTGGAATTTACATTTCTTTGATTTAAAAAATATTTTAATAATATTTTTTTATTTTTTAATTATATGATATTGATTCTTTAGAAAGTTTTCAGACCTTCCAACTGCCTAGAGTAACATCAAATATGTATAAACATAAATAGTGTTATAAATAACACTTGACATTCTTGACATTGTATCATTTAATATACTACTTTGAACAATAACCTCTCAAACACTGACATTCTAAGCTTGTGAAACTTTAGTGCTGCTCTGTGGAAGGTTCTAAATAATGGTTTTGAAGAAAGCAAAGGCGTGAAGTATACATATATTTAAAAGGAAATTGTGAAATGGTTCTCTTGAAAAATCTGATTGTGAGTGTGGTGTTAATTGTCCCCTTGAATGTTCCGTTAAGCATAAGGGTGAGAATTCACATCTTTTATTTGCATTAAGGACTTGTACTACTCTTTTCAGATTGATAGTTATAAGCATTTGAACTACCCACGCAATTAAATCTTTATTTTTTAAATTAACTGTTCCGGAACTCCAGTCTTGATTTTCAAAAATGTCTGAATCTAAATGTCAACAATCTAATTAAAAATAAAGGTAGGGAAATGAGAATTGTGGTTAAGAAAAGTATGTTTTCAGCTGTGACTGCTTGTGACAAAGACATATGAAATCTAACTCTTCATTCTCTGTTCCTCCATTTCATCAAGTGACTTACAAAGAGAAGTATACCTTTTTATTAAGGCAGTGGGAAGGAAAACAAATACTTTGTAGACTGGAGGGTATCATTCAGTGATTTTAGGATATGAAAATGTTTTGATTAAACAACGTCTAACTTATTCTTTCTGGAGGAACCAAAAAAACTTTCCTGTGGTTAAAAATTACTTCATAGCAAGGCTTTTTTTAGTAGAATCCAAGTGAGGAAGTAAGATGGTCAGGGGCATTTAATTCCTTGTCCATGGCTTGCATATTGCTTACACAAAGGTTTTGACCAGAACTGTTGGAATTCCTTTCAAATAAGGTAAAATGATAATAATTTTGTTTAAGAATAGTTTATCTGTACAGTTGGATAAGTTATGGATTCTCTTATTTGCTTTTAAATACATCGGTCTGTAACTCTGACATATCTGTTATATGTACATTGTCTTTCCTGACAGTGTAGGAGCTGGAGCTGTAATAGCTATCAGAATGCATTTTCTAAAGATTTTTTGTCCTTTAACCTTGTTCCTTAATGCACAAGTCCTCAACAAGACAAGAAAATGGATCTAGTCCATTACTTATCTTCCCTCCTTAATAGTACCAGGTTGTCCCTTAAAATAGTCATACAAGGGGAAAGGAAGGAAGCACCCTCTGCAACCTGATCATCTGGCTGATTGCAAAATATCACATAAGCCTCTTCTGATTTTCCCATGAAAAGAAGCACTTTCAAAATGGGAAATAATATTAAGGCACTTAAAGTAAAACAAAGTCCAATGCTAAAAACAGAACTCCAACTCTGTTGTGAACAGTATGTCTGTGTATATGTGTGTACAATGATTTAAACTCGTACGCTTGTAACCTTGTACACTACACTTCAAAATCAAGCCAGCAGATATTCTAAATCACATCTGTGTAGGACAAAGCTCCTCACAAATGCTGACTTTCTCTTTGAAACGTTATTTCTTTATTTTTAGTCATATTAGCTCCTAAATAATGAAGCTAATTAAATGTGCTCTTTTTTCCTCTGAATATTGTAAGAAAAAAAAACCATTGCAAATCTACCTTGTAATTAAGTGATTCAAGTATTGTTATACCAGGATTTTACACTATTTTAGGGGACTGGTTCCTAATTTATAACTTTTTATTGTGATTACATCAAAGTCTGCAGTAAGGAGTCTTTTCTTACTCTGGAAAATTATATATATATAAAACCATATATTTAAATCTGTGAGGATACAGTCATAGCTTAAGGTGCAGATATAGTTTTGACAGCAAGGAATGTAACTTCTAATAAAATATATTTTCTATGAAAATAACGTAAATTCAGCAGCTGTATACCAAATTTTGGGGTTAAATGATCTGGGAAACTTTTGAAGGGAAGGTGGAAAAAGGAGGTGGTCAGGACTGCTAGAAGTCAACCCAAGGTAATTTCAAAGAGGCAAAAACCAATGTGCAGCTCAGCAGAGAATCTGAGCCGTGATTACCAGCGGTAAATCACAGCTGACCAACCTCATTGTCTTCTATGATAAAATGATGGATCTGCAGATGAAGAGAGAGCAGTGGATGTCATTTACCTTGACTTTAGCAAGACTTGGGACATTACTACTCACAGTTAAACATTATGATATGGATGTGTGGAAAACCAGATGGGTGAAAACTGTTTGGATGATTTGGCTCAGAGAACAGTGGTTAAGGGGCTGGACTCTGTTTGGAGGCTGGTAACAAGTGGAGGGTCCTTGGACTGTCTTATTTAACATCTTTACAAAGGGCTGGGAGAAGGCTGTGGAGTGCACTCTCACCAAGTTTCTAGATGACACGAAATTGGGAGCAAAATAAATGTAAAAATTAATACACAGTAAAATGTCCTTTAAAATGCTGTAACTCACCACGCAAAAACTAAATGAATCAGGAAAGTTATATAGCAAAGAATAGAATGAATTAACCTGAATGTCAGGTTAATTTTATCTGGCATAAAATACAGGAAAATGAGTTCAGAAAGATACAGTATCTGCAAAAAGACTAGCACAGTACAGCTGCATCTCACAGGTCATTCTTTGCTTTATTTCATTTAATGGGAATGTAGGAGAAATATCTTTCTAGAACTCAGTTTCAAATGATCAGTTTTTGGAAATGTGAATAAGATCTAAATAAAACTGTCTTCCAAATACCTAGTTAGATATCTGAATATATAACTTAATTTTACAAGTTGAGAACACTCAGAATTTCACACTGAATTTGCAGATGAACTTAAAGACAGGCTTCAAAATGCATTTAATTTTTCGCTATGTGTTTTTAAAAATTTAACTGACCAATATTTCTCATTCTGTAAATTATCTATGTACAGAGGAAATCAGACCAGTCACTTGGGAATAAATACCATATACAGACAGTATCTTCAATTCCGTTAAGGAATGATGAATGACTTTCCTTCAACTTCCATTTCCTTTGTTATTTACCATGTGAAATCCCCACCTATTTTACTCTTGTATCAGCCCAGCTGTTGTTTATACAGTCCTTTTTTTAAGAAACTTATGAACTTTTATGAACCAAAACCAGCTTCTGAGTGGACTCAGTGCCCAGTTTTTCAGTGGAACATTTCAGGATGAAAATTTTTTTAATGGAGAAGGAAACCAAAGTAAGTTGTGTTGGCAGATATCACAAAATTAGTGATTATACAGGCTGCTAGGTTTCAGGTTTAATCTACTATGCTGTCATAAATAGGGTCACACAGTTAAATGGCTTTTTTTTTTTTGCTACCATTGTAATGCAGCTGAAGTTCATTTTGGATTTTTGGGGGTAAGTTTTATGCATTTAATTAGTACATAATAAAACCAGATTTCTCCAGTATCATCAGAGTTATGATGCCATAAAGCACTCAGGTTTTACTACACAGAGAGTTACTAACGTGCGTACCAGTTCTTGGTAAAATTAGATGATATATAATTTTCTATAAAATAGTTTTTTGCCCAGTAGGTTATATTACACTCAAGCACTTATTTCATCATTATGAATGCAGGTGAACTGAAGGAACTTAGAAAGTGCATACATTACTGATTATAAAATTGTCTGTAAAAGCACCAAAAGAAGCACAAGTAAAAGTTAGCACTGCAAGTAGCTTAGCCCAGACATAATAGAAAGAAAGAAGCTTTCTGTTCATAATTCAGTGTTTTTTTAAACAGAAAAATTATGTTTCATTTCTACTTTAATTAAGAATATAACGGTCAATAAGAGCAGGGTACAGGAGATACAGGGAGAAGTTCCTATTTTCCTTTTCCTTGTCTTATTCTTGTTCTTATGTTCCTGTTTTCAGCTGAGGCTTGTTCTCTTCTGAATGGGAATGTTGTTACAAATGTAGATTTTACAGGAGGCTCATACAAAGTAAACTCTGCCCAGGTCTTGTCACAAGTCAAGAAAAAAAGGACTAAGGATTCAAGGGTACTCTGAACAAAGTATTATTTAGCTATATAGGTTATTGATATAGATTGTTTTTTAAGATCATGTTGCCCATCGCTAAATTTTCTTTCAGTCTTTATTTTCAGTTATTCTAGATCTTTCTAGACAGTTTCTCTCACCTAGATAATACGATGAAAATAATGATAGAACCCCCTAAGCTGACAGCTCTTCTCCCCATTTTGTGCATGAAGTATAGGACAGGGACATTTGAGCTTGTGGGATGCCACGGAGGTTGCATAGCAACCGAGGCAGGAAGCATCTAATCTCTGCTGACTGTCAGACTCCCAAGACAGCAGAAGTATTTCAGGGATTGCAACTCTGGATCTTTTAGATGCTTTAACCTTTTCTGTTTAAAAGAAAAAAAAATATTTTTAAACAGCACTGGGCAAGCATACATGGCTTTTCAGATTCCACTGAGAGAAGGAGAGTTGAACAGGAATATTAATATAACTTTTTATTAAAAACTTTTTCTTCTTCCTTGACTGTCAGAGAATAAAGCTAAGTATGGGAGAAAAATATAAAAGAAGAATATCATATTGTACTATCCTTTGACAACATTGTGCTACAATTAATTTTTGTCAATGATAGGCAAACACCATTTGTTGTACTTTTCTACATCAGTGGATCCTTTGTTGTGCAGTGAAGGCAGTAAGAGATGCATGATACACAGAGAATAAAGAAAGGTTTGGAAGTCAGGAGGATTGGCAGTTAAAGATGACAATGAAAAAATTGCAATTGGGCTAGATAACATTGGTCACTAAGTGGGTGGCACTTCTCATTGTTAAAATTTCTAATACTTTAATTTCAGGATTTTTATACTTTACAAAGTAGAAGTAGACATTACAAAGGATTTTCATTTCTTTGCAAAGAAAACATGTGAATCCCAATAACATTTCACACTTCTAAACTTCCTTTAGAAGATTATAAAAACCTTTAGTAACAATAAGCAACAAAACTTTGTGACAAATTACTCCCAGATATAAACAAAAACCAAATATGGCTCCACAGAGAAGTAATTAGGACAAACTGGCAGACTATTTAGACTGGAAATCATCATAGAATAAGATTACCTTTTTAAGCCTCTAAAGAGCTTGAAGTGATAAATTAATTTGTCAATGAAATGTAGACACCTCCTGCATTAAACTGAGCGAGGATTTTCAGGGTCAGAAGTCTGGAATTAGGTGCCTAAAATCCACATACGTTCCCTGTGATCCAGAGTCCTTAGCGATGCTACATAAGTGGCTTAAAGCAAACTTTTAAGGTAGTCAATAGTTGTATGTTTGTCAGTAACCGATCCAAGGTTTTGGAGGCTGAGTTTTCAGGAGTACTAAGACTTATGGTTCCAATGGAGGACAGAAGTAATGTGGTTTTGAACGTGTATGAACCTACAAAAGTTTACATAGTACTAAGTAGTGTGAAAAGTTAGATTGCTCTAAATGCAAACTTTGTAATGACTTTTGGATTTGAAGACTATTGAGTCTTCAGCAGTCAACTGAAAAGGCTTCAATTCCTCTCCTGTAAACTATATTACCTTGGATTACTTGGATATTTCTTGGTGAAGCCATGCTTACATTTTTGGTAACTAGATACTTGCAGAGGAGTTAGTCCATCTGAGGCACATACACTTTATTTCAGTGGTGAAATCATCTCTGCCATTTCATATGCAGGCTTTGTTTTTGTTATTTTCATATTGTTTTGCCACAGTGTAAGATAAAACACTAATTCTGAATGTGCATGTCTGATCTTTGCTTAAGAAAAATGACAGGTAATTCAAGATATGGCCAATTTCATGTGATCCTTATAAAACAAAGATTGACCCAACTGGGAATGGTATCTCCATGGCTGAAAAAATTTGGTTTTGAACTGCTGCTGAGCTGACACAATTAGGAACCTCATATCCCAAGATGGGAAAATTCATTTCCATGCCTGTAAGCAAAAATAGTGCCAAGTGCTAGAAGTAGCCCAAGGCACAAATACTCCAAGGCATGCTTACACAGATAAACAAAGCCCAGGATGCATTATATTAACTGCATGAAAGTATTCTGCTAAATAGATTAAGTGCAATATATTAGTAACATTCTTGCCCATATAATGTTGTTATATATTTTTAAAGAACTATGTTAAATATCACACATAAATGCTAATTAAGACAGGGGCATTCTGCCAAATACATTAGCATTGCTGTTTAGAAATTGTTCTGGAGTATATACTGTGATTTCAGAACCTGCTTCCATTTTGGAAAGGAACACAAATTTGGAAACTCCAGTTTTCATAAAATCCATTGAATAAACTAAAATTATATTATTAAACAATTTCACTTGACCAAAAAATTAAATTACAGTTCATATTCACCTATGGCATTGAATGTAAAACTAGCTAAACTACTATAAATATAAAAATGTTTGGTGAAGCTGAACAACTGATCTGTGTTGAATCATGTTTATTGCCAACATGTTTTACCATGTTGCAGAAAATATAAAAGAAGAATAAAATTCAGTTCTATGGTAAGGAGCGTCCCATATGTGAAAATAAAGTATTCCAAGAGATCTATTGTGTATTAGCTCCACTAACATCTAAGGACAGGAAGTCATTTGACATGACATTGAAGCCTAATGAATTTTCAAAGTTGAGCCCACAAAAATTTATCCATAAAAATTAAGTTACATACATCTTTATGGACTTGGATTTTTAAAAGTTTCCAGTATTATCGTTCCTAGCATCAGATAATTTAGCAGCAGTGACCTTTAGTATTTGGCAGTGGTACTTTTTTTCCAAATAATAGCAGGAAATGGAAGACAAGAATAAAATTTAGCCTGTGCTTTGTGGAGCTAACAATTTAAATATGTAAGTCTGAGGGGAAGAAAAATTACTATTATTCTATTTCTGTAGATGGGATACTGAATCACAAAAATTTAACTAAGATTATAACATTGCATAAAAAATGATAGAATATGAACTGAAATTAAACCTTAAAGAATTCTCTGTGATTCCCATAAAACTAAATTCGTACATTCATAAATATTTTCTCCTATGCTTAGTGCTTTACCTTTCTAATTCTTCCTTCTAGTCACAACACTTTGTTCGTATTTTTCTGAACTTGTTTTCATATTTGTTGTCCTTTGTGTCCATTTCTGTAATTGCTGGCAATTCTATAATTGCATACACATACAGAGAAGTATGTATTTGGCATGTAGTAAGTATACATAGAGTATGTAGTGTATGAATAACTACTCACATTTCCCAGCATTTAATGACTAGAATAATTGTGAAAATAATATAGTATTTTGTGCCAGCCATCACTAATATTTTAGTTAAAATGAAGGAGTAAAATACACTTTTTGTTTTACTTTTGATTTTTTGTCTTAATTGAGATTTCAAATATATTTAAGAAGTATGAATTGTTCTTAAAAAACCTTGAAATCTTTATAATCTGTCCATGTAAAGTCCAATCTGCAATGTTTTCAGTCAGACTGCTCAATATAATTAGGAATAGAAGAATCTGAGGTCCATACTGAAGCCCCATTTCACAAAATCCTTTTTTATGATGTTCTAGCACTTGCTCTAGATAGATAAATAAGCATGACAGCTTAGTTTATATTATTTCACTACATCTAAGTTAGCAAGTTAAAGAACCTATAGTATCAGAACAATTTCTAAACATCTATATGCATTTCCAGATCAACTTTGGCTTTCGGTTTAAAAAATACACTAGAGAAAATAATATGTAGCATAGGATAGCTGCATACATTTTTCATATACTGTTTTTCAATAAACATTGGAATTAAGTTCATGATGTTTTGTCTTCAAAGAAAAATAGGAAATAAAACTATTTTTTTTGCTATTATGAACTACTGAAATTCAAACTCATTACAGGATTCTAGCTGAAATTGCACAGGCATTTTCCTCAGAATCTTTCTTTTAAGTTAAGGCAAGAGTGTGATATAGATAGATAATGGTACTTGCAAGTGTCCAGCGACAGCTACCTTTGGTACTTAACCTCTTCTTATCTCTGAAGTGCTGTTTCCCTCTTGTCCCTTGCTACATGACACAGGAACGTGTCCTCTGCGCTTGTCTAGACCTCAGAAGTAGAATGTACACATAGAAACTTGTGTCTGGAGATATCCTGGCCTTTGATGTTACGACACACATTATTGCTTGGTTGACCAAAGGAGCTCCTTATTGCTACCAAAATGATTTTTTCTCAGAGCTAGGTATGAGGTCATTCAACAACATTTATTCTACTTAGCAGATATAACAGAGAAGGAATGAGGTGAGGGCCATCATCAATAGACAGCTCCAAAAAACAGATGTGTTGTCAAACATTGTGTACTACACAGTGGGGGTTGTTTTAGTTTTAAAGCCATAAGAACATGATCAGGAAAGATACTGTGATAGGATCAGAATGGAAGGGGGTCTAAAAATATTTCTGCTAACTTTTGGACATGACTAAGATTTGTGGCATTTCCATATTTCTGTAACCCAGAAGTCCATAATATTTTAACTTCCGGAACACTTACAGATTAGCCAATTATGAATGGCTAATTACAAATTATTTGGCTAATATGTGATCATGTGGATGATAGAAGTTACTGATGTCATCTCAGAGAGTGTGCCTGTGAGCTGTGAAAAATAGTGCTGCTGCTGCTGCTCAGTTTACGCTGACTGAGGGAAATATGAGAACACTTCACCGAGAATTAATACGGCACTGCATTTCTGCAATACATCTGAAATCCAGCAGATGGAGTGTTTCAATTATGCTGATGAATACAGTTCCAGATTTCATCAGAACAGTTGATATCTAACCCTTGCATCACAGCAGTTACACTGCCTTTTAAGTAACCAAATGCTTTAAAAATCTTTGAGATGTAAAGCAGCTGTGATAAAAAACATCTTTTATTTACAAATATTATTTCTATATTATTATTATTATTAGCTGTGAATGCAGTTTTGTATCAAGTATACTTTCTACACAATCACAAGATTTAAACTGATTTATGTAAATGTGATGCAGACAATCTTGTCCCTTGCACATGTTTCTTTTCAATTCTACAGCATCCTTTCTAGAATGGACTGTCTTGTTTGTTTGTCATATGAGATTTTTCAACTTACATCATAATCGGTGTGCTCTATTCATAGTCCTTTGTACTCTTGGTTATTTTAGGATAGATCTTCCATATGTCATGCAACAGAAATTATGATTTATTTAATTTCTAGACACTAAAATGTGCTTTAATTTAATCTTTGTCCTTCTATTTGTCCCACCTGCAATTTAAAAAATAATTTGTACCTAAAAAATGAATCACACTATAGATCCCTCCAGTAACTAGTCTTAGATGTTCCCAGCAGCTGGCCCTGGCGGCCACAGCACCCCCTTGCCCTGCCCCTCCCCAGCAATCTCTGGGTGCACAAGAGCTGACTGGAACCTCCTGGCCGCTCCAGTAGCCATCCTACTGACTCTCCGGTCTGTCCTGGTTCCAGCGTCCACACCTGAATACCAAACTCTTACCCTACTCAACAGTTAGTCCTAGTTGATAACCACTGCCCACCACACACTGATGTGTGTTCCCACAGGAAAGGAAAAGAGAAGGCACCTTTGTGTGCATAAAAGAAAGTCCTCTAGAAAAAGAGAGATCGATGTATTTGGTTAGCAAAAAAGAAATCACAGCCCAAAAAACCCCCACAATATTTACCAAGAAAAATTAAATCTGAAAGAAACAAATGCTGCAGATCTTAAAATGACAGTGGCAGCCATCAAAGTGAGTCTGTAATCTGGTATAGCGATGTAATATCACTTTAATATAGGGAAGAAATACAGGAGAAATATAGGTTAAACATAGATAAACTGGTAGTTTATTCTGTAATTTTTCTCTAAATTGATTAACAAGAAAATATGCAGAGATTCAGAGACTTTGATGTACTCACAACAGGTGTGTTCCATTTATTATTTGGACTGTATAATTTCATACTCATTATTATTGTGAAGTTGGGAAAGAAAAGAAACAAACATAGAAAGGTTGCCTCTAGAGCCCTTTGTGGTGGAGCTAAATTCTGCCTATTCAGCTGCAGCTTCAGTTAGCAGTTTATCCAAAAGGTTTTTGTAGGATGCTGTAGGTTTAAGAAAGGAAGAGATTTCTGAAGGAAAAACTTTGGTATATTTTTTAATCCTAGAAATGATAGAATGAGGGAAATTACACCAGGAGAGAAAATTCGGTGGCTGTAATTAACATCTAGAACACGGCTGCTTGTATGCCTACGTGATGTAATTGTGGGAATTATTTTATTTCCATTTAGATAGCTTATCTTGCATTTTTAGTAAATTACTGTGCTAAGTATTTTCTTGTGTGAACAACTTCTACAGAACACACTGGTTAAATTCAATGTGCTTTTGGAACTTTACAATGTATAATTGTCCTTTTTTATAGTCAAGAATTAGGCAAAATAATCGTCCCAGAGCATCTTAGCTGAACTGTCTGACCTATCACTTAATCACTCCATCATTTTATATATCCCATTCTTACTTATCTCTTTTAAATTGCCTCTTTCATTCAGTCTCACATTGTCTCTGCACAGTTTTTTATAGTTGTTCCTGTTTTCATTCTGTTTATGAATGCAGTTAGACAATTATCAGCTGTCATACCCCTGTAACTTGCTTGGCTTCATTGGATTTACTCCAATGCATGACAGACGAGGATGTAGTTTAGTACTTCAGGGGAAGAACTTTCAGGCACGTTGATTCAAAATAAGAGCATTACATGAATTTTGTGGGATGACCTTTTTTTTTTTTTAATTTTTAGATCATTGTTTCAGTATAGTTGAGATTTTATTCAGACAAACAAAAAGAGGTACAGTTGCCGTCTTTTTTTTACCATTAATTTTAAACCAGTTACTTTTCGTTTAGAAGTGCATTAAATCAAATCGAGCTATGTTCCTTTTCACCTGCTGTCATTTTCTCAAACGATTTTTAATGGTCCTTACAAATATCCTCCTGGCCTTTTCAATCTTTGAATCTCTCAAATGATTTCATCACTGTAAAATTCTGATACCTATTCCTTTACCCTTTTCCAAAATAATTAAAAAAAAAAAAGAAGAGTTGCAGTACAGAGTGTTCTTTCTCTCCATTCGAAACAGCATTCTGTGTTCATAGGAATTTAGAACAATGAAATTCAATTTTTACCTTATTCTTGGGTAATACTAGAATAAACATGATTAATAATGTACTTCTACTCACCTCCTTACTACCACCTGTACCAACATGTTATCTTTCACCCTGATTTCCTGTTCGATTTATGGTCTTTAAAAGGCTTTTGCAGAAGGACTTTGTCCAAAGCTTTTTAGGCATCCAGGTAAGTCATATCTACCGTTTCTCCTCTGTGACACTATTTTGACGATTCTGTAGTCTTCAGACACAATTTTTCTTTGTTTTTCCTGTAGTCCATGTTGTTAACTTGCTCCATTGACACTGTCTGGATTGTGCTTTTCTGAATACCATGACTTTCATGATTGTTTTCATGAGTTTTCCAAAAACTGAAGTATGAATAGCTCTTCAGTTACTGGTTTTCCTTAGTAGTCTTGCTGAAATGAAAATGTTGTCTAATTCACTGCATTTCAACTGTCAATTTCATTTGAAAATTAAAAATAACAGAGAATTTTATATGAATCTGCCTGCAAAACAAACAATAAATAATATATGACTATTTGCTTTCTGTTTCTGAAAGTGGAGGAGTGGGGTGAGGGACATGAAAGTTACCCAATGAGCCTGTTTTGAATGGAGGGCTTCCAAATCTAGTGTAAACATTCTAAAAGTTATTAAAACCCTTACATCCAGACCCTGTGAAAACTGCAACACATGGTTCCCTCCTTGTCCTGACTCATATTAAATATATTTTAATTGCAATAAGGAAACAAATACTTAACAGTGCATTTTGTATTGTAATAATAAAGGAAAAAAATCCTAGTGTCAGAAAAGGAAAGCACATTTAATTCAGAAGTGTTCTGCAGATTTTGCAGATAGGACTTTCATGTCCTTTATCTTGGAGAACATATTTTTTTTCAATGAGACATTTACAGATGTTTGAAGGGCAAAGCACTTTATAGATGCCATTGTGTAGAGCTGTAGTGGCTTCCCTTCTCTTTTTTTCCTAAGTCTGGATCTTCAAGGGGTATGGTTATCCCAGCTCCAAATCAATGGAGATATGTCATTCTGTAATCATTTAGGTTTGATCCTCTTGAATTAATGATATGATGTACAAACTTCTTTCTCTAACTTTTTATATAAACATTTTGCCACAACGAATCCCAAGAAATATTAAGTTAGAGAAAATTAAAGATAAAAGTAGCCAGGAATGTCATAATTTGTGAACCCAGTAACAACTCAGTGTAAATCTGTAAGTGTTCTTTCATCTTTCTTAAGCTCATTAGCTGTAATAATCTTCCTGATTCTGGGTCACTCATTGAAGTGTAAAACTCACAGGGATATGATTATATTTACCTGTTGTTAAGATGTAATTTTTTTTGACATCTAGGGACTGATGAGAAGGGTAACGGTAGCTAATGTTTCTGCACTATTCCTTAGGCATTTTGCAAATCTTATAACTCAGCCAGATGGAATATTCCAGCATGTTTCTGCACAATATCTCAATGTCATCTTCCCCTGTAGCAGGTAATGCAAGCCACGGAAAGGTTACTAGCTTAAGTAGGCAATAAATTCCCATAACATGAAGTTTAAAAGACAGATCAAGAGATGTTTCTCTGATGATATGTTTTAAAAGCAATTACTGTTGACAATCGATGAATATGTTCTTTTATCTTATTCTTAAAAGCACTTATCTCCACTTTTTTTCATTTCACACAGTAATATAAAGAAAGATTAGAGAAATAGTATTTAAAAAAATTGTCAAAACAATGTGGAAAAAAATTGAAGCAGAAAAAAACTTGAAGCAGTACACAATTTATTCCAATGAAGCCTTGAGTAAGAAAAGAATGCATGTAGAAGCTGGAAGCAAATGTTGACAAACAAAAAAATAATGGAGTAGCTGAATGAAGTAAATATTTAATAAAACAAAATAAAGTAGTAGAAATGAAAACAGATCAACTTACCAAGATATTAAAATATTGTCCATCATACATTGAAATAAATACAGTAATGTTTACAATTTCCCCCTTACAAGGGAATTTTAGTATTTGGTGTCCTAACTAACATTAATTATCAAAGGTAAGGATCTACAGAAGCTTTCAATAAGTAATATAATTTTATTTTAATTTTCCTTGTATTGTTACATAGTACACTAAGATAAGGAAAGTATGTGTGCAAAAATGCTTGTAAATGGAATGCATTTTAATGATGGCACAAACTGGGTGCTGTGTTATTTTAAAAACTGAGATGTATTTTGTTTTAAGTACAGTATTTAACATGCAGGAGGAAATCTGTTAAGCAGGCTGGAGTATTTTTTCAAAAACATGGGTTTAATATAGTATTGGGGCCTTCAATGTTTATGGATTTTAAATGAAAATAAAATCTATATCTTTCTAAAAACAGAAGCTTTAATTGCTTATAAATTACAAGAAAAAGGTGTTTTGATTACTCCTGCTGACAGAAAAAAATCAATTCATAATTTCATAGAGGCATGAACAGCACTTTAAATAGATTATTTCAATTATTCTTGCTGTTTATTACTCTGCATGGGATCATTAACCCTACAAACATTTAGGATTATAGATTTACATAAGCAAAATATTAATCGAATTTACACACAAAAGAGGACAGAATGTGTCATGTTGAGAATGTGTTTAATTGTTTTGCTGAATAGGACCATCTAGGAAAATGTTACCCTTTAATAACTGGTTTTCTTTTACAAAATCTTATAAGAACGACCAATATTTTTATGAAGTATTGATAAGGGAATAAAGTACAAAGGAAGGAAGGAAGTTAAATCTGATTTTCTCCATTCTGAATATAAAATAATATTATAATCTGAATATACTTCAATGTTATTCAATTATGCATTTTTTTAGATAGATAAGGATTTTTTTTCCCACTCCTTTACAATTTCTGCTGGACACAGGGCTTTTTGTGAACAAGTGAACAATTTTTGTGCAATTGTTTTATTAACAGTATCCTAAAATTAAAAAAGGAAATAAGATCTAGAGAAACTGCCCCACATTTTCTAAATTAAATCTAAAAATACATTAGTTATTCATGTAAATGAACAGTCTGATTCTTATTGGGAGCTGCCTTATTCACAGCATTTCTGAATATTAGGACACATCCTTGGGTATCTAATCTCCTATTTCAAAGTAGAGCTAACAGATGGGTTTCATTTAGTATTGAATACATTAAGTCCAGTGTCACTTTAAAAAAAAAAAAAGACAGTTAAAATTAATTCTTATTTCCTCTTTAAGTTCGTATACACATTTTTCAGACAAGTACAAATGCAATGTGCTCTAGCATGATTCTTTCCACAAGTAACTTCTTGGAGTGGTCCCCACGATTTTTTTTGGTTTTGAAGTACTGAGAAGTCCTCTCTGAATTTTCTTATTGCACATATGCTGAACCTTTTGAGAGCTTTAATGAAGTTTTAAGCTTTGAAAGCAGTTGCAGAATCCAGACATAGAGATATTCAGCTTCTTTAAATGGAGATCTGCTATCTTTAAGCTTTCTGAGTTATTTTATTAAGTAACCCAAATCATGATAATGCTTAGCTTTGATATACCGCTTCATATTACACATTCAAAGAGCCTTTCCAATATTAGCAATTACACTGTCTTAGTAGCACACAATTATAGCCTAGCAATCTGGATTTTTGAATGCATTGAGCAGTAGTTATATTCCCTCCCCGCCATAAATCACATGCAGTTTGCCACAGTAATTCGACAAAGTCAACACATCCTTTACATCCAAGAAGTAAGTGCTCTTTTTTAAAAGTTGCTAGGTTCACTGTGCATTGATTTCTGCTCATTACACTGAATTAATAACTTAGTCACATCCCTCATATTACAACAAAGTAATTAAGAAAGACAGAAAAATATAATTACTTTTTGTTTGAAAATTCTGTAATTTCCATGCAGACTGCGTAAATTATTCATACTGGGTGTGGATTCCATTTTCATTTCATTGCACTGATAGCATAATCACATAGTCCTAATTATAGAGATAGTAAATAAGAGAGAAAAGAATATTCCACTCCTCACTCCTATAGAAACTTTTATTGGCACACTAGGCGCTAATTAAAACTGATTATTGCATTACAGTTTGCACTGATACAGAAGTTTTGTAACAAAAAAGGTATTTTGTGTGTGAAGGAGGAAGACAGAAGGTTACTGTTAAAATGTTTTTCAGTGAGTACTGTTCTTGCTCTCTAGCCCTTTTTCAAATGCTTACAGTTGTTCCCTTAACGCTGTTGCTGCTGCTCTGTGGTGCAATGGGAGCTGGGGCACTCTAAAAAGAAACCCAGTGCAGAGCATTCATTTGAATCAGTTGCAGAGCTGGTACAATTTTTGTTGTGTTTCTCTTGAAGAGCTGGTTACACAGTGTTGCTATCACACACTGTTCTCGCCCTCTTCACTGTCGTATCTCCATCAACTCCACCTTGTGCACATAAAGGTCTGGTTTTACAGTTTGAGACTCTGTCCTGGGATTCCCTGCATCTCCCTCACCTACAGAGGGAGAGAGCAGCTGAGAAGTCTACTTACCTTCTGCACCTCTCAGATCTGGGAGGAACCCGTTACAGGGAGAGGGAGATGAAAAAAACCAGCTTGATGGTCCTGCCATTACCAACCAGATGTGATGGCTTCAGTTAATATTGATGGAAAATGCTGAGAGATTTTTCCTTGCAATGCTGGCCATCTTGCGTTCCTCTTTGCATACTACAGGGATGGCAGCAGTATTGAGTATGCACCACTCCGGTACCTGGCCCTCATCTCCTTCAGGAAAGGCAGAGGAAAAGAAAGCACTGTGAACCTTACAAGTATAATTACAAGTAAATACTGAGGATTTTAAGCAATTTTCCGCTTTTACCTCATTTTACTCCTGCCCTTGTCTTGCTTGGGAAGGAAAAAGGTTTTCATATAATCATTGGAAAGGACTAAACTGCAGATGTATCTTCGGCAGGATTCACTTGATATTAGGCACCTGCAGAACAGGTGTCTAAGTTGATCTAGGTATTTAAGTCTGTGTTACAGTCAATGGGGAATATATGGAGTCAGTTTATTTGATTGCAGTCTGATGTACATGACTAAGCACTGCTTAATATATTGTCCAGCACTCCACTGATAATAACAGGAGCCTTGCTGTTAGGACATTGTAAACACCCACATTTAATCAAATTCTGCTCTTTGTATCTCATTTGTAAGCAGATGAAAGAAGAATAAATGTCAGCACTGGAACATAAAGATGACTTAAACCCCTGGACTGCATTCAGCAGTCAGATGATTCTGGATACACTGGCAGAGAAGTCACTGGAAATACAATTAAGGCTGAAAACCAAATCTGCTTTTACAGAAACGAAATGGTTTGCAAATTTGGCTTTGATCCTAAGTAATAACTTAAATGAGAGCTAAGACACCCTAGAAGATGTAAGCATGAAGCTGACTTGCAAACAACCCATGTCTGCTATTCTGCAGGATACATAAACTGGGATAGCACAGAGAAGGAGGACTTGAAATTGAGTTTTGTATACCCCAGTAATTACTGTGAACAGCTAGCTCTTACATGGGGTGTCATTTTTAGTTAGACCAGAAGTCCATGTTGGCACTAAGAAACCTTAATAAAAACGTAGTTGGATATGTATTCAAAGAAGATTTGATTTAATATATTTTTATTATATGGCAAAAACAAAAATGAAAAGTCATATCCAAACATTCCAATCAATTTTGCTTCCAACTGCACCAACCACCACTGAACAGACAGTGCCAAACAAGGCGGTCACATCTTCTCTCAGACTGTCTCTTTGATAGAGGCAAAGCTTTTTGAAAGTGGTACAGTCTTCTCCCATGCCCCACTTTAATGGTATTTTTTTACCAACACTCAATCCAAATTCTATGTTCTTGCCTAAGACTGAGCACAATGAAACCATATACTACTCTTTTGTAGTTTGATTCTGCTTGTCAGCTAGAGGGATGAAACGTTGATGGTTGCCTTATAATCTAGGGACTAAATACAGATCTTAAAATAGAAACCCCTTGGTAACGAAGTTTAAGGTTTCTACTGGTACTGTGGCTGATGTGTTCTAAGGTTTCTACTGGTACTGTGGCTGATGTGTTCAATACACCCAGCTCTTCCTCAAAACCAATGTGAGAAAATATTCACAGCCTTTGAAGGAAGTGTCTCCAGGTTCTTCTGGAAGAACCTGTATTACAGTCCTTTTTTTGGATTCCCCAAATCCCACTTTCTGAAGGAGTAAATATTTTAATCTTAATATACAACGATGCAAACCCACTCTCTGACTTCCTAAACTACTAGAAAAGTCTTGCTTCTTATGAACAACAGATCTACACCTTATGAGGGATGAGACTGAGCATGATAATGATCAATGTGAAGTATTAGAAAGAACATTTTAGTTTCCTAGAGAAGTATTATAGGTATGTGCTTTGCCTGCTTTAGTATCTACTTATCAGTCTGTCTGTCTTGATGCATTCACACACATGCATATATTCTGAAATCAAATGTTTTCATAATGCTTCCCATGAAAAAGGCTGTCTCTGTATTAGTCTTTGCTCTGTTATAAACAGTCATTTTCAATTATTCCAAAGACGGAGGCAATCAGTAACCAACATCACAGTAACATGTCTTCGGCTTAGGAAAAAAAGGATTAAAAAAAAGTGAGCTCCTTAATGTTTATACTAAAGTGCCAAGAGGACCAAATGCTTATTTTTTGAATACTAAAAAAACAAGCAAAGTACACAGTGTTTCAAGACTTAACAAAAAAGTGCCTCCCGCCTGAAAATTTTGTTAGGTAAGACATTACTATTATCTAACATTTAATAAAGAGAATATGACTGATTCAGCCTGAGAAAGACACTAAGGTCTCTCTTCTCCTTGCTCAGAATTGAACAAGATTTAATACTCTACTGAGATTCTTTACTACTGAGAATATTTCAATGCAATAGAATTTGTTTTAAAATAATAGCTTTCCTGAGAGCTAGTTCATCATGTCAGAGGAGATATTCATGGTGTGTGATATTCATGATATTCATGGTGTGTAGTGGTGCAGGGTTGTTGCTGGTATGTGCATCTTCCGTGCGTAACACAGGAGGAAAATGAGACTCAGAAAGAACCAGGGGGTTATAATGTTCTGTTAAGAATTGACACCACTGAGTGTCCTTACTGTAAAAGTCATCAGTCACACCTGTTAAGAAAGCAGAGTAGAGAAAGAAAGAAGTATACAAGCTGCTGGACATTTGAGGGAGGTGGAGAAAAAGGTGGAGAGTAGGAAGGAACTAAATCCAGTACATTGAAGGAGTACATTAAATTATCTTGCATGTTTGTACTGATGTGAAAAAAGTCAATAAAACTTTCTGTTGGAAGTTAAGGTTAGAGAAAGGAGGCTTGTTTTATGCAGAAAAGAGGCTGTTGTGGTTTAACCCCAGCCAGCAACTAAGCACCACGCAGCCGCTCACTCATTGCCCCATGGTGGGATGGGGGAGAGAATCAGAAGAGTAAAAGTGAGGAAAGACATGGTTTGAGATAAAGACAGTTTAATAGGTAAAGCAAAAGCCATGCACACAAGCAAAGCAAAACAAGGAATTCATTCACCACTTCCCATCATCAGGCAGGTGTTCAGCCATCTCCACGGAAACAGGGCTCCATCACACGTAATGTTTTTTGGGGAAAACATAGCTCCAAACGTCCCTCCACCCCCTTCCTCCTTCTTTGTCCCAGCTGTATATATTGAACATGACATCATATGGTATGGAATATCCCTTTGGCCAGCCTGGGTCAGCTGTCCTGGCTGTGCCCCCTCCCAGCTTCCTTTGCATCCCCAGCCTTCTTGCTGGCAGACCAGCACGAAAAGCTGGACAGTCCTTGACTACTTAGCAACAACTGAAAACATCAGTTATGTTATCAACATTGTTTCATCCCAAATCCAGAACATATCCTCGTAATAGCTTCTAAGAAGAAAATTGTCTCTATCCCAGCTGAAACCAGGACGGAGGCTTATTGGAAAATGGAAAAGCATAAATGGAAGAGAACTAAGACATGATGAGAAGAGATAAAATGGTAAATTTCAAACATAGCCCAAAGTACAGTATGGTCATTACATCTGATGAGAGCTTCCTGTTTTCCATTTTGTAAATGGGATCAAAGATCTTGATGTAAGACATGTCAGAACAATTAAAATAATAGTGACACTGAGATGGTTTAGAGAGAAAAATTGTGTCTATATTTTTCAAAAACCAAGAAGGATTGGTAGTAGGGAGAAGAGGGTTCACAAAATAGGGAACGGTTCACATCACTATAAAATCTATCACTGTCGTGTTCAAATAGGTTCTTTGAAGTGCTAAAAAAAACATGTGAGAGTATGATATGAAACCATAAAAGCAAGAGGTTTCACAAACAGGACTATAGGGGACAATAAGGAAACAAGAAGCATGAACAAACAGACACCATACAACCTAAGGTGATGATAAAGCAAGTCAACAGAAAGAGAATCCAGCACAACAGAAGACAATCAGGAAAACAATCCTTCTTGATTATGGTCATCATGAAAATTAACCGCTCCTTGCTGCCAAAGACAGTCAGGTGACCAAAGATCACAAATAGAAAAAGATATTGCAGAAACATGCAAAAAGCAAGACAGACAAGTGAGTAAAGTTGATGGACTCTGAGGGAGGACCACTATCTAGGGGGAAAAGAACAATTTTGTAAATAGGTAGATTGCACAAAAAAAGGAGAGGGACATGGATGACATGGCTAAGGAATACTTTAAGATACAATTGTTTGTTTTAAGATGGGAGCAAGTGAAAGAGATGGAAGAAGATCGGAATATCAGGAGGTAGAAGGAAAAAAGCAGCATGTGAACAACTCAGCTTCCGTTTTCTCAGTTTGCTCTTAAAGTAAATGATAACAACTATTAAATACCTCTTTAAAAGGAAATGTGGAAGCAACCTAGAAATGTGTGAGTGTGTTAATCAACGCAGACACAGTATAATTATTTTATGGTGATGACTGCTATTAAAGAATACATTGAACAAAGGAGATTAAACAAAAGGTGTGGAGTGAGGTGAGAGGTGTGGGAGTATGTTATTAAACAGTGTAATTGAATGGTCAGGAGGAAAAGAAAAAGCAAAAGACAATCTTGTAGTGTACTGAGTGAGTATAGTTAGGGGATATCCAAGGGCAAGGGGTATAGATATGGCATAAGTATTAATTGCTTTCTTAGAAGGCAAGGAAAGTTGAATAAATAAAATAAGAACTGATGTAACTGATGTTTACTGTAATCCCACAATGAATGAAAGGATGACTGAAATCAGGAAGAATTGTCAGTGTTTTATGATTTCAAGAAATATCTACCCATGTAAAATTTATGAGAATTAAACATCTGAACTTTAAAATCTGGTAGAAAACAATTGAATGGAAACTTTGGATTGTTCTAGTTATTAAGCTAATACCATTAGTGATGGTGTTCATCTTCAAACTTACATCAACAAGTATTTTTTTTCTCGTCTGACTTCAAGCTTTTCAAAATTCTTTATCTCATGCTTTGAATCAAACCTTCTCTTTAATGAAAAACAGTTTGCAAGTAAATTCTGTTTTGAATGCTAGTTCTGAAATCTAGACGAAAAAGATGACAGTATATGTTACTAGTTATTTCAGCATGAATTTTCCCCTGTGAAAATAAATGTCATGTCTTCAACATTTGATAAGACTAGTCAGTTAATGCATGTTGTCTATTTTGAATGTAACTTAGTTGGTCTGCCAAGGTGAAGAGCATTACAGAATAGATTAACATATGAAAGCAGAGATTAAAGTTCATGTTGTATGGATTCTGTTGGCATGGTTTTTTATTTTACAGACTAAAAGAGTAAACCTATCAAAATAAAATGTCATTGTTTAGGTTTTTTCATTCTTGGAATTAAAAATGCATCTTCTGACACGTGCATATCTGTGTTATATTCTGTTAGTCATTGTTGAAAAATATCCAAGTTATATCATCGTGCAGCATATAAATAATTCTCTTTCATTGTAGTTTGGATGTAAAGGAGTAAAAGGAGTAAATGGAACTTTTATATGTCATGGAAGTTTATATTTCATATATATGCATGGATAGGAACAATTATTGGATTCAATATGAAGCATTACACTCCTTAATAAGTCAGGTGTCATCTCACAAGACACTTTCTCATTGGTTCAGCTTTGTTATTTTTTTTGAAAAATATAATTTCATTTTGGTCACAGAAGACATATTATTTGAGGGTTTTTTTATAGCTTGTATTGAATTAACAGAATAGTACATATGAAATTGATAGCTATCCTGAATTAGATACAGCAACAGTGACACAAGTTCTGAATTATGGCACTGTATTATGACGTTGAGCCAAAGTTCACACTGTGCTTTCCACACTTGGTCTGGAGAGATGCATAGAAATTAACAGTGCATGTTATTTCATTTTCAAGTCTTTCCCTCTCTTTTTTCTCTAATTCAGTTGAAATAGGCCTCACCAAGAGATTTCTAGGAAAAACTGGATTGGTAAATATATGCACACTTAGCTATTTTATAAGTTCTGTTCCAGTGATTATATTTGGCAGGAGGTGCTAGATTTCTAGGATGAAGATCTTATGAGTAAACAGTTTAGATTTGTAAAGTGACTTGTGCACAAACTGTATTCCAAAAGATTTCTAAAGTGCTAAATAAAACAACTGAGCTTAAATAATAAATAATAACACATAAAGGAGATTTTAAAATAGTTTGAGTATGTGAGGGAGATGCAGAAAGACATAAATAAAACAGACTCCTGGCAATGAAGGTTGATAACAAATGAAAGTGCGTAGGCACTGATATGCAAATGAATTCTCTAAGTTAATTTGCAGTAGAAGGTAAAATTTGCTATACATATCAGATGAGGCAAACAAAGCCTTAATTACTTTCTAAGAGGATCTCCATTACCTCTCTGTCTTATGTATACGATATACTGTTATTTGTATATTTGCAAATATGAAAAAAACAACATTAAAATATTGGACGTGTCCCTTTTCTGTTGTCAAGAAAGTTACTTTACAGTGTAGCAATAAAAGTGTAAAATCTTAAGAGATTTCTGCTTAGTACTTCAGAGAAAGGGGTCTCTGCACATTTAAATGCTCAACACGAAGACAAGCTTGTGAATGTGCCATAAAGAAGATGATTTAATGAGCTCAAATATATACACGTGTGTATAATTAAAGAGATGGCATCTGGTTTGTTTGTTTGTAGTTTGTTGTGAAATGTGTATCATGTTTCTCTGAAAGAGCATGCTGAGCAGCTGAGCAGCTGAGCGCTTTGTGCTTTCTTTCAGTTGATGAAATCCCCCCGCTACAGAGGGGGCTTGCTTTAAGCACCCTGGGGGAAGAGAAGCCTTGGGGGTACAAAAGGCAAAGCAGGAAAACCAATCTAATATTTAAGGAATAAGAGGCCAGAAAGCCTGGAGAGGGAATGTAGATCTACAGTAAGACTGTGAAGCTGGTAGAAAGAAAAAAATATCCTAAGGACTTGGAGGAGCGAGGAACTGCTTTAACTGAGCATTAAAACTGAGAGCAGAGGTATGGAAAAGGACCTGCCCTGCCAGGACACAGTGACTTGGGGGAGATCTTTTTATAATTATTCTTGTTTTCTACTTTTTTCTCAGAAAATGGATTTTCTATATAAAAAGAAAATTGCTTATAGTCGAGAAAATTTGCCTTTTGAATGTAGGGACCATTTCTGACATTTGGGAATATTCATGTTAAAAAGGATCTATAGGCAGAGCCACCTTTCAGCTTTGACCCACTGTACTGATTTTGGCTGGGATAGAGTTTTATAATTTTCTTCATAGTATCTGGTATTGGGTTATGTTTTGGATTTGTGCTGAAAACAATGTTGATAACAGGAGGATGTTTTATTTATTGCTGAAGAGTACTTGCTCAGCGTCAAAGCCTCCTCTCTTTCTCATGCTGCCCCTCCCAGCTAATAGGCTGGGGATGGGCAGGAAGCCGGGAGGGGACACAGCCAGGACAGCTGGCCCCAGCTGACCAAAGGGCTATTCCATACCGTAAGACATCATGCTCAGTGATAAAAGCTGAGGGGAAGAAGGAGGAAGTGGGGGTGTTCAAGGTTAAGTTGTTTGTCTTCCCGTGTAACCATTAGGAGGGACGGAGCCCTGCTTTTCTGGAAATGGCTGAACACCTGCCTGCCCAAGCAGCCAATGGATTGCGTATTCTGCTTTGCTTATGTGCACAGATTTTGCTCTCCTTATTAAGCTGTCTTTATCTCAACCCGTAAGTTTTCTCACTTTTAACCTTTCCAATTCTCTGCCCCATCCCACCAGGGGAGAGTGAGTGAGTGGCTGTGTGGGGCTTAGCTGACTACTGGGGTTAAATGACAGCACTCATTTAGGGTCAGTCAAAACACGTAAGCCGTTCATCTTGATATTTTATTTAGATATAGAAAAGCTTGCTAAGTTCTTTCTGGTTATAAATACACAATGCAGTTATTTACATGAGATAATATAATGATGCAATGGATGGCTATTTCACACTGATTCTTTAAGTACACAGCTTTCATAAAATAGAATTATTGATTGGAAAAACCTTCTTCATAATAAATAGTCTTTCAACCTCTTCCAGTCGCAAAATCTGGGGAGGGGAAGCAGACAGTTAATAGAACTAATCTGTATCAGTCTTGCACCAAAAGAAGACTCATTTACTTTGCTCTGGCTCTCTCTCTTCCTCTTTACAATAAAGGGAATTGATGCAAATACTTTGCTTCATAGGCAACAAAATTTAGTCATAGGTGTTGTTTATATATATTTATTTGCAAAGATGCTACCATATGTCTTTACATAAACAGTATGGAAAACACATTTGTTAGGTGAGTGGGGTTGTTTTGCATTAAGTGGTGAGGATTTGTATTAAAAAATGGGATTTACCTTTCTAAATGCAGTACTTGCAAATAAGTATTTTGATAATTTTTTAGAAATCATGAATTCCAATTTCATATTTTACTGAAGGTTGATATAAAAATGGACTGCTAACTTCTGTTTCCTTGGTTTTTTTTCAGGATTTATTTATACCTGTGGTGGAACATTAAAAGGACTTAATGGCACTATAGAAAGCCCTGGCTTCCCATATGGATATCCAAATGGTGCAAACTGTACATGGGTTATAATAGCAGAAGAAAGAAACAGAATACAAATCGTCTTTCAGTCTTTTGCTCTAGAAGAAGAATATGATTATTTGTCATTATATGATGGGCATCCTCATCCTGCAAACTTTAGGACAAGGTAAAGAATAAACATTATTAAAATGTAAACTTGTCTTTGTATCTTAAAAATATCTGAGAAAATAGTTTAATGGTAATATTTTTAAATTATATATTCTTTCTTATTTAGTCTTTAGGGTGCATTTTCCTTAATTGATCATAAATGTATTAAAAACTATATGATGTGCTTTAATACTAGTTAAAGTAAGTGTTAAAATTAATCTAGCTATCATATAAAATTTGTCTCAACACAATGTAATTAATTAAGAAGCATATGAACATGGATAAAGGAATGTAAAGTGAATATGAGATTGTGGAATTCTCAGTTTACATGTTCTAGTAGTGGTGGAACTTTTGTAAACTTTGCAACAGGAGAGATCAAGAGAGATCAGAAAAAAATAACATATTTAAGATAGAAAAAAATAAGGAGTTTTTTTGGTAATCGTATATGAGCATCTTCTAACACAAAAGGATAGCAAGAGTGAAAAAACATTTTGAAAAATCAAGAGTGTGATGTGGGACAGAACATTTTTTATCAGTGTCTGCTTCAGAGTTCTGGAAGGTTGCAGCTTGAGAGAAATAATAATTTTGCAATAGCAATAGACATATATTATCCATACATTTACTAGTTATCTTATTATCACCTACCTTGACTTCTGTAAATCAAGTTGTCACCTACCTAGACTTCTGTAAGTCCTTTAACACAGGCCCAAACAACATCCTTGTTGCTAAATAGGAGAGATGGATTTTATGGATGGACTGTTCAATGGATAAGGGGTTGGCTCGATGGCCACATCCGAAGAGTTGCAATCAATGGTTTAATGTCCAAATGGAGATCAGTAGCAACTGGTGTCTCTCAGAGACATGTATTGGGACCAAGACTATTCAATATCTTTGTTAATGACATGGACAGTGGGGTTGAGTGCACCCTCAGCAAGTTTGCAGATGTCACTAAGCTGAGTGATGTAGTTATTTCCTTGAGGGAAGGGATGCCATCCAGAAGGACATTGACAGGCTTGAGGATTGGGCCCACAAGAATCTCATGAGTTTCAACAAGGTCAAGTGTAGGGTCCTGTACCGGGGTCAGGGCAACCCCCAGTACCAATACCAGCTGGGGGATGAAGGGTTTGGGAGCAGCCCTGCCAAGAAGGACTTGGGGGTACTGGTGGATGAAAAGATAGGCATGAGCCAGCAATGTGCCCTCACAGCCCAGAAGGCCAACTGTATCCTGGTCTGCATCCAAGGAAATGTGGCCAGCAGGTCAAGGGACGTGATTGTGCCCCTCTGCTGCACTCTGGTGAGACCCCACCTGGAGTCCTGCATCCAGCTCTGGAGACCTCAGCACAGGAAAGACATGGACCTGTTGGACCAAGTCCAGAGAAGAGCCTCAAAAATAATCAAAGGGATGGAACACCTCTCCTATAAAGACAGGCTGAGAGAGTTGGGGTTGTTCAGCCTGGGAAAGAGAAGGCTCCAGAGAGACCTTATTGCAACCTTTCAATACTTAAAGTGGGCTTATAAGAAAGATGGAGAGACTTTATAGTAGGGCTAGTAGCGACAGGACATGGCGCAATGGTTTTAAAATGAAAGAGCTTAGATTTGGATTAGACATAAGGAAGAATTTTTTTGCCATGAGGATGTTGAGACACTGGAACAGGTTATCCAGAGAAGCGCTGGATGCTCCATCCCTAGAAGTGTTCAAGGTCAGGTGGGATGGGGCTTGCAGTAACCTGGTCTGATGAAAGATGCCCCTTCTGACAACAGGGTGGTTGGAAATAGATGATCTTTGAAGGTTTCTTCCAACCCAAACCATTCTATGATTCTGTGGTTCTATGATATTTTGATGAGGAATGTAATATGTATTCCTAGTCAGGGGACATTCGATATCATTTTACTTTGCATAGCCCTGCTCTAACAAGGGTATGTGTTTTCATAATATTATATGGCAAGTGTTTATTCAGTGTTAATAATACTTTTTTTTAAACTATTGCGTAATAATCCAGCATCAGTCCACTACAAGAAAATGTAACATGGTACTAGAAGGAAATTACTAGAACAGTAATATCCTTAATCTCATATTTGTGCAGGATGTGAAGTCTGTTTGTCAAATGGGTAATGTGGTGGGTTGACTCTGGCAGGATGTCAGGTGCCCATCAAAGCCACTCTATCACTCCCCTCCTCAACTGGACTGGATAGAGAAAATATGACAATAGTCTTGTGGGTTTAGGTAAAGACAGGAAGTCACTCAGCAATTACCATCACTGGCAAAATCAACTCAACTTGGGGAAAATTAATTTAATTTATTACCAGTCAAGTCAGAGTAGGATAATGAGAACTAAAATCAAATCTTAAAACACCTTCCCCCCATTTGTCCCTTCTTCCTGGGCTCAACTTCACTCCATGAATTCTCTAGTTCCTTCCTGCCAGTGGCACAGGACAGGGAATGGAGGTTGTGGTTAGTTCACCACATGTTGTCTCTGCTTCTCCTTACTCCTCAGAGGGAGGACTTCTCACACTCTGCCCCTGCTCCAGCGTGGGATCCCACCCACAGGAGACAGTCCTCCATGGACTTCTCCAACGTGAATCCTTCCCACAGGTTGCAGCTCTTCATGAACTGTTCCAGCCTGGGTGCATTCCTTCAGGAACAGACTGCTCCAGCGTGGATCCCCCACAGGGTCACAAGTCCTGCCAGCAAACCTGCTCCAATGTGAGCTCCTCTCTCCATGGGGTTACGGGTCCTGCCAGGAGCTTGCCCCAGTGCAGACCTCCCATGAGTTCTCAGCCTCCTTTGGGTGCATCCTCCACCCACTCCAGTGTGGTGTCCTCCACACTCTGCAGATGGGCTGCAGGGGCATGGCCTACCTCACCATGGTCTTCATCATGGGCTGCTGGGGAATCTCTGCTCCAGCACCTGAAGCATCTCTTCCCCCTCCTTCTTCACTGGCCTTGGTGTCTGCAGGGCTGTTTCCCTCACATATTCTCACTCCTCTCCCCACTGACATTGGTGTTGCCCAGAAGATATGGAGAAATGTATCTCTAATGAAATTCTTTTTCTTTGTACTTCTGTGTTTCCATTTGTATTTCCTGTTTCATGAGTGTTTGTGTATTATTTGGATACCAGCTGCAGCAAAGAGGTAACACATACCTAAAAGATTTGAGGGTTGTCTTTCACAAGAAAAACCAAGAACATGTAGTTTTCATCCTTTCTGCCCACTCATCAAAAGATAAAATTTACATGGAGGATCCTAAAAAGGCCCCGAGTGTCAGTCAAGATTTCTATTGGTGAACCCACTCTAAACTGTAATCTCAAGGAGCATGTGAGCAAAGTTCTGCGCAAGTGCAAAAGTATAAAACGATGATTACTGTTAGGAACTTATGGTTCTTACTGAGTTACAGGTTTATTGAGCTCAGAGGAAACAGGTGAAGGAAGGAGGATGGAAGGAAGAAGAAAATAATATCTTGCAAAGGCAGAAATTTTTTCTTTGTATATCTTGTTCAAGACCTGTGAAGGTTTATATAAATTTATGTGCACGTATATGTTCATATCTTTGTATATCTATCTGTACACATTGACATATAGATGCCTATCTGCATATGTAGATGTATGTGTGCAGGATTCTTTTTATGTTAAACTAAGCCTTCAAAGCTGGAGCTTTGGGATACATTTTTTAAAAAAATATCAGTCTCTTAAGAAGAAAGTCAAGGTAGCCTGGCATGCTCAAAAGCTTTCGTATTGCGAGTTTAAGATGCCACTACATTCTGGTGAGGAAAAGGATAAGGAGTTCTGTAGAAGAGAATGGAGTAAGTCAGCACTTAAAAAGGAAAAGATGATTAAGCCTCTGTATAGGTCTTAAAATAGACTACTTTTGCAAGACTTACAAGATCTTTCCACCATGTGGATGCAGTAGAAAAATAGTACACAGTTGTATGAGTGGAGAACTGGGTTTTAAATTAAGAAAGTGTGATAGTGAAATTATGCAAGCTTTACTAAATCTTTCATGGTGATGTTTACTTTCTCAGATTGCTGTAGCAAGTAGTAAGCTGATGTTTCCTACAATTTTCTTTTTGCAAAATGTTTTTACTAAAACAAGTAAAGTTTTACTGAGGCACTGTTTCTTGGAGAAATTTTCTTTCTATCATGACAGTGGATTTTATCATTTCACTTAGGGACATTAATGAAAGTGAATCAGATTATACTAGCCACCCTCCCTTTAATTTTGTAAGAGACAAAAATATTTTCAGGGACTTTGCAGGTATATTTGTAAAATATATAATTGGACAGCTAATAAAATTGTCTCAGATAAACAAGGCTACTCTTTTTCTACTTCAATATTGTGAGTGAAAGAAGTTTCTATATGACTGAAAAGCTATTTGTGAAGCTCATGACCTCTGATTTCAGCCTCATCTAGTTTTGTACTACTTCGTTTAATTGTTCTCCTCAGAATTGAATCTTGTTGAAATTTGCAGTCATTGACTGTCTTCAGTGAATGCTTAACAGCCTTAACTGGTTTAGATGGCACTTAAATGGCAGCAACAATAACAAATGGCAAAGAAGCATGTCAGATATGGCCATTATGGAAAGTGTACAGTCAATATTACACTTTCATCTGTGTTACTGTATATGCTTGATTTAGCATAATTAATATGCTAGATCTTTGCCTCAAACTATAGAGGAAATATAGGAGAGTTTAAAGCTGTGAACTAAATGCAAAAAAAAAAAAATCTTTCCATGAATCATATTTGTAATTACCTACAAAATTTTTATTTGTGAAAAGATAGTATTACTTACTGTATTTGAACCAAGCCTTCAGCAATATTTCATACTTGTGAGTCTTTCTGGATCATGTCATAGACTCTGTCTATTTTTAGGGCTTTCTTCTTGCCCTCCTTGTACATTTTCATGAATTTTGTGTACCCTTTCTTTCACATTTATACATCTAGCTCCCTCAAAGAAAAAAAAAGAAGGGTTTGGTTTTATATGATTACATTTAAACTACAGCTTTGTATACATCTTATTTTGGAAAGTAGCTAATACTTCTGACTGCTATGCTGGTTGAAAGTGTTGCATTTCCAGATAGAACTCCTGTTCCATTTTTTCAAAATTTCTGCTTTTCAGGTAATATTTATGTGTTACTAGATGAATCATTTCAGACAAGCTTTTTGAAGATGCATATCAATAACATGTTTTCAATTTTATGCATGCTCAGCTTGAGAAACAAGAGTTTTGTTTGCACTAGTGATAAGAAATCTCACTTTTAAATAAAGTCAACGGAAGGTATGACTTGAACTGATGAAACATCACATGAATCAACTGCTTTGCAAAAGCCACTTGGAGTCATCTGATGATACCTCTTGCATGTTATGAAAGTATTTTTTAGTATAACTGGTAACAGGGTCCGTTGACAGCACCCTACATCACAAGTGGTAAATCAGATCCAAGGTCCCTCCAGGGAGTCCAGCTGTGAGCAAAAAGAAATGGGTCCAGGGACAAAGTCAAGCTCCCCACAGAGTAGGGCTGATGGGCTCATACAGGAGGCAGGGACAGGGACAGAGCTGGGGCAGGGTCTGGATGCCTCAGGGTGAGCTGAAATGGAGTCCCAGAACCCATGGGCAGTGGTGGGTGGGAGTCCTATCTGAGGCTGGTCAGGGCCAGGAAGGTGTATTGGTTTCCTCAAGGTCCTGACACTGCATAGAAAAATCTGGGAGAAAATTATTTAAAACTTGGCTTTAAAGCAAGATTTAGATATTGTAGAAAACAAAGTCTGGGACTAACTATACAAATTGTACATTGGGTACTCTTCATGCCACTCTTTGAACAGTCATATGGAAACCACAATTAATTTTAAAGCACTCTACTAGTGGCAATGATATGGTGCATCTGTAGGTGGATGAGAGAATGACAACCTCAATTCTTACATTTCTTTGCAAGTATTTTACTTTGTAAGTAGGATAATACCTTTTTTCTTCTTTTTTAAAAAACAAATTTCTGACCATAATGCATAATATACCATCAATAAATACCAAAGAGTATGTTTGTCCTTTTAATTTTTTTAAGGCACTTAGAATTAGAACACTACTTTTAAAAGAGATGTCATACTCAATAGTTTTCTAAAATATAACTTTTTTTACGTTAATTAGTTATCCCCACTTCCAGTGAGATATTAAAAACAGTTTTAAGTAACTGAGTATTAACTTGTAATTATATATCTGTGGTGGGTTGAGCCTGGCTGGACTCCAGATGCCCACCAAAGCCACTCTATTACTCGCTTCCTCAACTGGACAAGGCAGAGAAAATGTAATGAAAGGCTTGTGCGTCAAGATAAGGACAGGGAGAGATCATTCAGAAATTACCATCATGGGCACACAGACTCAACTTGGGGAAAATTAATTTATTACCAATCAAATCAGAGTAGGATAATAAGCACTAAAACCAAATCTTAAAACACCTTCCCCCCACCCCTCTCTTCTCCCTAGTCTCAACTTCACTCCATGAATTATCTAACTCCCCCCTGCCAGTGGCACAGAAGGACAGGGAATGGGGGCTGCAGTTAGTTCATCACACGTCTCTGCTGCTCCTTCATCTCCAGGGGGGAAGACTTCCTCCTCAGAGGGAGGAGTCCTCACACTCTTCCCCAGCTCCAGCGTGGGGTCTCTCTCATGGGAGACAGTTCTCCATGAACTTCTCCAACATGAATCCTTCCCACAGGCTGCAGCTCTTCATGAACTGCTCCAGCCTGGGTGCAGTCCTTCAGGAACAGACTGCTCCAGCGTGGGTCCCCCACAGGCTCACAAGTCCTGCCAGCAAACCTACTCCAACACTGATATCCTCTCTCCATGGGTCCACAGGTCTTGCCAGGACCCTGCATAACACAGTTTTCCCATGAGGTCACAGCCTCCTTAAGGCATCCACCTACTCCAGCGTGGGGTCCTCCATGGGCTGCACGTGGAGATCTGCTCTACCATGGACCTCCATTGGGCTGCAAGGGGACAGCCTGTCTCACCATGGTCTTCACCACGGGCTGCAGGAGAATCTCTGCTCTGGCACCTTTAGCACCTCTTCCCCCTCCTTCTTCACTGACCTTGGTGTGTGCAGAGCTGTTTCGCTTACATATTCTCACTCCTCTCTCCACCTGCAACTGCTGTTGTGCAGGTTTCCTCACCCCTTCTTAAATCTGTTGTCCCAGAGGCGCTACCACCGTCGCTGATAGGCTTGGCCTTGGCCAGTGCTGGGTGCATCTTGGAGCCAGCTGGCACTGGCTCTGTTAGACACAGGGGAAGCTTCTAGCAGCTTCTCACAGAAGCTTCCCCTGTGGCTTCCCCACTAACAAAACCTTGCCATGCAAACCCAGTACAATTCTCAAGCTCTGTTCACAACTGGAAGGGAATGTATTTTCCAAAATTACCAGTACTTAACCAGCTAATTGATTTGACATTTGAATATTCATTACAAAATTATCATTGCATTGAAATCAGTGAAACAAATTCAGATCTGTTTTAAACTAAGAAAAAAATGCATACATACTGCAACTGCACTGGGATAAATTGAACAATTCAGTCCAGTATATTTCTATCTCATTGTCCTAACTAAAAGAATCTTTCATAGGTTTATGTTCAGAAAGAAATTTTATAGTAGTCAAAATTATATATTTTCTAGATTTAAAAATAAAATTATTTAGAATATGACAAATCTACCAGAATATTCTGGTAAACAACATCAGAAAATTTTGCAATGTGTGGTCTTCAAAAGGACAGACACGGTATGAGAGTTTGGAAAGCTCCACTGTTAGCAAAAAGGTATAATCATTTTGTGACAGCTATTCATTTGTTTGTATAAGTGAAAAGAAGTACGGATATGTTTATCTAAAAATCATGAGAAGTGCAAGCGTGACAAACTGGCAAAAACTGGAATTTTTGAACACATTGAATAAATGTATATTTTGCTTGTATTTGAGAGCCTGCAAGACCAGCGTGTATCTGTAGAGATATTTTTAAATGTCAATATGGTTATGGTCACTGTTTAAAAAGATTTAATTGGATGAATTACATTATTTTTTTTGCTGGGTGAAAAACTGGCTGGACGGCTGAGGCCAGAGAGTTGTGGTGAACAGAGTTAAATTCACTTGGTGGCTGGTCACAAGCAGTGTTCCTCAGGGCTCAGTACCGGGGCCATTCTTATTTAATATCTTTATCAATGATCTGGATAAGGGGATTGAGTGTTCCTCAGTAAGTTTGCAGATGACCCCAAATTGGGTGGGAGTGTTGATCTGCTTGAGCATAGCAAGGTTCTGCAGTAGTAGGATCTGGACAGGCTGGATCGATGGGCTGAGGTCGATTGGATGAGGTTTAACAAGGCCAAGTGTCGGGTCCTGCACTTGGGTCACAGCAACCCCATGCAACGCTACAGGCTTGGGGAGGAGTGGCTGGAGAGCTGCCCAGTGGAAAGGGACCTGGGGGTGCTGGTTGACAGCCGGCTGAACATTAGCCAGCAGTGTGCCCAGGTGGCCAAGAAGGCCAACAGCGTCCTTGCCTGTAGCAGAAATAGTGTGGCCAGCAGGAGTAAGGAAATGATTGTGCCCCTGTACTCGGCACTGGTGAGGCCGCACCTTGAATCCTGTGTTCAGTTTTGGGCCCCTCACTACAAGAAGGATGCTGAGGTGCTGGAGCGTGTCCAGAGAAGGGCAACGAAGCTGGTGAGGGGTCTGGAGCACAAGTCTTATGAGGAGCGGCTGAGGGAACTGGGGTTGTTCAGTCTGGAGAAGAGGAGGCTGAGGGGAGACCTTATCGCTCTCTACAACTACCTGAAAGGGGGTTGTGGTGATGTGGGTGTTGGCCTCTTCTCCCAAGTAACTCATGATAGGATGAGAGGAAATGGCCTTAAGTTGCACCGGGGGAGGTTTAGATTGGATATTAGGAAAAATTTCTTCAGTGAGAGGGTGGTCAAGCATTGGAACAGACTGCTCAGGGAGGTGGTGGAGTCAACATCACTGGAGGTGTTCAAAAAACATGTAGACGGGACACTTCAGGACACGGTTTAGTGGGCATGGTGGTGTTGCGTTGATGGTTGGACTTAATGATTTTTAAGGTCTTTTCCAACTTTAATGATTCTATAATTCTATGAAAATTTTCTTCATCTACTCATGGTTAATTTCCTCTTAGGAAGTTTGAATGGAAGGAAGCTTTAACATTCTCAGTATTTAAAAGGTGAGCTAATACTCATCTTTTCTAATCTCTTGTTGTTAAGCAAGATGAGTCATCCTTTCATCTACATTCCCTGCTGAGGAAAACAAGAATCAAATGCACAGGTCACCTGATCAGTGCTTCTGAGCTGCATAGGAGAGATTCACTGAAACTACTGGAGACATATACTGCCTTTTCTCTATCAATGAATTGCTTTCTCCTAAAACATCTGACTCCCTGGGTAGGCCTACAGTTTTAGCATTGATTCCCCAACCACTCAAAGAGAAAAAATATCTTGTGAAGATTAATTAGTAGATCTTCAAAGTTTCAGGATGCTCCTTGTGTTAAATGTAACTGAGTATGTTCTCTCACTCTAGTACTTCCAAATGTTTGAATTTGGTACTAAACAGACTCATATTTTGATAGTGCTATTGCAAACTACTGAAATTGTTATCACATAACAGAGGAATAAGCTCAAAACTAAACTTAAATAAAACTAAAATACTTTATTTTTTTAATTCCATAGCATGTGGAATATCAGATATTGCTCGACTTAGAATGGGTGGTACTGACCTGAAGATTAAAATTAATTTATTTGGACCAATTAATTAAGAACAGAGAAAAAAAATTGGTAGTAGTAATATGTGAAATTTTAATAAAGGCTTAATATTCATTCATATTATATATTGTTAGGGTTGCAGGCAGGTAAGTTGGCTGTTTACTTGGCCCTGGGCTGAGGTTACGCTGAGTAAGACATGGAAAACTATCAGACATGCCAGCACAAGAAGGCAAAAAGGCTGCTTTGACCATACCATAGAAGCTGGGCCTAATTTAGTGGTCTACAGAATCACAGTAAAGAGCAGGATGAGTGCTCTCCCCATCTGGTAAGAGAACACCCTCACAAATGATTTGAGCACCCTGCTCTTATGCAGTCAGTGCCTGCTCCTCGCTTGATAGCGTTGTCAGATACCCGTCTCTCCATCATAAATGTGCCAGGTATTAGTGTCGACATAATCAAGCATCGTGTTTTAGCTCAGAACCAGTTAGAAATTTAAAGTATTTTCTCTGAATAATTTACATTATTTTGATTTTACAGTTTGAAATGCTGGCATCATCCATCCTTTTTTCATCATCTAAAATTTGATTGAAAAACATTCAAAGCATGGCATAAATTAAGACAAAACAAACAATAAAAAACCCACAGTAAGATCAAGGATACATTAGTAATTTTATGTTCTTACTTAAAAATAAATAGCACTAAGTAAAATACTAACTCATTTGAAAAGGGGAAACATATATTTCTGGAGGACTAGAGTTTGCCTGTAAAACTTTCTATTTTTAAAGTGGAAGAATTATAATTTGCATTTTACATGTGCTAAATGGTTAAAATTATCTTACAGAAATTTTATGAAGAAGGCAGGCTAGCAAAAGAATGAACATTGGCAATAGCAGAAACTTCCAGTGCTCTCATTTAATAGCTCTGCGTCTTTTTCCATTTCTTATTCTAACTGTGTTGAGTATGTGCTTCTTCTTTTAATAGATAGAAGTATGGGTCAAACAGGCAACAATTAGGCTATTCTGCTAAAATTACTGCAGCCTCCAGCTTGTAACATGTCACCTAATGCTACCCTGGTAGTTACAGTAATCTTCTTACTCTTTCCTCATTCTGGTCCTTAGAACTTTAATCTTAATTCTTTGTGAAGTTTTATATCTATGTTACATGTTTACTATCTCCCAGCCAAACTTGTTACCCTACTTTTTTTCAGGTATCTATTATGGTAATGTTTGTTAACAAGTGCTCCAATCTTTCTGATATTAACTCTCATCAAAACCAGAAGACACAAAAGCCCCACACTTTTTCCTTGCTTCTGCCTCCTTCCCTCTCTGCTTCTGCTATGTCAGGGTTTCCACTTACAGAGTTTCCTGACTTTAAGATTTGTTTTACTTGCTCTTTCCTTTCACCACTTCCTTTGTCTTTAGGTGATCTACAGTGCCACAAGATGTAGTATAGGGTGCCCAGAGCTAATGCCAATGCCAATGTCTTTTCTGGGCAAAATGCCACGATGTTGTGTTGATTCTCCTTTCTGAATCCAGACTTTGTTGTATGTAGCTCCATTTTACTTCATGCATGTGTATCCTTTTGTTGTTTGTAAGTTCTTTCTCATTTCAAAAACATTTTTACTTAAGCCATATAAAGACCCTTTCTGAGTCTTGTTATTGTTTGGCTTATATTATTGCCATTTCAAATCCTATTATTATTATATCCTACAAGTTAGTTCTGTATCTTTCATCTACTATCATAAAAGTTGCTCAAGTTAGAAGACTTAATATTAATAAAATAAAGAAAAAATGGCAACTCTCTGAGGTTCTAGCTTACAGCAGACAGAGACAAAATCTCCTTTACTATTTGGTTATTAAGCCTTTAAGTCATGTCAGAGTGGAATATTTGCAGTCATTCAGGTCTTCATTCCCAACTAACCTTGACAACTGTAAATGTACAAAGTTTCTTTTTTCACTCTCCTGTTTAAGACTTTTTGGATATTGATGTAGACCAAGACCTGTTGATAAGGAGACAATGGTCCATTTACTGAACCTCAAAAAGTTTCTGTTATCATCAGAGGCAACCATAGCTCTTCGAGGTTTTTTTTCTGCTCAGGTTGTTTATTATGCCTTAAGTTCATGTACTTTTCTTCTCTTGTCACTTTCTGTCCAAACTGGCAACGAGAGCAGAAACTGTGAGCTGATTAGGATCAAATTAAGGATTCAGCACTTCAGAAACACTTTCAAACAGCTGACCACTGAGTCATTGATTTTTCTTTCAGCTGATCCACAGTTCTCTATCTTTCTCCACTATTTGCATGGAAAGAGAAGAAAAGAAGGAATTTCACTTGAGAATTTAGGGACCAGTGAACAAAACTAAATGGGATGACTTCTTTTAAAAAGAAAGAGAAAATAAAAAGGTGTAAGTGCTCGTCAAAGACCAATGAAGAGATAAGGAAACGGAAGCAGAAAAAAGAGCAATGCAGACTGAAGGAGGGAACAATGGCAATTAAAGAAAGACAGGAGGCACAGTGATTCAGTAAAGTGGAAAATGATGAGAGAGATAACAGCACTGAATGAATCTAAACAAGAAAATTTTTATTGAATGAACAAAATGATAAATACAGCAAAGTTGTAAACAGAAGAATGCTGAAAATGGACTGAACATAGGTAGGGACGTATAGCAATAAATACAGCAAAGCCTGTAGATAAGAGAAACAAAGGTAATTGAAAAAAAGTAGCAGAATGTAATGGTAAATAGATATTCAGCTCTGAGAGATGGGTTCTGAAGAGGAAAGACATTAAAATGGAGATTTCTTTTTTCAATCTGAAAAGTTTACTTTATGAAGAAAGTACATTGAAGTAATAAAATGCTTGGTATTGTGTTTATAAATACAAAGCTGGAAGAACAGTAGCTAACATCAGTTTTGCTATACTCTTGTGAATATTTTGATATGATGTTAAATTTCTAGATACAAATTGAGAGTGAAAGGTAGAAAATTAAAACTGATAAAAGAAGGTGGTTGTCCAGACAAGGTGCCACTGGTCTCGAACCTGTGCTCACATTATTGCAAAGAAGCCAAGATTTTAGCAGCTTAGGAAAAAATTTTTAGACATTCATTTAGGTAGCAAGGAAGTCCAAAGATAAATGGTATGGATTTAAAACCAAAACTAAACCCAAACCAAAACCAATCAACCAAACAAAAAAATTTTGGTCATTATTTGAAAGTGGAGGTAACTTTCTGCTAACTGACTTTAGAAAGAGTTTCCCATTATCAGCCTTCCATGGGATATTTTTCTCTGAAGTAACTGGGATGGCCAGTTTGGCTACTTCGAAGTAGCTGATGTATATTGGACTAGCTTGTTTCCTTGACTTCTCATGTAATGCACAAAAAACCTCTTTTACAGCCTCTGAGAATTATTATCTTCTTTGGAAAAGCTGGTAACTAGCGTTATACAGATGAAAAGTGCATATACCAATTTTATAGGGAGATAAGTGTGGTCATCTCTGAGAACCAGCTCTGCTAAATACTTGTTATTCATTTTTCTTTGAGTTGCTAAATTTCTTTATGGGATTTGAAACAGTCTAGGAAGCAAACTTGATTTTTGCTGTGGAGACCACTTATATATGACACACATATATGATATTATACCACAGCACAGACTGCCTGTGACCATTAGTCTTCAGCTTATGTTTCAGCTATAAAAGGGAGAAGAATGATAGTTCACAATAATAATCTTGTCCCTGAAAGTTATAGTTTATGAGAAAGACTCATTGTATTGCAGGGGTATCTCACTGTTAGACTTGCTTACATGGCAGAAAGGTAACTCTTAAACCAGTTGTTAAATGCACCTTGTATTGTTGCAGTTGACAATATAATAAATAATAAATAAACATACCTCATAAAATTGATAATTGAATCAGAATGTGTCTAGAATAACCATATACTATTACTAAACTAAACTCTGAATGTTTAATTCCTACATGAATAGACTATTTCTATTGTTTTTGAAGAAAGGTATGATCATTGTATTTTTACTGGTATGTCTGCAGAAAGCCAAAAGAAATGCATGTTTGTGTGTATTTACATATACCCTTATTAGAATGAAGTAATGTTTAGGCATAAGGCTTGAACTGGATAATTTTTCTCTCTGTCTCTCTAACACTTGTCTTAAATTGTGAATGTGATAGCTTATTACTGAAAAGTGGTTCCTCTAGATTACATTACACCGTACAGTTGAAGTGAATAAGTTATCATCAAAATTATTTATGTAAATATAAAACATGTTATATTTTATTTTTCCTAAGTACAAGTTAATGTCAACATTATACCCCAAATTCCTGAATCTCCTGATATGGAAGAGCAGTTTTTGCTACAAAAAATGCATCACACCCCTCCCCCCAAAACCCCAGAGATTCTTTCTAAGTGTTAGTAGCATCAAAAAAAATCATGTCCAAATCTGCCCTCATTTCTTCTGCAGTCAGTGCAGGTCTTCAGGACCTAAATGTAGCGACATAAGTTATGCAAAAATGTTTTTGTTCATTATGATTTACAAATGCAGTCATAAATTTGTACAATTTTCTTATATGATCTTGACCAAATTACATGACTCCAATGTGCTTCCATTTTTGCATTGTAAAACACATACATTGCAAATCTACTTTTCAAGGTGTGTAAGAATCTTGGCTTGATAATATCTATACAAAGGACCGAAGTAATTTTGGTAGCAAAATATTGCTTCCTTGTAATATGAAATGAACTGTGCATAGAGAAAAATGTATATTTCATCCAGTTTTAAAGGATATTAGAAGTTGTTCTAAGATAAAATAGATTTGCTTTGCTTGCTCACAGTTTAAAGTCACTTTCTGTACATCTGCCATACTGAAACTATATAAGTAGACTAAGTTTTAACTGAGACTTGCAAGCAGAAAATCCTTATCTCCTTCAGGTCTTTTCTAATCCTATACAAGAAGAATATTTTCTTGGACAAAAGTTGTTCATTCTTCTCTATGGCCTGCAAGAAACCAATAAAGACATCTATTGCTAAAGTTTGCAGATAGACCTTTCTCTAATATTCTTTTACAAGGCGATTAAAGCTGTTGATGAGAACACCTCTCTAGAGTAACAAGCATTTATGTACAAAGAATGGAGCTGGTTTTGGGTGAATATTGGGTGTTGGAAAAAGTGAAATGAAAAGTGTCCAGTGTGATGATCTAACTAATAAACACCAAGTACAAAAATGAGAAATGTTTTGAAGAGATAGCATATAGATAGATAGATAGCATCTTTGATACATGACTTTTATTACACCAATTTCTAAAAAAAAAGAGCAACTTTAGTAAGTAACAAGTAAGATATGACAAGAATGAGAAGAGATAGATGCTATAAAGGGTACAGCAGACACATGCAAACTCCCAAATGGAACTTCACATACACGAAAGTGGTAAAGTGCTGAGTGAAAACAGCTGTACTTCTAGGTTATTTCTCTACTGCAAATGTTCATATATTGTAGTATTTCAGCTGTCATTTAGAAAGTAGCTGTTGATAAATTGCAAAAATATTTGTACACTTTGAAGTCAACAGCAAACACTAAAGGACACAATTTTCAAATCATAACCACTGACACAGGTTTTCTCCTGTGGCAAACTGGAATTGAGTCAAAGTATAGTTTTTTTGAAATTTGAAACAAAATAATTTCTTAGTTTACTGCCATCATAGGAAATATTTAGTATGGTACTTGATAATCCCACTCGATAAATATAACCTGGATGAAAAAACCACAGTGCCCTGCTAATCAAGGTAATTACCTGTCATAGCCATTTGATTATTAATAATTGCAAAAATATTATTTGCCTAGTCCCAGTACTACTGTAAACATGTTATAGCAGACCATGTGAAAATCAGTCATGGCTGTAATAGTTTCTCTTAATTATTTTTATTTCCTCTGTGATTTCAAGTAATTATAGGAAGTGAAAACATATTTAAATATAGAACTGAAAAAATATTTGAAATATAAAAGTATCACAGAATCCTCCATGATAAGCAAAAAAATCGAAAAATCAAGTAAACCTCTTGATTGGCCAAAACACAGAACTCAGAGATATGAAAAAAAATATTATTCATGATGCAAACAAGTTAAAGTAAGTTTTTTTCCAAATTAAATACTGTTACAAATATTATAAAAAGGTACTATGTTTCCACATATAAATACCGTGTACATGTCTCATTCTTGGGGTGTGTACTATAAATTCTGTAATGATGGTTACAGATAGGGCAAAAAATTAAAATGGAGATATCTCTCTTTTTTAAGGTTAAAATGGTAAGCCATGGTTTGACTAGGCTTTCTGTAGTTAAAAAAAAAAAAAAAAGAGCTCTGAAAGTATTTGTACCTTCCTCTTTTCACAATATTGCTTTCACTACCAAACTATTGTTTATAATTTATGTCTTATTCCATTCCATTCCATTTTATTCCACATTCCATAGTAAAATTGTTTTGTCCAGTTCTGTCCTGCCTTTCTTAAGCTCATTCTAATTAATTATCTTCTCATAAATTTTCTTTTTTGATTATCATTTCCTATTTGTAGGTTCTATCTGTGGAATTACCATTTATTTATTTTTTTTTAAGTTACCGTCCTCTTTTTTAAGATCTCACGGTGGCCTTAAATAAAATTACAAAAATCCCTCAACTGAATAATATAGGCAAGTTTCTATTTGTATCATAGTAATAAGCAGGATTCTGATAGGTTTTCAGCTTCGGGTATATCAAACCTTGGAGTTACATTTGACATGATTGCTCAGTTTTATGTGGAGGATTTGGTTGAGAGAGTCCCTTGGGAGACAGTACTGAAGGACAAAGGGGTCCAGGAAGGCTGGACAGCCGTCAAGAAGGAAATCTTAAAGGCGCAGGAGCAGGCGATCCCCATGTGCCGTAAGAAGAGCTGGCGGGGAAGGCGACTGGCCTGGCTGAACAGGGAGATTTTGCTGGGACTCAGGGAAAAGAGGAGAGTTTATCACCTCTGGAAGAAGGGGCAGGCAACTCACGAAGAGTACAAGGATCTTGTTAGGTCAAGCAGGGACAAAACTAGAAAGGCAAAAGCCCAGCTAGAGCTCAGTCTGGCCACAGTCGTAAAGGATAATAAAAAATGTTTTTACAAATATATTAACAACAAAAAGAGAGGCAAGGAGAATCTCCATCCCCTACTGGATATGGCGGGGAACATTGTCTCCAAGGACGAGGACAAGGCTGAGGTACTTAATGCCTTCTTTGCCTCAGTCTTTAATAGCCAATCCAGGTATCCACAGGGTAATCAGCCCCCTGAGCTGGAAGATGGGGATGGACAGCACAATATACTCCTCATAATCCAGGAGGAAGCAGTTAAGGACCTGTTAAACCACCTGGACACCCACAAGTCTATGGGGCCACAAGTCTATGGGAAGAGTGCTCACAGGGCATGTGCAGGACAACCAAGGGATCAGGCCCAGCCAGCATGGGTTCATGAAAGGCAGGTCCTGCTTGGCTAACCTGATCTTCTTCTAGGACCAGGTGACCCGCCTAGTGGATGAAGGAAAGGCTGTGGATGTTGTCTACCTGGACTTTAGTAAAGTCTTTGACAGCGTCTCCCACAGCATTCTCCTGGAGAAACTGGCGGCTCGTGGCTTAGATGGGTTTACTCTTCGCTGGGTGAGGAACTGGCTGGATGGCTGAGCCCAGAGAGTTGTAGTGAACGGCGTTACATCCGGCTGGCGGCCGGTCACAAGCGGTGTTCCCCAGGGCTCGGTTCTGGGGCCGGTCTTGTTCAGTATCTTTATAGATGATCTAGATGAGGGAATCGAGTGCTCCCTCAGTAAGTTTGCAGATGACACCAAGTTGGGTGGGAGTGTTGATGTGCTGGAGGGTAGGAGGGCTCTGCAGAGGGATCTGGACAGGCTGGATCGATGGGCAGAGGTCAATTGCCTGAGGTTTAATAAGGCCAAGTGCCGGGTCCTGCACTTTGGCCACAACAACCCCATGCAATGCAACATGCTTGGGGAGGAGTGGCTGGAGAGCTGCCCGGCAGAAAGGGACCTGGGGGTGCTGGTTGACAGCCAGCTGAACATGAGCCGGCAGTGTGCCCAGGTGGGCAAGAAGGCCAACAGCCTCCTGGCCTGTATCAGAAATAGTGTGGCCAGCAGGAGTAGGGAAGTGATCGTGCCCCTGTACTCAGCACTGGTCAGGCCGCACCTTGAATCCTGTGTTCAGTTTTGGGCCCCTCACTACAAGAAGGATGTTGAGGTGTTGGAGCGTGTCCAGAGAAGGGCAACGAAGCTGGTGAGGGGGCTGGAGACCAAGCCTTATGAGTAGCAGCTGAGGGAACTGGGGTTGTTTAGTCTGGAGAAGAGGAGGCTGAGGGGAGACCTTATCGCTCTCTACAACTACCTGAAAGGGGGTTGTGGCGACAAGGATGTTGGCCTCTTCTCCCAAGTAACTCATGATAGGACGAGAGGAAATGGCCTGAATTTGCACCAGGGGAGGTTTAGATTGGATATTAGGAAAAATTTCTTCAGTGAGTGGGTGGTCAGGCATTGGAACAGGCTGCCCAGGGAGGTGGTGGAGTCGCCATCTCTGGAAGCGATCAAATAACGTGTGGATGTGGCGCTTCAGGACATGGTTTAGGGAACATGGTGGCGCTGGATTAATGGTTGGACTTGATGATCTTGAAGGTCCTTTCCAACCTAGTGATTCTGTGATTCTGTGATTTAAAAACTTCTTTATCCCTGTGTTTTGGGTGAAGCAGGTTTAATCTTTCTGTGACTAAGGTATTCTCTATGGTTGTCTAGGGAAATGAAATACGTTTTTTTTCTTATTATTGGACATTGCTTTCTTGTTGTGTAGAACCCCACTAGGTTATTGTTCAACATGCTGTAATAGCATTATTATTGCTTTCATTATTATGTTAATGTGATCCAGATTTACATGCAGTGGTTCTTAGCACTGATTTATGTGGTGCATCTGTAAGAGATTTTTTAACTTTTAACTTTTTTTAACTTAGCTTTTTCCGATTGGTATTTAGAGCAGTGGTCAGTTATTCCTGGTATTGAATTAAAAGGTAAACTTTCAAGAAAGATACAGAGCAGGACCAACCTTCAACGTTCTAAAAAACCCTATTCACTGTGTCCCCTGTTAAATGGATTGGGTCCTGAGAATAGTTTTGTATTGATTTCACAATGTGCCTTGTGTGTCTGAGTGGTTTGAAAAAGTTGTATTTAACATTTTTATAAAACATATATCCAAACAATGCAGGGATAATGAAAATGTTTAAATGTGCAACAACTGTAACTGCTTATGTTGACATGAAATCTGGGTAGCTCACTCATCCTCTTTTTTGCGAGATATCCTGTTTGCAGTAATGATTATTTCCTTAAAAGACTTGTTCACTCTCTGGTCCTGTTTACTGATAATTGTTTTTTTAATGTCAGTCAAAATTACTCATATATGGAATTAAGATAACACAGCCTAATGTATTCCTTGATGATTGCAAAATAGATTAGCTAAGTGAACTCATATTTGTATTATACATTTATTTTTATTTAAGTCTAGCCCCATTTATTGAAAGGTACATGCTAGATGCAGATCTGGCAGACCTGTAACTATTTACAGATGTGCATCTTATACGTGCATAGCTATTATCCAATCCTAAATACAGAGACAAGCACTAGCTGCATCTTCTTACCTGTTTTCAGCAAAAATAACAGAGTTTTTGAAAATTTCTTTCCTGAAATTATTGTGGAACTCTAAGCGTAAAAAAAAATGTATCTGCTAAAATAGTGGATTCTCAGCCTGTGATCAAAAAGACCTTGCCATATTGGACTTTTCTTAGTACTCTTTAGTAAAAGTGTTACTTTATAAGGAAAAGCAATACCATATTTTGAAATCACTGTCTAACAGTGGAACAGTACAGATACCCACACAGTAATGTGTTCTTAAAACTGTAAATGTAATTATTTTGTCCCTGCTGCAATAATAGTTCTAGTTATTCCTTAATATTTACAAATACATATTTTTAAACAATAGTACAACATTGTATTATTTTAATGCATAGCAGAATGACATGCAGTAAACTACACTGTCAAGGCATATAAAAAACAGAGAATAATATTCTAGTTGTGCATGTATTGCTGTCATGGGTAAGCTCATTTTGTCCCTACACTGATGACTTTTGGAATGCTTATCTATGTTTATTATAACTATCAAGGAAAAAAAGTACCCCTAGAACTGAGGAGCTCTGTACTTTTGCATGCTAACTAGTCTGATTCAGACAAGTGCTGTTTTTCAGTGATCCTTTTGTGGGCCTTGTGTGAGAACCAGGTAAAAGCTTGGGTTTAAATTACTGGGCAAATGTAGATCCTGTTTATTTTAATAGGAATATTCAGAGCTGATTTGTAAAGGAACTAGAAGTGTGATTCAAAGCCCATGGAAATCGGTGGGAAGATGCTGATTAGTTACAATGGGTTTTGTATTAAATCCATTGCACTAAGAATCTCTGACACAGGGGTGATAAATGTATATAAATGTTATGATAGGAATGGCACATTTTCTTTTTCAATTAATTTTACATCTTTGTCAATTTTAGAAAAATTTATCCTTTGTTAGATCAGTTAAGCGAAGATTTCTAAAAGTGGAGGTTAGAATAAGGTACTTGACGTGCTTCTGTTTTATTATACTGGATTTGAAACGTTGCACTATTTTTCATGTAACAAAAAATTACCCTTATAAGTGATTTTTTAAAAAAAATTCATATTACAAGAGATGTTTGAAGAGAGCAGTCAATTTGTAAAATTATACTTAATTATTGAATATTTTTAACAAATCTGAAACTTAATTTTACTGTGGAGAATTCTTTTCTTCCTAGAAAGTTGTCTCCTTTTTATTTTGTGGGGATAGAAACGGAAAAAGTCTACATGCATTGACTTTGTGTATGGGAAGGAGAAAAATTAAAAAGGAAAATCTACATTATCCAAATCAAAATTTTTAATTTAGATTTTTCTCCCTTGGAAGAGGAACATTATTTTCTGTTTTAAACTCAGATATGATATTCTTAAAAATGCTTTTCACTTTCCTGTTAGAAATTTCATTATGGCATTTTAGATATAATGATCAATATGGAATTAAATATTTACCTGCTATGAGACTGAAAATGACATGTTCACATTCTTTATACTTATATACTATATGTGTTGGGCTTATGTAATAGATAACATTTATTTACAACTTTTTATTTTTCTGGTTTTGTAAAGATTGTTATAGGGTCTCATTGATGGCTTGATGGAATAAGTAGTGTCTTGAGTGTCACAGCTTTTTTCCCAGATCTGCCTGTCTCAGAATTTTAGATCAGCAAATGAAAAATCTTTTCCATTATATCCTGGATTTCTTCTCCACTTTGTGTTTTATTTGGTTGTCTCTGTTGCCCTACGTTTTTAAATTTTTCCCTGTGTTCTGAATTCCTTCCCCTCCCATGCAACTATAAAATTTTAATGCTCCTGTACCCACTCCTCCCAAGCGCATGTCAGAATGGATATGGGAAATTGAGAGCTTAATTTCTCACTGCAGTGGTCAAAAAATAAAATTTTTATATATACTTTTTTTCTGACTGCCGTGGATTCAGGCTCTGCCTCGAAGCGACATATGCTCCAGACCTCTGTGTAGAAAGATAGCAATATCCAATGTTCGAGGAGAGACACCTTCCTCTATCATCCTCTGGACTTCCCTCTCTTGCTCTCTGCTGCATACTCTGCTTATATTTTGTCCTTTAAAGAGAAGAGAGTGAGAAAAATAAGTTGCTTTTGACTCAGTGCAAATGTTCTGGAAGTAAAGGAATGAAATAAAGTCTATGGAGCAGGTTTTTTTGAGCTATTGTAGTCTGTTTTCCAGCTAATTTAGGTGATGAATTGATAGGATTTATTCTATTTGTTGCTGTTACTCAATGATGACTTTATATTCTAAGACAGTGAGTTTTTCATATTAAAAGCATAGATTCTGAAATATATGCAGATAGCTTTTCTTCCTTCACATGCCCTGCTATTACAACTTTATCTCTGTACTAGAACAGAAATAACGTGTGGTGGTAATGTCACAAGCACTTTACTCTGATGAATTCCAAAACTCCACAGAATATTTAGTATAAGTTGAAGCTGTTCTGGAAGTTCCTGGCACCTACAACGGTGATAAGCAAAATATGGCATTTCTCCTTTCCATATTGAGCTATTTTCACACATTAAGGCAAAGTTACAAAAGATAGTTGAGCTCATCTAAAAGCTTGTTGTCACTTACAGAAGCAAATCTGGCTCCCATATTCCTCTGACTTTGGCTGCGTGATCCTTCCTTTCACTTCTATTGGCGCTGGTACTCATCAGACATATCCCTTTGTGGATATGCTTCCCATTGTTAACTGAATTGACTTGGGTTTATTTTTAATGGATTAGTTCTTCATCAAGGTGGTTAAATGAACCTATTCACAGAGGAGTGTACAAATCACTAGAACCAGTGTGAAGTCAGTGTCAGAACTGTGGGAAAATTGGAAGGAGCAGGCTCCCTTTCTTTGGTGTTTAGACAGCTCCAAGATCCACTAAAATGTACTGTACATCTTTACCCAGCTTTAAGAAGATGAGAATAAACTGTGTTGTCATACTGTTCTAGCTGCTAGCAGCTAAAAATGTGTACTGCTTCCTTCATCATTTTTTAATTCTTGTCACTTTAAGGACCTAGAATATTTTTTAGTGCTCTAAAAGTAATTGTTTTGATGTGTTTTGTTCTGATCAGTTTTTCCATCCAAGAAACAGGCAAATAGTCACTCTAGAAATTTTTAAAGATTATTTATATGGTAGTGAGATATCTGGTTCTTCTTACTTACTGTTTGAAGTTTTTCCTATTTTTTTATGTATTAAAATAACTGGACTCTTATAGGAAAGACAAATATTTATAAAGTCTGTTTCATTTCTGGTGCTAAAAAAAAGTAGAGTTGTATAATAAAAGTTGCACACTGATAATGGATGCTAGTAGTTTTTAGAAACATGCTTTGTAAAGAATATAATGATTGTGCCAGAACCTGATGAGTAATATATTGTTTAGTCCAAAGCAGCTGTTCAATTAAAAATGTTCAGCCTTGACCTATGATGATTATTTTCAAATAATAGATCGCATGAGCAGTTTTGCATTTTGACAGGGAAAAATTATCATTTGACAAAAATAAATTAGTTCATAAATCATATGTCTGTTACTGAATTGTTGAAAAAAGTGTAAGATATTTTTATTAAGATTTTCAGTGAGAGTAAAACTTGAACCCAGTCAGCCACTTCTGCTCAATCATGTTTGCTTTGTTTTATAGGCTGTTAAGACAGATTCTACTTACTTATTTCAAACTGGTTAAATAGACATATGAAAAAGGTAGGAATTACTCCCACTCATATTTCAATTGGAATTTTTTTAAAGAAGCCTTTACATTCCTTAATTTCTTCCTAATTCAATGGGTAAGTAACTGCTTCCTTAGAAGAAAAACTGGAAAATCAAACATTAGCTGAATTTTACCAGGACACTGCAGATGAAGCCTGCAATACTCTCAAGCTGCAATTCAACACCTTTAATAACTTCTTAACATGTACATGTACAAAACTTAAACACTAATTAGATTCAGCTTAATTGTCTATTATTCAGTAGAGAAGTGTTTTCCCTTTCTAATATGCTTTTGAGATTTCAAAAATGTTTGTTCTGAACTAGTGTGTAAGAAAGAACACTAGAGGTTGTGGTGGGTTGACCTTGGCTGGCTGCCAGATGCTCACCCAGCTACTCCTTCACCGCCCCTCAACAGCACAACAGCAAGAGAAAATAAGATGAAAAAACTCCTGGGTCAAGATAAAGACAGGGAGATCACTCACCAATTATTGTCACAGGCAAAACAGACTCAGCTTGGGGAAAATTAATTTAATTAACTGCCAATTCAAAAGAGAGTTGGATGGTGAGAAACTAAAATATCTTCCCCCCATGCCCACCCCTTTCTTCCAAGGCTGACCCTCACTCCATTATTATCTACTCTGCCTCCCCCTTCTCCAAGAAGGAGATGGGGAATGTGGACTGCGGTTGGTCCCTAACAGTTCCTCTCTGCTGCTTCTTTCTCCTCACACTTTCCCTGCTCCAGCAGGATTGTTCCCATGTGGGTCCTCTCCATGGGTTGCAATTCAGGGAATATCCATCTGCTCTTGTGTGGGGTCCTCCATGGGCTGCAGGTGAATCTTTGCTACATTACCTGGAGCACCTCCTCCTTCTCTGACCTCGATGTTCACAGGTCTGTTTTGCACAGTTTTTTTCCTCACTTCTCATTGCTTGTACAGCATTTTGCCCCTTCTTAAACATGTTTTCACAGAAGTGTCACCTGCTTTGCTGAATGGGCTCAGCTGTGTCCTGCAGTCAGTCTGCTGTGCAGCTGGCTGGAACCAGCTGTGCTCAGCACGGGGCAGCCCCTGGCCTCTCCTCCCAAAGATTCCCCCACTACCAAAACCTTCACACCAGTGCACACACAATGTACACACCTTACAGAGCCTCAGTTTAACTCAGTACCTGGAAAGTGATTGATTTCTTGAATTGTGAGATTTTCATATCCCTCTTAAACGCCTGGCGATTCTTTCAGTGCTGTACTGCTAAACTCTGAATTTACTTGTTAGCAACGTGTCCAATCCCTTTCTGAATCCTTTGAAACACTTGGATTAATAAGAGAACTAGTTCAACAACAAAATAGAATTTCAGCTTATCACTTTAACTTGTCACTTTTAAATTTCATAGAATTCTGAAAGATTTAATAACTTTTTTTTAAATTAAAGTAGTTATAATAAACTATAGCAGAATACTAGCAAAAAGAGCATGATGCTTGATTATGTGTTATAGGAAAATATATACTGGGTCAATGGAAAAAGTTTGAAGTAGGAAGGATTGTAAAGGAATCTATTACACTTTTAATTATTCTGGAATATTTTACTTTCTAATATAATGCTGGCAAAATAGCTAGAACATATCTGCAAAAAGACAGAAATACAAAGTGTAAGTCATTATTTCTTCCTCCAAAATTCATTAATGATTGTGGGTAGTGACTTGTTTGCCATCATGAGCGATTATGCGATCCAATTCATCAGAATTCTTTTGGAGCATATTTGATTCTCTCTTGGATTCGCTACTATTGCTCCTTGACTCTTGAGCCTTTGGCGTTTTTGGAATTTGCTGTTTGGACATGGTCTGTTTTGCTCAAAGGTCAGAAAGGCAAGGATGCATACGTGGATTCATAGAATACGGATGTGAGAAAAGGCCATGGCACTGAAGAATTAAAGGGAAACTAGTTCTGCTTTGACAGTTAATAGAGCAGTCAGAAATGTATAACCTCAGAAATGTTGATGTGATCCACCAGATTAGATATAGGACTCTCAGATCTTCAGAAAGTTAAATTTCTGTAAGTAAGTAGTAACTACTTCAAAGTAAGTAGTAGTTTTCTAATCTCAGAAAACTTCTGGTGTACTCATTTTAAAATATTTTCTTTTTTTTTTAGTGTGAAACTTCATTTTTAACATTCTTCTATCTAAAGAAGAAATAAAAATTAAAAAATAACTCAGAAAACCCACCTCATCTGGAAACTGTACAAGAAATAAACTGTAATAAATACTAACAAAGCTATTATAGCTGCATTACATGGGAGTGAGTTTATATTTACTGGAGTGATGGTAAAGAATAAAATACGCTCATGTATTCTAGGAGCTCTACAGTGAAATTTGTCTTGCACCATCAGAAAGCTTTGTAGTTCAACATGTTAGATACTGTGTTTCTCAACTTTGGCAAACTCTACATTTCCTTAATGTTGCCCTCTGAACTTTGTTCTGCTACCCCTCCCCTCAACTAGAGGCTCCAGGGAGACCTTATTGCATCCTTTCAATACTTAGAGGAGGAGAAGGAGAGAAGGAGGCTTCTAAGAAAGATGGGGACAGACTTTTTAGCAGGGCCTATTGTGATAGGACAAGGCGTAATGCTTTTAAAATAAAAGAGAGTAGATTCAGATTAGATATAAGAAATTTTTCACGATGAAGGTGGTTCAGCACTAGGAACAAGTTGCCCAGAGAGGTAGTAGATGCCCCATCCCTGGAAACATTCCAGGTCAGGTTGGAATTTCAGGTACCGTTCCAGGTATCCCCAAGTCTTTCTCAGCAGGGCTGCTCTCAATCCTTTCATCCCCCAGCATGTATTGATACTGGGGGTTGCCCCAAGCCACGTGCAGAACCCTGCACTTGGCTTTGTTGAACCTCATGAGGTTCACACGAGTCTGATTGTCGAGCGTGTCTAGGTCCCTCTGGATGGCAGTCCATCCCTCAGACATGTCAACCACACCATTCAGCTTGGTGTCATCTGTAAACTTGCTGAAAGTGCACTCAGTCCCACTGTCTGTCATTGATGAAGATATTAAAGAGTACTGGTTCCACTATGGATCCCTGAGGGACACCACTCATCACCAGTCTCCATCTGGACATCGAGCCATTGACCACTACCCTCTGGATGTGACCATCCAACCAATTCCTCATCCACCAAACAGTCCATCCATCAAATCCATACCACTCCAATTTGGAGAGAAGGGTGTTGTGGGGCATGGTGTCAAAGGCCTTACAGAAGTCCAGATAGATGATATCCATAGCTCTTCCCTTGCCCAGTGGTGTGGTCACTCCACCATAGAAGGCCACTAGGTTGGTGAGGCAGGACTTGCCATTGGTGAAGCCCCGCTGGCTGTCTCGATTCACCTCCCTGACCTCCATGTGCCTTCGCAGAGCTTCTAGGAGGATCTGTTCCATGATCTTCCCAGGTGCAGATGTGAAGTCGATAGTTCCCAGGATCCTCCTTCCTACCCTTTTAAAAAATGGGTGCAGTGTTTCCCTTTTTCCAGTCTCCAGGAACTTCCCCTGACTGCCATGACTTTTTAAATATCATGGAGAGTGGCTTGGCAAGTCCATCAGCCAGTTCCCTGAGGACTCTGGGATGCATCTCATCAGGTCCCATAGACTTGTGTATGTTCAGGTTCCTCAGGTAGTCTTGAACTTAATCTCTCATAGTGGGAATTAGAAATATTTAATCTGTGCTTTTCAATTTCCTGAAAACAGCTAGATATGGAATAACATTTCTACGGGGTACAAAAAGTTTGGCTTTATCTGTCAGAATATTTCTTAGTGAAGATATAGAAAAGTTAATTTTACCTACTTTTATTTTATACTTGGCATTTTACTTATTATGCCTATTATTTTTCAGAATCCATCTTCTCCATTTGACATTAAAAGTAAACAGTTCTTTGGAGATCAAACTAAAAGTGAGAATGGATGGACTTTCACACTCTTTCTAATGTTACAGTCAAAGTTATAATAAGTTGACTTGTTGACACGTTTTATTTTTTTGCATTATTTTATATAAAATACATTTCTTACACCTATCAGATTAGCCTAGGACTCTTCCTGTTGTAAAATTCCTATGAGCTAATCAAATGTTTATTGAGATCAAGTGAAATACTACTAGTCACTTAAAAGGTCTTTTGTTGAATATCAACCTATACGATCCAACCTGAACTGAAATATTATGAACTGTATTTTCTATGGAAATCAGTAACAGATTGTAGAAAAGCTAGGATTTTGTGAACCTAAAAAAAAAAAGCCTTTAAAATGCATTTTTAAAAAAAGTACATATTTAAAAAGGTAATCAATGCTTTGTCAAATAACAATTATCTAAGATAAACAGGTAATGAGGAAATGCTGTCATCTTATTTATCACACTACAATCTCAAGTATACAATTTGTCTAGGACCACTTTTGTATAACTGATCAAGACTGCTTTCCATCATTTTAACTTTCTAATTATGAAAAGATTGCTTTAATTTGATCCTGCAGCTGGGAGCCTGTCTTTCCTGAAGGGCCTGTTTAAAGTCCAGCATGCAGCTAAAAGTTCACTTGGTATATGATTAAAGGTTTATCCCAAGGATCAGAGTAAAAACAGAAAAAAAATGATTGATAAAACTTCAGAAATTTCCAGTCAGAACACTTAAAAGCTTGGAAAACATAAATCTAATATTCTTTGTCATTTTTAAATGATGATATAGATGATTATAAAAAGAGTGAGAGAGATTATAATTACTTTTGGAGTAATAGTCTAATGTTTATTTAAAAATCCACTTAAAAAAAAGAGAAACAGAGATTCAACTTTTTACTATTTTAGGCACATTTTCTTTGTGAATCTACAGCATATGTCGAAATATAATAACTCATAGGAAGAGACACAGTGACACACACTGTAAATGGCATGTTTGAAAGAAAATAATAATGTAATTTCAGTCACTTATAAAACAAAAAATAACCCCCTAGAGATTTTCATATAGATTCAAATATAATCAACATTTCTTAGAGATTATTTACTATATTTTAATTAATGGTGACAGAATATTCAGAAATTCCTGCAGACGTAAGATTATGTTTTGTTGCAGACTCCATTTGACACTTTCCATTACTGAAAAAACATGTAAGTCAGAGAACTTCTCCACATAAGACAAAAATCCCTTCAAAACTAGCCTCTCATCTGGAAACAGACATCAGTTAGTCACTTCATTTATACATCAGGAAACTTTACGCACTTGCATCCTGAGCACATAGAGACATCTGAGGACTCAAATAAAATTTTTATTTGTTAAGACTTCTTGGCAAAATAAAAATAAATAAAAATATAATGGTGGATATAACAGTTGTTATTACTAATCCACTTAAAATATTACTTACTACCCTTACTCCAAATAACTAATTATTACAGAAAAATCTCATCAATAATGTACTCGAAATTGTACAGAAACTTCCTAGAATCTACCTCTTTGATGGTGTTCTCACCTTTCTGATGTCCTTCTGAATCCTCAACAGCTTTGGTTTTCCTCAGGAGGATGAAGATAGCACCAGGGGCTAATTATGGTAAACAACAAGCAGGATTAATTCCTTGCCAAAGGGTATGATGGTGATGATGGAGATTTTCTTCTCCTCAGACTTGGGTCTACTTGGGGTTATTTATACACATATCTTTATCCGTCTCTCACACGCCCTTTTCTCTGGATCCCAGTTACCGAGTGTTTCTGTTCTCCATTCTTATACAGTGAAGTGATTACAAAAACATTACCAGATTCACATATTACTGAAACTACTTTACAAAACATCATAATATTTCATGCAAATAATATCTAAATTCTAAATGCATAGTATATCTTCACATGATGTATCATTTTTAATTTCACCATATTTACTACTGGACTTCCAGAATTTCGATAGACAAGAAGATTTTCATGAATAGCATCTGATCTTTCTAATGTAGAAGAGCTGAATGAATAAAAATATCTCTCAACCCTTTCATGCACTCCCAGAATTATCTGTAGTCTTGGTATCCACCAATCTAATTTCTTATTTCACATTCACAACTTCAAAGTTTACTAGGTGGACAAATAAAGTGTCCATTTCCTGTAGGCAAAAGATACCTGACAAGTTTGCTAAGACACCAGTAAGAATAAAAGAAACATGTATTAATATGCAGTGTATTTATTTACAAATTTTTATCACTGTTGTATGTTGGATAGCACTCTGTAGCCGAACTGCAGCATCTCAATCAACTATTCCAGTAGAAAGTTACAATCCAAAATTTCACTTTTTTAAGAGTTGAGACAGAAAGAAGTGTATTTCCTTCTCAGACTCCTGCAGACATTTTCTTTTAAGTCCCATGGTTTCCTACCATGGGAGCCAGTATCAGTTGCTTATAGGATATTTATGTATTTCAGGGAACACTAAATAAGCCAATTACAAAACCAAAAGGGGAAAGAGGATAAGGACTGGGTGAATGAAAATCCCCCACAAAAAAAAACCCCAAACCACAAACCAAAACAAAAAAGCCCACCTGTTTCAGTATAAATTTATTCTACCAAAATGGTAGACTATAAAGGGGTGATTGAAGTGCCTAACATCACATGTAGCTACATCTAGAATTCCTAAGGAATCCTGCCTGGCCTCCAGCTCACCAGAGCAGCACAGGTCTCATGTTGGTCCAATGTCATATCTACCAGCTCTGTGCTGATGTCTCAAATATAGCACAGTGTCTAAAATGGCAGCAGAGAGACACCTGAATCACTCCACTAGGTATTTTAAATTTGGAAAAAGTTGATGCAAATGGCATGAAATATGCAAATAGAACGTAAGAGAGAAAATTGGTGTAGATAAAAAACCCTCAGCTACTAAAGGAAATTTGAATTTTAAATGTATTTAATATGCAGATGATACATGCTTAAGGAGATGTCCGCTTGTTTTGCATAAGTGTCCCACCTAAAGGTTTGCTTTTACCCGGTTACTCTCTTTAAGTTAGCTATTTAGTTGTGACTGGTCTGTATAAATGACGATCAGACCTATGCATATACATTATCTTACAGGCATTTTGCTGCTTACCTGACATCTCTCTCCTGCAGTTGTTATGTACTTGCTGTGTTTCATTTTAAATGGCAAAGAAAGCTATTCCAGCTAACAATTATGGCTTTCTGTAAAGTTTTACATACAAATGAAACTTAAGTCCTGAGGTCAAGGTCCTGTAGAAGCCAATGAACGTTACTCAAGCATTATGTTACTTCAATTGTCTGAGTAAATTGCATTACATGCCCTTTTGGAAATTTGTAGTATTTTACCAAGTGATATTGTCATGTTGTTGTATTATTACTTATTAAAAAATTTAATTATTTTTGCATCCACTAAACCACAAATCAAACCTCTGTATTTTTTTCATATAAATTTAAGTGTAGCAACAAAATTAAAGAAACAAGCTGAACTTTTCTGAGTAAATGCAGAATAACGATGGTGATAAAATGCACACCCCTGAAAGCTAAATGGTATCAAACAGCTCTAATAATGATCTGTTTTGCATGAGGAGCTGTAATGTTTGCTACTCTAGTAACATATGTGTTGATTTTAAAAATCCCCTACCCATCTAAGCTGTGCATAAGTACCACTCATAAAATTAAATAATTTGGGATAAATATGTATCTATTTTCTGCTGGATATGTGTTTACACCCACAGTCAAATAATTGAGAAGATAAATAGATATTAGCTAGACCTGCTGTGTGCTACAAATTAAAGTTTTATTCAAATTATTGTTAGGTCAGCTTACTTTCAAGTGGCGATACTTACCAATGAATTAATGTATTTATTGGTTTATGAATAAGCTAATGGGAAAATTGCACTGATATTGACTTGTCAAAGAATTATGCATATGCATAGAGGTAAGCATATTATTAATTGGCTTTATTGTTAGAACAAAATATATATTCTCATAATTAAATAAAAAATGCATTTTTAAAGTCCTAAATATTCTGTAAATAGTTCTCCATCATTGTGTATTGATTTAAATTTTTTAATCTATTCTTGTTTTAATGACATTATTCATGAAGATGTAAAAGACAAAACAAAGACTATGTTTCTGGATACACACACTGATGATCTGTATATAGGTCTGTTTATACACCTTTTTAAGTGTCATTACTACGTTTGTTCATACTTTTCAATTTTCTTGACATTATGCTATGAGTAATATCTTAACCTTTGGCTTTCATACTTGTCGTGACTGTAACCAATCAGCTCAGCTACAAAAACATGAAAACAATTTAATGTTAATCAGTGACAAAATAAATCATCCTAATCTACTACAGAGTTTGCCACACATGGCTAACTGGGCTCCAAAGGTATATCTAGATTTCACTGGTGAGTGTACGCAGCTAAATTACTCAACTTGTTCTTTATGTATTTTCGAAAGGTAAATACTATGGGTTTTGTTGTCTGGTATGAACCCCAATAAGAGAAAGTAAATGTTACAATATGCATGTCAAATGAAAAGAGTATGTAGAGCTGAGTGTCCGTAGAACATATTAGCATTGCTATGAATACTCAAAAATTGTCCTTTCATCTGCATCTCAAACACAGTGGTTTTAATAAAACAAACCAAAATCAAACAACCAAACAAAAAAAAAACAACTTAACATCCCTGTAATACCTTGCAAGAGAGGTTTTTTTATGGATGTATGATTTCACAGTGATGCTCTTTGGATTTCCTCTTTGAGTTGAACATAGAAATATCTCCTCTGAGGCTAAAGTACATAGTTTAAATAATCTTAAATTCCCACATGAAACTGAATCATAGTCCCCTTTCTTTCATCATATTGCTGCAGAAAATTCACCCACTACAAATTTTAACAGAAGTCTATATAAAATATATAATACGATAGATATTTGGACATAACCCTAAATAATGAAAATTGGCTGGTGGTTTGTGGAGTTTTTTTATTAATCTACTGATAATCTGGACAATTTTTAAAATCCAGTTTCTATATCTTACTATCATCTCTACTAAGTACAGTTTTCTGAAACCAATGTACCTTACCAGGTTCTGTGTCTATGAAAACCACTAAAATTTTATATTGATTCCTTAGACTTTTGTATAAAAATAATTTTCTCAAGTAATATAAATTATATACTTTCAAGTCAATTGCCCTTTCCATGATGAAATGTTGTTTAGGACAACAACCTGTCACACACTGTTTTATTTTTCACACAATTAACCATGAGTTGTGCTTTTTTGTTTCTTAGGTTAACAGGATTTCACCTTCCTCCACCTGTGACAAGTACAAAATCTGTATTTTCACTGCGCTTGACAAGTGATTTTGCAGTTAGTGCTCATGGGTTTAAAGTTTACTATGAAGGTAAGACATTCTTAAAAAAAGATTCTCTTTTTTTTCTCTGATCGCTATACATAATAAAACTAAATGTCCCACAAAAATATAAACAAATACATATTTATAACATTATCAAAGTTACAATATCTGCTTTTCATGCAGTCATTTAGATGCATAGATTCACATCTGAAACCAAAACATTTAAAACTCTACCATCTATAGTTCCATCCAGATAAAAAATTTTATGATCTTTACTTTAAGAATGCCAAATTCTTCAAATTTTGAAAAACAGAATAATAATCATTCTGGTCTTTCTAACATATGCTTATTCAAATTAATGCCAAGACATTACTAGTTAGTCTTGAATTTCACTAGATAGTTGAATTTATAGCTGCAAATTTCTGGACAGATTCCTTCTCATGCTTTCGCATAAGAGAAATGCTGACTCAGTTCTCTGGACTGACATAAACCTACATCCCTATCACAGTTTTCACAATTGTCTACAGTTTTCACACAGACGCTGAAGTAAATGAGCTGGTACATGCACTCCTGATGTCCAGAAGTTCATAGTATTGTATGTATGTACCAGGAAGGATCTCGTTTATGATCAAGCTCACTTTGGTCTTCTTTGAAGAGTTGTGATATATCATCCATCCATTTTTTTTAAGCAATTCCTTGGCACTGGGACTATGAACACTAACATGTGCTTATGGGATAGAATCAGAAACGGTTGTTTTTCTCTTACTATTTTCTTTTATTGTATTTGGGTGTGGGATTTTTTTTTGTTTGTTTCGGGCTTTTTGTTGGGTTTGTTTGCTTGTTTGTTTGTTTTTTAAATTGATGTAAAAACACTTGATCTTTCTGTTTCTATTAAGTGTCTGTGTCAGCAAGCCGGGAGTTATAGTAAACTTCCTGGAGAAGCTCTAAGGCCGTTGTTGTACCCTACTCAGTCCCATCTGCAACAAAAACTATTCTCTGAGAAAGTAACTAGCCGAGTAACACTTCAATAGGTAGGAAAATATCCCAAAACTGGTAATCCAGTGAAGGGCTGCCATGGCAATGCAGCCCAGAATCACTCTGTAGTAAAATGCCTTCAGTCATTGACATAATTTATCTTCAGGTATGATGCATTAGAATGTTACTTCATATCGAAATTCCCTCCTATATGTACTTATGTCAAGATAGGAAATGAAGAATGTGAAAGAATTTTCAGGCCTTTCTTGTCCTGTGACTTATTATGGAAAATAAATTAAACAATTACACACGCTTTTTTTTCTGACTTGCACACAAGCGAGAGGTAATTTATAGAATATAAATTCCAACTATGTGTAACTGGTTTTGTCTGCATTATAGCCACTTTGTACTCTTAATTCAAGCTAAGTGTAACAATTGCATTTGGGCTACATTATAGTTATGCTGTAGTCCATTAATTTTTCAAGTGTTCAGTAACTTTGTTCAGTAGCAGCATTATTACAAAAATGTTATATAGAAATGTATTATGCAATTCCTATGGATTTTTAACTATGTGAAATATAGGATATACTTCTCTCATGCATACTTGGAAAATATGTAGCATTTTTTATAGTTAGTTTGGTGTCATAAATTGGGAAATTCAAATTCACTATATATGGTATAAGATGCTGTCATTACACATTGTTTGCCAAAAACATTTTGCACTACTAATGCTAACAGATAGTGTACTATGCATTTCAGCTACGATAAAGAATGATAAAACCTAAAACAGAAAATCACCAACAGTTTGCACATATGACTGACTCCTTACATAGTTCCCTTTTAGGCCAAAATAACATGCTGATTAATAGAACTCAAGCTCCTAAATCACTGACAAGTGTGGAGAAACTTTACCTTCAACCACAGAAATCAGCATTTTAGAATAAAACGTAAACTCGCTACCTTGAATTTGATACTAATCTTTTTTGAATCTGATGCTTTATTTTGTCAAATCAGGAATACTGAAAGAAGTTAGACTAGTCCCCAGAGTTTTAGTCCACTGGAGTCTCCCTTCCCATGGCCAGATCTACTTTTTTAAGAGCTGCATAAAGGCAGTTTCATTCAGTGAGAATTTTTCTTTCAGTTTCTGTTTTTCTGACTTCCTGTGAAGCTACCTGTCCTGAAGCTACCAGCTAGGAAAGAAATTAAAATGTTACATTCATTTCATTCATCATTCCTTGATGTGAGAGAGTAGATGTATTTAAATGATAATCACATCAAGGTCTGTTCTTGTACTCTTTGTGAATGTGTATAACCCTGCAATCAACATTTTCAGATCTGGTTCTACCTAGTATCCAATTTTCAAAAACTTTGATTGCCCAGTAGCTCCTTTTTAGCTTCCTGACGAGACATCTGTATACTTAGTACCCCTAAATATCAGGCCACATAATTAAGTGCTTCATTATGGATTTGTAATTTGAAACCTAAGATAGAAATGATTATCAACCTATCATTGCAATAAATCAAAATGGTAGAGACAGCATGAGAGGGTGGGATGAGCAGTCGAGACATATATCTGAAAGGGTTAGATCTAGGTGTGGTTTGTAAAAGAAAGGACATACCTTTCATAGTCAATGTTCATTTAAAATACTTTCCTTTGAAATGTTTGGAAGCAGAGGACATAGCCAGATGGTTATATGGGATGCACTACTGGCTGGCTACTCTTTAAAAAAACCACACCCCCCCCCCCCCCCCCCAAAAGCCCAAATAAACAGAGCTCACCAACATCTCGTATTCTGACCTCCCATCCTCCTTGATATATTTGCAATTTTGCTGAAAGTTGACAAGAAACTCCAGAGTACCTGGGCAGAATCTGTGGGAGCTATGAATCTACTGTGGACTTTCTTGGTCATAACATAGAGGAACATACTAATTTTCTGGTCTGCTGAGAATAAAAATGTTTATGAAAAGATAAAAAATTATATCATCAATAGATCTATTATGCTTGACTATCATATGTAAGTCCCTGCAATTGCATCCAATCACACAATAGACCACAGAAATACCCACTCTGGCCTCCTACCATCAATATCAGTCTGTAACCTCTGTCCCTCCATCCTTCTCTCCTTTCTCTCCGTCTCACCTTCTTTCTTTCCTCAATGTCAAGTGGCATATTTGGGTTAACTTTGGTAATGTTGTGCACATACTTCTTTAGGTTCGGCTTCTTTATTATTTGTGAAAGAATACATCTGAGAAATGCCCTTCTCTATATAACACAATAACCCTGCAGAAAAAGGATTTCATGAGAGAAACTGAAACAGATTATATAGAAAAAGACTTCACTTACAGTGACAACAAAAAATGGTGAAATGCATTGAAAATTAAGGAGGAATTTTAAGAAAAAAACTTGAGCTACAATAATTACCAGCAGCAATTTATCCTTTCATCACTGTCTAGCAACACAGTTTCTGGCTGGAGTGAGAAATAGGGGAGTTACAAGTCTGCTGATTCTGTGTCTTTTTTTTTTTTTTCCGGAGAGGTTTCTGGCATCTTTTCATTTTTTTTTTTGGTAGCTTTCAGGGTCTGTGTAACACGTATGGCTCTTAATATATGGAGGAGAAATGCTACACTTAATCCCCTATTTGATAATTTAGGCCAAGTCATTGTGTAGCTATGTCTTTTTTATTTTTCTTCTGATATTATTTTGGTTTCAGAATAGAAGAATTTCATTATTCCATTTCCTGTTGTCCTGAGATACATGAGCAGCTTTATTCATTGAGAGCACAGGAGGGAAAATACAGCTGCTGAGAAAGTGGCACAGCAGCTTGGTTCATACAACAAGGGGCTTCAGTAAACGTAGTCCTGCTTTGAACTGTGGTCCCTTTTGTTCTTACTGGGTTATTTTACAGCTATTAAACAATGTCAGGTAGCTGACATTGTTAAAATCATTGACTTCATCAACAAATTTACTGCTAGAATTTATGGCAATCTTTATTCAAGGTAAATATGATAGACATTTTTGTCCTATCCTATAGATCACGAGGAAGAAAAAGAGAATATAATATATAGCTTATGTTTATAGTGAAAAATTTGAATGTCCTGGGGATTAATCACAATTATTTATAATAGTGTTAGGAAATATAATTTTATCTGTTTTGTACTGCTACACATATTTTTAAAGCTGAATTTTTAAACTGAATTATTACACACTGTATAAACATTTAAATGGTCTGGTGTGGTGTTACAGGAATTCAGCATTTCTGCTGAAATGCTTTTGAGAGGGGTTTGAGAGCAATGTTAAAAATTTCAAGATTGATCTCATCTTTATGGGTAATGGGAGGGGGAAAGAAGGGAGCAGATGGTGTTTATCAACAGAATAGGATTTCCATCTAGTGACTTCTAGGAACCTATCATGCATTTCTTTCAGCAATATTAAGGAAAATTTGTAGCTGATGTACAGGATTATTGAAGCATGTAGATCAGAAATACAAGTAGAACTTAAATGTGCCAGGATGTGGATGCTAAAAATAATTTTGGCAGCTGGTATAAAGCTAGAGAATGTGAACAAATAAGATAATCTATTTTTAGCTCTCCATATCAGAATTCAGAAATGTGGCTACACATAATCTAAATCTTGGGTTTAGGTAAGTTTCATGAATTACTAGCTGTGTTAAGCTAAAAATATCACTACTAACTGCATATATAATGTTAAAGATGTGCTAATGAATTATTGTTTAATGTTGGAGTGCTCTCCATAAAAGGTCCACTCAAAAGGTGTTTGCCAGGTTGGAGTTGTACAAGCCACAGACTTTAAACTGTTAAGTTGTCACCAGGCTTCCTACCTGAAGATACTATAGGCTTTTTTTTTTTTTCAGATTTTACCATAGCTATTTTGGGTATGGCTGCTCTCTGTCATAAGATTGCTTTAGCAAGCCCTTAATAAAAGATGGAATTACAGAATCACAGAATCACAGAATCATTAGGTTGGAAAGGACCTTCAAGATCATCAAGTCCAGCCATTAACCCAGCACCACCATGTTCCCTAAACCATGTCCTGAAGTACCACATTTTTTTGAACACTTCCAGAGATGGCGACTCCACCACCTCCCTGGGCAGCCTGTTCCAATGCCTGACCACTCTCTCACTGAAGAAATTTTTCCTAATATCCAATCTAAACCTCCCCTGGCACAAATTGAGGCCATTTCCTCTTGTCCTATCGCTAGTTACTTGGGAGAAGAGGCCAACATCCTTGTCACCACAATCCCCTTTCAGGTAGTTGTAGAGAGCGATAAGGTCTCCCCTCAGCCTCCTCTTCTCCAGACTAAACAACCCCAGTTCCCTCAGCTGCTACTCATAAGACTTGTTCTTCATACCCCTCACCAGCTTCGTTGCCCTTCTCTGGACATGCTCCAGCACCTCAACATCCTTCTTGTAGTGAGGGGCCCAAAACAGAACACAGTATTCAAGGTGTTGCCTCACCAGTGCCGAGTACAGGGGCACGATCATTTCCCTACTCCTGCTGGCCACACTATTCCTGATACAGGCCAGGACGCTGCTGGCCTTCTTGGCCACCTGGGCACACTGCTGGCTCATGTTCAGCCGGCTGTCAACCAGCACCCCCAGGTCCCTTTCTGCCGGGCTGCTCTCCAGCCACTCCTCCCCAAGCCTGTAGCATTGCATGGGGTTGTTGTGGCCCAAGTGCAGGACCCTGCACTTGGACTTATTAAACTTCAGGCAATTGACCTCAGCCCATCGATCCAGCCTGTCCAGATCCCTCTGCAGAGCCCTCCTACCCTCCAGCAGATCAACACTCCTGCCCAACTTGGTGTCATCTGCAAACTTACTGAGGGAGTACTCGATTCCCTCATCTAGATCATCTGTAAAGACAATGAACAAGACCAGCCCCAGAACTGAGCCCTGGGGAACACCGCTTGTGACCAGCCGCCAGCCGGATTTAACGCTGTTCACCACAACTCTCTGGGCTTGGCCATCCAGCCAGTTCCTCATCCAGCGAAGAGTAAACCTGTCTAAGCCACGAGCTGCCAGTTTCTCCAGGAGAATGCTGTGGGAGACACTGTCAAAGACTTTACTAAAGTCCAGGTAGACAACATCCACAGCCTTTATCTCATCCACTGGGTGTGTCACCTGGTCATAGAAGGAGATCAGGTTGGTCAAGCAGGACCTGCCTTTCATGAACCCATGCTGGCTGGGCCTGATCCCTTGGTTGTCTTGCAGATGCCCTGTGAGCACTCTCAAGACCAACAGCTCCATAATCTTCCCCAGTACAGAGGTCAGGTTGACAGGCCTGTAGTTCCCAGGATCCTCCTTCCGGCCTTTCTTGTAGATGGGCGTCACATTGGCAAGCCTCCAGTCTTCTGGGACCTCCCCTGTTAACCAGGGCTGCTGATAAATGATGGAGAGTGGCTTAGCAAGCTCCTCTGCCAGCTCTCTCAGTACTTTCTGGTGGATCCCATCAGGCCCCATAGACTTGTGGGTGTCCAGGTGGCTTAACATGTCCTTAACTGCTTCCTCCTGAATTATGAGGAGTATATTGTGCTCTCCATCCCCATCTTCCAGCTCAGGGGGTTGAATACCCTGTGGAAAATTAAATTAAGTTTGTCTAGGATTTCTGAAAGAAAAGTCCACAAAGGAAAAAAAAAAAAAAATAATTAAAATAGAGAATGCTTAAATTACCTGAACAGATATATTCCTCATGGAAACTCCTGTTTTGGAAATGAAACATACTAAAACTAACAAGGAATCATAATAAACATAAGAAGGCCATCTGAATTCTGAATTTTTACTTCCATTCAACCTGTTGTATAACAAGAAAGTTTCTGGAATTTTTTCTTTTGCCTGAATATATGAGCATCTGCCACATTGTCTAGGAAGTCACATAAAATTATCTAGCATATCCTTCTGGTCTTGGAACACTAACTGTGGACAGAAAATATCCCAACGATACCTGTTCATAGACTTGTATCTATTATCCGCAGCATGTGATGCAGAAATAAAATGACTCTATATTCAGTGAAATAGAAAACATAAAAGACTTATCAGGCTTTGACTTTATTGTACCATTCCTCCCATGTGGTAGGTAGTTCTGAACTCCCTTGGTATAGGGGAGGCAAAGGGAAAGTTACGATTTGCAGTAGTTTAAAATTAATTTATGAAACGAACAGCAGTTACCAAATCATAAGCTAAGTTTAGAGAAAGAATAAGTCAATACATAAGCTATAAAATATGGTGCTAGGTCATGTTGCAAAGTGATTTTTTATATTGATGTGTTTGCAGTGTAACTCAACTAAGAGAAGTAAAGTTGCACAAATTTTATGCTGTGATTAACAATAGCAGAATACTACCTTGCTTTTGATCATATTATTGATACTTCCAGACAAGAAAAAACAAAGCAAGAAGTCCACCCTATTAAAAGTTTCAAAATACCTCAGATATATTATCTGGTAAAACTATAAATCAATATTCTTTCCCATATATTCTTTCATACAAAGATGTACAGCCACATAACATCTTCCTAGACAATGTTTTTTAAAATCATAAGTAACATTTCCAAAATACACTCTGTCAGTTAAAATTATCATTGTCACTAAATAAAATAAGTGTTGGCTAGGAAAATACCTTTTTTTTTCCAGTTGATCCAGTGTAACCTGTGTGTAACAATACATCATTGTTTCAGGACTATCATGCTAATCTTAATGCCCAAAATACTTGTAATGCCGTAGCGCAGAAGGGAATCACTCTTTATGAAATCAATACCAGGTTGCCTTGGTACTTATTAATTTTAAATATTTTACCTATATATTGCATTTTTCCCGCCATTGCTATAGAGATCCAGAGTAAAGAAAAATAGGCCTGTGGACTTAATGTGGTTAATTTTTACTTCACACCATATTATTGATACTGCAATCACTGAGTTGGGTTTGGCTAAACAATAACTTCTGGGAACAAATTCAGCTCTTGAAGACATCAAGATTTAAGAAAAATGCCACTTTCTTTGGTTCCACTGATCACTCTGCCTCACTTAGAAGTAAGATGTTTTAACTCTGATTCTTAAAATTCTCATCGCTGGCTCTTGTTCTGCTTTTATCTGCTAAATTACAGAGCCCTTAGTATTAGCATCTGGTAGTTCTTATGTTAGGTTCTTAAGTATTGCAATAAAATCACACACTTCAGAGTAGTCTTTCTTTTTAATATGGGCTTTTAAAGCCTTAACATAAAGTATTTTGTTCCAGATCACAAATTAATTTGTTCTATTCTGAATTTTCATAATTTTGGAAGGGTTGTGATGTTAATATGAAAAATGGGTCTGGTCAGTATGTTCATCTGGCTGAGCCCCGTACCTGATCACCACAGTCTGTTCTATCTTCTTAAATAATTTTTTAACTATCATCAGTGCAATCTCACTCTCTATCCTGTGTGTGTTTGAGGGCTTCAAGGCCTGAGTGGCAGCTACTGGAGTCAGACTGGGGTGTGGGTGTCCCTGGCCGGTGGTTTCAGCTAGTGGATCGAGTGGGGTCTCAGTGCCAGCTACTGAAGTAGGTGTGGGTCTTGGCTACCACTCACAGGGATGGGAACCGTGTCTGTCCCAAAAACCAGTTACTGGGAGGAACAGGCTTGAGTGAAGCAAGTGAGGGGCTCAGTGCCAGCAGCTGGAGCAGACCATGTGCCTGGTGCTGGGGGTGTGTGGAGGCCAACTGTCTGCATCTTCTCCAAACTGTGTGTGTGTCATTCACCAGCACACTTCCAGCTGGACTCATCAGTGGGTAGGAGGTCCTGGATCTGGGATGAGGTATCCGGTGGGTGGACGGGCTATGCTGGACAAGTGTGTGAGTACTGTGTGTTTGCCGGTGAGCACCAAGCTGGGCCAGCCCCCGAGTAGGGGACCCATGGGGCAGCTAAGAAGAGGGATCTGGGCAGGGGTGCTGGGGCAGACAGAAGGGTTGTGCTGGTACTTGGGGGATCCACAAACGTATGTGCGCTTGTGAACGCAGAGAGTCTTGTGTGCCTGCCTGCACTAGTGACCTCCTGTGCCTGCCAGCCAAATAGGAGGCTTGGTTGCTGATGCTTGTGTTTTATATGAGTCCTGTATGGAAGGTGCTGTTGAAGGCAGCACCTTGTCTGTGTCAGTCTGTAGCCACTCATGTCGGCGTCTTGTGTGTGTCTGTGTGTTTCTCGGGGATACATGCTCAGCTGTGCAACTGGTTAAACTTGCAAATAGGAAAACATCAACAAGGTCCATTGGCCCAAATCAGACACCCTCAAGTCTTGAGGTGCCCCAGGCAGGGCTTGAGAAACCTCCAGGACCCAGAGCTGCTGGAGGCAGTGGCCACTTAAAACATCTCTTCACATTCTTAAATGTCATTTGGGTTCACCAAGGATAATTTGCCCTCAGGAAGTCTGTGCTGACTGTTCCCAATTACCTTTATCCTTCAGGTGTTGGAAAATGGATTACAAAAGTGTGCTCTTCAGGCTGCTTCCAGGATCTGAGGGAAGGTTTACTAGTTTATAGTGCCTGTGATGGTCCCTCTTGCTTTCATTAGGACAGGTGTTTCACTAGTCTGTCTAGTCATGAGGGACTGTCACTGATTGCCATAATTTTTCATGGATTACAGACAGCAGTTTTTCAGTCATGGTGGGACAGGTCTTTCAGTACCCTTGGGTGAATCTATGAATGTGACTATATTCAGTTTCTCTACATAATCAGTCCCTCAGTGCGCACACAGAACTGTCTGTCTCTCTCTTTCCCAACTGTACTGGCACACGAAGAGGTTTCTTCTTGTGAAGAATGATGCACGAAAGGCATTGAGTTCATGTTGTCCACTGTTGTATTCACTCACCAGTGTATCTGCATTTTTCTCTGTCCTTTTTGCTACTAATATACTCGTGGAATCCCTTTTTATAACCCATAACACCCTTCACTATTTTTAGCGTCCCTTGGACTTTGGCCTTCTTCATTTTGTCCCTAAATACTGAAGCGACACTTTTATACTCCTTTCGTGTCTATCCTTTTTCCATTTTTTTTGTCTGTACTCCTTTTCATTTTAGTTCATTAAGAAGTTCCCTTGTTAACCTCATGAGTCATTTTCCAAAGTTCACTTCCCCTTAAAATAATTGGTTGTCTTTTAAAAAAGTCAGCTGCCCTTCCTCTTCATAATTGCTTCCCAGGAGATTCTGCTTAACAATTCCCCAAATAAATCCAAATGTGATGTCTCGAAGTCTAACGTCCCAATTTTACTACTTACTTCCCAACCTTCCTTCTAATCCTGGGTTGAATTTTCTTCTCTTCTACTCTATAGTTAGGTCACTGTCCCCTGACAAGGCTATTTTTAGAGGCGCTCCTCTCCCTAACCAGAGGCATTTATGTTCTTCTTTGCCTTAAGTGGTTTAATTTCTTCCCAACAGTCCTACTTGATCTTCAGATGAGATAAAATGATTAAGGAGGCAGAACCCTTGAAGACAACTGTGCAGCTAGGCATTGGTCTGCTGGATGTGCTTGCTCATAGCCAAAGCTTTTCTCCTAACCAGAAGGATTGAGAGAGATGCCAACACCATCTGGGAACATACCCCCTTCACTCTTCACCTCAGAATCCCATACCAAACTTTGATCTGCTTAAGGTTTCCCTTGGCCATGTTATTACCACTCATATATGTGAATAGCATGAGGTGGCAGTTGTGAAGCTGAACAAAAAGCAATTGCTCTGTGAAATTATGGGTCTGGGCTCCAGGCAAGAAGCACACTGTCCAAGACTATAGATCTGCTTGCAGACAGGGCGCTGTGCCATGCAGGAGGGAGTATCTAACCATTAGTACCTCTTAGAGGCTCTGTATGGATGCCTGTGTCACTTTATTAACAGTATACAAAAATACAGTTAAAGATTGTTCCTGTTGCCAAGAATTTGCCATCCTATTTTAGAGAGAGTATGTGACAAATTCATCTACGTAGACTTCTCTTCCTTGTTCTTTCATTTGCAAAATAACGTATCATTTGTAGGAAAAAAGCTCATGCACATGTGCTTGATTATAGACGTAGTGTTTTATTCTACCATAACTACCAGTTGGACTTAAGTTGTTGTCTGTTGGGTGCTAAATTTTCTTTGATAAATCTTAATAAATAAACAAATAAATAAAGTTGATTGATTAGAGAGCCACGGAACAATGCATAATTTTGTACCAGGCAAAATGAGTAGCAATATAATAATTGGCTTTAACACCTGCAAAAAAAAAATTATTTGAAATTTAGAACCCAATGAGTAACATGTAATTTCTTCTGCCTTAAGAAATATTTAATTATTGGAAGAAAAAATATCTCCCCCTTAGTCTGGAAAACATCCACTTACTATTTCAATGTTCTGTTTAATTTATTTCTTTCAGAATAATGTTGTTTAATAAGCCATATTTGTCAATCTATGGTACTGTAATTTATCATTTTGATACATGCCTCATATTGAAGCTTAACTAAGAAAGTGATTAATTGGAGATCTTAATTATATGTCAGTCTTCCATTATTTTTTTTCTTATATTTTCAATGCAATTTTTCATGGGAAAAAAAAATATACACTGCAAGCCTTGAAAGAAATTTCCCAAGATATCTTGAGGTTTTCTTTGTGAACTTACATTCTTCAGCTACTGGACTGTCACATTATTAATAAAAGTATAATATTCTGACAAAAGCAAATCTTAAAGCAATCTAATTTAAGCTCACATTTGGAGTCCATGTCTAGACAAGTAGTGATAACTTTATTATTTAAATTCAATGATTATTGAATGTATTATGATTAATTCAATATAGTTGAAACAGTACTGTGTAGGAACTAATATACTGCTCATTAAAGTATTAAATTAAATGCAGCTCCATGTTTATAAGCAATTTCTTCCTTCATGCTTTTCCTAAGTTACAGCTCAATGAAATTTTGAAGAAGTAATACACAATAGCAGGCTTTGAAGTATCCATAAATTTCATAGAAATGGAGCTACTGATAGGTGACACTTACATGTCTAGAATCACATGGCTGAATCCTTCAGCCCGTGTTTGGTATTTGATGGAATTTTGGCTTTGATTTGTGTTAGCTTTGATAGAACTTCTCTATCAATAATATCAAAACATACAGATCTTCAAGAACATGTTCAGTATGCTCATCATGCAATCTTAAAAACTTTTCAAAAGTCAATAGGAAACTCTACAGGTGGAGAGGTTTATTCATGATGAGAACATGCATCTTGATAATACAGAACTGTAACCTAAGAACAGACTCGTTTTGTCACCTTAATAGACTAACAAAGTTTGCCAGTTTTTCACATGTGAGTTAAATTTATAGTTCATATTTGGACACTAAGATCTATAACAAGATATGTATTAATACTGTTGAGCATTCAGCAGCTCCCACTAAGCTCAATACAAATTATGGGACATGCAGAATGCTTGGGAATAGATGAACTTTTTTTTAGGTTTGTAAATTAAGCATACAGTTATGTCAGTCACTGGTGTTGTCTAGAACAATACTGTTATAACCATTTAGCCATGATTATAATGACAATTTTATTTTAATGGGAAGAGAGGAGTAATTGCTTACTCAGCACTGGGATTCTCTGCATTTTAAAAAGAAATAAAATTTATTAGAAGTTTATTTTGGAAGATATTTGCTTTTTGGGTCAATTCTTAGCAGACAATTGCTCATTAGCCAATGAAGTCATTCAAGAAAACCTCAGTGTAAATTCAGACAGCTTTGAGAATGGTTGGTTAATCATGATGCAAACTAGATGGTTAGTTAAATGCCTTACAATTCAGGAAAAAAAAAAAAAAGAAATAATCAAAAGCAATTGTATCTATAAGTAAATACTAATCTTCTGGCTGGAGGACCTGTTGTCTTTTGGTAATTCTACTCTTCTGTTGATGAATCATTACCTGAACAACATAAAAAAAAAAAAAATTCCTTTGTCCTTTTTTAGATGGTTGGCAGCAGGCCACTAAAATCCCATGGACTGTAAGTTGCATGTTACAGCTAAAAATTAATTAGCTAAGCTTCTTATCTAAGATCCATACTATAGATGTAATTGGAAAAGTTGTCCCAAAATATTGACACAATTATAGAACTTTTAAATGCAGGTCTACATTAGAAATGCTTTAAAATTCTAAAGCTAACCTATTTATTTTAATGAAGAGGTTTATCCTAAGAAAATATCATAACGAATTCTTGATAAATTTTTGTTCCAAAGGCCGAGAAGTTTACATACTTTAAAAACATCAGTTCATTATATTTGGGATATTTTTGTAAATAATTTTCTGAAAATAATGGCAATGGAATAATTAAAAATTTAATAAAAATACCAGCTTGGTTTTGGTGCAGAATTTTTATACTTTCTATGCTTTTGGTTTTCATCTTACATTCTGTAGTTTCCTTGCTATGAAATAACATCTGAAGTGAGTATAGAGAAAGCAAACAGACCTGATATCAGACAGCAATCCTTCTGCTTCTCTATAAAAAATAGAAAGCTAGGAGACTTCCTTACATCAGGGGTCATAGTTTTAAACTAAAAGAGGGTAGATTTAGAGTAGGTATAAGGAAGAATTTTTTCACAATGAGGGTGCTGCAACATTGGGAACAGGTTGCCCAGAGAAGTGGTAGATGCCCCATGCCTGGAAACATTCAAGGTCAGGTTGGATGGGGCTCTGAGCAACCTGATGTAGTTGAAGATGTCCCTGCTTATGGCAGGGAGGTTGGACTAGATGAACTTTAAAGGTTCCTTCCAACCCAAACTACCTCCATGATTCTATGATCTTATGAATCTATGATCCTATGATTAAATGTGGTTATTATTTTTGAGGTGCTAAGGACTTAGTCTGGTCCCCAGACTCACATTCCTTTCTCCCTTCCTGTTAGCTCACTATAGCACTCACTCATATAGGCTATGTAAGGAGCCAGATCAGGTAATTAGTACGGCTGAAAACATATAATTTTGTTGCTTCTGTATTATTCCCTCAACCTTTTTCCTTGTCCAGCTAGCTGCATTGCTCGCAAATGCTGACAGCAACCTAAGGCATGAATGAGATACATACAGTTGATGGTGTGAAAAAACATTGCTCCTTTGACAACAGCCTAGTTACCCTAATTTAAAACATTTATCAAACTGCATCTTGATGCAACATGTGTAATGCATAGTGACAACAGGAGATTATAACAGTCTTACCACTTGTCTGTGTTTCTATTGCATAAAGCCTGATAGCAGATTTACTGAGTATACAAAACTGACTCTTGCTGCTTAGAGGAAAATGCATCACAGTATCTTGGATTCCCAAGATTGTTTTGGATTGCAAATGTTCCAAGGACCATGTTTGTCATATTTAGATTTGACTCTTTCATGAAAGTATTATATAGTGTGCCTGTTATATTAATTTAATTTCAGTTTGATCACTATACAGACATGAAATGATAAATTAAAAAAGAAAAAGAATCCCAAAGATTAAATGTGTTACAGATTGGAAATACTTACAAAAGATAAACTTAATTTTAAAGGTTGCAATCTTAGCATACACATAGCACTAATTTTTTGCCTGGGCTGTTTCAGTTTCCCCTGAGATTTAGGTCTCCTTTTTCCAACCTCTAAGGTTGACTTTCCCATGTATTTCAGACTATACTTTCACTGTTCCCTTCTAAGGGCTGGAATTCTTTTCTGTTCTTCTGTCCCTATATTTTAGAACTCCAGTGTCATGGTTTAACTGCACCTGGCAACCAAGCACCACACAACTACTTGCTCCCTTCCCCCTTGGTGGGATGGGGGAGAGAATTGAAAGAGTAAAAGTGAGAAACTCATGAGTTGAGATAAAGACAGTTGTGGTGGGTTGACCTTGGCTGGATGCCAGGTGTCACCAAGCAGCTCTATCACTCCCCTTCCCAGCAGGACAGGGAGGAGAAATGAGGATGGAAAAAACCCCAACCAACCACATGGGTCAAGACAAAGTTTAATTCATTGAGATGAATGGCAAGACAGACATCCTAACCAAAATGAATAGATTGCCCAGAGTGATTGTGGATTCTACTCTCTGAGGTCTGATCTCCTAGTTCACACTGCTTTGAGCTGGAGGTTGGACTACAGTCCTCCTGAGGTCAACCCAACCTGAATTATTTTGTGATTCTACACCAAGTAACCTGTAGGAAGCAACCAATAGTAATAATTTTCATTTCCAAGTTTAATGTGAAAATTGAACGTCCATTCCTGAAGGATTTATTTCCCTGTAAATACAGACAGAGTTTGGAGTTGGCTTGAGGTACATCCAGTTAAATACAATTTTACTGTCAGAAAGCAGCAAGGGCTGGAAAACAAGGAACAAGAAACTGAGGAACACTCTATGCAGTGCCCTCTTCAATGGTGCACAGTCTAACAGGGACTGAATATGGGAGGCAGAGCTGTGGTCTGGTAACAGGGTCCATCGATAGCCACGGTAACATGGCAAATAATGGGCCAGGGCCAGGGTGCATCCAGAGAACGAAAAGAAATGGGGCCAAGGCCAGGCTGGAGACAAGGTACCAGCACAGACCTGAGAGTCCACGCAGAGCTAAGCTCCATACAGCATATGGACAAGGGATCCATCCAGCAGACATCTGTAGACTGGTTGGAGAGTGGTACTCCTGTGACAGGGGACTGATGGTCCTGGGCTGAGCTGAAATGGGACTCCTGGGCCCATGGTCCCAGGTGAGGCTAGTCAGGTCTATTCTTGCTCTCAGGGCCTTGATATTTATTCTGGCTCAGGTTATTGAAGGATATTTGTACTTTTTGTATGTATGTTGATTCCCTTTTTGAACTGTGATAACTTCAACAATATGCAGACCTTGCGGTTTCACTATGTGTCTCGTTCATGAAACCTGTAAGTAAGCAGACATGCTCTGTTAACCGTTACTGCATCATTCATCCTTTATATTTCTGAACTGATAGATCAGAAATAAATTCATGTGAAGTTCCACAGGACTGTAATTTTAACATTTGTAACCAGGGAACCTCTAACTTCAAAATACCTTGTAAAGCTTCGTGAAGGAGAGTTTACACCATTAGATTAAGGCATTTACTTTAAGTGAGAGCATGTAAATTGGACTTTAAATTGCCCTCTGAAAAGGAATTATTTTTTTCCATTGATTTTGTGGAAAATATTGTCCCTTAACTTTGACAACTAAAATAAGAAACTGACTGTGGACACTGATTATGTTTTCGTTTCAACAGAAAACTTGTCAAAAAAGTTCAGTGCATATCTTTGCTGTCAGGGTGGTCCTCAGAAAACCAATCAAAAAAGCCCTTTACCTGCACATGCTCATCAGCTCTGAGGCTTAAAAGTTTATGCAACTGTTTAGCTTGCTTCTTCATTGCATGGCATAATCTTAAGCATAGAAATGTATTTATAGATACTGTGTAGCATTTCAGTCAATTAGAATATTATTGCACTGTGGTAAATTTCTGTTTATTAAGGCATCTTCTAAATTTGATGCAATAGATACTAAGTCCAAGCAAAACTCATATACTGATATTGATAGTGAGTTTCATTTTCTTTTTTTAAATGTATCACTTTGTCATCTGGTGAAATGAAATTAAATGAATTACATTTCAGATATTTTAAAATTGCCATCAAATTACATGTCATTTTTCAAAGATGTCTAAAACACACTTCCTGCTCCTGAAAGATTTGCAAGTTGAATGTGTTACAGACCATACACAAGACAAAGGACTAAAAGAGTATATTTCTACTTAAGTTTATACACCTAGATTAAATGCCTAAATTACATTGTCACTACAGAATACCTTCTTGAATGTTCATTCCTCCTGGAGAAGCATTAGCAATTAAATTAATTAAATTTCATTAATTAAAACTGTGTAAATTCAATACAGAGAACTATTTGCATATTGTCTGCTAAATTTCCTGGCCAACTACCAACTCTGAAAAGCATAAATGTGGTTAAGTGGTTATTACTATCAATAAAGGACTTGTGCCTTGTGCTGTTTAAACACTATTATCTTTACCCTGTGGTATGCTAGCTTCTTAAATAGATAGCACATTCTTTTAACTTTTCTGGTAAGTGTTCATCTACTTATTCCAACAAATTACTGAGAGCTTATTAGCAGAATTTATTCATCTGCAACCTGTTGTTTGGTAAACAGAAGTGTTTTAAAAAGAAAGAGAAAAAACCCCAACAATTTTATCATATAGTATAAAGTATCCCTCAGTTTAAAGATTGGATTTGGTTTTTAATCCTAACTTTTTCTCTTTCCTTTTTTCCTTTTTCTTTTTTTTTTTTTGTTTTTCATTTAGTAATGGTCAACCATTCTGTGATTTACCTGGAGTCAAGCTTATGTTGTCACTGATATATTTCAAGTGAGAAAGTCTCTGAAACTCATAGTACTGTCACTACAAAATCTACTGTAGCATTAAAGAGATCTAATTTGTAAGAGCATGACCTTCACAACTCCTTTTTTTTTACAGAGTAGTAAAGAGCCGACTACATTGTAAACAAACCTTTTTGCCCAACTTAAGTATAATTCCTTAAAACAGCAATATTTAACAATGTGGATCTATTGACGATGAGATCAACAAAGGAAAATAGAAACACTAAGTACAGCATGATAAATTGTAGTAAGAGAGAGATGAAGCTAAAGTAATATAACTAAATATTTGCATTTATAATTATTTAATTCATTACATACTATTATGATCTATTGAATGCACTTCTTTCTTGTATGGTTCATTCTGCTGAATGCAAGTTTCATATGCATATATATTTATGTTCATGCATTTTTCCTTCATCCAAAGAAACCAAGTACCGCCTGAAATACCCTGGCTTCTCATAGCAGGAGCAAAGGCAAGGATCATAGTTTATATGGAGTCCCTGGCTTTATAAAAGAAGATCTGGATACTACACTAGGTCTTATTTCCCATGCAGCATTACTGGTATGATTTTTGAGAAGGAGGAGCCCTCATGGCGATTTCCATTAAAGCTTGTTCCTATTCTATCACAGCAGCAAAACAGCAGCAAAAAAGTATTGCATTTTAATTCTGCTATAAATGCAGTATTTAAATATTTTTAATAAGAAGCATAATATTTTAGTGATTAATTAATAGACTGATATTCAAATATGTTTTATTTTAAATAAAGCAATCATTTTTATCTAGAGTATTCCACTGTAGTGATAGAATTTGCTCTTTTATTGTCTTTGTAAGTATTTAATTAAGCCTTGAGAATGTCGAAGCTATTTTCTTATCAGCAAATTAAAGTAAACTTTAAGAAAGCACCTTTCCAAAAGAAATGTCTACTATACTCATTAAATTCTCACTGAATTCTATTAACCTTGTATACGTTCTTTTTAAAGTAGATCTATTTTAGTCTAATTTTCCTCTCCTGGAATTTAGTGAATAAATAGGAAAAGCAAGAGTGAACAGACAGCTTTTGGCCATACTGACAGTTGAAAAGTTAAAAATGAGAAAATGAAAGGGTCATTAAAGTCTTCATGGGAAACGCACTATTGAGGCTAAAAAATTGACAAAATTATAATAAAAGGACTCCAGGCCTACAAAGACAACTCCACCCTCATCCCAAGCCTGTTTAGACCAGGTGCGACCCAGGACACTGTAGTATTTCATTTCAGAAACAGTGATATTTTAAAAATAATCTCTATGGGGTTTGTAACTGCCCTCTGGGCTGCCATAGAAAATCTAGAGGATTCTAGGTCACTTCTCTGCTGTGAATTGTTAAACAGAAACTTTGAATTAAAAATGTTTCTTGTCAGCATTTCTGCTGCCTACAACAAAATAATAGCATCAAAACTGATAAAACACTTTTTAAATTGTGAAGGAGGAACTGTGCTGGCCCTTTCAGTTTTCAAGTGCCAAGAGTCCCAGGCCTTTGGCTCCAGGGCAGACTGGAACCTTATATTTTTATAGTCTGCTTGTGTGAATGGCAGAGGAGCTGTGATATCTGGGAGCATTTGTTCAAGGTGGCAAATTCCAGCAGAAGTGGACTTCTAGAAGAGATAGGATAGTGAGCTAGGAGTAGTCTTTAAAATCTTCCTCATCTTACATCCCAACTTCTTTTTTAATTACCATTTTCCTTTTCCATTTTATCCCTAGCTTGTGTTAGGACATACTTACAAAAAATGAAAATACCAGCGCTGACATGCAAAGTTAATGACAATACTCACACCTCTCACCAGTTTGTTCATAAGCATATTGCCTTTGCCCAACCTCTATTTCTCCTGAAAAGGAGATTGCTTTGCACCAGACTATATTTACATTTCTACCTTGCTACTGTATTAGAAAGCTTTCTTCGATGCATCTCAATTACTACCCCAAGTTCTCCATGCAATCTAACCCTCACTCTGCTAGTTGGCTTCATCTCCTTTAATCATAGTTTACAATATTGATGTCTGAAGGTAAGCTATTACTCTTCTTTTACTGTAGGTGAAGGGAAATAAAGCATGAGCCACCCAACTTGGTTTAGACAGACTTATTGTAAAGCTGATGTCATTCATTAAGCTGATTAATTATTCTTTAAAGATGCTACTTTCAACTAGTTATGAATTGAATGCAGATGAACAGTTCAGAGATATCTACACTATAGATGTCTGCATTTATTATAATGATCTGTTGTCCTGGGAAATCTGTGGGTTTTTTTCCTGGTGCTGTATTTTGTTTGCTATATTTTGGGTTGCTTTTGCACAAAGGCAATATTTAAGCACTTGATCTAGCAAAATAATAATGAGTGATGCATATGACCTACTTCTGTGGAGTAGGAGTAGTCAACTATTGTGCTGTGTCTGTCTGTTGAGAAGCACTACTATCAGCTTTATTAATCATGACCTGGGAACCAACTTTTAAGTAAAGGAACTATTGTGGCATGTTCACCTTTGGCTATGATAAAAGGATTATATTTGTCAACCTTTCTAATGGATTCTGTGGGGCTAGTAACATTCCTCAAGTGACTTGTTTGTCATGTCTGTAACTCAGGTCCTGCCATCAGAGTTGAGATCAGGAAGTAAAACTAAACAAAAATTTTCACAATAAGAGAAATAAAAATTATCAGCCAGTGATTTCACCTAAAAGTTCCTGAACATTAGGGAAGATCTATTTGAGATCAATTTGGGTTACCAGCACAGTTGATAATCATTATAAATAGTTTAAACTTCTCTAGCAAATTGTATGTACTGTGTATTAGTGTTTAATGCCTTCTGCATTTTCCAAACCCAAGGCATTCTTCAGTGCTTCTCATCTCTCTCATACTCTGTGAGACTTCAAAGAGTGTGTAGTACGGTACTTGGAGAAAAAAAAAAATTACCAGCTTCGTTAATTTTAAATTAGTTGTTGTTTGGGAAACTGGTCATCAGAAAACTTGTTGGTTTACAGCCCTATTGAAACTTATTTGTATTTCTTGGTCCACAGGAAGCTGTTTCTGAAAGCTTTCTGGATACCCTCAGGCTTTTAAAATTCTGAATTTATATGTGAAGGGGTATAAGATTAAAAGAAATTTTAGTCTTATGATTTTGATTGGCACAACAGGGTTTTTTTTGTAATGCTTTCTTGTAATTTTTTTATGAAATAGAGGACATGATTATTACTGTTAATGTATTTTAGCATATTAAAATTCAGAGAAGTGACTGGAAATCTGTTATCTGTTGGAAAACAGTCATATATTTTAATTCACATTAGAAAAAGAAATGCTAAGTCAGAAAATGATATGTTTACTTACACTGAGAAAGAAAATGTCCAATCCTACATTTTTCCTATTTTAGTTGCCTATAAAGTAACGTAGCAGCTTAAATAGTCTAGTTAGTTACTACCGAAACAGATAAATCTCTAATAGTATAAGCATGTCTATATAATATATCATCTGGGACTCATGTCAACTAACTTTAGGCATCTACAGTGCATATATCCATTATGTGACCTAGACACTGTAAGCTTCCTTTTGTAGTTGTAGGAGAAAGAGGAATGCTTTAAGAATGTAATTTATCTGGTCTCTGTTAGTCATTTATATTAGGAAGGCAAAGTCCTACCCCAGCCTCTTTCCATCAGCCTTAGCAGCAGTCTTGCTGCCACCCAGATTTTATATTCTATCCAAATGGTGTCAACACAAATAAACACAAGTGTCTCTTCCCTCCACATGTAATGCTTCTTAATAAAAATTCCATTATTCTGGAGATTAAATTTCAAATGTTTACAGCAGGGGCCTGCCTTCTGCTTATACTGTTATTAACAGTGATTCCCAGTCTCCTACACAGAGTCCTCTCTCAGGAATCCCTTTTCTCCATCCACATCCTAAATTCCTCTTGCAACTGCACCAAAATGAAAGATAAAACAGTGATCCCAGCTTGAGCTTTGTGAGAATAGTTCCAAGGTTTTTAATTAACAAGGATCCTGATTAGAGCAGATGGAAAGGCATTTATGCAGCACTGATTGAATCACTTCAGTTGCATATATACTAGTAAACCAAATATGTCTATAGAATGGGTGCAAACCCTAGCAGATGATCATCTCTTCCATTTAATTGTCAGAATATTTATTCCCTGGCATGTTTTCTGCTTGTATCAATTCGCACCTTGGCACAATTCCCAGTCATGATGGGGGGGATTGCATGTATGAATGAGGCCACGATCATTTAGGAAAAATATTAGGATATAAGGATTTTAGCCATTCCTTGCCACTGGCTCTCAGGGGCAGAGAATGCTTGCTGACTTACTTTACTGGCATATATGTAGCTTCAACCTCCCAGGTGACAAATGTATAAAAAGCACACCTTGCACATAGTTTTACAAGCTAGCTAGTTCTGTATGTTCCCATGTTCAATATTCATATCTATGAAATATATTTCCTTGGCACTTAGCTGTTCCATTGTATAATATGTGAGGCTAAGACATGGAATGTAGATTTTACATTGGAAGATGGGTATTTAAAACTTAGATAAGGCAACACAGGATTTGGCAACTTTTCGACTCTTAGATCATCATTGGATTTATCCTCAAAAGCATTCCAAAGATAATTAGTTAATAATGGTGGCAGGAAAAAGGAAAAATCACTTATATGATGGCTTGGTAACATTGGAAAAAACAATCATTTTAAGGTACACAGTCTTGGACAGGAGATAAAGTGTCATTTGTCTTAAGATGAAGGGCTTTTAAGAATTGGTTTAATGATTGAGGAACACTCTTTAAGCAGTTGGGAGAGGTGCATCGTTATCCTGGAAAAAGGAAGTAGGTACATGTCCAGCTGAGAAAAAAGCCCTTTTAAAAAAAAGAAGATTTTTAAGCACATGGTAGTTTTGTATATTTGAAAGTGCTTTCTGATTCATAGTTTAAGTTAATTAGTATGTTTCTAGGTCATTAGAAAGCTTTGCTTTGTCTGTCAAGTTTCACATGATATCCATTAAACATAAAAGAACAAACAATTGCTGGTGTAGTGTCACAAATCAATTGAATTCTGCTTAATAACCTTCATTCATGCAAATCACCACTACTAATGAATGAAAAATGTTTATCTCAAAGTATAATTGTTTGACAAATAATCCCTTTAGTTTCAAAATTTATGTTGTTATACATAACACTACCAGATGGCATCTTAAAATACATCTAACTCTGTTGATTCAAAGTTTAAAAACCCCAAGTTTTAGGATTTTCGTGACATGTCACTGCTGACCTTAGACTCTGATTTCTCAGCTCATTCAAGAGATGACTCCTCTGGCAGACATATAAAAAGAAGTAAAGTAAAACCAGAAAGAGGTAAATGAATGGGATGAGGGATAATTAGATGCTGAATGCAGAGAAATAACTGAATATTATATTAAGATATTACCTCCTTTTAATCTATAAAATATATCAGGCAAAAAAATGACTTAATTTGAAATTGGTGTAAGTGCAAAATGTTCCACGTGTCAGTGATGCTGCTGATATTAGTTTAACCTATGCCCAGGAGCAATTGCCCCAATTTGAAATCAATAGATCTACATTATTTCAAATTTACTACGGCATTGATGAGATCTTCACTTTAATGTTTAAGATTATGAATAATATGAATATTACACAGCATATTGCAGTCAGTGTCTTGAAATATATAAAGATCTACATGATCACTAATATTGCAAACCTCTCACATTGCAGAAAGTGAAGGAGAAAATTAAAGAAAAATGAGGTTTGCACATTCGGACACCATGGTACTGTTATTTCTCCCATCACCAAAATTATTTTTCATCATGAAAACATCACAAAATCCTGACAAATATAACCAACTTATCCTTTGTCTGCTTCTTGCTGGAAAGAGGACATTGTCACTTCTTTCACTCCTGCATTTAGAGAAAGTAGACCCTGACTGCCCTTTTTCTGACTCTGACAGTAATTTAGGAACTTTCTGCCTAGCAGAAATAACTGTTAATTAAAAAAGAAGAACTAACCCCAATTAACATCAAAGAAAAAGATGAAAAAACAGTCAAGCAGACTATAGTAATATACTGAAGAGATTCAGTTCTGCTGCTCCTGCAACCAGGCCATCTACTTCTGTAATTCTATTTTACATCTTATTAAACATGCTTGGAACATGGAATTATTTGCATGTGATAGTAGAAATAGCCCCTACATCAAGAAAAATACACTGTGACCTCAAAATCTCTCACTGTTGCCTGTGGAAGCTTTCATGTCTGTGGCAACAGGATGGGTAGCAAGTTGTAGTGTGTCCTGGTTTTGGCTGGGATAGAGTTAATTTTCTTTCTAATAGCTGGTATAGTGCTGTGTTCTGGAGTTGGCATGAGAATAATGCTGATAACACTCTGATGTTTTTAGTTGTTGCTAAGTAGTTGTAGTGCTCATGGTTTCAACTGGGATAGAGTTGATTTTCTTCATAGATGCTAGTGTGAGGCTATGTTTTGGATTTGAGATGAGAAAATGTTGGTAACGTGCTGATGTTTTGAGTTGTTGCCAAGCAGTCAGGGGCTTTTCAGGTTCCCAGGCTCTGCCAGCAGGGAGGTGCACAAGAAGCTGGGAGAGGGCAAAGCCAGGACAGATGACCCAGACTGACCAAAAGGATATTCCCTACCATACAACACCATGCTTAGCTGGAGTTGGCCAGGGGGTGGGAATGACTGCTTGGGGACAGGCTATCAATCATTAGGTGGTGAGCAATTTTTGTGTTGTGCATCACTTGTTCTTGTATATTCCTTTATCAGCAGCATTGTTGTTGTTGTTGTTATTTCCTCTTTGTTTACTGTCCTTTTAAACTGTTTTTATCTCAATCCATGAGTTTTATTTCTGATTCTCTCCCCTATCCCACCTGGGGGTGGCGAGCGAGTGGCTGCGTGGTGCTTGGTTGCCATCTGGGGCTAAACCACGACAAGTGAATAAAGTGGCCTGATGATAGTGAGAGACCTAAGATCAAGCCTTTGTATGTCTCAGTTGATACCCAAAATCTCTGTAGTCTCCCAGATTGCTGCTAGAAGATGCATGTGTAATAATTTTCCTTAGTAGTAATTTGTCCTTAGAGATAGCACTGAATTATTGTTATAATCTAGCAATGACAACCTTTTATAAGAAAAATGGAAGTAGAAAACAGATTCCAAGAAAACCTTTAAAAATTTCATGACACCTTCATGCCAATAGCAATATTAAATCCAATATCCTGGCCAATTACAGTATGATTTATTCTGCTGACCTAATTTGAAATAAAAGGTATTAATTTCCTAACCCAAGATACAATGCCCTGATAATGTACTTGGTTTTAAGTACTATGTATTATCAATAATTACAGGACATTACCCTGTTAAAACATCTTGCAAACAGAAAAGTCTGGAAAAAAATGGGATATATCAGCTTCATCAAAAATCATGTAGTTAATTACTTAATCCAAAACAGTATATAAGTAGTGCACTATGGAGCATAAAATATTTTCAAAGGAACAATTAAGTGCTATTTCCAGAATGACAAAGCAATAGATTCTAACCAAAATAAATGTTTTTGAAAGCAAGACTATTGAAAGCCAAAATGCAGAGTGAGTCTAAACCCCAAGTAAACTCTGAATTGAGTAAAAACTAACTCTGAATTCTTGGAAGACGTAATTATCAATACAATTGCCAAAGCACCTTTAACAAACTAAAAGCTAATTAATTTAACCAGGTAAACATTCTTCAAATGAAATCAACACAAAACAGTTTGATATTAATCAAAATACTAATCTCTTTAAGAAATGAACAGAGTCATAGCTAAGATATTTTTTGTAATGAAAAGTTTGAGATAATCATATATCAGTGCATGAAGCATATATTGATAAAGTTAATTAGCAATACAGATTCTTATCTGAATACATTTCATGCACATAATATATTTAAATGACTAATTGAATCTACTTGCCATGGAGTGCCATGATTACATCACAACATTTTAATTCATGGAATGCTTCTTCAGAACTACTGTTACAAGTGATTTATTTTTTTAAATTTTGTTCAGGTTATTTGTAGTATTTGTATGTAATATTTAACTTGAGGAATAGCGTTCCTTCAAAACATTGTATGATGGATTGCTTACCATTATTTAGGTGTATTTAACAAAGGTACCTGGTATTTCCCGTTGTTCATATTGTTAAACTTTAAGTTTAAACTGTTTTTTTTCCATTTTTCAATTTTTAAAATTTTTATAAGAAAATTTTTTCCTCCTGCCTGAAAGCTTTGAGATGTTTTATATACTTCATACACTTTCAGAGATGATCTTGAAAATTTAACAACGTAACCTTTGTGCCTTTTATTACCTTGTCTAACTAATGCTATCATACTGAAAAACTGTAGATAACTCAGGCTTAGTGAGACTGCCTAGGAAACAGAGAAGTGCTTTAACCTCTCAGAGACCGTGGTTATGAAAAGGCCCATGTCATCTCCAGGAGATCTCCTACTGTTACCAGACAAGGACTGTACCATTTCAAACTATTGGAATTAAACTTCTATGGTTTTATGATAAAGGCTTCTCATTGATTCCGTGAGCTGAGTTAGACCAAACACTGTAAATGAGATGAGGAGACCTGTCTCTCCTCTGGTCCCAAGGATTCTGCTGCTGACACTGAGTGGAGGACACATTTTTCCAGAGCAGCCATGGCACAGTGCAAGGACTATATCTATTCTGATGATGAGGTAGTACTTCTGGAGTAAAGGAGTATGCAGGCTCAGAAACTCATTCTTGTCTCTTACAGAAGCTGGAAGATGATTGGTAAAATGAGAAGGAATGGAATAATAAGTTTCTTTTGATGGATTTTCTTGAAAATTATATTTTTCCCTGCCAATCACAACTTCTTTGTGCTTCATGTAGCTTAAAATAATTTCTCCTTCCAGAACTCTATTTTTTGTTTTCTTTAAAATTATGAAATTCCTGTCTAGTGTGTAAAATTTGTAAATGAATAAAAAATTTACTTTTCCTTCAGTAACTTTGGTTACCACCTATAAAATCATAAATATCTGCCACAATTTCAAAGGCAAGTGGGTAATGCCTGTCATCTAATTATTCTACAATTAGCATTACAGATCTTAAACAATCATTAAATAAGCATCATCCTCCTTGAGAAATTAAGATATCAAGGGTCTTTTAGAAAAAAATCCACAATGTGAGCACTCCAGACATGCCAGTAATTGTGTCACCATCCTCTACAGTATATCTTGGAAACTGTTGACTCAGATAATTCAAAATCATCTAAAATGACCTGAAGCTAGTGTGTTTTTCATAGCAGAAAACAGAAAAATAAAAACAATAATACACAAAAGAGCTGATAGGAACATATGGATGTAAAGTTTTATTTCATAAATTAAATCTTTTTTATTGTTCTTTTTACAGATGATATCTTGTTGGACAAAAATTCTAGCTGGTTAATGTTCAAAAGGAAATATTGTGTTGTGAAACGTGCCTCTCATATACTCCACATACTATGTATGTATATTCCAGTTGTTAAGGGTAGGGAGATGTTTAAATGAAAACTTTATGTCTTAACTTGGAAGTAATCAGGATCCCATGAATTAAGGTATTTTAAGCTGTAGAAATATGAAAAAGATATTAATTACACTGTGAAGTGAAGATGATGTAATTATCAACAGGTCTTTTACATGGATCCAGTGTTAGCCAGGACTAAAATTTATAGAATGGATTCATTATGAATGAAGAGTGTCATTTAGGAAAGGGTTTTACTAGGAATTGAAGTGATGTAGTTGTATTTCTTGAATCTTATATGTGGATTGCTATGTATTTGAGGTTGCCTTGACATCCATTTCCAATCCTTTGTTAAAAACTTACTCTTTAGTCCAGTTCTGGGGTGAAAAAGACCACTTCAGTGTCATTTGATACTCTGACATGTACAAATTGAAAATAGTTGTAGTTATAGACAATAACTGGCATTTTGGGACAGTGCTGATACTTGGAATTTGAGTTCTGGCTATAAGCCAGAGGACTGTAATGCTGAAAACAGCACTGGCTTTTGAAGAGCAAGCAGAATTTCATGCAGCTGATGATGCAGTCAAATTCTTGAGGGGTGCTGTAGATTGTTTTTCATTTTTTCCACCATCATCACACTAATCTCAGTAAAGATTGAAGCAGAAAGCAGTGCAGAGAAATGAATATACTTTTCCAAGAAAAACAATTATACAAAAGTTTGGCTTTGCATAACCAAAAGTACATTTGTCTTGTCTATTCCCAGAAAACAAACTGTGTCTGATACATTTTCTCTTAAGTTTAAAATAAGTATCTAAATACAATCCCTGTAAACAAATATATAAATATATAGGAAATAATAATAATATAAAGTTTTATTTCTTTATTCAGTCATAATAATCTTCATCACCAAGAACAGTAAGTCCTTAGTCATCTGGAGCTTGAGTATCTGTTCACATAGTGAAGGTTTTGTTCAACCACAGCTAAATAACTCGAAGGTTTTAACACCTAAGTAATCCCATAAATGATAATATTGGAGGGGAAGGCTTTACTTATATCAGCAATGTAGCAATGCCAATAATATCGTCCTTCATGAAAGAGCTTCTAAAGAGAATTGTAACTCCTGATTTTAGTAAATCATTATGGGTTTCAAAGTATCTTTTGTTTCACAAAGAAAATAAAAAATTGTAAACAAGTAAGGACTTTTATTCCCTAGTCTCAATCTAACCTTTTATATGTTACAGAATCAAAGTACAACAGTTAGTTTTTAAGCTTTCTCAATTGTATTGAAAAATGCTTTTAAAAACTGTTAATGAAGGGATCACAATATAAATTTGACATGTTAATCTCTAATTTATCTCTAGTTTGTAGATCTGATTAATTTAGATTTTGTTACCTTTTTTCAGTAGTCAATTCTATCGTAATTGTAGACTTTATACTTAAATCCTGTTGTAAAAATAGCATAAAAAAGTAGAAATACACATTCTGATCCCACTTAAGAGATAATACATTTGTTTCTTATGTCCCAGCATATTCCCACTATCTTTGTGCAAAAGTTGCTAATGTAAAAGAAGGCAGAGCATTACAACACTTAAATGAGAGATTTAAAATGGAATACACTACCGCAGAAAAAGACAGACATAAAAGTATGTTCAAAAGTTTCAGCTTATATAAACACAGTAATCTAACTAAGTGTTAATAACTCAATATTAATTTTTCTTAATATAACAAATATGTAGAGGAAAGAGAATATGTCACAATAAAGACTTGCTTGATTTTCCTTGAAACAAGGTAGACTCTACAGAAATCACATCAACACAACAGTCCTGTCTAGGTAATGTCATATATCTGTTAGTAACTATTTTATTAGGTATAATTGATAAAGAAGAAAAGATTTTCAGGATTTCCAGATGCTCATGTACAATTTGTATGAGCTAGTTCAACCATCATTAACATCCAGAAAGTCACTGCCAAATTTATCACAACTGAATGTTGGGTTGAGCATTCAGGGTGTTGAGATCCAAATGAAGAAATCTGGAGATCCACAAATTGCCTTGCCCCCCACTCCATCTTTTTTTTCCCTTACAGTCTTCTATTTACATTTATCCAGTACATTAATAAACTTCTGATAACCAAGTCAATGTTAATTGCAAAAGTGCTCTAATTGTCACAAACATGTCTGGTGAAAATAGATTTTTTCCCTAAACAAAATCACATTATTCTAAACTTCTTGAGAAAGGAAGTAAAAAATGGATTTTTCTCTGAATTTTTCTTGTTCACCTCTATTTTGCAGGGGAAAAGGGAGGGGAAAGCAAACAGAAATATTCATCAGTTCATTAGCACCTTTCCACCAAAAATGGAAAATTAATGCTTAAAATATTTTTTGTCTGTCAGTTGACATTTTTAATTTTTTATCCTTATACATTGAAGAAGAGTTCTAGATCATGTATTTGAACATGTCAGATATAGACCTGAGGATACATTTCTGCATATTCCTTACAATTTCACACTGTGCTAACAGCCTACTTGTATGACATATATTTCTTTGACACTGTTTAGCTCTTCTAACATACCAATCTGTCACTCTTTAAAGAAGTTTTGCAAAGATCTCTGTAAGATATACGATCTTTCAGGGAGTTCGTACTGCAACGAACACTTCATAAGCTCTGTCACACAGTGATTTGTGCAGGACTGCAGCAGGCTATTAAACTTATCTCTTCCTAGAACATTTTTCTTTTTCTCAATAAAAGCAGATAATATTTAAAAGTAGAAGCCAAAGGGGGGGTGTTCAAGTAGTTTCTCCATATAGAAATATGAGTAAATTGAGAGACACAGCTGGCATGACTCTCTCAGTATTAATCTGTCATGTAGATATAGTCAGAGAAACAGTGACCTATACAAAATTCTAATGAGAAGTTAATTCAAATCTTGAGTTATTTCAATGATAAACCTTTCTCTCCCTTCAAATTACGACCATTTCTACTCATTCCAATAACAGATCAGTCAAGAGAAGAATGAATTGTAGCAGGTAACCTGAAGGGATAGGGATAAAAGTAGCTGTTATTCTGGCTGCTAACATGATTTGAGGGAAGACTGACTACATGAGTTCAAGCTTATATTGGTTAAAAAAAGGAGACTCTGAAGGAAGAAATTTCATATGTCTACGTCACATGAATTACTTTGCAGATGCTCTCCATCACTGTATCTTTAAAATAAGATTAAATGCCTTTTACTGCTTATGTCTCAAACACAATTATTTTGATGCAGGAATAACAAAGGAAACTCTTTGATTTCTGCTCCTGCAGGACTCAGACTAGAATTTACAAGTAGCCCTTTCTTATTTTACAAACTCTGAAAAAAAACCCCATAATAGTCCATAGCCAAGAGGTAGTAGTGTACTGAATCATGTGCATTACTATATTATTTACTTTTTCACTATTAGAAAGAAAAAAATTATAATTAAGCACTTTTCACCAAGCCCCACAATGGATAGCTTATATAAAGAAGTTACCCTTATGCCAAGTTGATACTTGCTTATAGGAGAATGTTGGTACATATCCAGTCTGAAAGCTCTTTTTTTCAAACATTTTAAATAATTCCTGCATAAGGAAATCATATGTTTCATCAGAAAATACACTACTTTCAGGGTTCTGAAAATGTTTTCCCAAACGTGCCAGGGAACTTCCCTCCAGCATAAGGCAAAGCACACAAATTTTGAGGCTTGAGAGATGTTCTCTGAGAAATGCACAAGCCCATGCAATGAAGGTGATAACAGAATGCTGAATACCAACACTAATAATGATAGCATAAAGCTGAAATAAAATAACAGTTACAGATAACTGCTTCCCAAGTGAAGGACATCTGGGAATTCTTACTAAAAGTGTAAAGGAAAGGTAGAAGATGGGAAAGGCAGACTTAATGCTTTTGACTTTGGAGTAGAATGTGCTTTTCCTCCAATGTGGAAAGCTGACTGTTTAGGAAGGTACAATATTGTGGATGCACAGCACAGTCCTGACTTATAAACAGAAGTTTTATGGAATATAAGTTATTCAAAGGTTTTGTGCTTGTTCTTGATGAACAGCCCGTTGCAGATGTCTATTCACATTATTATCCATTAATTTGATCACACTGTCTTTCCTGGTTAATGAATCATTATCTAAGTAATTTGGACACGATCAGTAGTGTTACATTATTCCACCTTATGCAGTAGAGTCATTAGGCCATAATGCAATTCAGCACTGTGAAATTATCAGAGTAAGTGTCATTAAAAGCAGAATCATGCCTATATCCTTGACCCAGTATTTTTAAATGTTCTCGTGTCTGGGCATTTTTAATGAAAAATTCATATTATAACTGAGATAAACATTAATTCATATTATAACTGAGATAAACATTAATGAAACAGACCTTTTCTAATAGAAGGACTTTATTAGGTAGTCATCTGCTGCAGACCTTAAAAGTATGACTGTGGTTAGAAAAATTATTCTGAGAATAGCACTTTATTATGCAAGAACTGCATGTTTGGTGTATTTCTGAATCATATTTTGGTTGTACTTCTGAGATTAGGAGATTAGTCTAGACTTTAGAAAGGAGGAACTTTTTCACCATGAGAGTGGTGAAACACTGGCACAGGTTGCCCAGAGACGTGGTAGACGCCCCGTCCCTGGAAACATTTGAGGCCGGGCTGGATGGGGTTCTGAGAAACCTGATTGAGCTGAAGATGTCTCTGGTGTCCTGGTTTCAGCCAGGATAGAGCTGGTTTTCTTCACAGAAGCCAGTGTGAGACTGTTTTGGATTTGGGATGAGAAACTGTTGATAATGTGCTGATGTTTTGGGTTGCTGCTGAGCAGTCAAGGACAGTCCAGCTTCCTGTGCTGGCCTGCCAGCGAGCAGGCTGGGGGTGCACGGGGAGCTGGGAGGGGACACAGCCGGGACAGCTGACCCAGACTGGCCAAAGAGATATTCCCTACCATCCGACGTCATGCCCAGTACATAAACTGGAGTTGGCCGGGGGGTGGAAATCGCTGCTCGGGGACGGGCTGTCGATCGCCGGGTGGTGAGCAATTGCTGTATTGGGCATCACTTGTTCTTGTACATTCCTTTGTCGGTATTATCATTGTTGTTTCCTTCTTTCTTTCTGTCCTATTAAACTGTGTTTATCTCAACCCACAAGGTTTTTTTTCCTAATTCTCTCCCCCACCCTACTGTGGGAGGGGGAGTGAGCGAGCGGCTGCGTGGTGCTTACTTACCTGGCAGGGGAGACACCATGATCAGGCAGGTGGTTTTCCCAGGGCGAGGCTCATCCCCTGCACTCCGGGTGTGCTGACCCCTGCGATTTCCCCAAATGCGGGAAACTCGACTGCATAATTTGTGGTAGTGGGGGACTGCGTTCGCGCTCTCCCCTGGCAAAAAAGGACTGTCGTGGTTTAGCCCCAGCCGGCAACTAAGCACCACGCAGCCGCTCGCTCACTCCCCCTAAATAATATTATTTAGGCTAAACCACGACACTCTGGTCTTGCCAGGACAGGCTTGGACTTGATGACCTTTAAGGGTCCCTTCCAACCCAAACTGTTCTATGATTCTATGAGTCTATGATATCATGAACACTGAGAAAAATGAGCAAAATAAAAGATTTTTACTACTGTTAGTTGTACACTTTTAACTGTAAACTTTCTTTTGTTTAATATATTTGGCATTTTTTTCAACTCTATAGTGAATGCAAGACCCTTGAGTACAGTTTGATATAAAGAGAAGGTATTATACTCCTATTTGAGGCCAGTCTTGTTCAATATCTTTATTGATGATCTGGATGAGTGGACCGAGTGCTCCCTCAGTAAGTTTACAGATGATGCCAAGTTGGGTGGGAGTGTTGAGCACAAGGGCAGGAGGGCTCTGCAGAGGGATCTGGACAGGCTGGATCGATGGGCTGAGGACACCTGTATGAGGTCCTGCACTTGGGTGACAACAACCCCATGCAACACTACAGGCTTGGGGAGGAGTGGCTGGAGAGCTGTCTGGCAGAAAAGGACCTGGGGGTGCTGGTTGACAGCCAGCTGAATATGAGCCGGCAGTGTACCCAGGTGGCCAAGGCGGCCAACAGCGTCCTGGCCTGTATCAGAAAGAGTGTGGCCAGCAGGAGTAGGGAAGTGATCGTGCCCCTGTACTCGGCACTGGTGAGGCTGCACCTTGAATACTGTGTTCAGTTTTGGGCCCCTCATGGCAAGAAACATTGAGTTGCTGGAGTGTGTCCAAAGAAGGGCAACGAAGCTTGTGAGGGGTCTGGAGCACAAGTCTTACAAGGAGCAGCTGAGGAAACTGGTGGTGTTTAGTCTGGAGAAGAGGAGGCTGAGGAGAGACCTCATTCCTCTCTGCAATTACCTGAAAGGGGGCTGTGGTGAGGTGGGTGTTTGTCTCTTCTCCCAAGTAACTAGTGATAGGACAAGAGGAAATGGCCTCAAGTTGCACCAGAGGAAGTTTGGATTAGATATTAGGGAAAATTTCTTTATGGAGAGAGTGGTGAAACTTTGGAACAGGCTGCCCAGGGAGGTGGTGGAGTCACCATCACTGGAAGTGTTCAAAAAACGTGTAGATGTGGCACTTTGGGATATGGTGGTGTTGGGTTGATGGTTTAGTGGGCATGGTGGTGTTGGGTTGATGGTTGGACTTGATGATCTTAAAGGTCTTTTCCAACCTTAATGATTCTGTGATTCTATTCTGATATGGAGTGGATATTTTATTTCAGTATTTTAATAAAAGTATTTCGATTCACAATAAATCACATTGTATCTGAGAAAGTAATATTTTAACTTTGTACTTATTTATACATTACCACAAATTTATACTTTTGAGAGTATGAATACATATTAATGACAGCTATGCAGTATAATAAAACATGGCTGAGTAAGCTATATCATATCCATCCATAGTCTGAAAGATGTGCTGGTATATCATGAAGCATTCATGAAAATACTTGAAAAGGAAGCTTGGATTAAGGATTTTAAATTTCGCCTAACGTGTTGAGACCTTGAGACACATGAAAGGATAAAGAGTTTGTGTTTTCTAAAGAAGATGTTCCATTGAAAGGATATGATAATAACATTCAGAAAAGTAATTACATCAGTCTAGTCTTGACTAAACAAAGGTATTGCCTAACCATTACATATCCTACCTATTGAGCAGCAGTCTCAACCTGCCAGTTGAGATTCAGTATGAAATATAAAAAAGACCTCTGAAGAGTTTGGTAATGTCCTCATGGCATCCCAGAAGGCTCATTATGACACTTTTCTATTGAATACAGTAGGCACATTAACTCTATCAAGAAATGGTGATACTGGAAAAACAACTGTGATACAGATTTTGGAGAGAATAATGGTTCGATCCTCTAAAGGGAAATTCTATATCATAAAACTTTCTGAATGAAAAATAAATTCAAGTACTAAGGCCCAGCTTTCTTTTGTCAAAATGGCTAAAGGAAACGTTTAGATAATAAGTACAGGGATACAGCTCTAACTTTGTAAACGTGATTTTTGTATACAATGTTGTTAAGAAATCGTTCCTACCAGCAATAATGGTGAAAATCAGACTGAAATTTCATTGTAAGAGACAGCGTGTCCTTTGAGAAAACGTCAAACTTTTGTACTTCTAACATAGCACTACAGTGTCTCCTCATATATATACCGACACATACATATCACAAACATATGGAATATTTATAAAAACATTGGAATTTTACGTTACTACTGATATATATGGAAGGAAATGTTATTCTGCCAGGTCATACAACAGCTCTGAATGTTTCATATGCCACCTAGTGCCCAGTCCTCATTTGTCCCTTTCATGAGGAGCACACTGATTTTCTTTGTGCCCTTTTATGCCACTATCTAATGTTATATCCATGACACATCCATATTCACATTTTATACTTTAAATTCCAGATTTAAACCCTGAGAGATCCACTGTAGCAGAAATTTTTTCTCTTTTTTAAAAACAAGTTGAAATGTTCAACACACCAGAAGTTTTCTGCTTTCAGTGTTAAGATACAATTTGTGAAGAAGGTCTATGGCAGGGAAACCTTGGCTAGGAAGTCAGACATGAGGCATAGTTGATTAGGCTGTGTATGTATGCTCAGACTGTATACTGGTCAGTTCAGATGACCTTTGCCAACAGGAAGCTGGAAGAGATGTTGCATACTTTCTTTTTAAGACTAACCAGTCTCTAGTTTATAATTATTTAAACCATAAATCTTTCAGATTGACCTTTATAACAGTTTAAGAGTCAATTCACTAATTAGCAATGTCTATCAGTGCTCAAGTGTCAACTCTTACATTTCTTCTTAAGTCTCCTTAAGGAGTCCCAGTACTTTTCCACAAAATGTGTTTTATTTCATACTGTTCTCTGTCTTCAGTATTCCTTTCATCTTCAATGTAAAAACTGTACCTCTTCCTAATATTCGCATTACCTAATATTTGCATTAGCCGCTCAGGCACGCGACTGTCCAGGTACCCGGCTGCAAAGAGTGCCTGAGCCTGTCGGTTGTTCCAGAGACCGACGGGGACACGACCTGCGTGCGGTGCGACCAGGTGAGCGACCTGCTCAGCCTGGTGGCAGAGCTGAAAGAGGAAGTGGAGAGGCTGAGGAGCATTAGGGAGTGTGAGAGAGAGAGAGATTGGTGGAGCTGCACCTGGCCATCCCTGAAGCAGGGGCAGCTGGTGGAGGCTCCACAAGCAGCAAGGGATCCCCTGTCCTCTTGCTGCCAGGCAGAAGGAGAGGACCTAAGAGATGAGGGGAAATGGAAGCAGGTCCCTCCTCGGAGAGGCCGGCGAATTCCCTCCCAGCCTCCCTCACCATCCCAGCTGCCCTTACACAACAGGTATGGGGCTCTGGAATGTGAGGGACAGGAACATGAGGACCCTGATGAAGGTCCGTCCAAGGGGGTGCCTAGGGTGAGTCAGCCAGTGCCACGCATCAAGTCATCCTCTGTTAAGAAAAAACGGAGGGTGATTGTCGTAGGCGACTCCCTTCTGAGGGGTACAGAGGGCCCAATATGTCGACCAGACCCAAATCACAGGGAAGTCTGCTGCCTCCCCGGGGCCTGGGTGAGAGACGTCACCAGGAAACTCCCTGGTCTGGTTCAGCCCACTGATTACTACCCACTGTTGGTCATGCAGGTTGGCAACGACGAGGTTGCACTAAGAAGCCCAAAGGCAGTCAAAAAAGACTTGAGAGCACTGGGGCGACTGGTCAATGGAGCGGGAGCACAGGTAGTGTTTTCATCAATCCCTTCAGTGACAGGGAAGAACGCTGAAAGGAACAGGAAAGCACACCTGATCAACACGTGGCTCAGGGGCTGGTGCCATCGTCAGAATTTTGGGTTTTTTGACCACGGGGCGGTTTACACGGCACCGGGCCTGCTCGCAGCTGATGGAGTGCAACTGACGCCAAGGGGCAAAAGGATTCTTGCTTATGAGCTGGCAGGCCTCATTGAGAGGGCTTTAAACTAGATTTGAAGGCGGGAGGGGATAAAACCAGGCTCACTAGAGTCGAACCTAGGGGTAGGTTCAACGTGCCAGAGTTGAAATCGATAGGCCAGCTCAGGTGCATCTACACCAATGCACGCAGCATGGGCACCAAACAGGAGGAGCTGGAAGCCATTGTGCAGCAGGACAGCTATGACGTAGTTGCCATCACAGAAACATGGTGGGATGCTTCTCATGACTGGAGTGCTGCAATGGATGGCTATAAGGTCTTCCGAAGGGACAGGCAGGGAAAGAGACATGGTGGGGTGGCTCTGTATGTTAGGGAGTGTTTTGATTGCATAGAAATTGAAGATTGTGAAGACCAAGTAGAGTGCTTGTGGGTAAGGATGAGGGGGAAGGCCAATGAGGCAGATATCATGCTGGGAGTCTGTTACAGACCACCCAACCAGGATGAAGAGACAGATGAGACATTCTATAAGCAACTGGCGGAGGTCTTGCATTCGCTGGCCCTTGTTCTTGTGGGGGACTTCAACCTACCAGACATCTGCTGGAGGTATAACACAGCAGAGAGGAAACAATCTGGGAGGTTGCTGGAGTGTGTGGAGGTTAACTTCCTGACACAGCTGGTAAGTGAGACCACCAGGGGAGGTGCCTTGCTGGACCTGCTGTTTACAAACAGAGAAGGACTGGTGAGAGATGTGGTGGTTGGAGGCCGTCTTGGGCTTAGCGACCATGACATGATAGAATTCTCAGTTGTGAGTGAAGTAAGGAGAGGGGTCAGCAAAACTGCTATCATGGACTTCTGGAGGGCAGACTTTGGCCTGTTCAGGTCACTGGTTGAGAGAGTCCCTTGGGAGACAGTCCTGAAGGACAAAGGGGTCCAGGAAGGCTGGACAGTCTTCAAGAAGGAAATCTTAAAGGCGCAGGAGCAGGCGGTCCCCATGTGCCGTAAGAAGAGCTGGCGGGGAAGGCGACCGGCCTGGCTGAACAGGGAGATTTTGCTGAGACTCAGGGAAAAGAGGAGAGTTTATCACCTCTGGAAGAAGGGGCAGGCAACTCACGAAGAGTACAAGGATCTCGTTAGGTCAAGCAGGGACAAAATTAGAAAGGCAAAAGCCCAGCTAGAGCTCAGTCTGGCCACAGTCGTAAAGGATAATAAAAAATATTTTTACAAATATATTAACAACAAAAAGAGAGACAAGGAGAATCTCCATCCCCTACTGGATATGGCGGGGAACATTGTCTCCAAGGACGAGGACAAGGCTGAGGTACTTAAGGCCTTCTTTGCGTCAGTCTTAAATAGCCAGTCCAGGTATCCACAGGGTAATCAGCCCCCTGAGCTGGAAGATGGGGATGGAGAGCACAATGTACTCCTCATAATCCAGGAGGAAGCAGTTAAGGACATGCTAAACCACCTGGACACCCACAAGTCTATGGGGCCTGATGGGATCCACCCGAGAGTCCTGAGAGAGCTGGCGGAGGAGCTTTCCAAGCCACTCTCCATCATTTATCAGCAGTCCTGGTTAACAGGGGAGGTCCCAGAAGACTGGAGACTTGCCAATGTGACGCCTGTCTACAAGAAAGGCCGGAAGGAGGATCCTGGGAACTACAGGCCTGTCAGCCTGACCTCTGTACCAGGGAAGATTATGGAGCGGTTGGTCTTGAGAGTGTTCACAGGGCATGTGCAGGAAAACCAAGGAATTAGGCCCAGCCAGCATGGGTTCATGAAAGGCAGGTCCTCCTTGACCAACCTGATCTCCTTCTAGGACCAGGTGACCCACCTAGTGGATGAGGGAAAGACTGTGGACGTTGTCTACCTGGACTTTAGTAAAGCCTTTGACAGCGTCTCTGACAGCATTCTCCTGGAGAAACTGGTGGCTCGTGGCTTAGACAGGTTTGCTCTTCGCTGGGTAAAAAACTGGCTGGATGGCTGAGCCCAGAGAGTTGTGGTGAACAGCGTTAAATCCGGCTGGCGGCTGGTCACAAGCGGTGTTCCCCAGGGCTCGGTTCTGGGGCCGGTCTTGTTCAATATCTTTATTGATGATCTGGATGAGGGAATCGAGTGCTCCCTCAGTAAGTTTGCAGATGACACCAAGTTGGGTGGGAGTGTTGATGTGCTGGAGGGTAGGAGGGCTCTGCAGAGGGATCTGGACAGGCTGGATCGATGGGCAGAGGCCAACTGTATGACGTTTAATAAGGCCAAGTGCAGGGTCCTGCACTTCGGCCACAACAACCCCATGGAACGCTACACGCTTGGGGAGGAGTGGCTGGAGAGCTGCCTGGTGGAAAGGGACCTGGGGGTGCTGGTTGACAGCTGGCTGAACATGAGCCAGCACAGTGTGCCCAGGTGGCCAAGAAGGCCAACAGCGTCCTGGCCTGTATCAGAAATAGTGTGGCCAGCAGGAGTAGGGAAGTGATCGTGCCCCTGTACTCGGCACTGGTGCGGCCGCACCTTGAATACTGTGTTCTGTTTTGGGCCCCTCACTACAAGAAGGATGTTGAGGTGCTGGAGCGTGTCCAGAGAAGGGCAATGAAGCTGGTGAGGCGTTGGAGAACAAGTCTTATGAGGATCGGCTGAGGGAACTGGGGTTGCTCAGTCTGGAGAAGAGGAGGCTGAGGGGAGACCTTATCGCTCTCTACAACTACCTGAAAGGGGGTTGTGGCTACGAGGGTGTTGGTCGCTTCTCCCAAGTAACTAGCGATAGGACAAGAGGAAATGGCCTCAAGTTGTGCCAGGGGAGGTTTAGATTGGATATTAGGAAAAATTTCTTGATCGAGAGGGTGGTCAGGCATTGGCACAGGCTGCCCAGGGAGGTGGTAGAGTAGCCATCTCTGGAAGTGTTCAAAAAACTTGTGGATGTGGCGCTCCAGGACATGGTTTAGGGAACATGGTGGTGCTGGATTAATGGTTGGACTTGATGATCTTGACGATCCTTTCCAACCTAGTGATTCTGTGATTCTGTGATTACGTCTTGCAAAATGGAACCCTAATTTCAGTAGTAATCTAGGTATGTCACTACATCAAATATGTAAAATTAAAGAAATTTATTTGACATATGTCTCTATTCTTATCTGTGAAATTTGTGTGGAGACATAGTCTATATGATACCACAAAACTTGTTTGAGCTATAACATCCTCCTTCAATGGGTAAACTGCCTTTTCCTGCATTTAATTATCTTTTTATATCTTTGGTACTGTAAATTCTCCAGGTAACGACAGCCAGTGAGGAACAATGTAGTGTTTATAGAGAACCTAGCATAAGGCAAAATAAGGTGAGGCATTGAGGAAACAGTGGAATGAAAATAAATAATACTGTCAGATATTTCTTAGCATAACAATTCAGAAAGTGAAGATGAAATTCTTTTGTATAACTCTAAAAGGCATAGTAAGGAATACACATTGCAGAAGAAATAATGATATGGTATAGGTTTAGGATTATTTTTTATTTTAGATTGTCCTTGGCTGTGAAATAATCTTTTCTCTGTAATTACAACAGCCTCTTCCAAGGTGCCTACAGAATACATCCATGCCAAAAAAGTGCTCAGAATCGCTGCAGTCTAAATGGAACAATTCTGTTACGACTCATATATAGACATATTTACAGAGCCATTGCATGGCAGGCAGGGTGCATCCACCTGGGAAGGCTGAACAACCACCACATGCGGCAGATGCAGTACCTCATGATTTGGACTATACCAATAGAGTTGAATACTTCCAGAATGGTGTGGATGGAGCCATCTCTGCAACACTAGCAACTCTACACCCATTCCAAAACTTCACGTAGTTTCCAACGGTCTTTCTCAGCCCATGTACTATATGAATTTACCTTCCAGCCATACTCAGGGTTTAACTGGTGCCCTCAGCAGCTGTACAGGAACTTACTGCAGATAAAGCTTTAATCAAAGTCAAGTGGAATTTGTTAAAGGCAAATAAGGGTGACTGGTGCAGTTAACTGTACAGGACTCCTAGCTAACTATTCGGTCTTTACCTGTTTGTCATTCCCTTCAGATAACACTTCAGAAGTGTGTCTGATGGGGAAAGTTCAGATTTAAACATATCTACTGAAGCTTATCAGTCATCTTTCTGTTGATTTCACTTGGTGCTGGATTATGCTGTCATATGGTAAAATTGGTGACTGCCATTGTCTTTTTGTATGGTCTTTCAGCTCTCTAGTGCTGTTCTGTGTCTTTGGCTGATTTAAACAGATATTCTGAATAGTGGATTGTATATGAAGGGAATGTATTGCAAACCCTGGACTATTCCTTGTATCACATTTGTCATGCTCACCTTATCAATGTTACTAGAGTACTACAGTTGTCACTTGTTTCCTTCACATATCCTAGAGGGCTTTTTGCTCTGCTTCTTGTTGCTGTTGTTCTCTTCCTTGTAGAATAATTATATTAATGCAGTTCTAATTTACTTAATGTGGAAATGGGTTTATTCCTATAACAATAACATTAAACTTTAATGCTTGTCATGGTTTAACCCCAGCCAGCAACTACACGCCACACAGCTGCTTGCTCACGCCTCCTCAGTGGGATGGGGGAGAGAATTGGAGGGATGGAAGTGAGAAAACTCATGGACTGAGACAAAGACAATTTAATAGGTAAAGCAAAAGCCACATAGGCAAGCAAAGCAAAAGGAGGAATGCATTCACTGATTCCCATGGCAGGCAGGTGTTCAGCCATCTCCAGGAAAGCAGGGCTCCATCACATGTAACGATTACTTGGGAAGACAAATGGCATAACTCTGAACATCCCCCACTTCCTTCTTCTTCGCCTGAGCTTTGTATACTGAGCATGACGTCATATGGTATGGAATATCTCTTTGGCCAGTTTGTCTTTGGCTGTGTCCCCTCCCAGCTTCCCAGTTTCCTCTGCACCCCCAGCCTTCTCGCTGGCAGGCCAACATGAGAAGCTGGACAGTCCTTGACTGCTTAGCAACAGCTAAAAACATCAGCATGTTATCAACATTATTTTCATCCCAAATCCCAAACACAACATCATATTATCTTCTATGATGAAAATTAACTCTATCCCAGCTGAAACCAGGACAGTTATAAACAAATAGAAACATTCTTGTATTACTTGCAAAGGTGGCAAATGCAGTGATTGTTTCAATGTACTTAGAACCAAAATCAATCTCAGTATAAAAACCTACATTTAAAGTTCCCTCAGGACACAGTTTTAAAAGACACCCTTATACTAACCAGTGGCTTTACTTCAGATAATCAAGTTCCTCTGTAATTTTTGGCATTAAAATAATTTTAAAAGGGAAGAAAGGACCAAAATTTTGTCATTCATTAAAAAATAGGTAAGAAACTATGCAATGTAATTAGCTTTAGTGAACAGTAGAGACCCTCAGTGAGGTTACTATTGCAAAGATATTTATTTATCAAGAAAGAGCAGTTAAGAACAGGAGAAGAAAGAACAAGTTTTACCTTGTTTTTATTTAGGGGGAAAAATAAATCTTTCTCAAACTTTGTTTTTCCTGGATTTTTATAAATACTAGAATATGACAGTCTGATTGACCCACATAAAACACAGAAAGCAAAAAAAAAACCCTTCAGAGATGATTTGGTTGTCAGAAAAACTGGTATTTCTATTACTGCTGCAAAAAAATATGAATTTCAGAATAGTGACTCTTCATTCTGATTAGGATCAACAAATAACCAGTTTTATTGTTGAATTACTACACAGAGAGTCCTGGATTTATGAGTAGGGGATTTTTTTCATTTAATCACTGTTTTAATATATCTGTATTACTCATGGTAGATCTGTCAAAGCATTCATTTACAGTATCTCTTTCTTTGCTCTCTGAACCATAGATATTGTGTAGTTAAATTGCCACTTAGATATTAAGATTTTCATTTTTTCCTTCACTGAACTGATACTGCCTATTCCAAATTTTTCTTGTGGTTTCCTTCACTCTGTAAACTCAGGTGGGACAGATGTATATGTATATGTATATGTATATGTATATGTATATGTATATGTATATGTATATGTATATGTATATGTATATGTATATGTATATGTATATGTATATGTATATATATGTGTATGTGTATATTTCAATATGCACATAAGAAGACAATGGTATTTCTATACTAATCAGTTAATTCTACTCCCTTTTAGATCTAAATTTAGACCATGCTTACTCATACATTCAGAGCAATGTAAATGAGGACAGGACAGAAAAGAAAGTAAGCAAAATCTACATGTTGACAAAGAAAGAAAAATATTATGAGGTAGAAACTATGTATCTACGTCACTTTTATAGTTTATAAAACCTTTGGAAAACTACGTGCAACTATAAACCATTACAAGTATACAACAAATAAACCATTACAAGATTGGATATAGGTGAATTCTGGACAACCGAATTTCAGGCTACTTCATATTATTAAAAATCTATCACCTTTCCTAACCACAGAATCACAGAATCACAGAATCACTAGGTTGGAAAGGACCTTCAAGATCACCAAGTCCAACCATTAATCCAGCACCACCATGTTCCCTAAACGATGTCCTGAAGTGCCACATCCACACATTTTTTGAACACTTCCAGAGATGGCGACTCCACCACCTCCCTGGGCAGTCTGTTCCAATGCCTGACCACCCTCTCAGTGAAGAAATTTTTCCTAATACCCAATCTAAACCTCCCCTGGCACAACTTGAGGCCATTTCCTCTTGTCCTATCACTAGTTACTTGGGAGAAGAGACCAACACCCACCTCACCACAACCCCCTTTCAGGTAGTTGTAGAGAGCGGTAAGGTCTCCCCTCAGCCTCCCCTTCTCCAGACTGAACAACCCCAGTTCCCTCAGCCGCTCCTCATAAGACTTGTGCTCCAGCCCCCTCACCAACTTTGTTGCCCTTCTCTGGACACACTCCAGCACCTCAACATCCTTCTTGTAGTGAGGGGCCCTTGAAATATTTCGGACCCTTGGAATCTATAGCACTCTCTATATCCACATACATATTACATACAGCACTTCTGAAATCAATCTTGAGTCTTCAATACTAAAGCATTCTTACTTGTCAATAAGGCAAACTACATATGCATTGCTTTTCCAAGGAATATCTGTGTACAATCATGTTCTAGTATTTCCAATTACACCAAGTCCTTGCCCAAAAGACAACTGGAGTGGTCCCTAGAATGGCATATACCCTGGACCATACTCAGGTTTGTCTGACAGAGGAATTACTGTTTGGAATAGTAGACATGAGTGAACAAGCAGTCTAGGACTAGTGCCATGCAGTAGTAAAGGAAGATATCCAAACTGGCACTGTAGGGATACCAGGAGTATTCAATTTCAAAAGTAATAAATGAAACAAATATTAGGCTCTATTTCCTATATCTATTTCACAGGTTTTTCAATGTGTGAGCACTCATGAATATATACATTTGATATTGGCAGCGTTTCTCACTTTAGGCTGGGAAAAATGGGATCATAATGAATTGTAATAGCTGTGAACAAAAACTGTGATAAAGATAAGGATCAATCCTTTAAAAAATGCAAAATTCTTTATGTTCCTAAATTTCTATTATCAGATTTAGTGTGTCAAGAACATTAATCTTCAACAGAGAAAATACAAATAATTTCCACTGAGCTGAATGCAATGCAGTGATATGACAAAGGCATTTTTTACTGGAATATTTGCAAATAGTCTTTCTGGATATTTGGATACTAAATGATAGATTTCATGCTTAAATAGTTTAGGGAGGACAGGTGTTATTCTTGATTTTATAAATAACATAAAAGAAAAAAATTTGTATTATAAATAGAATAGAATAGAATAGAATAGAATAGAATAGAATAGAATAGAATAGAATAGAATAGAATAGAATAAAATGAACATAGATTTGAAATTTCCATATCTGGTTATAACTTGTTTCTCCTTAAGTGAATGCTGGGAAAAAGAGAGTCTCAACTTTTGCCAGCTTTGTTTTTGAAAGCATTGTCACAAAGAAATTATATTTAATGTGCTTTAATTTGAACAGTTTATTAATTAGTATTTAGAAGTGTCTGAACTTCTGCTAATTAAGCTCTCTTTAAAGGAGTGTGACCATTCTTGCTATGTCGAACTCTCTGAGGCATATTTTACCCACAGTCTTTGAACAGAATTTCTATTGACATTAAAAGCAATTAATGAAATAAAAACTTATTAAAAAAGATTAAAGGGTATTTTTATCTTGATGTTTTATCATCATGTAAAATACATAAAGGATAAATAAGTTTGTATGTACTTTGCTTACAGTTAGAGTTTTCATTTAAAAAAGCATTTTGGTTTTGTGTAAGCAAACAATGCACATGATTTCAGAGATAACTGACAATTAAACCTATGACAAAAAAAAATCTTACCTGGAGAGAGACTGAAACAATTTGGACAGCTTGCTTTAAAAAAGAAATGAGCAATAATACGCAATAAAAATGTAAAAAAGTAGGATGGTGTAAAAAATTCAATTATGCTTATTTTCAGAGTACATGAACCAAATTACAGTGTGGCAAATTTAAAAGGAAATACTTTTCCACGCTTCATATCATTACTGAATATCAGAATGTCACTGAAGTCAAGAATCTGTGCAGAGATGAACAAAGATTACAATCTAGTTTGGCAATTCCTGTGTTCCCTGACAGATGCCAATCTCAAGGTAACAATCTGTAGCTTTAAATGGCAGGGAGTTTGTACTCCGGTGTCACATTCAGTTTGAAAATAGATACTACCTATCAAAGAAGACTAATGCAGTTTGTGAATTACATCTCACCCCCAAATAATGTACTTTATATATGTTCAAAATTAAAATACTCACAGAAGAAACTAATATATTTTAAATTGTAAAATATATTTTCCAGTTTCTAGAATCAGGAACAAAATGACTTGAAGGGTTAGAATTATTAAACTCACTAGCCACTTTCTTAATATTAAAAAGTTAATGGAAAATGCCAAGTATTCTTTTTAGACAAGTCATATAATACTGCAAATGGAAAATGAGTTTTATTTTAGAAGGAGGGTGATTTTTAATTAGTGCTTTAAAATATAATATAATTTCAGAAGAATATATTGCTTTCTGTGGGTAATTCTTGATGGTACAGCAGTAAGAGTAAAGCAAGCAATTTAGGCAGTGACTGTTAAAGGCATCACTAAACTTTCTATTCTTCATTTCAAAGGACAGGGTATCTTTATGTGACCTTTTTACAAAGCACTAAGAAATACAGGCCTCTGAAATATTTCCTTTTCTTGGAGACGCTGAAAATAAAACAACTGTGTACAGGCAGAGTTTTCGAGGTAGTATGATATAATACATAAGATAACCAATAACCACAGGATTATATTCTTACCTCTATTTTGACATGCTATGATGATACACAATAACTGGGGTAGCCTTGAAAACCTTTAAAAGACTTAAGAGAAATCCATTTGACCAAATATGCAGGAGTCAACTGAAGCATTGCCTTCTTTCTAAGGCTTGCAAGCATATTGGAGGACAGGGGAGTTTTGTTGGAAGACAGAACATTTAGCTTGATAAAGCAGTAGTAAGAATATCAACCATTTAGATGAGCTTTGAAGTGACCAAGATGAGACAGGATATCTTCTTACTTCTATATTGTGTCCTTGTGCAAGGCAATGAAAGTCAAATCCAGTTCCACAGACTAACATGTAAGAGAAAGAAAGTAATAGCAGCACAGCATCAGCAACTAATCTGCGTACTTAACATACTCACATCAAAATATCTGGTACAGCAAGTCATGCAGATAAACACATTGTTAGCATATATTTTATATATATCATATATATGTATAGCGTATCTAGCATAAATAGGTATTATGCTAGATTCTTCCTTTAAGTAACTGTGGTTTAAAGCTCTGCATTAGAGTAGAAGTCACTCAGATCTATGGTATTCCATATCTTTAAATTAACCTATCTTTTGCTCAGAAATGTTACCAAAAGTATCTCATCACTTTTACCTCATTAACTAAAATCTATTAAATCATTCAACAACTTCCTGATCATGCTCAGGTTTATGTTTGTTAAAACCTTCTCACCCATTCTGTCTTGAGAATAAATTTTATTTATCCTTCCAAATTGTGGTTGATTCAAATCTGATGTTCTTTTATGTCTGTATTACAGTTTTGTTTATTGTTTTACATTTGTATAACTTGAGTCAAAAATATATCAAATTCCTTTGTTTCTTCTTCATATGTAATGAGTTCTTTGCTATCAATTAAGAAAAATGTATGAATATAACTAAGGCTGGAGAAAAAGGAAAACCTCGTGCTCATTTTTGTGTAATAGTCCATCTTTGGATATGTGAGCAGATACTTAATAGACTAAATCACTATTATCTTTCAGTGTTAAGAGATGTATAATATCCATGAAAACACACTATCTGCCCAAAGTTAACATAATATATGTGTTCTGTATTCTTCAGCAAAATGCAGTATTGATTTACAAAAACTTTATAAGTGATAAAAAACATGTCTTCTCCAGAATTGCAGAGTAGTTCCTGTGGCAATCCAGGAGTTCCACCAAAGGGTATCTTGTACGGGACAAGATTTGATGTTGGAGACAAAATCCGATACAGCTGTGTAACTGGATATATTTTGGATGGCCACCCTCAGCTTACTTGCATAGCTAACTCTGTGAATACAGCATTGTGGGACTTCCCCGTTCCTATCTGTAGAGGTAAGAGAAATGTTACAACAGTGTTCTCGAATGTGTACATAATATTTATTAGTATGAACAACTTTAAATCTCTGTTTTAACTAGTAACTTTTAGATTGTAATTAAAGAAAGAAAAGCCTTTTTGAACATTTTGATCTCTTTCTCACATATATCATAGAATCATATGGTTGGGTTAGAAGGGACCTTTAAAGGTCATCCAGTCCAAATCCCCTGCAATGAGCAGGAACGTCTGCAACTAGATCAGAGCCCCGTCCAACCTGACCTGGAATGTTTCCAGAGATGAGGCATCTACAACCTCTCTGGGCAACCCTCACTGTGAAAAATTTCTTCCTTATATCTACTCTGAATCTAACCTCTTTTAGTTTAAAACCATTACCATGTCCTGTTGCAACAGGCCCTACCAACAACTCTGTCCCCATCTTTCTCAAAAGCCCTCTTGAAGTACTGGCAGCCTGCAAGAAGGTCTCTCTGGACCCTTCTCTTCTCCAGGCTGAACAATCCCAACTCTCTCAGCCTATCCTCATAGGAGAGGTGTTCATCCCTCTGATCATTTCTCTGGCCCTCCTCTGGACCTGCTCCAACAGGTCCGCGTCTTTCCTGTGCTGAGGGCTCCAGAGATGGAGGACTCCAGGTGGGGTCTCACCAGAGCAGAGTAGAGGGGCACAATCACCTCCCTCAAACTGCTTATCATGCTTCTTTTGATGCAGCCCAGGAGATGGTTGGCCTTCTGGGCTGTGAGCACACATTGCCACTTCATGTCCAGCTTTTCATGCTGCAGTACCCCCAAGTCCTTCTCAGCAGGGCTGCTCTCAATCCCGTTATACCCCAGCCTGTATTGATACCAAGATTTCCATCAAGCAGTCCTGCACTTGGCTTTGTTGAACCTCAAGGGATTCACATGGGCCCATTCCTTGAGCTTGTCCAGGTCCCTCTGGATGGCATCCCATCCCTCAGGCATCTCAACCTCACCACTCAGCTTAGTGTCATCTGCAAACTTGCTGAGGGTGGACTATATATGATATATCTCAGCATATGCACCTACTAATTTTTAAGTCAATATCCTATTAAAATTATAGTTCTCATTTATTTTAAAATTTATGTAATGAAATAAGAACTAGAAACTTAGGGTATAAATGTCTGTGTTCAACATGTTTACAGCTATGGGAATGTAAAATTAAGATCTATTAATACTTCCTAAGGACTGACTTTTTGTTAAGTATTAACTTGGATATTGAGAAAATAGACGTTTGAAACTATCAAAACAACTGAGTTAGAAGGATTTCCCCTCATTCTCAGTTAGATTTGGTATCTTAAGATTTCTGTATAGGTTATCCCTTGTATTCTAGCAAATATAGTAGGTCAAATTCTTTTTCCCTCCTCACATTAGCAATATAGCACCAGTAGGGAATCTTGTTTTATGGGTAAATCTTATTTTTTGAGACAATTAGAGAGAAATAAATTTTGCAGAATAATCAAAGGAGCTAAGCTGATAAAATGGAGAAACTATCACTAATATACACAACCAAATCCAATAAAGATAGTGTTTTGATGAAACATTGTTGTGCCAGGAAAACTTGAGATCCTTTTCTGGATTCACATTAACTTTACAGAATGCAACATTCCTATTTGTCTAAACAAATTGATGCAGTCTTGCAGCAGCTACAAAAACATTCCAACTGAATTTAGCATTCTGATAAATTGGTGATTTTAAAAAAAAAAAGTTCAGCTGGATTAAATCCTGGTTAACTAGTACCACAAAAAAAGTAATTATATAAGGGAAGTGTGCATCATTGGAAACACCATTCTATTGTTTCCTATTCTTGGTGTAGATCTATTTAATATGTTTATCCATGGTCTTGAAGAAAATACAAAGTTATTACTAATAATACTATTTTCTAGTAAAATTATTTATAGCACCCAAATCTTCCCCTCCTACTTCTCAGAAAAATGCTATCTAATAATGAAGAAGATACACAATCAAGGCATAAATCCAAATTTTATTTATAGAGATGATCATAAAAAAAATTACTGCGAATATATCAGCTTGCACAAAACATTTGTCACTAAGTAAAAGGCTAATGGACTTCACTGTAGACCACTATTCAAATTCTTGATCTGCAAATTTTCAAATGAATTGTCATAAAAAATTGTGCTGTTAAATGAGGAAGACAAGAGACTTGAACCTGATGCTTCCACTTGCCAGTCAGTCATCACAGTCACATTGTTACATAAGCTTTCTTTTGATACAATGTTTTCCAGTAGAACTTTGGATAGATTTTGGTTTTGTTCCAAGGGGATGTGAAAATACACAGTGTAAATTTGAATTGGAATGATAAGCTCCCAAAGTAGTTCTGTGGTTAAACATAACTAGTGTGTAAGCAGAAGACTATCTGTCATGGTTTAAATCCAGCCAGCAACTAAGCACCACGCAGCCACTCGCCCACTCCCCCATGGTGGGACAGGGGAGAGAATTAAAAGAGTAAAATGAGAAAACTCATGGTTTGAGATACAGTTTTAAAAGGTAAAACAAAAGCCACACAGGCAAGCAAAGCAAAACAAGGAATTCATTCACTGCTCCCCATGGGCAGGCAGGTGTTCAGCCATCTCCAGGGAAGCAGGGCTCCATCACACTTAATGGTTTCCTGGGAAGACAGATTCCATCACTCCAAATGCCCCTCCAAACCTTCCTTCTTATTCATCCCAGCTTTATATACTCAGCATGATGTCATATGGTAGGGAGTATCTCATTGCCCAGCCTGGGTCAGCTGTCCTGGCTGTGTCCCCTCCAAGCTTCCCACACCCCCCCAGCCTTCTCGCTGGCAGGCCAGCATGAAAAGCTGAACAGTCCTTGACTGCCTAGCAACAACTCAAAACATCAGCATGTTATCAACATTTTCTCATCCTAAATCAAAAACATAGTGTCACACTAGCATCTAGAAGAAAATTAACTCTATCCCAGCTGAAACCAGGACACTATCACATAGGAATTTGAAAAACATATTTCTTTCTATTCATTATTAGAGAGGTCATTATCTTAATAGTGTCACTCTCTAGGGCAAAATAGAGGTGTGAAATTGAAAAGGATTCAGAAAAAGAGGAAACAAGTTCTGTTAGGTTTCAAAATTGTCATTTTGTCTAGAGACTGAAGGAACTCAAACTTTTCATTGTATGTGAACAAGGATGAAGAAGTAACTTGATTAACTGCAGGTATTCATGCAGAAGGGAAACAATTTTGGAGAAGACAGTGCTCTAATCAATAACAGTGAAGAATCTAAGGGGTAAAAGTCTGACAAATAAAAAATAAAAAAAAACAAGGTACAAACTTTCATAATGGTGGTTACAAATCACTGAAACATAACCTGGGCATGTGACAGATTCTTGATGTAAGTTTTAACATTAGGCATAATGGCTTAAAGACTTAATGAACCAAACTACTGTTAAGCTATTTTTAGTCTATGTTTGATAAAAAAATGGACTAATTATTTTCAATAGTTTCTTCTATGAGTTTACGTTTGATATCAGAAACTTCTAACTTTACATTTAATACAGAGAGCTTTGTGGTGTAATGAATTTTTCCTAATTTTGTCTAATGCAATTATCCCACACAGAATTCTGCAGAAGGTTGCTAACAGTGATTACCCACTAATGAGCTTCTTATCTCTTGCTCTCTGTTTACCGTGGAGACTCTCTTTGATGAAACAGTCATCTTTAAAGAGTTCCTCTGATAAATGTCTTATTGTTCCTTATCACATCTAAAACAGGAACCTGAGACAAACAAGTGAAGTGGTGTGCAATTTTGAGAGTATATATGTAAGAACTTTTTTCAACACTAAACAGCTTGACTAATGGTTTTTGGGAGATGGCATTGTCTCTTCCATACATGGATATACTAGTTGTTTATTTTAATATAATTAGTTGGATTGATGACATACAGAGTATTTCAATGCCATGACCTAGGAAATGTCATTGTCTTATTTGTTAGAAAAAAGCCCAAAGAATAGCACAAAAATATGCTTTATTCCATATTAATTTCTGGGGTTTTGTTTGTTTGTTTTTACCTATAGAAAGTAAACTGAATAAAGCTCTGAACTTACAGCATGCTTAGACGCCAGCGGAGTTAAGCTCACAGATGTCTTTAGATCATCTGTTTCTAAATGTCATTGTCATCTGCCCCTTATAATTCAGAACAAATAAATTTGGGGAGTAATTTTTTTTTAGATCATTCCTTTTATACTGCCTTCACTTTGAATGAAGACATCAGGAGGAGGTCATACCTATGTTTTAGCAAAGTAATTCTTACAGAATGGTTTCTCAGTGAGGGGAATTTCATTGGAATCCATAGTGCTTCGTATTGCCACAAGCTTCCATACATGAGACACTATTAGATGCTTCTGGTTTAAATTTGATGCATAACACTGAAATTTGTATTTTTTTTTTAAATTACACATTTTTGGGCTGAATTTTATTCATGAAGAAAAGAGTTATTTCTCAAATGGTTTCCTTTTTATTTAGTAATCTCCATAGGTTTGTATTGCAAAATCAGTGCACATACATGCTTAACAATTGCTTTATTTCATATGCTGTTTCTCGGTGAACATAGTTAGAATGCACAAAGTTTTTCACCTGTCATTTGCACATTCTGATATTCATTAAAATACTGTAATTTTTATTAGATTTACTAGAAGTGCAAAAATACATTAATTAAAAGAAAACTAAATTGAATTTATCATGTTGTAGTCAATTATACTGTGCACAGCCCATGACTAGTTTTTAAATAAAGTCTTCTTCCCTGACAAATTAATTTTGATGAGGTTATTTTCAACACTGAAACATGACAGCAGCTTTATCATATCACCTATTCCTGAGATAGCGTTGCAGCTTACAGTTTATCCATAATGCAGCAAGCTAGGAATAATTTACTGAGGTTAATAGATAAGGTTACATTTATATATAATATTGTCATTTATAAAGGTTATAATAATTAGACACTTTCATAATCAAGGAAGTATTCTGATTTGTATATTTTATAAAGCTTTTCCTATTCCAGGGTAAAATGGATGTTGTAAATATCATCCTAAAACTGTTGGGTTTTTTTAAATTCAGAAATTTCAAAAGGAGGATATAGTTTTATTTGTATTCTTAGAAGTTCTTTTAAAATATTTTCACCATTGCCTATACATATAGCTACTAAATATTTGTCACTGTAAAACTTCTGTTCATATTTTTAACAAGAAGCTTTGTTTTTCCACTTGTTTAGATTTACAGGCATTTTACAAGTTCATTACATTACATTACAATGTGTACAATTACATTACACAGCAGTGCACAATCCACTGACTATAGGTGCTTTTTTACATGGACAAAATACATTTCTGGTTTTTTGATTATTTACCTGGGAGGATATTGAGTTATTTTTCCATATTTTTTCATGACAAATAAAAGACTAAAGAAGTTGTTACTAAATTCCAAACCTGAGAATTCTGTAGGTCCCCTGCAACATGTATAATATAGCTGTTGTGTGTTTTCACGTAGAATTCTGTGTGCTTTCAAGTGGGGACCAGAAGCTCTGTAAAATAATACCCTGCATGACTTTTTTAATCAAGAAAGTTACATTGACTTTTGTTGCTTTGAATTTTTGCAATAAAAGAACTTTGTGAGATCTTTGTTTTAGTTATCTGTAAAATGTGTATTTTTTAAGAAAAATAGAACCAAACTTTTTCCTCTATGAAAAGCATTGAAATTGCTCTCTAGTATATCCTACCATATTTGTTTTTTCTCATTAGTGTTATTCTCAGGATAGTATCTAGTTCTCATTATCAGGGTCATTTCACATAAATACACAGTGTTCTTAAGCAAACAAGTATGTCTGAGCCTGAAGAATAGGAAATCTCCGCATGAATTTTAACATGTAATCAGATCTATGGATTCTTCAAAAAGTGGTGAAACTTCACTGCATTATTTGAAATTACTCTAAGTCATTATTGATGTGTTGTGAACCAGGAAATTGGTAGAGAAATATAAAAATTTATTATATTAGAATTAACTTCCATTCTTAACACTTACACTAAAATATATTAGTTTTACTGTGATAATAATAACGATATTAACATGATTAATATATATAGTGTCTGTTAAATGGAACTCACTTGAAATATACAAGCAACAATAACGATCTAACACACTATGCATTCCTTAACCAAACATTATTCATGAGAGTGACAATTGGTTTTAATACATTAAATTCATGTCCAAAACCTGTCTTCATGTAAGATAATGATGGTCACATAACTAAGTTCTCATAATGGGTGGAGAACTGGAAGTACCCATTGTGCTCAACTGTGAAAATGATGTGCTACTGTAGTAGTGATGATACTTTAAAAAAACCCAAACCATTAGCGATTATTAGAAAGCAAGTTCAACATGGAAACTTTTTTAACAAAAAAATATAGTAATGTCATACTGTATTGTGTAACAATTAGCATAATACAATTCAAATTATTGACTGTTTTCACCCAAAATCAAGTCTCCTTGAGGTATACATCAGACTTCCCCATCCTTCTGCATTACCCACCAAGTGCACCCAGGTCCCTGGGCAAAGGCAATCCTGCGAACGGGTTTGCCTTTGCCTGAGGCAGGAGTAACCCAGACTGTCTTCCCCAGCATATTTCTCACATGCACCACAGGGACTTTATCCCCTTCTACAGTACGTAAAAGTTTTGATTGGGCAGGGCCGGCTCTATTAGTAGATCCCCTAGCGTTGACTAACCAGGTGGCTTTTGCTAAATGTTTATCCCAATGTTTGAATGTCCCATCACCCATTGCTCTCAGTGTAGTCTTTAACAGTCCGTTGTATCGTTCAATTTTTCCGGAAGCTGGTGCATGATAGGGGATATGATACACCCACTCAATGCCGTGCTCTTTGGCCCAGGTGTCTATGAGGTTGTTTCGGAAATGAGTCCCATTGTCTGACTCAATTCTTTCGGAGGTACCATGTCGCCATAAGACTTGCTTTTCAAGGCCCAGGATAGTGTTCCGGGCAGTGACATGGGGCACAGGGTATGTTTCCAGCCATCCGGTGGTTGCTTCCACCATGGTAAGCACATAGCGCTTGCCTGGGCGAGTTTGTGGAAGTGTGATATAGTCAATCTGCCAGGCCTCCCCATATTTATATTTCAACCATCGTCCTTCATACCAGAGGGGCTTTAACCACTTGGCTTGTTTGATAGCAGCACACGTTTCACATTCATGGATAACCTGTGCAATAGCGTCCATGGTCAGGTCCACCCCTCGATCCTGAGCCCATCTCTATGTTGCATCTCTTCCCTGATGGCCTGAGGTGTCATGGGCCCACCGAGCTATAAATAATTCACCCTTATGTTGCCAGTCCAGATCCACCTGAGCCACTTCAATCTTAGCAGCCTGATCCACCTGATGGTTGTTTTGATGTTCTTCAGTGGCCCGACCCTTGGGTACGTGAGCATCTACATGACATACTTTTATGACTAGATTCTCTAGTCGGGCAGCAATACCTTGCCATAATTCAGCAGTCCAGATGGGCTTGCCTCTGCGTTGCCAGTTGCTCTGCTTCCATTGCTGTAGCCACCCCCATAGAGCATTTGCCACCATCCATGAGTCAGTATAGAGATAGAGTATTGGCCATTTTTCTCGTTCAGCAATATCTAAAGCCAGCTGGATGGCTTTCACCTCCGCAAACTGACTTGATTCACCTTGTCCTTCAGCAGCTTCTGCGATTCGTCGTATAGGGCTCCATACAGCAGCTTTCCACCTTCGATGTTTGCCTACAATACGACAGGACCCATCAGTAAACAGGGCAGATTGCCTTTCATTCTCTGGCAGTTCATTATATGGTGGAGCCTCTTCAGCACGCGCCACCTCCTCTTCTGGTGATATTCCAAAATCTTTGCCTTCTGGCCAGTCCATGATCACTTCCAAGATTCCTAGGCGATTAAGGTTTCCTATTTGAGCCTGCTGTGTAATAAGCGCGACCCACTTACTCCACGTAGAATCAGTTGCATGATATGTAAAGGGGACCCTCCCTTTGAACATCCAGCCCAGCACTGGCAGTCGGGGTGCCAGGAGGAGCTGTGCTTCAGTACCAACCACTTCTGGGGCAGCTCGAACTCCTTCATATGCTGCCAATATCTCCTTTTCAGTTGGAGTATGGTGGGACTCAGATCCCCTATATCCTCGACTCCAAAACCCTAGAGGTCGACCTCGAGTCTCTCCTTGTGCCTTCTGCCAGAGAGTCCAGGTAGGGCCATTCTCCCCGGCTGCCGTGTAGAGCACATTTTTAACATCTTGTCCTGCCCGTACTGGCCCGAGGGCTACGGCATGAACTATCTCCTGTTTGATTTGTTCGAAGGCTTGTTGTTGCTCAGGGCTCCATTTAAAATCATTCTTCTTCCAGGTCACTTGATAGAGAGGGTTTACAATCAGACTGTAATTTGGAATATGCATTCTCCAGAAACCCACAATGCCCAGAAATGCTTATGTTTCTTTTTTGCTAGTTGGTGGAGACATAGCTGTTATTTTGTTGATCACATCCGTTGGGATCTGTCAACGTCCACCTTGCCATTTTATTCCTAAAAACTGGATCTCTTGTGCAGGTCTTTTGACCTTACTTTGTTTTATAGCAAAACCAGCTTTCAGAAGGATTTGAATTATTTTCTTCCCTTTCTCGAAAAATTCTTCTGCTGTGTTGCCCCATACAATGATGTCATCAATGTATTGCAGATGCTCTGGAGCTTCCCCCTGTTCCAGTGCAGCCTGTATCAGCCCATGGCAAATGGTAGGGCTGTGTTTCCACCCCTGGGGCAGTCGATTCCAGGTGTATTGGACACCCCTCCAAGTGAAAGCAAACTGTGGCCTGCACTCTGCCACCAAAGGGATTGAGAAAAAAGCGTTAGCAATATCAATGGTGGCGTACCACTTGGCTGCCTTTGACTCCAGTTCATATTGAAGTTCCAGCATGGCCGGCACGACAGCTCTCAGTGGCGGCATGACTTCATTCAGGCCACGATAGTCTACTGTCAGTCTCCACTTTCCATTAGACTTTCGCACTGGCCATATGGGGCTGTTAAAGGGTGAGCGAGTCTTGCCGATCACTCCTTGGCTCTCCAGCTGACGAATCAGCTCATGGATGGGAATCAGGGAGTCTCTGTTGGTGCGATATTGCCGCCGGTGCACTGTTGTGGTAGCGATCAGCACCTGTTGTTCTTTTGACCCTGAGCAACCCCACCACAGAAGGGACCTCTGAGAGACCAGGCAAGGTGGACAGCTGTTTAATTTCTTCCGTCTCCAAGGCAGCTATACCAAAAGCCCACCGCTACCCTTTTGGGTCCTTGAAATACCCTCTCCTGAAGTAGTCTATGCCCAGGATGCACGGAGCCTCTGGGCCGGTCACAATGGGGTGCTTCTGCCACTCATTCCCAGTTAGGCTCACTTCGGCCTCCAGCACAGTCAGCTGTTGGGATCCCCCTGTCACTCCAGAAATACAGATGGGCTCTGCCCCTATATGGCTTGATGGCATCAGGGTACATTGTGCACCGGTGTCCACTAAAGCCTTATATTCCTGTGGGTCTGATGTGCCAGGTCATCTAATCCACACAGTCCAATAAACTTGGTTGTCCCTCTCCTCCGCCTGGCTGGAGGCAGGGCCCCTCTAGTCCTGCTCATAGTACTCGTTACCCACTTCTTGTAAATAGGAATCAGAAGTCCCCTCAAGAGGATCAGAGATGAGATCAGCTCTTCTATTCTTTCTGGGGAACTGCCCACTGGAAAGTGGAGCGACGATTTTTCTGGAGGAACCTGAACCCCCTTTTGTAATTGTTTTTCCTTGCAGCTCGTGTACTCGTGCCTCTAGGGTCGAGGTAAGTTTTCCATCCCACCTCCTCAAGTCCTCTCCATATTCACCAATTGAAACCACAAGGTGGCTTGCAGTGTGTATCCTCTATATCCTTTCTCTTGAGCAGAAGAGCGCTTACTCCTAATGGCTGAGACACTGGTCCGTACGGGTGGAGGGTAGGGCATATCCTCTTTGAATTGCCAGAACTCCCGGGACAGTTTCTCTACAGCAGAGACGAGGGCCCGTAGGGAGGAAGAGAGACTTTCTTCGTATTGCCGGAGTTGGCCAGCCAATTCATCCACCGTTGGTCTCTTTCCGTCCTTCCAGGCCATTACTGCTAATGAGTTGGCATATGATGATGGTGCACTCCGTACAAACTTCCGCCACATAGGTCGCGTGCAATTGACTTCATCTGGATCTTTGCATGATTGCCCATTGTCCAAGTCACCATAAATCACTTCCAGCACAGTTAGCTCCCTCAGGTACTGGATACCTTTCTCCATGGTGGTCCACTTGCCTGGGTGACATAGAACATCTTCCTTGAAGGGATACCTTTCCTTCACACCCGACAGGAGTCATCTCCAGAGGCTGAGGACTCGTGCACCTTTTCCAATTGCTTTGTCAATGCCCCCTTCCCTAGAAAGGGATCCCAGCTGCTTGGCTTCCCTATCCTCTAATTCCAGGCTACTGGCCCCATTATCCCAGCATCGGAGCAGCCAGGTGACAATGTGCTCACCTGGACGATGGCTGAAATCCTTTCACATATCTCTCAATTCACTCAAGGATAGAGATTTGGTAGTTACCGTCTCTTTTATGAGTTGTTCCTCTTCCTCCTCTTCAAGCAATGACTCGCTCTCCTCCCTCTTCCGTACTTGTGATGGCCCTGCTTCAGAGCACTCTGCCTCCTCACTCGCTTCCTCTGCCTCCTTCTTAGCAGAATCTTCCTCATCCCTTACTAAACGAGCTGACTTCCGCTTCCAAGATTTCTTCTTTTGTACAGGGGCAACTGATACTGGCATGGGCTGGTTCTCTGGTTCAGCTGCAACAGTCTGAGCAGCTACAGTGCCTGTTGCAGGGGTTGGAGTACTGGCAGTGCCCATCACATTGTTGTCAGACCCAGAGAGCCTCTCTCCCCTTTGCACAGTGTTAAATAGAGCTCAGTAGGCATGGGCCAGGCCCCAGCACATTGCAATGATTTGTGTCTCCTTGGAGCTGCCAGGACGACAGCATACTTCTTCCAAATATTCTGCTGGTTTATCAGGATTCTGCACTTGTTCGGGAGTGAAGTTCCAAAATGCTGGAGGTGCCCACCGCCCCAGGCGTTTGCCCATGCTGTTCCACACACCCTGCCATTCATAACTATCCAGCCTTGGGGCAGATCTCCGGGTGATATTCTTAAATTGTTTGCCAACCTTAGACAAAACTGAAACAATTTTCCCCAGAAGTAGCAATAGAGGTATTTTAACTACCCAAGGGTGTTCAATATACAGAAAAATTATTGTGATGAAGGAGGAAACGTTATGATAGAGGGTAGCAAAGGTACCACTCTGCATTTCCTCCATAGAAAGCCTTTCAGAGGCAGAAGTATAATTGCTAATCGTCTCCACAAGACAGTAGCCAAAATACAGTAACGGCTTTAGTACAGAGTTCAGATGATACCACATTAAGCTCAAGGTCAGTGTTCTAAAAACAAAACTCGCAGGCGAGTACAGCAGCCTGCAGAAACCAACGCCGATCCTTAACATGTACAACAAAGACGAGAGCATCATGCAAATCAAATAAACTGATATTGTGACCTGCAACCATTATTATCTCAAGCCTCAAGCCCCACGTTGGGTGCCAAAAAGGACTGTCATGGTTTAGCCCCAGCTGGCAACTAAGCACCACGCAGCCTCTTGCTCACTCCCCCCTCCTGCAGTGGGACGGGGGAGAGAATTAGGAAAAAAACCTCGTGGGTTGAGATAAACACGGTTTAATAGGACAGAAAGAAAGAAGGAAACAACAATGATAATACCAACAAAGGAATGTACAAGAACAAGTGAGGCCCAATACAGCAATTACTCACCACCCGGTGATCGACAGCCCGTCCCCGAGCAGCGATTTCCGCCCCCCGGCCAACTCCAGTTTATGTACTGGGCATGACGTCGGATGGTAGGGAATGTCTCTTTGGCCAGTCTGGGTCAGCTGTCCTGGCTGTGTCCCCTCCCAGCTTCCCGTGCACCCCCAGCCTTCTTACTGGCAGCCCAGCACGAGAAGCTGGACTGTCCTTGACTGCTCAGCAACAACCCAAAACATCAGCACATTATCAACAGTTTCTCATCCCAAATCCAAAACACAGTCTCACACTGGCTTCTGTGAAGAAAACCAGCTCTATCCTGGCTGAAACCAGGACACCCAACATTATATATTTTGAATATATTCTATAACTTTTTCCCAATGTCACTGTAAGTATGTATATAAAAAATTTGTGTATATATGTATTTGAACTTTTAAAAACCCTTTAAAGTATAATGAGAAAAAAAAATAGTCTTTGTTTTTGAGGTCTGCTAGTTCCCAGTTTTCTCTTCTTGAGACATGGTGGGACAGCTCACATGTCTGGAGTGTGGTAAAGGATGGATACAAACTCCTCAGAAGAGAAAGACAAAAGAGATGTTGTTGTGGCCACTGTGTGAAGGAGCAGCTTGGATGTATGGATCTTCTGTTGGGTGTGCAGAATGGGCTGGTTGAGAGCTTGGGGATCAGGATCAGAGAACAATAGAACAGAGAACTCACTGGGAGTGAGTTACACACCACTGGATAAGGGTGAGGAAACGTGTGAAGTGTTCTTTAATCAGCTCAAGGAAGTCTCTAACACACAGAAAGTAGTTCTCATGGGACTTTATCCTTCCTGGTATATGTTGAAAAGGCAAGACAGCAGGACACAAACAGTAAAGATTCAGATCTTAAAGAAACCATACCCATGTTTCACAGCAATATTTATTCCCAGTAGGTATTTGTCCAGATAGTCGTTTAAAAAACTTCCTATTTTCCAAAAGAAGTGGTTGCCCATATTTTATTTTTAATATTATTCAAAAAAGTTTTAATCTCTTATTCCACATGAATATTCTTGCTAAAATTTAAACATGCTATCTTTTTTCCTGTATATAGCTTTGTACCTCCATACATTAGAATCCAGTTATTTTCTTCTTGGAACTTCACTTTACTTGTTTAGCTTTAGTCTTCTCTTTTTCAACTATAATAATCTTAATCCACTCTTACTTCACAAGTCCTGCTTTTGAGATCACTAGTAATTTTTGTTCATTTCCTCTAGATTTTTTTTAATTTACCCATGCTTTCTTTTGAAGTATTGAGCCCCAATTAGCAAAGAGTGGATAAGTGTTTTTGTGATTTATTGAACATAGTTCATAGTTACAGCATGCTCTATTCTGCTCTCTGAGGTGCTAGTGTGTCCAGTTATTCACCTAGTTAGTCTATGAGGGTTATTTTAATTCTTGTTCTACTTTTAAAATAATATTCGGGGTTTTAAATAACGTTTTTAATCAAGAATTTTGTCTTGATTAGTTCTGGTTTTGTGGGTTTTTTTGTTTTGTTTTTGTTTGTTGGTTTTTTTTTTGGTCTTGTTAGAATGGATTAATTGTTGAATTCCAGGTAGATGGGCAAGGCTTTTATCTTTCTGTATTGCCCATGGAGTGAAGCACTTGTGGTAAGGCACAAATAAAAGGTTTCCAGGAGCTCTAGAGAAATCTGGCCAAAGTCCCAGAATATTACTGTGTTTATTTACTGCAATCTATAAACCTCCAGGCTGGCCAAAAATACAGTGCCAGATTCCAATTTTCTAACTATATGAAGTAAAAAACAAAGCGCATACATTTATGGGAATAACATTGTGGTTTAACTCTTTATTTACTCTTATTTCATTTAATACAAAGACAGAAAAAGAAATATTTGGAGATTAAGTCCTCCAGCAGCTTTCGCCATCAAGTAAAAATGTTTGAGGCACTGCTTACTTCATGTCAAGCTGAAAGTATAATGAAATTTGTTTTCTATGTATTTGTTCATCTGAACAGGATTAGAAAAAGCAGAGATCTATGAATAAAAATAATGATAATTTTATAAACAAACTGCTTTGGGAATTTTCCTCTCATTGGGGATGAAACTTCAAAGGGCTTCTGTCATGTATCCAAGTCATGTGGACATCATCAGTACACCAAGGATTTTATAAAGTGTTCAGTTTCTATCATTACTAGGATCACCAAAGACTGAGGTCAAATTTTGTAATCATTAACAAACACTAACACCCCAGGAATGTGGGAAAATCAAATTAAGATGTCTTACACTCACTAAGCTAAGGTTTATCACTCATAAATGGTACAGTAAATGGAGTAAGAGTACTGCTTCACTGAAGGGAGAAAGCAAAAGAATGATCTCTGGATGCTCAAAGTACAATCATGACAGTTCTCTTTTCTCATCCCCGGATGATGCAACTGCTAGGAGAGTCAGTTCTTTCCATGTAACATGTAGTTATGTGTCACTCATAGTGCAAGATCAATAATTCCAGGGTATTGTCATCTTTCTTGTTTAATTGCATAGCTTCATTTAAGATGCAGCAAAGTGACTTGTCAACTGTCTGCTCTTCCAAACATCCATGCTTGCTCTAGTTATTCTGGTATCTCTAGGTGCATGGTTGTTCCATTATCCACTTTGGTGGTCACTGCAGCTCTTCAAGTAAACATGAATTGTGTAAGAAAAACAAGTATATATAACAGCTATATGTGCGTACTTTGAAAAATCCCTACTGTTTAAACAGACCTCTTAAAAGGGACTCTGATCCCTCACCTTGCAAATTTATGACTTGTCTGGGACTCTAAATTCTTGCCTTAAATTAAGATCAGCCACTGAATGCCTCATACTCAGGCATAGTTTGACAGCTCTTTTGGGTTTTGTTTTTCATGTTATCACCAGTATAATGTTTGCTTTATTACAGTCTTGTAATTTTTTTCAAATACAAAGGTACTCAACTACAGTCAAAAAATAAAATATAAATTCAGCATATGGCAGACCTGTTCATAGTCCCTTTCACTTATCCTTCCTCTGTCAACCATATATTGATAGAGCAAGATCCTCCCCTTTTGATCCTGTTTCATGGATCCTGGAGCTGCCTGGAAGAGTGGCTGAATATTTCAGTTGTGTATAGTTGACATAATGTTTTAATATTTTTTGTTACAGTAAGCTGTGTTTCATTTCACTTGCAAATGCCTTTATGATCATGAGATGAAAGATATTATACATTATGTATTTATTGTGAAATATGTAGGACATTACCTCATTACTATAATTCTGTTACTTGTATTTCTGTAGGTATCAATTAAAAGACATCTCCTTCTCTGTGTTAAGGATAATTCTCCTAAACTAAAACCAAAAAGAAGTCGTCCTCCCCCCAATTCCCTTATTGATGCAGCTGTTTGCATGAAATATGACACTTTGTTCATTAACAAAAAAAGGAAAAAAACACAACCAACCCAGTGATTTTTACAAAATTTTTCTTTATTTCAGTCCCAATAGTGACATGTTCTTCTATTAATCAAAAAAACCTTGATAAACCAGGTGTTCCTTTTAGCATACATATAATCATTTCTCACTGTTATTTAAAGAACTGTAGTTATCAAAGAGGCCAGCACGCACTTCATGCTTCTTGGGTTGGTTTCCAGATATTTCAGGATGACATTTTACCTCATTCATTTTATGTAAGCGTACAGAAAATTTAGATAAGACTGAGCTTTTCTAGGCTTTGGAAAGTTTAGGATAGTTTTTGATGGCCTTTATGTGGTGACTCTGTCCATTCAAAAATTCTTAGAAGTACAGGTGATTAATGATTTTGTGAGCAAGTTACTTCTATTCTTCAGTATGAATTTTCCTCTACATCCCTAGTCATTTCTAACTGAAAGGATACTATCATATTACAGTTAAGCAATATACTGTGTAAATGAATGTGTTTAGATTCCTTCAGAGATGAACTAAGTAGTTTCCTTGGACAGAACTTGATTTTAATACTTATTTTTACAGTATTAAAGAGCTAAAAAGAAACTAAAGAAATAGATTTCAAATATCACAGAGTTTAAGAACTGTAGCTGGAATGTATTTTTAACCAAACCTCTTCTACATTTTCATGGGTCTTTTTTTCTTTTTAAGAAAGGTGATATTAAAAACGTTGAAGAATGAATACTATTTTTTTCTTAGTTCCTAGAACAGAAAAAAAAAAAAATTGAAGTCATTGGGTTAGTGCTATGTAGTGGATTTGCATTGTAAAAATATATCCATGACTTTTTAGAATATAATTTCCATATTTTGGATTGTCTGTTGAAGTACATGACATTGTTTTTGGAGGTTTGGAGTTTTCAGTGGGAGTAAGGCTATCCAATGACTGTGTTGCTTAACAGGTTATTTTGCTGGTCCTTTCAGTGTTCTGTAATTGTTAAAAACAAGTGGTACCATATGCCTAACATGGTATCTGATTTTTCCTATGAATTGTGATTCTCCCTAGAACATGCATATAACTACATAAGGGAATGAATATTCATGTTTGTGAACAAACTTCCTGCTGATTGCTTTTAATTTTAACTGTTAACATTTTCTGTTAATTGTTTATCAAACGTGTTTGTTAATTGTTTATCAAACGTGTTTGTTGATTGTTTATCAAACGTGTTTTAAATAGTACATAAGATACTAGGACATAATCAAAATGTACAAACCTGCAGAAATACATACCAGCTAAAAACAGCTTAAGGTGAAATGCCTGTATAACACAGATGTGTTGAAATGGGAAGGAGACGTAACTCAGGAGAACTTAATTTTCTTTGCCTCAGTGCATTGACACAGTATTTGGAGCAGAGACTTATCCTGCAAGAAACTTCAGCTGTAGGTACTGAGTAGATGGGTGGGGAGAAAGTCAACTTCTCTTGAGCAAATGGGTTGATCTGAATTAGAATTTGTTGTGGGCCAAAGAAAGATCTGGGGAAGCTATGTGGTGGCTTGTCTGGCACAGTAATACCTTCTGAAAGGCTGTACAGCAACCATATTCAAGAATAAGGACAGAGAATAGAGCAATGTAGATAAAAAATTTATTAGTGTTAGATCGAAAGAGATTAATTTAAAATGCAGATAACTGGTGGCAATACTTATAAAACTGCAAAGGCTATACAAAGTAAAAAAGACAGGGAATATGAATGTTGAAAAATAATATAATGCATTGCTAAATGAGAATCCTTCCAATGAACTTGATGATCAAGGTGATGGGCAAAAAAGAAAATAACAAGGGAAGTAGGCAAGACTAGGGATTCAAAGGATGATGCTGCAACAGAGATACTACACTGTAAGAAGAAATATCTTTTATAAGAGTATAAGAACTTTGGAAAGGGAAGACTTTATTTAGGAAGTCCACTATCTGACTTCCCTTTTAGTATAAATTTGAATTAATTTTGTATGTTGGATCCATAGTCCCTTCTCCCCAAACCCCACCAACTTTTACAGAACTCCTAAGATGACTCTGGAAAAGCATATATAAAACCAGGATGATATTCATCTACACATAAATCTGTCTTTCAGAATTGCAGTTTTCAGGCGTTTGTTCTATGAAATTTTCTACCTCTCATAACTCTGAAGGTACCCACAAGAAATGCAAAAACATTGCTTTAAATATCATAAGCTAATGTTGCTTTACAAACAGTATTTCTTCAACAGCACAAGATAATTCTTAGATTCCAGATATGATTTCTGGTTTTGGTCAGTGAGTGACATTATTTTACAGTTTTTCCAAAGTCTGTTTACTGGAAAAACTACATGTTAATCTCATTTTTCATTATCTTCTTCAGTCTGTGATAACAATGTTGGTGTTTACGTGGCTTGTTTCTCCATTACGAATACTACCTTATGCTCACCATCTAGTCTTAGATATATTGCTTGACCTAAGGTTCATATGTGCATAGAAGAGTCAGAAAAAAAGAGTCAGGTATCCTGAAGTGCTAAGCATGAATGTTAATGTTAATTCTGTTTGTGCTATTGCATATAGATTTACAATGGTGCAAACGTTGGTTATCTTTGGATTAAATTTGTTTGTGTCTCATGTCTACCATGCTATTTCCAAGACTACCTGCCATTTTGAACAAGGATGTTATAATGATCTTGTTATTAGCCAAATAATTTTCTCTCAGACATAAATTCCAACACGGCATATTATTTGCTTTGTGCCAGCATTATGGAGAAGGTTTACAGACATTAGTGATTCTATAGCCCCCTAGTACCAGAATAAATTAATGTATAATCTGCACATTGTCAACTCAGGAGTTGGCAGGCTTGGTAGACTCTGCTGCACTTCAGCCATTTCCTGGCTAGGCTAGCTCATTGAAAGTCCAACTGAAAGATTTTCTAAATGTGCACACATAATTACACTAAAAGCTCCCACTTCTGTCATACCCAGTATTTCATTCTTGCAGTCTTTCTAAAGATCAGTCTTCCTTAATCGTTGTACCATCGTTTGCATAACAGTCTGAAATCAAGACTGGTCCACATCAAGAAGTTGCTAGTAAAGACATTTGCAATCAATATTTAGATACATTAGAAAAAATAGCTTGAAACTTATCAGTAGCTCCTGGAATGTTAATAGAAGAAGTTTATTGCTAGACAATGTTATCATAGAATCATAAAATAGTTTGGGTTGGAAGGGACCTTTAAAGGTCATCTAGTCCAACCTCCCTGCAATGAGCAGAAACATCTACAACTAGATCAGGTTCCTCAGAGCCCAGTCCAACCTGACCTGGAATGTTTCCAGAGATGGGGCATCTACCACCTCTCCGGGCAACCTGTGCCAGTGGTTCACCACTCTCATGGTGCAATACCACTCTCATGGTGATCTCATTTAGACTAGATCTAGTCTAAATCTGTCCTGTTTTAGTTTAAAACCATTACCCCTTATTCTGTCACTACAGGCCCTGCTAAAAAGTCTGTCCCCATCTTTCTTTAGAAGCTCCCTTTAAGTACTGGAAGGCTGCAATAAGGTCTCCCTGGAGCCTTCTGTTTTCCAGGCTGAACAACCTCAACTCTCTCAGCCTGCCCTCATAGGAGAGGTGTTCTACCCCTCTGATCATTTTTGTGGCCCTCCTCTGCACCCGCTCCAAAATGCCCATGTCTTTCCTGTGCTGAGAGCTCCAGACCTCCCTCAACCTGCTGGCCATGTTTCTTTGGATGCAGCCCAGGATACAGTTGGCCTTCTGGGCTGCAAGCACACATTGCTGGCTCATGTCCAGCTTTTCATCCACCAGTACCCCAAAGTCCTTCTCAGCAGGACTGCTCTCAATCCCTTCATTCCTCAGCCTGTATTGATACCGTGGGTTGCCCCAATCAAAGTGCAGCACTCTGCTCTTGGTCTTGTTGAATCTCATGCGGTTCACACCAGCATATTCCCCGGGCTTGTCCAGGTCCCTCTGGATGGCATCCCGTCTCTCAGGTGTGTCAACCACACCACTCAGCTTGGTGTCACCTGCAAAGTTGCTGAGGGTTTACTTGATCCCACTGTCTATGTCACTGGTGAAGACATTAAAAAGTACTGGTCCCAATACGGACCCCTGAGGGACACCACTTGTCACTGATCTCCATCTGGACATTGATCCATTGACCACTACCCTTTGGATGCAACCACCCAAGCAATTCCTCATCCACTCAACAGTCCACCCAACAAACCCATGTCTCTCCAATTTGGAGAGAAGGATGTTGTGGAGGACACTGTGAAACGCCTTACAGAAGTCCAGATAGAAGACATCAGTATCTCTTCCTTTGTCCACTGTTGTGGTCACTCCACCCTAGAAAGCCACTAGGTTCGTCAGGCAGGACTTGTTCTTGGTGAAGCCATGCTGGCTGTCTCGAATCACCTCCCTGTCCTCCATGTGCCTTAGCTGACCTTCTAGGAGGATCTGTTCCATGAGGTGAACAGAGGTGAGATTGATGGGTCAGAAGTTCCCAGCATCCTCCTCCTTTTCAGATACCTCTGTTAGATAAGATCTTTCAGTTAGTGGATCAATATTACACACATTTATAGAAAAACATGTACAAAAGTGAAGGTATAAATGTAAGCATTAAAAACTAACAAACAAGCAAATTTTCCTAATGATATCTGTCATATAACTTGTAAATTGAGGAAAGAAAATGGGACTCTGGAACAAAAATACGTTTTTCTTTTGAGTTGTGTTGCTGTCCCCATCATTCATTTATTTAGGGAGTTCTAAAGACAAACTGTTCATGTCTAAGTATAACATTTGTCATAGCTCCCTCCAAAGATTTCATGTTGTTAAACTGCCATTTCAACTTCATATGAAAATCTAAAGCAAACCAAAATAGCAAATGAAGACAAATTAACTGATTAAGTCACAGACACTTCTAGCAGGTAGGTAAACAGGCAACACATAATTTTCAAGATCTTGTAACAGCCCCCCCGAGGCTGCAAATCTTGATGCAGTTTATTTTGTAACACTATAGATTAAAAATACAGAATACAATTGACAGTATTCAATATGAACAAATATTTGACAAGCAAAGTAGAACTCTGCAAACCGAAGCCTTTTGTAGAATCTGGAAATGAGGAGCACATAAAGACAGTTTTGCAGAGCTGGCTAATGAGCACAAGTATGAAAGTCCACCTAAGAATAAGACTGAAGTACAGGCTGCCCCAAACATATCAAGGAACCCAGGACAGTCTGACGTAAGGAATAGGCATTAGGCAGCTATTTGCAAGTGCCTGAAGATCTGGTATGTGCTGTGTTTCAGGACTCAATTCCACTGATAGCTATGCTAGGTTCACTGTGTATGATGAGGTGTTCTTCATACATGAAGCAAGGCTAATATTTTGTACATGTATAAGTACATATACAGATTCTTTCTCCTGCTAAATATGCAGATGATGAGAGCATTCTCACTGAGCTTCTATACAAAAAGAAATGCTGTGTTGTTTGTGTAGATTGTCTTGACACCAAAAGTGTTAGATGGCTGCGTTCAATTCAACTAGATTACATTTAGGAGTTTTTTTACAGGGGCATTTAGAATCTTTTGTACTGTATTTCTTCTTAAATTTTTGATTGCTTGCTATCTATATTAGTTAATTTATTATTTATATATTTATATTTTTTAATATGTATTTATATATTTAAATTTTGTGCAGCTGTAGAATTCCTGTATGTCAAACTAAAACATGACTTTGTCCTTCTGTGTAGGATAGTTGCATGTTATATGTTCCCTTTTTTTACGAAATGAGTCCTGTGTACTACTCTGGCAATACAACTCTGGTTGTACTTAAAAACATAAAACAAGTTGTTGCTAGACAATTAAGAAGTCTTGCATTATTTGATCACCAGTTCCCTAGAGGATTCTATCCCGCACGCTGTCAGAGTTTCCATGGAAACAACAACCCTGTTAAAGCCTCCAAGAAGTCCTTTCTCCAGTTTTTCCCCTCCTCTTTTTTAGCTAGTATGCATTGTGCATAAGTGTTTCATTTCAAATGGTGCAATAAATGGAAGAACTTAATCCCCCAATTAAATGGAATATATTGCTTTCCATAATAAGCTCTGAAATTCTGTGGATCAAGTGTTCTGTGCTTATGCTGCTCTTCTATTTTTAAGGCAGTTTTACATTAGGGGGAGTATGGATATTCATTTACAAGTTAACCACATTATTTGTGAACTAAGAAGATTTAAGCTACATATGGGGAACACCTCAAATAATGTGAACAATTAAGCAGTGAATAGATTGCTTAGGAAGGCTATAGAATCTCTGTTATTTGGTGGGGGTTTTTAATTTTTTTTCTTCAGAAATATGTGAGATTTGTGGTTCTTTTTATAATTTGCAACCTCTGCAAATTTCCTAATGCAGTAATGTACCCATTTTTAGGACACAGACTTACTTTTCTCAGTTAATGTCTTAAGACGTAGAGTCATTGTTCCATGACCCAATATTCAAAACCCAGTGATGATTCATTTCTCGTTATTACTGTTTAAAACATAGTTGTCATCTTCTTTGTTCTGAAAGGTATGTTTGGTTTTATGTTTTTAGTAAGCCAATGCCTTTTCAAACAGTTCAGATTTGTGGTTCCCAGTTATAGGTTCATTCTAGACAGATGATCTAAATATTTATTAAACATTTTCAGTACTGCTTCAGTCCTATTCAGTACTTTTCCAAGCTTACCTTTAGGACTGTATTTGTAAATGCTGAGACAGGTTAGGAATTAAGGTCATAATGAGATATAAAGTTTAGACCTCTTTCAAGAATAGTTTTTTAAAAAAATTTGACAGTTTGTGACAAAGTAACTTTAGAGTGGGTAGATGTGAAAGTAGTTATTTCAAAGTCCTCATTATCACCATGCTCACTAACCTTGGCAGATCCAGAATTTGCAAATAAAGAAAGAAAGAAATATAAGTTCACTGCCATATCCTGTGACTCACATCAGCTTACTAACTTGTTTACTCCATCTCTGAATTTCCACAGTTCTTAGAGAGTACTAACACTCAGAGTGGTGGTGTTTTCTTGAATGGAAATGTTTGTGTTTAAACATTTCTGCTGGGAACTATGTTTATACAATTGAGAAGTTTGATGGCAACTCCAGAGAAATCATACCTGCACAAAAAATTTTTTTAGCTGAGAAAACATTTTAATGAAAGGTTCAGCAGGACAGTAGTAAATACATTGTTAAATCTACCTTTGTAATGGAAATGAAGCTGTGTTTTCTTAGTAATGGAAGCATCGTATCCTATTACAGTATTTATGAAGAATAAAAGTTTAAGGAAGTCGGTTTTTTTTTTTCATGGCTTTTTGCATTTCTCAAATGTGCCTTTCTTCTCATGATAATTCATTTTCATATTATGTGACTAATTCAGTTAATATTTTTAATTCATTTTATGATAGTTCTCAAAATGTACCTGTGATCTTGTTTTTCTGAGGTAATTTATTTCACTTGTATTTTTTAAGTGGCATGCCACAGGCTGAGAACTGCACTTTTGATTTTTCAAACATTCTAATATTTTAAAAGAATAACTTTTAAATCTTATTTTTTAATCATTTCTGCAGTGGTATATGAAATTCCTGAATCAGCGAATGGGGTAGGAAAAAAGTAGAACATGGTTCCAAAATAGTAGTCATCCTCATTTAGCTGAGGTTATTGTAGACTGAGAGAAATATAGCCACTTACAGAGACAACTTAGGTTTAGAATATGAGAAAAAATAATGGAGATGTAAGTATCAAAGATTTTTCAACATTTAAATCATAAAGTAAGAAAATTACTTAGTGTTATTCAGCCACAGCTTTAGTCCCTCAAAAAAAAGGCAAAAAACCCACCAAGGTAAAAATCTTTATTTTCTGTGGTAGTGGTTGGCTGTAGCACAAAAAAGTAATAAAAATATTGAGCAGTAGAACTTACAAATCTTGGCTCTCTGGTGCTTTCCCTTCTGTGGATTTTCAGTGCCTAATAATATGATTGTATTCACACTCCAGTATTTTCTGCAATGGGAGCAGTAACTTCTCTCTGTCCAGCTGCCGATTTTCATGAAAACCTTAGCAATGTTTTTCAAAATGTGTCTTTACTGCAAAATTTGATTAAAGGTAGGCTATAGATTCAAAAGCTTCTGGAGGGAGAAGAAGCCAAGCTGAATTTCTTAGTGTTTGTATAATCAATTCAGCATCAAGTTTCAACAATGCAGTCCTGGGCTTCTCTTGCATTTTGCTATACAAGTAATTATATACACTATGTTCTCCTAAGTATGATGTTTAATTTATATGACAATAATTTATGCTGTTGTATTATTAACTTGCAGGTAGTCTGCATTGTCATGTAAAGAATGTGTTTTTCTTTGATTCTAATTGTTACACTGACATTAAGATGAAAATAGCATATTATACATTTTATTACTGTATTACTACACTGTGTGCATCAATTGTCACTTAATGCAAATACTCTGGCAACCAATGAATTGTATGACTTTTCTCAACCATTTTGTTTTTTCTTTTTTATTTTCTTTGCTGTGCCTGCACTGAAGATGCCCAGACATATAACTGGAATTTGCATGGTATCAGCATTGATGTTAAAACATGGTTAATGTTAAAATTAATCTTTTAATATTATTTTGATATGAAATTTATCATGATGGCTTAAGGTTTTTTTCCTCATGTACCTTTAAATACCTTTAATGAGTAAAAGTCTTATTTCCGTAAGTCCTGTATAATGCCATCGGTCCAGACAGAATTGCAAAATCTATTCATCAGTACACATACCATCCCATTATTTTCATAAGCAATATGATCTAGCAAGTATTGGATGAGAAGTGTTGTAACTGAATATATAACTATGTCCACATGCATACATCAGGGAGTTAGAGTCTGTTTTCATGGAGTATTTAAAAAACTGACAAATCAAAGCAGTTTTAAACTTTAAAACTTAATTTGACTAAATCCACATATTAACAGCACACTTTGTGCAAACAGTTAGTTCTTATGTATTATTAATTAGCATCATTATTTATACAAAACTATTAGTCTTGAAAACACATCCTTGCCAGTCCTTCTCATGTAATGGTCAGGATATTAATTTGTAGTTACTTGTGCTTATCTTGTCTTGCAACTTTTTTTATTTGGATGCCTCCTGTGTGCAACTACAAACATTTTTGCCCCTTTGGTGATCACATTGCTCACATACTTCTCAAAAATGCTCGTGTATTGTGCCTATCTATGGCATCACAACATCATAAAAATGATTATGTGTAATAGTGGTGATGCTGTCACATTAGTTACAGTTTCAGTCCACTAATACTGGGGTTGAAGTTAGGTAAACGTTAATTATATCCTGATTAATGCACTTTTAATTTATATGTATCATAGACCTCTGTTCTAGCTACAAGAGTCGGAGGGGAAAAAAAAGAAAAAAAGGAATTCTCTCACCGACTTCTCACCTGGTGTGAAGTTGGTGATATTGAGCTAAGATGTCCGTATTCATTCTCTTTTGATTTTTTTTACCCAGACACTTCAATAGCGTGATTCTATTGTATGCTGATATTCCATTTTCAACTTGCTACAAAGAAATAGTGATGGATTATCATATATGATAGCAGGATACTGTAAATCCTGATTTTTATTACCTTTATCAGGAGAGCACTTTGTCAGCAACAATATGTATTCAGCTTTTTTAATACCTTGAAAAGCTTTTAAACTTAATAAGAAAAAGGATACTTCACAAGGATTTATAAAATGGAATAGTTTAGTGTCTTTTAGTTTGAAATGTTGTATCCCTTCAATAGGAGGAGTGTTTTATGCCTGCGATTCAAACTAAAACCAAAGTGAACTGGAGGTTCAAAATCTCTTACCTGGTATTCTGTGTTCATCTGGCACGGAGCTATTGTTTTCCCCACAGCAGCCCCTATGTTGTCTGTTTTATGTTTGTAACCAAATCAGCGTGGATAACGCACCAATGTTTTAACTATTGCTAAACAGTGCTTACACAGCATCAAGACCTCCTTCTCTCTCACTGCCCTACCTCCCCCAGCAGTTAGGCTGGGGGTGGACAAGAGGCTGGAAGAAGACACAGCTGGGACAGCTGATCCAAGCTGACCAAAGAGCTATTCCACGCTATGTAATGTCATGCTGAGTGATAAAACTCTGGGAAGAGGGCAGACTTTTTTCAAAGCAGGCATTGCTCAAGGACTGACTTGGCACTGAGTGGTGAATTGCAGCACTTGTTTTTTGTTTGTTTGTTATTTTTTCCTTCCCTTTCCTCCTGCCACATTCACTTATTAAACTGTCTTTCAAGCCACAAGCTTTCCCACTTCTGCCCTTCCAATCCTCTCCTCTATATTGCTGGAGGTGAGTGAATGACCAGCTGGGGTCAACCCACCACACCTGGTTAGGTCAGTAAAAGTTTGGAATCTGATGTTTTTACTGAAGTAATCTGTAAACCTAATTTTTACTTAGTAGGTGCAAAATAAAGCCTGAGATGTATATGGCCATCAATGCCAGAAGAACATGTATCAGCAGCATGTGTGTCACATACACTGTTCAAGGATGAATAGGGGAATAAAGGCTCAATATGGCAATAAAGAGAAGCTTTTTCAGAAGCTTTCTGTGTTCTCTCAGGAAGGTTGTTTACTATAAGGTCTGTATAGGGACTTCAGGGACATCAGGGCTTTCAGAGTTTTAATTCTGAGCTTGATACCTCTCCAGATAATTGCTCTTCAACCGAGCTCTGTTGCAGGCTGGGAAGTGCCTGTAACAACTATAGTCATACAGTTGCATACGGAGTGCTGTGACCCTTAGTATCAGTAAAAGTATTGCAACATCCTTCTTTGAAAACAACATTGGAAAGATGCTTGTTATTTTTTATTTATGATTAGCTCAGTTCTGCCATCATTGCATTTTTCACAAGGTCATTATTCCATGTTTTGGCATATATTGAAGTCCTCGAAATTTTGTAATTTTTAGTAACTGATGACAAGCTACTGACAACAAAAGATAAACACTTGGACCATGATCCAATCACTTGCTAAGTTTGAAATAAAGTAGCAAAATGGACATCAAGCTGGGATTTTAGGTTGGCTATTACACATGCACTGTAATTTTCCAGGAAAAATTCTATAATGATTTTGGCCACATATCTTCAATGCTTTGGATTCCTATCATAAACCAGAATGGCTCTGAAGATGCCATTACTACCTGTTGAGTAAATGATGTGTGAAATAAGAAGGATATATATTGTAGACCTTAAAGGCTCTACAGGAATAACTTTTAAAAAGAACCGTTATGTATAATTTTTTTATTATAATGAAGGGACAAAATGCACAGATACGCAGAATGCGTGTGTGTGCGTGTGTGTGTATTCACTGTGCAATTTTTCAAGGGGGGAAGGGAATACCAAAAAATGTGACTTGCCAGAGCTCAATCTTTTAAGCAGAATATTGGAGGGGTAGATGTGTCAAGGTAAATCTTTTATCTTACATACTGACATACACTGTGATCACCACTCCAGAGAGGATGTCGGTTAAATCGAACAAAGCCAATTCTTGCTCCAGCCAGTCTCAGTGCTGGTGTTCATTCTCAGTGGCTCAGCTTCAACACAGAACATTTCCACTGTGGGCACTTTGCTTCTATGTGATTTTGTACAGCTGTGTTCAAATGTTTCCATCAGACCTCTACAGACAATTGTCTTTGTAGTGAATCCAATCACCTTTCCAACAGTTTCTAGTATTGGTCTCCTGACATCTATTGAACTGTGGCCAGTGCCAAAGCTTGTTACACTCAGTTCTTGTTTACACTATCCTGTCTCCCATGGGTCACCACAGTCTGCACTGGACTCAGCTCTTGACCTAAGTGAGGTCATAATCCCATGTCACAGAATCACAGAAACAGAATGGCTGAGGCTGGAAGGCACCTCTGGATATAATCTTGTCCAAGTCCCCTGCTCAAAGCAAGTCTGCCTAGAATGGGGTGCTCAGGACCATGTCCAGTAGGGTTTTGAGTATCTGTAAGGATAGATATCCCACAGTCTCCCTGGTCAGCCTGTTCAAGTGTTCAATCAACCTTAGAGTGGGAAAAAACACCAACTTAAATTTAAACTGTATTTCTTCTATTTCAACTTGTGCCAAATTTTCTCTTGTCCTTTCACTTGTGTCCTGGTTTTGTCTGGGACAGAGTTAATTTTCTTTATAGTAGCTAGCATGGGGCTATGTTTTGCATTTGTGCTGAAAGGAGTGTTGATAATACAGGGATGTTTTTGTTATTGCTGAGCAGTGCTTACACAGAGTCAAGGCCTTTTCTGCTTCTCACACCACCCCACCAGTGAATAGGCTGGGGGGGATGCACAAGAAGTTGGGAGGAGACAGACACAGCTGGAACAGCTGACCCCAACTTACCAATGGGATATTGCATACCATATGACATCATGCTCAACATATAAATCTGGAGAAAGAAGGAAGGAAGGAAAGGGGGGACATTCAGAGTTACGGTGTTTTTCTTCCCAAGGAACTATTCTGCATGATGGAGCCCTGTTTTCCTGGGAGTGGTTGAACACCTGCCTGCCCATGGGAAGTGCTGAATGGATTCCTTGTTTTGTTTTGCTTGTGTGCCCGGCTTTTGCTTTACTAATTAAACTGTCTTTATCTCAACCCAAGTTGAGTAAGTTTTCTCACTTTTAGTTTTCTGATTCTCTCCCTCATCCCACCTTGGGGGTGAGCAAGTGGCTGCATGGTGTTTAGTTGCTGGCTGGGGTTAAACCACAGGAGTCCTTTCTGGCACCTACTGAGAAGAACCTGGCTCTTTACTCCGCCATCGAGTATTTATGCACATTGGTAAGATCCCCCTTGAACCTTCTCTACCCCAGGCTGAACAGTCCCAGCTCTCTCAGATTCTCCCTGTATGTCAGGCACTCCAGTCCCTTAATCATTTTTGTGGCTTTTTGCTGGACTCTCTTTAATATGTCCATATCTCTCATACTGAGGAACCCAGCACTGGACACAGTACTCCAAATGTGAAGTAACTGGCCTGTAGCTGGACGTTTTGCCACTTCAGGCACTTCACCACCCTTTGAGCCCAGCTGTTCAGTCAGTTTTCAATACACCTCACTGATTTTTTATCTGCCCCATACTTTATCAATTTGTCTATGAGTTTGTTATGGAAGACATTGTTAAAAGCTTTGCTAAAATGAAGATAATACCCATGGCCCTCCCCTTATCTACCATTTCAGTAAAATCATTGTAGACAGCTATCTCATTGGCTCAGTATTTCTCCTTACCTTAACAAATCAAGGCTGACTACTTCCAGTCACCTTTTTGTCCTTCATATGTTTCAAAATGTTTTCCAGAAGGGTCAGTTCTGTTATCAAGTGATCAAGGTGAGGCCGAAAGTCTTGTAGCTCCCTGAATCCCTCCTTCTTGAAGATAAGAGTGATTTATATTTTCTTCCAGTCCTCAAGAACCTCCCCACAATCACCACAACGTTTCAGTGATAATTGACAGTGGTGTCATTGGCCAGCTTGTAAGTGTATCCCACCACATCACGTGGACTTAAGTATGCCCAGTTTGTTTAAATGTTCCCTATACTGACCTTCCACTATTGAGGTTAATTCTTGCTTGTTTCAGACTTTCCCACTGGTCTGGAATTTCTGAAGGCAAGTCTTACTGAGGCAAAAAAGGCATTGAGTGTTTTGGCTTTTTCCATGCCCTTTGTCATAAAGACCCTCTGCTCCATTAGCAGAAGGCTCACAATTTTCCTAGTACTCCTTTTGCTGCTGATATACCTGTAGAAGGTATAACACCCATGTATTTGGAATTTGTCATCAGTGCACTATATCAAACTTGGGGATTGTTTGTGATCTCTGGCTTGTCCCTCCAGCAGATCTCAGGGTGATGCAAGTCCCTAAGTTGACCAAGGCCTGAAAATGTAAGGCTTCTTCCAGTTGTTTGAAGAAGGCCTCATGTATTCCTTCCCCAATCATCTCCCCCCTGTCATTCCTACTTTAAAGCTGCCCTCACCAGGTTGGCCAGTCTATTGGCAAAGATATTTTTGCCTCACCTCTTGGATCCCATCTCTTCCAAGTAGTTCTCAATCCACAGAGATAGACTCATTGCCATAAAAGTTGCATGCCCATTGTCCACACCTGCTGTATAACCATTTGTTGAGCAACAGGATCTGTTCACTCCCCCTCACACACTTTGCCCTTATTGGCAGGACTGAGGAAAAAACCACCTGAGCCCCCATGCCCTTGAATCTCGCCCCAGGGTTGTGTAGCCATGCTTGATATTTTCCTGGTCTCCACTTGCAGTATTAGTGCCCACATGGAAGAGCAGCAGGCCAGAGAAGCCTCAGCATTGTCTGGGATCTGAGCCCCTGACAAGCTCAGACCTTCCTAGATGAGAAGCTGGCAGGTAGAGGCCTCCATCCCCTCCAGCAAGGAGTCTCACCCTACGGTCACTTGTCACTTCCTCCTGGTGTTGCTGCAGAGCTCTGGGTCTGCTGGGTCAAGTGTTTTGGTGGACATAGGTCCAGCCTGTCATCTGCTACCAGGTCACTGACCTAATCTGTAGCTGCAGAGTTGCAGGAGGAGCAGAAGCTGTCCTCCTAGTGTCGGAAGTCATGAGATTCCAGCTTTTATCATCATGGAATCTCCGTTTCCTGTGGTACTGAAAAGGTAATTGTAGCAACAAAGTTAATGAGGTTTCTCTGCATTTATTAGGTGATTTTGACTATTATTTAGCATTAAATCATTAATCAGATGAACAATAGTTTCTCATCTGCATATACATAGTGTGTTCCTTTTCACCCACAAGAAGATTTTGAGTGTAGCAACAAAACCATCCAGTGGTAGGATGAGATATGAGTGGCAGTGGCATTTGGATACAGGAAGGGGATATACTCAACTTCTACTTGAAAAATTTCTTTGTACATCCCTCAGGTAGAACACTGAAACTCTTATTTCTAAATGCTTCTGTGGTATAAAAATCTTTTCCTTCAAGTTCTGATTTTAGTTTTCCAAATTTGAATTTGTCTGTGAACTTTTCAAATGCAAGAGACTTAATTTAAGTTTGATGAATTTTGGCAAACAAGATAACAGAGCTGCCAAAACAGTCATTGTATATTGGCTGAGAAAATGTCTTCAGAAGAGGTTAAGTCCTGCTTCTCTCTTCTGGTGAAGCAGTAGTCACAGATCACATTCAGAAGTTCTGAATTTCAAGGTCTCTGAATAATTAACAAACTACAGAAATCTTGACTCTGAAATCTTGAAAACATTTTGTTGTCCTTAGCCATTTTGTGCTGGAATAAAAGGCAGATTCTTTTAGATATGTAACTTCACAGGAGTAAAAAGATCACAAATATGCCACAGAAATTGTGCTTCCTGCTTTGCATGGTGCACAGTAAGAATACACCCTATTGCTTAGTTCTTTTATAAACCTGAGTTTATAAAGAGTAAGAGTTGATTGCATGGTGGTTTACATAAAAAGAGATTCAAGTGGACTCATCTGACAATTTTTATAGCAAAGATAAAAATGATTGAAGATGTATGCATTGTAATCCTTTCTCCATTGGATGGTTGTCATGGTTTAATCCCAGCCAGCAAGTAAGCACCACGCAGTCACTCGCTCACTAGCCCCTCAGTGGGACGGGGGAGAGAATGAGAAGTGTAGAAGTGAGAAAACTCATGGTTTGAGATAAAGACAGTTTAATAGGTAAAGCAAAAGCTGCACACACAAGCAAAGCAAAACAAGGAATTCATTCATTACTTCCTGTTGGGAGGCAGGTGTGCAGCCATCCCTGGCAAAGCAGAGCTCCATCACGTGTAATGGTTACTTGGGAAGACTAAATACCCTAACTCCAAATGTCCCCTCCCCGCTGCTGCTGCTGCTTCTTCTTCTGCTGCTGCTTCTTCTTCTTCTTCTTTTTCTGCTTCTTCCTCCAGCTTTATATACTCAGCATGATATCATATGGTATGGAATATCTCTTTGACCAGCCTGGGTCAGGTGTCCTGGCTGTGTCCCCTCCCAGCTTCCCATGCACCCCCAACCTTCTTGCTGACAGGGCAGCACGAGAAGCTGAACAGTCCTTGACTGCTTAGCAACGACTAAAAACATCAGTATGTTATCAACATGATTTTCATCCCAAATACAAAACATAGCATCTATGAAGAAAATTAACTCTATCCCAGCTGAAACCAGGACAATGGTGTGAAACGTAAAGTAGATGCACTTATTCTGATGAAGAAAATACAACTTTAAATATCAGGCCAAGATATGACTTTAAAGTCAGATGCATTTGCTTAGGGTCTTGTTCAGCTCACTTTTGAAAATCTCCAAGGATGGAAGTTCTACAGCCTCTCCAGGTAACCTGATATCACAATCAACCTCTCAAATAGCTTTTTTTTTAATTCCTGATTTCTAAATAGAATATCCTAAACTATCATTTGTGACCATTGCCTCTTGTCTTTTTGATGTGCACCCTGGAAAAAAGTTAGACTTCATCTTTTCCATAACCTCCTTTAGGGAATCAAAGATTAGGTGTTCTAGCCAAATAAATAAAAATTATTCAAATCTTTTAAACTGTATTTTTTTAGTGTATATTTAAACATATTTTTCTTTCTGAATCTGCTTCCCAAATAGTATAAATCTTATGAATGAGATTTAAAGTAAAGAAGTTTTTTTTGCAAGTACAATAAGCATCCTTTATAGCAGTATCTCATAGGTATAAAGCCTTCTTTGAAGACACATAACAATGTGTCTTCACAACCCTTGAAATCATTATGAATGAAGAGGAAGCATACCTTGTATATAACTAAAACCAAGAATTTATTGCCAGTATAATGTAAATCTTAATAGTTTAATCTTTATTGGTCTGGATCTAATTGTTTCAGAAAAAGAAACAATAATAACGCACTTAGAATTGTTATACAACGGCTTGAGTGTGCTATGTCAGTGCGTACAATGAAATAAGCCCACAAATAAACCTTCCAACTTGCAAATTCCAATGTAATGGAGTCAGCTAAGTATTTGATCCCACTTTATGGATTTAGTTGCAGATTAGATTAAAAAATTATATTGTACCTATTGTTCAGGTCTTGACACATCCGAATTTGTCTCATAACTCTTAAGTGTGTTAAGACATGTAAGTTAGAGTGTTGAAAAAGATGACACATGTTTTACTGTCCATTTAGAGTCTTAGACTCTTTTCACTAAGATGTACAATTGTAAGAATGGAGCTGCCTAAGGTAGGAGTAGGGCTGAAGTAGGTTTCCTCTATAGGTCACTACAGAAAAAGAGATACTTCCTGAGGAAAATCCTCATACTCATTATAGGGAGAGATTTCAGATTTTATTCTTACCTCTAAATCCAAAAGAGGTATAAAATGATTGTTCTTAGCTTAAGTGTCTCTGTTAGGTAAAGGCATGATATGGACCCAAAATAGTAAAATATTATGAAGGCATCTGTCTTTCTGTGGCTAAGTCTGATTTTTTTTTTTTTTTTGCTTTTACATATCTCAAATATATGAGTTGTTGATGCTTTAATGCTTTTTTTTGAGGTAAGTCACATAAGAACAACTCATATATTTAAGAGTTGTTAGGCGATGACTCTTAAGGTTAAAATGTGTCCATCATACAATTTTGTCAAATAGTCCTGTCTACTATATACTCAGGTATTTTTGAGAAATGATACAATTTTCTAACTGGTACCTGTCAAGTTAAACATAAATTGATTTTAAGCAACAATATGAATTCTACAAAATTCTAATCAGGTATTATTAATAAATGAATTTAAAATTGGAAAATCAGTAACATGATGTACCTAGTAATAAAACAGACATTAGGAGTTTTCTTACTGTCTATTGCCTAACATCAAGATAAATATAAATGTCCTTTTTTATTGAAATTTCAATTTTTATTTCATGTTACTATTTCATTAAAACATTTAACAAAAATATCTATACTTTGCTGGGTTTTGTGGTGGGTTGACCTTGGCTAGGTGCCAGGTGCCCACCAAAGCTGCTCCATCAATCCCCCTCCTCAGCTGGACAGGGGAGAGAAAATATGATGAGAAGCTTGTAGGTCAAGATGAAGACAGGGAGAGATCAGTCAGCAATTACTGTCACAGGCAAAACAGACTCAACTTGAGGAAATTAACTTAATTTATTGCCAATCAAAATCAGGATAATGAGAGAAGGATAATGAGAAAGAAAACCAAATCTTAAAAACACCTTCCCCCCACCCCTCCCTTCTTCCCGGGCTAAACTTTGCTCCCATCTTCTCTACCACCACCCTGTCGAGCAGTGCAGGGGGACGGGGAATGGGGGTTGTGGTCAGTTCATCACACGTTGTTTTCTGCTGCTCCTTCCTTCTCAAGGGAACGACTCCTCACACTCTGCCCCTTCTCCAGCGTGAGGTCCCTCCGATGGGAGACCGTCCTCAACAAACTTCTCCAATGTGAGTCCTTCCCACAGGCTGCAGTTCTTCATGAACTGCTCCAGCCTGGGTCCCTGCCACGGGGTGCCGTCCTTCAGGAACAGGCTGCTCCAGCCTGGGTCCCCCACGCGGTCACAAGTCCTGCCAGAAAACCTGCTCCAACATTGGCTTCTCTCTCTGCGGGGCCACAGGTCCTGCCAGGAACTTGCTCCAGTGTGGGCCTCCATGGGGTCACAGCTTCCTTCACGTATCCACCTGCTCTGGTGTGGGGTTGTCCATGGGCTGTAGGTGGAGATCTGCTCCACTGTTAACATCCATGGGTTGCAGGGGGACAGCCTGCCTCACCATGGTCTTCATCATGTGCTGCAGAGGAATTTCTGCTCCCATGCCTGGAGCCCTTCTTACACTTCATTTTTCACTGACCTGGGTGTCCGCAGAGCTGTTTCTCTCACGTGGTCTCACTCATTTCTCTGGCTGTAAATGCTGCATGCTGTTTTTATTCCCCCCTTCTCAAATATGTTATCCCAGAGGCTGTCTCTGACTAGCTTGGCCTTGGCCAGCGGTGGGCCTGTCTTGGAGCCGGCTGGCATTGGCTCTATCAGACACAGGGGAAGCTTCTAGCACCTTCTTGCAGAAGCCACTCCTGCAACCCACACTGCTACAAAAACCTTGCCACGGAAACCCGATACATTGAAAATGTTTGATTTTTTTCCTTCAATCTAGCCAACTTGGTAATATTTGTCAAAAAATGGAGTTCATAAATTCAAACATTTAACTATTTATTGAATTACAGTTTTTTTTCAGAAGTATAGCTTTTGAGATGGCAAGGAGGAACTTCAACTGGTGATGAAGAAATAATACCTTTTGAAGCAGCCTCTAAAAGCAGAAGTGATTTGTAGCAAGGAGGAAATTCAAGGAGGGAATTGGAGCAACATTTGAATCTCTGAAATCATGTTTTCAGACCTCTCTGGGCAATCTGTTCCATATCTTGATTATTCTTATTGTGAAAAAGTTTCTCCTTCTATGCACTGTGAACATCTTCTCAGGCCCCTTGCCTCGTGTTCTCCATGCCCCACTGCAAATAACCTGCCTCTGTCTGTCCAATAGCCTCCCTGTAGGGATTGGGGGCTGCTCTTACACCCCCACTGAAGCTGCCCTGTTCCCTCAGCCTCCTCAGTGCTCCAGTCCCAAAACCCTGGTGATCCTTTGCAGAATTCACTCCAGTTTATCAATGTCTTGTCTGACAAGACATTTGGGGGGGGTGGTGGTGGTGTTGGTTGTGCAAAATTGTATACTGTATTCTAGAAGCTAGCAAACTCAAAACCGTAACAGGATTTAAGACAGGATTTGAAAATAGATTTTCCCTTTCCAACATGACTCTGAAATTCACAACTTTCTCTTCAGCCTGCTCCCACTTCAGAAACTTTCAGCAGTTTCTTGGATTGAAATAAACTCCTCAGAACTCAGACAAGTTTTTATTTTCCACCCTCTGGTATAGCTGTATGCTGCACATTCCTGTATTATCTTCACCTGTTTAGTGGGTTGATCTTGGCAACATGCCAGGTGCCCATTAAGCTGCTCTCTCAGTCCCCCTCCTCAACAGGGCAGTAAGAGAATATAGATGGAAAAGCTCAGGGGTCGAGATAAGTACAAGGAGATAACTTACCGATTACAGTCATGGACAAAACAGACTTAACTTGGGGAAGATTAATTTAATTTATTGCCAATTAAAAATAGGTTATGATAGTGAGAAGTAAAGACAAAATTAAAACACTTTAATTCCCCACTGCCTTCTTCCCAGGCTCACTCCTTCATTACTGAGTCTTCTACCTTCTTCCTCCGGCATGGTACAGTGGGACAGGGAACAGGATTTTTGGTTAGTCCATAATACTTCTCCGCCCCTCCTTCTGCTCGCACTTTTCCTGTGCTCCAGCATGATGTCCATCCCAGCCCTTCAAGAACTGCTCCAATGTGGGTCCTTTCTGCAGGCTGTAGTTCTTCAAGAACTGTTCCAGGGTGAGTTCTTTCCATGGAGAACCCACAGTCACAGCCAGATCCAGCAGGCTCTGCAACAAACAGAGCTAACCCACCGTGTGAAAAAAATGGGAGTTCCTTTTCCTTTTCCTTGGAGAGCAGACTGCTCCTGTGCGGGCTCTTCTCCATGGGCCAAAGTCCCTGTCAGGAGAACCTGCTCCAGCATAGGCTCTCCACGGGCTGCAGCTTCCTTCAGGGCATATCCACCTGCTGCAACATGGGATCCTCCACAGGTTGCAATGGGGATGTTTGCCTCACTGTTGTCCTCCATGAGCTGCCTGGGAACCACCTGCTTCACTACGGTCTTTTTCACAGGCTGCAGGGCAACCTCTGCTGTGGTGCTGTAGACCTCCTCCCCCTCCTTCTTCACTGATCTTGGTGTCTGCAGGGTTGCTTCTCTCACAATATTTTCACTCCTATCTCAGCTGCTGCATAATGTTTTTTCCCCTTTCTTAAATATGTTATCACAGAGGTGCCACTAGTGTCACTGATTGACTCAGTTTTGGTCAGTGGTTGTTCTGTCCTGGAGCAGTCTCAAACTGGGGTAGCGCATCTGACAGGAGGCAGCCCCTGATCTCTTCTCACAGAGGCCACCCTGCTGCCAAAACCTTGCCACATAAACCCAATACAATTTGCATGTCTGCAGGCTTCTTTCTCTGTGAATTTTTCACATACTACCTGCTGCACTCTTCATCTGAGAAGGGCCTTCAAGCTAAGAGCTATAAGCTGGTCCCAAAGAAAGTACCAACTCTTCCTCCCTGCAGGCAATGTCAGATGACACTCAGCCTTTCTCCTGACTGCCCCCCACCACATCATTTTCACAGAACAGACACATACTTGTTTTACACAGTAAATTACCAGCAGATAAATGGAACAAGTGCCACTTTCAATACTTAGGTAATTGTCACATTCTTATTTTATACATTAGCATAATCCTCTTTTTGATAGACCCGTGTCTCAATTACAGGTGTGTGAATAATTTCTCTGTGGTTCTGAGGCAAAATTACAAAACCAGGTGTAAAAATCAGCCATTGTTAAATTCATACTTTAATGTAATTTCTTTATTGAGAAATGAAAAAAGAAAAGGAGGAGATCCCTAGTGATTCCTCAAATCTCAAATAATGTGTTCTTGATCACCTCTCATGTTTGGCATGCTTAGTTTAAAGACAAAACAAATTTTAAAGACAAAATTGCGTTTCAAAATCGTAGTAAAAATCCTTGTTCTTTGCAGTTATTAAAAATAATTATAAAGAAAAATAATTTCATTTCAAATTGAGGGATTGAAATATTTACTTTTAGATCTTTTTTTCCTTTTCTTTGCCTGAACAATTAACTAAATGAATTTTTGCTTTCCTCTGTAGTCCATTTTTAATTAATTTATTCTTAAGCCCTCTGCCTCTCAGCTACTCAAACAGTAAATATCAGCCTTGAAAATGATGAAATATGAAGTAATATTTTAATTTAACACTGCAGAACTGCTAAGCTTTATTGTTTCAAAAGCAATTGGAAACAATTTGATCAGCAAAAATTATTTTCCTTTTATTTTTTTCTTTTGTGCTCACACAAGGAAGACCTGTCCAAATATTTTAATTACCTTGGGTTTTTTTGTAAACATTAAAAACACCAACCCATCCCCAACATTCATTTTTATGTGAGAAAAAGATGTATTTCATTCTCTAGCTGGAAAACAGCAGTAAAGGAACAGTTGGCTGATGTACAGACTGGTGGGTTACCTTACTTTGTTAAATAGGCTTGTGAGTTAATTCATAAAATTTCAAGTCTTAGTCTAGAAGAACAGAAAATTTTGAAAAATGAACCAGTTACGTAAAAATGTACGTACATTGGAACTGTCCTGATCCAATGTCGGGGGAGGTTTTGATATGATCCCAAGAGCAAGATTAAGACACAAATGAGGTCAAATGCTGTATACCCAAAACAATTTTTATTATCAAAAATAAAATAAACAAAAAATAGTAGTGATAATTAAAAGTAAGAAACTAATAGCGATAGGACAGAATGAAATAAAAAGACAGAAATCAAGCAAGCATTTGGGATAGAGTTGCAAGGAAAGTCACCACCATGGATCTGCGGTGTCCCGGGGTCCAAGCTTCTCAATGTTTCAGTGGTGGGTGATCACGGCAGCAGCAGCGCGCGCACACACACCTGTCTTGGCAGTCCCTTTTATTCTCATTCACGGGCTGCAAATCCCATGACAACGACACGTACTTGCCCGTCTGCACATGCGCATACGCTTCATGCGGCTCCAGCCCCGCTCCTCATGCGGCCAGCACGTGGCTATTGCATGACGCGGTGGTGCATGATTGGGCCTTGTAGCACCAACCACAGGTCTCTGTGGCCCTGCAGCCACCCCCATCGCCAGCCGAAGGAATTCTCGCCCAAACGAACAATCTTTGAGACAAATGCCCCATCGTTTGCTCCACGGTTCAGTCTCTCACACCACCCCATGGCTCAAAGATTGCTTCAGGACCCATGGTGGTTTTGAGAAAAGATAGTTACGTAGAAAAGGCCAGAAAAGAGCATTTTACACAATCTGCACTACTGACGGTGTGGTTTGTCACACAGCGCACATTTGTTTAACACTGTCTGGTGAAACAGTGGTTACAAATTACATATTCGTTACAACATGTTGAATTAACTATATAGAACATGGAATAATACAGGGTAAGAGCAACAACATGGCAAAACCACATAACAAATAAAATAAGACTCGCTTAACCCATGGGCTTCCTGGGAGCCAGGAAAACAAGTCAATGTCCCAGCCTTTCCATGTTTGGACAGGAACATGGGCCAGTTTTTGTAGTGGTAATTTGTTTAACAATTTTACTGCTGTCATCAATTTTTAAGCAACAGTTGGAATCATTCAGTTTACCGCAGACACCCCCTTCTTCGGCTAGCAGGTAATCGAGGACCATGCAGTGTTGCAATATTGCTGTTCGCATTTGTGTAGCCTGGTCCGCTAACAGAGCCAGGGCACGAGCTGTCTCATTAGTAATAATCTCCAGAACGGCTTGCAACCTGATAATGCAATTTAAATTATAGATAGGTTCTCGAGCACCTCTAATCCATTCGTTGGGGTTCCAGGTGGCAGGTCCATAATGTTGTATGATACGTTGAGGGGTCCACTCATCTGTACCCCAGGTTTGACCACTTCCACCCACTCTAGAGGTATCAATAGAGCGCTGATATCAATTGAGATCATCATATAACTTAACAACCAACCTGTCACCTTCATCCTCTGGGACCACAAAGAACAAGGGGCGAATTAGTCCCACATAACACACCCCAGTCCAATTTTTGGGGAATTGCTTGTATGCATAATGTCCACAGATCCAATAGTGACCTTTCAATGCCTGGGTGCTGTTTTCAAACGGGCCTGTGGAGCTTTGTGGTACTTGGAAATATGTGGTATTATCCACTCCTAAAGGATGGTTTGACAGACCATTTACCAACAACTGGTGCACAAATGTTTTGTCCTCCTCTTTACCACCCCAGCAGAGTGTTTCACCGGTTGGCAATCGGGCTGTGTATCCTTGACACCTTTTGCTATTTCTGTCAATAACTGACCACCAAATTTGACTTCCGTCAGGGAGCCGAGAATACATCTTATCCATAAATTTACAATCCCAGGCACCGAAATCAAGACGCCAAAACCAAGTAACATTCAAATGGCTATCAGATTGGTTAGTGTTGGACCAAAAGTTAGAAAATCGTTTCCTGTGCCCTGTTTGATTTATCCAAGCCCAGCCCAGCCAACGAGGTACAAAAGATTCATCCATAGAGTTAAACAATATACAATATTGTGACCTATTTCCAGATTGTGAACAATTGGTAGACTTAGAGCCAGCAATGAGGCAATGGTTTCCATATGTATAGGTCCAGTTGCATTTGCTATTTCCTACAAAAACACCACCCTCTTGTGTTCAATTTAGACAGTATTCACCCTCGGTTGGGAATCGTATGGGCCAGGGTGGTGGGCCATCTTCCTCCCAGTAAATGTCATTCTTGACTTCACTATAATTACTCACCAGCTGACGGGAATGGAAGTCCATGGCCAACTACCTAAACCCAAGGGTCCACCACATACCCAACAATCAGTAAGGTTGAAAGCATCGGCTACTTGTTGACCTTAAACAATGAATTCATTTTGCCACTGTGAGTCAGGGAGGGGGGAGCAAGAGCTTCCCCAGGTACTAAAGACTGTGATAATGGTCGACCAAAACATTTTTTACGATGGTATATCAGACACCTTATGAACATTAACAAAGCAATCACCAACAAAACTATGCAAGCGATCAACAATTTCATGTATTACTTCTGGCTGACTTCAGAGTCCCCATCTGAAAAAGAAAAGAAAGCCAATTCAGTTCGTTCTAAGGAACTGGAAACAGGTTATCATCAGAAGGATAGAATAATCCACCTCGTGTCATTTTGTTTTAATATTGGGAATTTGAGCCCTGGTATCTACCAAAAATCTGACCGGGACGTGTTTCGGCCCTACAATGCCTGTAATTAGTAAATCACCCTGGCAGTTTTCAGTGAGCTGTCTGATATATATTCAACCTTTGCCCCCCTGCTCACCATCGGAGGGAGAAGAATCTAGTTTCCCTGCAGATTTTGAGGGACATTTGTCTCTGTTAAGTCGATTAAAAAGGGTGCAGTGGAAGTGGGTTTTTTAAAGCCCATCTCCGTATCTGCCTGTTTATCAGGCCATCCTGACAGTAGTTCTTCTAACTTGTCTGTTGGCAATCCATCCATTAAATCACACGGAATTCCTTTTTGCCATCCCTTTGCCCACAGTCTATTGTGCTTATTTGGGATGTTCCTCCCTCCAAGGGATGTTCTTCTATCACCCCCAGAGCACAGAACCATTTTCACTTCAGCTCGCCTGAAACCCCTAGAGTCTGTTTTAGTGGCTGGAATGTTAACAGGGCCATACTTGCGCCCGTAATGAATCAATTCTTGGGCCACCTCCCCCCACATCCAGATTTTCCTATCCGGGGACCAGTGGCACCAATCAGGCGTAATTCCTTCTAAAGCAATCGCAACCCTTTCACCCCGAGGCATTGCTTGTATTTTCCCCTGTAATTGTATACCAATCAGCTTTAAGGAATCGGGGAGTCTCCTTATGAAGGGAGTCATTCGTTCGGGGTCTACCAGCATCATCATCGGAGACTCCTGCCTAGGCTCCAATTTTTGATCATACATCATCTGCAAACAAGCTGCCTTCTGCACATTTTCTACCAATTGAATGACAGTTCCCGTAACTGAGAGGCGATCCCCCCTCCCCAAGGGCTTCAAACTCCCCGCCCAATAGGCTGCCCACTGAGTTAAAGACCAAGGGGCACAGTGATTGCCAGTAATTAAAAATACTCCTGGTCCCCAAAACCCCTCCGCCTCCTTTTCGTTCAGCAAAATCTGATTCCCCCCGACAATGATACTCTCCACACATACTCCGTCTATGACTCCCCAGGGATTCGCCTGAAATCCTTTTTTAACTTTGCCAACTCAGTGGCGGTATAAGGGACCTCCTTGGTTGTGACTTGGGGGGACCGATCCTGATCGTCATTGTAAATATACTTGGTTTTAACCAAGGGTCGCAGCGAGAGTGGTTCTAATTTCTCTACTTTTTCTCTCACTGCCTGCAAGTCGTCAAAAGAGTAACCAGTTCCTGACCTTGGGGGTATTTCCTTGTGGGCAGAGTCCACAAGGAGTTGCTCCTTAAGAGCAGTCTGCAGATGTTTCACCTGGTCTCTCTCTCCTTTGAGCTGTTCCTTTAAATCCACCATGTGCCCCTGAAGGGACCGAACGAGGTTTTGGAGCGATTCAACAATTTGGGACTCCGCAGCACAACAGCATTCCCTTGCCTCTACAGCAGCAGCCAAACTGGCACCGAGAACAGCACAAATAATCGATTTGCCTCTTCCTGATATCACTCTCGCATCCTTTCGCAAAGCGCTTGTTCGATCAACCACACTCTGCAAATTATACTAATTTCCCTGAGCCCAGTCCATCCCGGGCACAGAGGGTCGCGCATTATATTTTTCTAAAAATTCAAACAAAACTTCTCTCCCCAAAGGGGCCGTTTTAAGGTCACTCATCCTATTTAAGGTGGGGAAGTGGTCATCTCAGGAAGGCAGCACCTAAGTTTCAAACACAGACCCTCCCCCCTTTACTTTCCTGAGAAGTTTCACTTAGTTGGGAAACAATACGGCACTCTCGTGTCAAGGGATCCTGTCCGTGACGCCAATTTAGATGTCCTGATCCAATGTGGGAGGAGGTTTCGATATGATCCCAAGAGCGAGATTAAGACAAAAATGAGGTCAGATGCCGTATACCCAAAACAACTTTTATTATCAAAAATAAAATAAAAAAATAGTAGCAATAATTAAAAGTAAGAAACTAATAGCGATAGGGCAGAGTGGAATAAAAAGACAGAAATCAAGCAAGCATTCGGGATAGGGTTGCAAGAAAAGTCACCACCATGGATCTGTGGTGTCCCGGTGTCCAAGCTTCTCAATGTTTCAGTGGTGGGTGATCACGGCAGCGGCGGCACGTGCACACACACACGTCTTGGCAGTCCCTTTTATTCTCATTCACGGGCTGCAAATTCCATGACAACGACACGTACTTGCCTGTCTGCACATGCGCATACGCTTCACGCGGCTCCAGCCCCACTCCTCATGCGGCCAGCACGTGGCTATTGCATGACTCAATGGTGCATGATTGAGCCTTGTAGCACCAACCACAGATCTCTGTGGTCCTGCAGCCACCCCCATCGCCAGCCGAAGGAATTCTTGCCTGAACAATCTTTGAGACAAATGCCCCATGGTTTGCCCCATGGTTCAGTCTCTCACATTAACCAAACAGCCTGTGATGTTTTCCAAATATATAGGTAAGAATTCAACAGACCGGACAACTCTCATGTTTTTTTTTTTTTTGTAAAAAACCCAACCCATTGGCTTTATGTGCCAAGATTTCTCCTATGTTAAAGTTTTTCCTTACTTCTTTATAGATCATATAATAAATGCGATGACTGTTCAGTATTTACCAGAAAACAGTTACTTTTTCTATCGATAACCCTTCAGAAGAGCCCAACTCAGCTAAATCAGACAACAAGATGTTACTTTGCGAGAAAAAGAGCCAGTTCTGAGGATGTCACTGAACTTTAGTTTATTGCCAGTTAACACAAACATATAGTTACCGATTCAGGATTTGCAAAACAAACACCTAGGGAAAAGTCCTTTCCTCCTCCTTCACCTGCCTCAACTTCACTCCAGAACCCTCCTTCCCCTCCCTGTCTCTGCTCCCCTTGCTTTGGCCACACCTCACCCTCAACTCCACCAGTGAGGCACGGCATGGGGAGATGTGTGAGGTGACAGCACCTACTGGTTTCGTTTTTCCCTCATACTAGTACCCCACATTTATCCTTTGTTCAGGCTTGGGTTCCTCCACGGACCACACTCCACTCAGGACCTCCCTTCTGTACAGTGTTCGGTGTGTCCTCACATGTATCTACATATTTCTTCTTGTGCTCCCCTTTGTGCCTCCTCCCATGCCACCTCCTGCCCCCTCCAGCAGCTCCTCTGTTACTCCCATTTTGTGGGTCAGCTCTGTTGGTTGAAGAGCTGGCTGGAACTGGCTGTGACTGGCATGGGGTAGTTCATGGCCTCCTCCTACACAGGTCCCCCCAGAAGCTCCTCTGCCAATTTTGCCCAGTACAGGGCTCTGGGTAGGCACAAGCCAGGTGGGTGTTGGTAGTGTTTTCCCCACAGCATAGCTAATTTTTGTGGTTCTATCTCAAAAGAGGCAGGTTGGGAGGCAATTTATTCCATTTAACTTCTGCTAGAGCACCATTTAAGCTCCAGAGCTTTCTCACCTTTTTAGCTACAGATGATATTATTTGATTTTTTTTGCTGGCTGTCAAATCTGTATAAATTTTACTGCTATACTGAACATACAAGTGCAAAGTGAAGGATTTCAGGATGTGAATCACGTCAATTTATAATCATCCTTGGGTTTATCTGGAATTTAAAATCTGTGAGTTTTACAAATTGCAACACAAAGCCATAGAAAAAAAGACTTCCATATTTCCTCAAGAAATGTTTTATGTTGCTCTCCCCAAAAGCTAGATGAATTTTAGGTGATTAATGACAAATCTTCTGCAAAGCTATCCTTAAAGATTTTTGGTTGATGGATGTTTTGCAATCATTCCATTTAAATTTCTAAAAGCTGTAAGGTTATTCTGTGGATAAATTATGAGGAAAGCCTGACATTTTTTATTATTGCAGGTTTCTAGAAAGAGCCAACATATAAAAGTTTATCAGAAATTTTTTATATATATCTTTATCCTTTGTTATAGTTGGAATTTTTAGAACGTATCAGAATCTTACATGAAAATAAGTGTAATATGCATTATAGTGCATATCCTGTTCTCTGTACTTTAAAGACCCATTCATTTATTCTCTGACTCTGAACGTTAGATTATCAAGACTAAGTTAAAATAGTTGGATAACTGGTTTTTAATTAGTGGGTTAAGAGCTCCATTGCCAAGAGGTTTGTTAACCTAGTGAGGAGGTCTTTAAACTAGGTTTAAGGGGGTTGGTGACCAAAGCTTGCAGGTTTATCAAGGAAGAGGGGATGAGGGGAAGCACGCACAGGGCAGGGCAATGAGGGATTTCCTTGCAGTCTTTCTGAGGAAGTGGGGTGACCAGAGACACATCTCAAGTGCCTGTACACAAACACATGTAACATGGGAAACATGGGAACTGTAAATTCATATGCAATCAAAGATCAACAACGTTATTAAAATCACACAGCAATAGCAGAACAGCCAGGACCGCGAGAGTCCTGCAGTAGACGTATAAGAACTCTCCAAGAAATGTGGGTAGGGAACAAAAGTAAGTGTAATTTCTGCAAAGAAGGGAGCAGAGGGAACTCTGCTAGAAAATGGCATTGCCTATGAAGCTTCTTAAAGACATTTTTGTGACTGTTTATGTAATCTGTGCTCATTTGCAATTTTCATAACCAGATTATGATATACTACAGACTTTAAAACTAAGCTTAACTTTTTAAGGGGCTTTCCACTTCAGCCAATATAGTTTCCTTTCTGATGTTTGTCTGTAATACAGCCAATGAAGAAACTTAATAAGAAACACAGTCTAAGTTGTTTTTTATGAAAGCAGTATATGCAGTACAGAAAATTGCAAAGCTGGAGTGTATATAAAAGCATTGGATTAAACACTGGCAAAGTGTGACATTCGAAATTTCTGAAAGTTGCTGATGGATAAACCAGCAAATTCAGACTTGTGGAAAATTAAGTTCAAAATATGTAACGAAGCTCTTCTCAATGCTGTGCTCAGTAAAAACAATCTGAGTGTATAAACATACAGACATATAAAGGGGAAAACACTAAGCCTAAAATGCTTGTGTAGTAATAATAGTCTACTCAAGATAATTCTGAACTTCATCCAGAAAAAAAAATTAGTAAATAATTCTATATTCATAAAACCGTCCCTAAACAGTGATCAGTGGGACTGCTATCTAGGTGAGATTTTTTATTATTTTTATTTAGAGTTAAATTCTGACAAACATTCAGAAGTAACAAAAAGAGGAAAGGTCCCTGGAAAAGAAACTATAATCTGGTTCAGAAATGTTTGTATAACTTAAGTTATAGCTAAGAAGCGTGCTGACTTTTTAAGAGACAACAATGTTTGTTTTCTGATGCCAAGTTATTGCCTGGAGAATATAATCGAATTTTCTTTATCCTTTCTTTGAATATGAAGGTCATTGATTAAAAAACTTATGTAGAAAACATGTTAGAATATTATAACAAAACTTTTCTCTGTCAGTATGAAGATTACAGCTAAATGGTTGTGGTTTTGGAAAAAATAAAAGAAGTATTATGTATATAATTAATTTCCATTTCCATTCTACTTTATTGCATCAAATAATCATGAGCTGCTTCAGAAGAACATAAATAACAGTATCTTTCATTTAGAAACATCTGGAAATACTTAGAAATATGCTTCACATTCCACATAATCACATTATGCAATTCATTAATCTATTTTTAATGTATGATAAATGTCATAGAATCATAGAATAGAATAGTTTGGGTTGGAGAAGACTTTTAAAGATCATCTAGTCCCCCCTCCAATGAGCATGGACATCTTCATCTTGAGCAGGTTGCTCAGAGCCCCGTCCAACCTGATCTTGAATGTTTCCAGGCATGGGGCATACCTCTCGGGGCAATCTGTTCCCAGTGTTTCACCACCCTCATTGTGAAAACTTTCTTCCTTATATCTACTCGAAATCCAGTCTCTTTTAGTTTAAAACCATTAGCCCTTGTCCTATTGCAACAGGCCCAGACAAAAAGTCTGTCCCCATCTTTCTTATAGGCCTCCTTTAAGTGCTGGAAGGCTTCAAGAAAGTCTCCCCAGAGCCTTCTCTTCTCCACGCTGAACAACCCCAACTCTCTCAGCCTGTCCTCATAGGAGAGGTGTTCCATCCCTTTGAACATTTTTGTGGCCCTTCTCTGGACATGCTCTAACAGGTCCCATGTCCTTTTTGTGCTGAGGGCTCCAGAGCTGGATGCAGCACTCTAGGTACGTTCTCACCAGAGCGCAGTAGAGGGGCAGAATCACTTCCCTTGACCTGCTGGCCACTCTGCTTTGGATGCAGCCCAGGATACAGCTGGCCTTCTGGGCTGCAAGCACACATTGCCAGCTCATGTCCAGCTTTTCATCCACTAGGTCACACAAGTCTTTCTCAACAGGGCTGCTCCCTATTCCTTCATCCCCCACCCTGTACTGATACTGGGAGCTGCCCCAATCCAGGTGCAGGACCCTGCACTTGGCCTTGTTGAACCTCATGAGGTTCACACCAGCATATTCATAGAGCTTGTCCAGGTCCCTCTAGATGGCAACCTGTTCCTCAGTTGTGTCAACCACACCACTCAGCTTGGTGTTGTCTGCAAACTTGATGAGGGTCCACTTGATCCCACTGTCTATGTCATTGTTGAAGATATTAAAGAGTACTGGTCCCAATATGGACCCTTGAGAGACACCACTCATCACTGATCTCCATCTGGACATTGTGCAGTTGACTACTACCCTCTGGATGTGACCATCCAACCAATTCCTCATCCACCCAACAGTCCACCCATCAAATCCATATCTCTCCAATTTGGAGAGAAGGATGACCACTCCCACTTTTTTGCGGGACACTGTCAAAGGCCTTACAGAAGTCCAGAAAGATAACATTCATAGCTCTTACCTTGTCCACTGATGTGGTCACTCCATCCTAGAAGGCCACTAGGTTGATCAGGCAGGACCAGGCTTCAGGACCTTTGGTGAAGACATGCTGGCTGTTTTAAATCACCTCCTTGTTCTCCATGTTCCTTAGCAGAGCTTCTAGGAGGATCTGTTCCATGATCTTCCCAGGCACAGTGGTGAGGCTGACAGGTCAGTAGTTCCCAGGGTCCTCCTTGCTACCCTTTTTAAAAACAGGTGCAGTGTTTCCCTTTTTCCAGTAACCAGGGACTTCCCCTGACTTAAATGACTTTTCAAGTATCATAGAGAGTGTTTTGGCAACTACATCAGCCAGTTCCCTCAGGACTCTGGGATGCATCTCGTCAGGCCACACCAACTTACATGTGTTCAGGTTCCTCAGGTGCTCTCAAACCTGATCTGCTCCTACAGTGGAAGTGACATTGTTCCTCCAGTCCCTGTCTTACAGTCCATCCACTCAAGAGGTGTGGGAAGAGAGGTTACCAGTGAAGACTGGTATTGTTGAGTCAGGGCAATATTGGGGTGATAGAGAATGACATTTTTCACTGTCCCTGTTTTTGTCAGTTGCTCATCAGAGATCTTAACAGTTAGACAGCAATATTTAAGGTAGCTTTTGAGCCTTAAATAAAATTCTGTAGATGGTTGGAGTTTGTGTAGACACTTGCATATGTGCCTGTGTTTGCTATGCAGAATCAGATACAATAGTTTTTTACCACACTAATGGAATCAGTAGTTAGTCTTATGTGTTTGCCTATATTAAATTGTTTTTAAGAAGACTGGAGTTTCTCAAAGAATTGATTGCTTTCTAATTTAATGATCTTTCATGATCTTCAGATGAAAGGTAGTTATATGTGTGTATTACAGAACAATATGTAATATGTCTGTAAAAAGCTTAATAGGGGGTGATAGAGTATTGATTCCTTTAAATTGCTCTTCTAATTTGCCTGAAATAAGACTGTTTTAAATTTGAAAGAGCAGAGAACAATATGTCTTGTGGTGTACCTGAACTACACTGTGAGGAGTATGCCATGAATTTCATAGTCTGTGTAGCTAAGATCAAGGTATAGGGGGATTACTGCAGGTCCTCTCAGCTTTTCTTGATGGGTTTCTTTAGTAGTGGCTCAGCTTGTGCAGAGCTTTATTGGCTATTGTAAAAGTAATTTTTTAAACTTGGAAATCTGCTTTCCTCTCTCTTTTCTCACATCATTTTCAAGACTAGATAACATGTCTATTAATCTGTGATGAGTTTAGTTATGCACTTAAGCTTAACTGTTTGGTAGACTATAAATATCTATATATATAAAATGGTGTGTTACATCATGTGCCGATTAAAGTTTGATATACCATGTAATCTCATTGAATTCTCACTGAGATCCATGAATTTGCATGGTCTATAAATCACTGATAACATTGGCTGTCTTTGATCATCTATCTTCTTGAAAATTACAGTTCAATATTTATGTAACCTTATTGTGAATATCACTGAAACCTACAAGAATAAGAAGAAAATTATATTTAAATAAGACTAGCTAGAGATATATGTTTTCAATTTTTATTATGGAAAAGGAATTGTGAACAGCAAACCAGTAAGAAAGTTAGAAAATAAAAAATAAATTTTTATGAAATTAATTTTCACCAGAAATTATTTAAAAGTATACTCATTTCACATTATTGTTTTACAGGTGTTTAGCCAGAATTAAAAAAAGAAAAAAAGAGCTACATGTACTTATGTATATAAACAAAAACCAGTCTACTCCCAGAAAAAGAAAAAAAAAACCCCTCAAACCCTCAAAACCTTTGTACTCTCATGTTCATCACTCACACCATATCAGTGATATCCCTCTGCATAAGAGCCCTTATGCATATTCAAATACAGATCTTCATTTGAATTCATAATACCTTGAAAAGCTTTTCTAAGACAAATCCCCACTTGCATATCACTTTGAAAAATCTTCCCTTTTCAGCATATGGTTATAGATCAGAGCAGTATGTCATCTTGACAGTATGCGTATTTTTTGCATTTATACCTTCATATCACATTTGCAAGTTTGTACGTCAGATAAATTTTCCCAGTACGTGACAAAATAAATTTGATTTGAATATATGGGGTAGGAATTTTAAAAGATATTTTTAAAAAAATGTCATGCTATGTATTTGTAATTGCATAGTGTCAGATTCCATCAAGTCTTAACCAAAGTATTGTCTTCTCACCATTCCTGTGAATGTTTTTCTCTATATTTGGTAAATGGAAATTAAAAGAACAGGGACAGATGCACAATTCTTTTAAGGCATTTAGGTGCTTAACTGCTCTTTAGGAATTACATTTTGATTGCAGTGATTGTAGCGTTAGGCACTTAAATATCTCTGAGGAGTCCTGCCTCAGTGGTTTGACAAAGGTGATTCAGAAAGTTGTGGAAAGGCAGTGGAAGAGATTCTGACGGCTTGGTACAGAAATTATGGCGAAGATTGGTTTTCCTCTCTTTCTTCCTTATGCACATATCATTACTGGACTTGTGCAGTGATGAAGATGGGCCACTGTTAGTCTTCATAAATGTTCTCTTACCAGTAATTCTTTTGTTTATATTTTTTCATAGCTGACATCTAAGCAAAGATGTTGTTTCAATGTGATAGAAATACAGGTGCTAAAAGCAGATTGCACAAAAACAATGATTACATTTTCTGTTATTTGTCAGGGTCTCACATGCAATGAAGTCAGTAGTAGAACTGCTGTTAACTTCAGTGTTTGTCAATTTACTGGAAGATCAATTCTTTATCCACAACTTAAGGCAACAAACATTTTCATGGGGATTAATGTTTGTTAGCCTTCTCCCAAATGATATTCTAAGTGGAGGAATATAGGAACACAGCACAGTAATTCTGTTATTTATTGGGCTAATGCTTGCATTACAGAGGCTAAGATGATATTTGGTGTACTCTGGGTTATATTTACAGCATTTAAATGTAGTTAGTACTAATTTTGTGTGTAGCAAATTTGCTACATGAATAAGAACAAAATACATGTTGATTTGTCTGGGCCATTTTGCTGATGTTAGCAAAATTACATTTTGGCAAAAATGTCTAAACATGTGGCTCAGAAATGGTAGGCATGCTCATTGACATAGCTTGTGTTTGTAAACACAATTACTCTATTCTTTTAAGTATTGGTAGAGTATAGCAACATTTTTAGAGAACAGTTTTTTATATTGCTAGGAACTAGGATAGGTTTCTCTATAATTCATCTGTTAAAACAAAAATATTGAGTTCTGTAGTACAATACTTTTGAAAAGCACTTCTATTTTTGAGTATGAGAGAAAGCTATTCCAAAGTCTGTAGTCTTGCATGATACTCCTAGTTTTCTGCTTTTAACTTGTTACATGAGCTGCAAAACTATTTCACATGCTATTATTTGTCTCTTAAGTTTGCATAAGCTTCAGTAATTTAGCTATGAAAATTTATTTATAAGAACTTTTTCAAATCATTATTTGATAAAACATATTTCAATCAATATTTAAAAATCAATATACAGATCCTTCAAAAGCATTGAACCAGTATGTTATCTATTGTTTTAATGGACATTTTACTTCTGTGAACTAACAATTAAAAATGATTCTCCTGATTGTCCTTAATGAATAAAACCAAAATTTATTATTACCTTTTTTATATTTTTTAAATTCATTTCACAGTAAAGGTCCTGAACCTGTGATGTGATGAGGTTCCTCAGTTTTGTTGTATTTATTTGATGTTAAATGCACTGTCTAATTAGCAAGATTAAACCCAATATATGTTTTTGCTTCAGTTTTTCTACCTGGTCATATAATAATTTAGAAGAACTTTTAAAGAGACAAAACTTAGTATTTTAAATCCTAAACTATTATATTTAAAAGGTTTCTTACAGTCATTAAATTTTTTCTTTCCATTAGAAATGAGTCAGTACATGTGTCAGAATTCTTTAAATACTTTTTTCTGTGATGCTATACTCAAAAAAGATTTTTTTATTCTTGTCATTAATTTTTAGCAATGTTGACTGTGTTTTCAGGCTCTAGGGCAAGTTTTATTCATGTTAGCACTCTAATTAAGCAGAAACAAGAATTGCTTTTCAGGTATGCTTCAAACATTTGGATAATAAACTGAATAAGTAATGAGATATGGTATTTCCATCTAGTAACATGGTATTTCCATAGCTATTATTTGAAAATTTTGTTATTAGAAGTTATATAAGTTATTATTTCCATTTCTGGAAGTACTATATCCACAATAAAATTTATTAGCTCACAAAAAATTTTTTTAATTTTTTAGGCATACATACAATGTTAAAATAGAAGATACACATCAGTCATGTTCTCTTACCTTACCAAATAAAGTCTGTGAATCACTATTTGAGAACTGTTTTCTCATAAAATTAGTTCTGTTGGCGTTACAACTGATTTTGTAAATCTCCAATATTTACCTAGTTTATTCAACATAAGAATTCCTGAACTTTGTGGGCATATTAACCTTGCCCACCTTCTCTTAGCCTCCTTCCATTTTAGGGGTTTATTGGTGTATTCACAACCAGTAAATAATTGGTTGTGATAATTTGTCTAATATTTTCACCATTATTCACATATCATGAAAAATGTATTCCTACAGTTACATTTTAAACACTTGATCTATTAAAACTTACACCATTAAAATGACTTTGATGTAAAATCTTAACAGTGAAAGTTTCATGCATCTCACATTTGGGAAATTTTTGGGAATTGTCAGATTCCAATTGGAATAATAATTCCAATTATTGTCAGATTTTGGCAAAACTGATATTGTAGGTTTTTGTTTTGTAAAAACTGCAAATTTTGTGAGAAGTCATAAGAGAGATGGAGTTGTGTCCTGAAGCTTAGCTTCCTGCCTTAGGACCATGCTGAGTTTTCACAAAATCTTTGACTGAGACCAGGAAACAGTGACATTCACAGTCAGAAACAAGAAGGTAAGGTAATGCAGCTGAGCAAGCCTAAGGAGCAAGCTTTTAAGCTTCAGCCCCTTGAACATAGGTTCAACCCACCGATATCACAGGTTTTCTCCATACAACCCATGAGTGGCTTTGGTTTGAAAACTGATCAGCTGTTTGAAAACTGGAAAAGATTATTGCAGAACAAGCATCACTAGAGGTTCACTAAAATAAAATATGATATGTCGATACAATTAGCATAAGATGGGTAGGCTTCTCAGTATCATGTGCCTGCTGCACATCATGTATCAGACTGCATATGATAGGGATTAACCTCAACTATCTTTATGAAAACATTTTTGGTTAAAGTAAAAGAGGAAGTACTGAAATTTTTTATATTGTAAAAGGAGTGAAACAATGCTAATCAAAATAACAAATAGTAAGTTGTAAAAATATGTGCTGAGACTAGTATAATAATTTTTAAATAATTGAAGTCTGAAGCAATTACTTGTTAATACCTTAACTGTGCAGCAGCATTCCAAGTCTAACACATTAAAATAACTTAAGCAATTATTCACCTAAGAGGTAATAAACTTCTATTCTCAACAAGAAAGTTTACACTTCTAAGGGGTAATTTTTTTTAAATTTTTTTTTTAACAGCTGAGGATGCATGTGGAGGAACTATGAGAGGATCCAGTGGTATCATCTCGAGCCCCAACTTTCCTAATGAATATCATAATAATGCTGATTGCACATGGACAGTTGTAGCAGAGCCTGGGGATACTATCTCGCTCATATTTACAGATTTCCAAATGGAAGAAAAATATGATTATTTGGAAGTAGAAGGTTCTGAACCACCTACAATATGGTAAGTCAACTACTGCAATGTTAATATGGTTAAAAAAAAAAGATGAGATGTGGAAGGATAATTTTTATTACTTTTCCTTTTGTCAACCGTCCCACTGAAAACAAACAAAAAAAAGTAATGGTTGTCACTCTGGCATAAATGTTGATATTCTAATTGCAGCAGTAAAATAATTTCCAAATATATTCCAAGGATTTAACATCGAGAGGAAAGGCACTGTAGGCTTATTCACCTCATTATCTGTAGGTCTAACCATTCTAACCATTATTGTATTAAAAATGTATATATTTAGAAACAGAATGGAATGGACTGTTGTACTGGTAAGGACTGGTGGAGCCCATGTCAGAAAGTGAATGGCATGGAGTACTTTCAGGACAGAGCCGGGGGAAGTAGCATTGGTCACACCTGTTCGTCACAGATCCTCTCTGGAGGAGTTTCTCTACAGAGAACTGTATACGTGATCTGACTATATAATGTGCTAGAGGTATGGTTGGTGGTACACTTTTAGAAATTTCCATCCTGATCTATGAGATACAACACCTTGAACTGAGTAGCCACAGCACTTTTGGGTTTGGGTTTTATTCTAAATGTACTACCTTTAAAGAGGATTTCTGTTTGTTTATTTGTTTATTCACTTAGCAATAGTAACAATATTTGTGCTAGGCTGGCTTCTGCAATTCTTGATCTCACTGTAGATGCATAGTGTAATACAAGTAGAAGAAAAAAAATAGTAAACAACCTCTTTCAATATCAGTTTTACTTAAGCAGGAAAAATAAAGGATACATTCTGTGGTTTTCTGGCCTCATAGTTATACGGTAACATAACATCACACTACTCAAGAAAGATGTGAATATGAGAAATCCTCGTGTTTTATATTCATTTAAATACACTATTGGTTCACAAAAAAGAGGACATATATAAACCCATGAATAACAGTGATTCTCTCCAGTAAAATCTTAAGCTCTTAACTGATTCATAAAGCATTATAAGAGTTCTGTGGAACAGACAGGGGCATTTCAACAAGAGCTGATTGGCTAGACACATTAAATTCAGTAGAGTTTTGTTTTCTTATCAATACAAAAAACACACCAAACATAGCATAGACCAAATAATAAATGAAATTATTTTTAATTTTATAGTAAGAAAATAACCCAAATTAGACAATTACATTGTTTTGAATACATCAGTCTCAGCTTCTACAAGTGATGTTTATAACTAATATTCCTTATTACTTCAAGGTATAGTAGAAGCCTATAAGTCTCAGCTTTAGCAAATAGTATTTAATGATTTGAGATAATTCATACTGCCACCTATGTAGATAATTACCTATATTAGAATATTATTTAATTGCCATTGAGTTTTTCAAGCTGTTAAACTGAAATCTTTCAAACGAGCTGTCAGCTAAAATCACTTTAAACAATAATTTATAATAATTATTAATGAGGTAATACTAATAACATACAGAAAATATGAATCACTTGAATAGCTACATGTACATTCAGTTACTCTTGAATACGTTTTTATCTACTCAGTCACGAGCTTCAAATGATGATTTAATTTTTTTTCTGCAAAAGGCTTTAGCTATATTTAAAGATATAAGATTACTTTATATATGGAAATGTTCTTATTATCTATTTATAAAACATAAAAAATTGCAGTGCTAATTTAATATTTGCTGATGTAGAGAAACAGATTGAGACCATATTCTTTTTTTAGCTTGTCATTTATACTCCCTAAATTAGACTGAGGTATTCAGTTATGCAAAAGTATCCCCCCCATATGTTAGGAAAAATAGATTTGGAAAGCTTAATTAACAACAATTTGTTAATTGGATTTACAGTGGTAATACTTTATATCCCCTTAGACTATAGCTTGAGGTTTAGTTCAAGATATCTTAGTATATAAAGCTTACCTAGAAGTATACTTCTAAAACTAAAATGAGGCTCTTGATCTTTAATTATGGAAAACAAAGAGTATATAATTTGTAACATTGTTAAAAACATATCTGTTGATCTGGAAAGTAATTAGTATTATAAAATAAGTTCTTAGACATTCTGTTGCTTTACGTGACTATTACGACTATAGATTTTTGTCGTGGTTTAGCCCCAGCCAGCAACTCAGCACCACGCAGCCGCTCGCTCACTCCCCCACAGTGGGATGAGGAAGAGAATCGGAAGAGCAAAAGTGAGGAAACTCATGGGTTGAGATAAAGACAGTTTAATAGGTAAAGCAAAAGCCGCTCACGCAAGCAGAGCAAAACAAGGAATCCATTCACCACTTCCCATGGGCAGGCAGGTGTTCAGCCATCTCCAGGGAAGCAGGGCTCCATCACGTGTAATGGTTTCTTGGGAAGGCAGACGCCGTCACTCCAAACGTCCCTCCACCCCTTCCTTCTTCTTCATCCCAGCTTTATATACTGAGAATGACGTTACGTGGTATGGAATATCTCTTTGGCCAGCCTGGGTCAGCTGTCCTGGCTGTGTCCCCTCCCAGCTTCCCGTGCACCCCCAGCCTTCTCGCTGGACTGTCCTTAACTACTTGGCAACAGCTCAGAACATCAGCACCTTATCACATTTTCTCATCCCAAATCCAAAACATAGCCTCACACTAGCTTCTGTGAAGAAAACCAACTCTATCCTGGCTGAAAACAGGACACCAAATCAGAATTTATTTCAAGTAACTAGTTATTCATTTCTTATCAATTTGGAACTATCTTTGGCCTGGGAACATTCCTGATTAACTTTTTAGTGGATATGTGTTTCCATTCAAATTTTTTTAATATTGTGAACTTAATTTGTTTATTCTTCTGTATAGTACAGCTAAGGACAATTTAATGAGCACACTTTATTCATTACAAATTTACGGCAATCATAATTTCCCTGTAAGCGTTTTGTGAAGTCATTTCTCATTTAAAAAAAAAAGTTTAAGATTTATGAAGCCTGGAAGCTGAAATGAAAAAAAGAGAAAACATCTAGTACTAAATAAATCAGTGTACTGATTGACCACTAGCTTTAAACACAGCATTCTTGAATTTGACAGTAGATTCTCTTATTACATTTTGTAAGAAGGTAATCACATTTTAACATCAAGTCTTGTCATAATATTGCACTTACTGGCCTTTTTCTGAATCCAAGCTTAAAAACTCTGTTAATGAAGTTTCAAAACATTAGTAGTATGTTTAGAAAGTGGTTAGGGAAACAATACACAGTGTTTTATACAAAAAAAATACACTTAAATAAATATTCATAAATAATAAACTTTATGTTAAATAACCTAATGGAAATTTACCTCGAAGTGAAATAAATTTCACAGAGAAAAATTAACTTTACAAAATTTTGATGATGATGTAGCATGGTATTGCAGTAACATCTGAATGTCATTAAGAATAACCATTTTGGATCAGTAAATGTTTATATGTGTAGTCCAGTGTCTGATAGTGGTAATAGCAGTTAGTGGTGGGTTGACTCTGTCTGGATGCCAGGTGCCTACCAAAGCTGCTCTGTGACTCCCTTTCTCAGCTGGACAGGGGAGAGAAAGTATAATGAAAAGCTTGTGGGTCAAGATAAGGACAGGCAGAGATGATTCACCCATTCCCATCATGGGCAAAGAGATTTGACTTGGGAAATTAGTTTATTTTATTACCAATCAAATCAGAGTAGGGTAATGAGAACTAAAAATGAATCTTAAAAGCACCTTCCCCCCACCCTTCCCTTCTTCTAGGGCTCAACTTCACACCTAGTTCTCTACCTCCTCCTCCACACTGGTGCAGGTGGACTGGGAATGGTGGTTGCGCTCAGTTCATCACATCTCTCTGCTGCTCCTTGCTCCTCAGAGGGAAGACTCCTCACACTCTTCCCCTGCTCCTGCATGGGGTCCCTCCCACGGGAGACAGTCCTCAACAAACTTCTCCAACAGTCTTTCCCACAGGCTACAGTTCTACAAAAACTGCTCCAGCCTGGGTCCCTTCTACAGGGTGCCGTCCTTCAGGAATGGACTGCTGCAGCATGGGTCCCCCATGGGGTCACAAGTCCTGCCAGAAAACCTGCTCCAATGTTGATATCCTCTCTCCATGGGTCTACAGGTCCTGCTAGGAACTTGCTCCAACATGGGGTCTCAATGGGGTCACAGCTTCCTTTGGGTATCCACTTGCTCTGGCTTGGGGTCCTCCACAGGCTGCAGGTGGATATCTGCTCCACCGTGGACCTCCATGGGCTGCAGGGGGATGGCATGCCTCACCATGATCTTCATCACGGGCTGCAGAGGAATCTCTGCTCCAGCGCCTGGAGCCCCTCCTCTCGCTCTTTCTTCACTGACCTTGGTGTCTACAAATTTGTTTCTCTCATACATTCTCACTCCTCTCTGGCTGCAATTACTGTTGCGCAGCAACTGTTCCCCCTTCTTAAGTTTGTTATTGCAGAGGCATTACCACCATCACTGATGGGCTTGGCCTTGGCCAGCAATAGGTCTGGACTGGAGCCAGCTGGCATTGGCTTTATTGGACACAGGGGAAACCTCTAGCAGTTTCTCACAGGCCTCCCCTGTAGCCCCCCCACTACCAAAACCTTGCCACACAAAGTCAATATACAGTTGCTTAGCAAAAGAGTAGAAGACACCAGGGTGATATGGTGTGCTCTTTCCCTTTGTGTAGATTCCCATATTGTCTGTTTAGTGATTTAGGAACTTCTTAAACCAATATTTGCCTTAAAAATCATGTGTAAATCACAGCTGTAAATAGATATTTCTTTTGTTAATTAGTCATTCTTCAAGGGTCATTCTCCAAGATCCTCTGGAGAGTACCAAATGAGTTTTGTTTTTTTTTAAATCCAAGCAGGCTGTAACAATGAGTTCCCTGTTATCCACACAAACATGTATTCCTCAAAATAACCTTAATTAGTGTGTCAATCACAAATTTCATCTACAAAAGCTGTATCATCCCTTTCCTTGTATTTATACCTATTATATACAATTTCTCTTCCTTATTACCATTTTAGTCAATTCTTTAAAGTAATGAATCATATCGACATGTGGCTTCCTCTTCCCCTTGAAATAATAGCTCCTCACTTTCCTCCCAAATCTGGATATCTGGTCATCAACATTGTGTGATGTTTTCCTCAGAATCCCCCCTTCTTGAGACTAAGATACACATGGGGGATCAATATGTCCTATGTTCCACCTCAGTTGACAGTATGAACAAGAATATGTTTGTTTCGTATTCATTATTCAGAATGTATTCATTGATCACTATTTCAGGATGGCATTATGCATTTTGATAGCATCACATATTTTCACATGCTTGTAGCCTTTATACCACATTGTAAAAACATCACCCTGGAGGTTTACAATACACATGAAAACAGCACATTACCTCAGACATTTTGAGCAGTAAGAACAGAAAAAAAATATACCTTAGAAAAATGGAGAAGGACCCAGAGGAAATTTTGTCCAAGTGCTACCCAACTTGAATGTTGCCCATTTACTCTAAAGGAGCCTTAGGTAGTGTCACTCTGCATTCATGGCCTGATCCTTGGGACCATTCCCTGGGACAATTGGTTTTAGCACTATAGGCCTCCTGTAATATCTAGAATATAAAGTCTCTCACTCTCATATTCCTCAGTGATACTTTTTCTAAAATCTATGTGGCCTCTTATGTGCCATTTTCCATGCTTTTGCAGTCATTTGCAATTTAATGATGATGAAAATTAGTATTTCCTGACTTTTAATCCCATTTTACTTACGCTGTGAGAGAACAAAATGATAAACATTCAGTGTTTTGCAGAACTTATAAGCAATATTAGTGAAGAAAAAACTAAACATCAACTAGTGCTAATTAAAAGCAAACTGAGGATGAGCAGATGGTTTATAGTTATTACAGAAAAGAGTTTTATTTTGTTTTTTTCTTGTGGAGACAGGCAAAGATGTGGTTAATTGATGTTAGATACCTACACTGTAATTTTTAATTGCCAGTTCAGTTGCAATAGGAATTAGCCTTCAGGATACATTTAAAAATTAAGTATACTGTTGTTGACGATTGACTTGCAACAGACACATGCATTAACACAACAGATTTTCAATCATATCTCATAAACAAAACAGTTTTTTGTTTTATACAGCCACCCAGTGTCTGAGTAGGTTAGATTTATTTTCAGTGTGGTTGATAAAATGATGGTCATATGTAAGGCTACAGAGGAAGACCTCTGCCTGACATAAATGTGGTGGCACAGGGATAAATAATCACAATCAGTAGTACAATTACCAATGAAAATAATAATGTGTTGGAGAAAAAAACAAAACAGACAAGACAGGAAGCAGAGGTGCTCATAAGTAGAGACTAAAATGTGGGGAAAAAAGCACCTCAGGCCCTGTGATTGTTTTCTTGAAAAATCACTTCAAATTAGAAGTGACAAGTATAATTGTTTTTTTTTTATTAATCAAGGCTGTTGATGTTACCTTAGACATTATTACTATTTTCTCACTAGTTATTCTACAAGGTTTTTAAATCTGTGCTTAATGCTCAAAGGAAGGACTCAGGAAAGTATTGTTTAGGAGTAATATGATCCTAATAAGGATGTTAAATGCCCCATATGATTGATGGTTTATAATCTGATACATCTGAGTTCAAATTTGAAGAATAGTGGCAAAACTGATACTGCTTAACACCGGAAAAATGACTTCAGAAGAATATTGTCGCTGTAGACAAACAGGTGGAAAAAATTATTCAATTAGTATGGTAAAGTGCAGTCATAAATACAAGCTGAAAAGTGATTAACAGACTATTTGTTTACTGATAGTGGATAGAATTTTTTTTTATTGGATTTAACTGGGAAAAAAAAGTAACTGCACAAAGCAGCCAAGTTTTGCAGTGCCTAAGTCCTTCTCCCCTTCTAAAACAGGGAATAGAAGGTAACAGGGATAATGCTTAACTGTAGAACAGGGTAAGCAGAAAGTCAGGAACAGGAGGAATATTAATGATAAAAATTTTGTCTATGTTGAGTCTTTGATAATCCATGCATTGTGCATTATAGTTTTCATCCTCTTTTTCTGAAGGACTGAGAACATAAATGAAATAGTTTACTTTCTTGGAAACAAAGGTTTTCCATAGAAGCCAGGTATTTCTGTCCTTTGGTGTTTGCCTCTCGGGTTTGATTTTGTATGTGGCAGTTCAGCATTTCACCTGTGGCATTTCCATGAGGTCATTCAGAGCAGTCCAAGAAGCACAGTGCATTCTGTAACGTGTAGGGTCAGGACCAATGGCAGTGTTACAATGGTTGTTGTCATGGTTTAACAGCCAGCAACTAAGGACGATGCAGCTGCTTGCTCACTCCTCCACAAGTGGGACAGGGGAAAGAATTGGAAGGGTAAAAGTGAGAAAACTCATGATTTGAGACAAAGACAGTTTGATAGGTAAAGCAAAAGCCACGCACACAAGCAGAGGAAAACAGGGAATTAATTCACTACTTCCCATTGGCAGGCAGGTGTTCAGCCATCTCCAGGAAAGCAGGGTTCCATCACACGTAACAGTTACTTGGGAAGATGGACGCCATAACCCCAAACGTCCCCTCCACCCCTTCCTTCTTCTTCATCCCAACTTTATATACCGAGAATGACATCATATGGTCTGGAATCCAAAACACAGCCTCACACTAGCTTCTATGAAGAAAACTAACTCTGTTCTGGCTGAAACCAGGACAATTGTGGAGGTTAATGACACATTTTTTGTTGTTCTGTTGTGTGATTCCATCTGGTAATCATCATTTGAAAAGGACTTCGAAACTGACTTTACATCTGGTACTTTCAAAATGTCTTCTGAAACATGAAAAAGATTTGAATCTAAGACAGCAAAAAGATATTAAATCACATGTTTAACAGTAGAGATGGAGGCTTCTCTGTGTTACTTTGTACTCTTTGTTCTTGTGTATTTCTGAAGAAATAGAAGGCCCTTCCATGATACTCTGTTCTACTGATTGGTTCTGCATTCATTTCTCAGATTGTACTTCAAAGTGTAGCGCACAAACATGTCTCAAACTTTTTGGGCAGAATAGGCACATGTAGCCATGAGTTACATGATGAAAATCTTCATTCTGCCACTTAACAGTAAAGACCTTGAAGTCTATGCTTTTTTTTTTTTTTAAAAAAGACATATTTGGGTACTTTGTGGCACTTACAATAAATAGACTCAATCCTTAGTAAAGTGAAACTGTCATATCCATGGAAATAAAAATCAGCCAAAGGTATAAATCAAGAGTTTAGTCCTGGAATTCAATATGTTATGTACATAACTAGGTTGCAAGGGAACACAAGACAGAACAATAGAATCTTATAATCAGGATAAATTCAGTGTGGAAGGAAACTCAGGAACTGTCTAGTCCAACCTACTGCTGAAAGTAGGCTCAGCTATGAGATGACACAAAGTTGGTCAGGGCTTTATCCAGGCTGGTCTCTAAAACCTCCAAAGATGGAGACCACACAACCTGTGTGGCCAACCTTCTTCAACACCTGACTATCCTCGTGGAGGAAAAAGCTTTTCCTTTTTTACCTTATTTGGAAATCATTTACAGTCAGTATCAACACACAAGAATTTATTATCTCCAAATATCTCTTGGAGCTCCAAACACCCCTTGTGGTTTCTTTCTTCTTCATGGCAGTGGCATGTCCTTTCCTCTGGGCAGATTGGCTGATCTGGCCAGTCCTAGTTCATGAGTTGAAGACACATGGGATCATGTTGGAGTCCTTCCTTCCACTGGCTCATGTTGTCCCACTCATCTTATGAGGTATGTACACGACCAGAGAAATGGATCATCCTGTCTTCCTCTAGACTACAATAAGCTAAAGCTTATTTAATACATGTGTTTTGTTACTATATAATAAAGTGAAGTCTGTGTGAGAGAACTATTTTTTAAATTACATTGTGTACTTGCATCAGGCATGGAGTCAAACATAGTCAAAGACACACCGTGGCTCAGTATGGTACAAATGAACAATTTACATGGCCACAAAGTGATACTGCTTTTGAAAAAAATGTTTCCATTCTTATATCCAGCTCATCCCCTACCTCGTGTTGTCTCAAGTATTTACATGGTCACACAGGAACTGCACCAGGAAGTAATACTGATAAAAACTAACTTTTTTTTCTTCCTGTATTAGTCAGTAGGTAACACAAGAGTTGAAGAGAACAGTGAGGCACGTAGGGAGTGGAAGACTCGTTCTTGAAGGAGCAGGACAACTTTGTTGTCAAAATAAAACCTGAAGTGTTTTCCTCTCAGATACTGTAGATTGAATGGTATCATCCATGCAAGGATTTATATTTTTTTAACCTTATGTGCAGAGACTTCACAGAGTTAGTTGATTTCCTTTATATTTATCTACCGTATCCTTAGTTTATTGTAGTCCTGTGATGGTATAAAATATTTTATTTTGATTAAGGTACACAATGTTAGGAAGGCAGTGTTATATTGTTGCTGCAAAAAAAATTATGCCCTGGTGGTTAAACACACTTCTCTTGAAGAAACATTGCTGAAGCTGTTCCTAATTTCTTACCTTTCCTATATTTATGACTACTTCAAAAGTGAACATTTGTAAGCCTTATCTGAAGATACATGCTTCCATTATTCTCATAGTTATTTCATTATTCTGAAGTTATTCTCATCTGGAGTCAGACAGATATCCACCATCAGTTTTCAAATGAGCAGTTATACATTGGATGGACTTTTTACATACATTCTTCTCAACAGAGATAGGACTAAATTATATTATTTCCCATAATCTTACTAATGTTCAGAAATAAATTGAAAAATAATTCTCATGAATCCCTATACAATAGAAGAGCAGTCAGGTTTTTCCACCATCCCTCTTGGGCAAAGATTTACTGACTACTGTGCTTATGTTTCCATGGCCCTCTTTTAACCCTCTTTGGACAAAGCAGCCCAGAGTGCTTCCAGTATTGCTTACTTGTAACTCTTGTTTGGTAGAAACCAGATATTTAATAGTCTAGACCTAGGTCATTTTACTAATGAATACTTTAAAAATATGATCATTGAAAAAACAATATTGAATTATTAAAAAATGAAAAAACAATATTGATATTGAAAAACAATTTAAAAAGGAAAAAAAATCTGCAGTCTCTGACTCAGCAATTTCTGGACAAAATACAGATAGGAAGATGGCTTGATAATTTAACAGGGAACACTTTCACTGTGCTTACTCCAGTAAAATACTGCACTTGTTTTGATGTGATCATTTACTATTGTCTCAGGATGGCAATTGCTGGAGTAGTGAGGGAGACTGATTGCTCTTCCTTGACTGAAACATCAGTGACTGAATTGGCAAATCTCACAAGTAAGGCTGAAACAGCCATATTTTATGCTGCATGAGTTGTTTGGTGGGGGAAAGGGTATTACATGTAAAACAGAGGATAACATAAATCTCAAAACAAGGCAGGGATAAAAAACCCACAACTAAACCACAAACCAAAATAACCCTAAAACCAAAACATGTAATTGTTTAATTTGTCATTCCAGATTAATTAAAACTTCACACTTCCTTGTCATGTGTTCTGAGTCCCTGACATGATCTCTGTTTACTTTATTCAGCAAAGTAAGTGGCAAGCTGTGAGAGAACAGTAATTCCTGCAGGCATAATCCCAGATCACTCTTGTTTCTAGATTCTAGATGAAAATCATTAGTAGTTTGTACATTGGGTAAACTATATGCATTCATAATTCCATCTTTCATGTCTCAGACTATAACTGCCAAAAGTATAGTATTTTGAACACATGAATGAAAGCCTTTGCATTCATGAATAACTCCTGACAAGAAAATAAAACATTGCTTATATGAGGCCTACAGACTACTCAGAACTTTAGATGCTGTTGTTTCTTTTTGTCATTGTCCATCTGTTTTGCCTGTGAAAACCACTTTAGATGATTAGGGTGCAAATTAACTTGTAAAATGAACCAGTAACTAAAAGAAACCATTAAGCAACTTATGAATCCGCTAAAACAATTCCCTTATATTAAGGATAGACACAATGTCAAACCAGAGTCAGAAAAAATTTTAATAATTACATGCCATCCAATATGCAGATGACCGGTCACAGCCCACAGCTTCCTGGTCATCACATAACAGTCAGTAAAAAAGAAAATAAACCATTCATGTATGCTTACTGTATGTTTATTTCTTATGCAAGTAGGTCATGCAAGTGAAAAAAACACAAAAATGCAGCAATCTAGAGCTCTGAAAATGAGCATTGAACAAATGACTTCTCACCCCCACACACACCCTGAAGTTAAAAAAGCCTATTCAAATAATTGTTTCAATTTCAATAGATATTTTTATTTCATAAACCTTTAGACTTTTTAAGTTTAACAATTTTAGGTGTTTCCAAATGAAATAGAATGAATTTTCATTATTTTGAAACCCTGAGGGTAAATGCATCTCAGTGTATTTTAAATATTTAAACATTTGAAAGTTAAATGCAATTTCCCTGTGACCTAATTCTTGAATCACATTAATATTCTGATACCCTATGTCAAGATAGGCATAACAACATGAGAAAAGGGAAAAAGAATGGAAATAGATATGGAAAAGCATCTATAGGGAGAGGAATAAAATAGGTTAAACCTTTTAAATCTTGAAAAGAAATAAGTGAGAAAGAATATGAAGGATTTGTAAAATTATGAATATTATATGTCAGGTAAATAAGGAACATTCATTCCTCATTTCTTATACTAAAATAAATAGGGACGCTCAATGATTTATCAGGCAGAAGATTTAAAATAAAAAGAATTTTTCTGTAGTATCCGTAATTAAGTTGTGGAAATGATTGGCATGTGATATTATAGATAGAAAAATTAGAAATACATTGAAAAATGGATCAGAAATTCATAAAAGGAAAATTTATCAAAGGTTATTAAGTATAAAGGCCTACTTGAAGGGCTCCATTCAAGAAGCCTGCAGTCCATAAAATTCTTAGAAATTGTGATGTTATATGAAGCGATGAATTTCATTCTGTATTATCACAGTTTCTGACACTCCTGGTGAATTGTCTGTGTTCATTGTGAAAAATAAAATATTAGTCTCAGTGTATTTCCGATGTAACACATCAGTGGATTCTTAGATAAGTATATTCTTAGATACCTTCAAGGATATGGGAAGTGACTGTGCCCCTGTACTCGGCACTGGTGAGGTCACACCTTGACTACTGTGTTCAGTTTTGGGCCCCTCTCTACAAGAAGGATGCTGAGGTGCTCGAGCATGTCCAAAGAAGGTCAACAAAGCTGGTGAGGGGTCTGGAGCACAAGTCTTATGAGGAGCGGCTGAGGGAACTGGGGTTGTTCAGTCTGGAGAAGAGGAGGCTGAGGGGAGACCTTATGCCTCCCTACAACTACCTGAAAAGGGGTTGTAGCGAGGTGGATGTTGGTCTCTTCTCCCAAGTAATTAGCGATAGGACGAGAGGAAATGGCCTCAAGTTGCACCAGGGGAGGTTTAGACTGGACATTGGGAAAAATTTCTTGACTGAGAGAGTGGTCAAACATCGGAACAGGCTGCCCAGGGAGGTGATGGAGTCACCATCACTGGAAATGTTCAAAAAACATGTAGAAGTGGCACTTCATGACATGGTTTAGTGGTCATGGTGGTGTTGGGTTGATGGTTGGACCTGATGATCTTGAAGGTCTTTTCCAACCTTAATGATTTCATAATTCTATGATTCTGTGATTCTATGATTCTTTGATATGATGAGTATTATAATTCCAGTTATGTCAATAAGAGATTTTTGCATGATTTATATAAAATAAAGAAATTATCATAACTGAGATGTAACAGAAGTAATAGTTTTGCATCTGTAAACCATTTTGGGGGCTGAAGTTCAAAATTTTGCACTTCATGTAATAAAAATATTCTATCTTCATTTAAGGCTTGTGATACGAAAACCTAAAACTGCCAAGTTATTGTTTAAGGCTGCAGCAAATATAGAATCTAATATTTCACCTGGCATTATCTAATGTTTAATCATAACCAGTGTTAAGATGTGAGCGATACTTTTAATGTAATTTTTGTCTGGTTTAATTTTTCAGCCAATTAGGAATTCTTATTGGATTTTTCTTCCCTCTACTAAAAAGCTTATTAATTAAGATATTTATATATCTTGATTAAGAAAACTCCTGGTCTTCTTTCTTGGCTAAGCAGACTTTTTCTATCTTTCCGTGTAAGATCCACTAAGTCAGTTGCTGCAGCCTTCACATCTCTTGATCAGGCTTTTCTGTACCCAAACTTGCAGCATTAGACTGGTATATTTGATTCAGCAGCAGAACTACCTACCAGGTAGTACATATGCTCTCATCCTTGAAGCATATAATGCATGTTCTGACACCTTTAATGTGGATATATGATGCTACTGTACAACTTCTTTTCCCCATTATTTTTATGTCAGAGGATAAACTTTTACCATCATCTCTGCTGAGCAAGAACATACTGGTCTGCATGTCCTAAGCGAAGTTAAGGGTAAGGTGAAGGACTGTGCCAATGAGGCTTATCTTCTGTATAGTAGCTGACACCATGTCTTTCAAAAAAGACCCACTAACCTTGAACTGAAGCTTCCAAATTTCCAATTCTATATAATTTACAGGATTTGAGATTTAATCCCAAAATGCAGGTATCTTTGCTTGTTTGGGTTTTGGCTTTTTGCAGTTGTGGGTTTTTTTGGTTTGTTTTTTGTTTTTTGTTTTTTTTTTGTTTTTTTTCCAGAGAGTTAATTATAATAAAGGAGGATTTCTTTAAAAGATGGAATTAAGGAAGTGCTACAATGTTGAGTGCAATTAGAAGCAAAGTTCAGCTCCTCTGGGAGAGAAATGAGAGATAATTATGACTGCAGCAAGGGCTAACAGTCCTTGGAGTATTATTTTTTCATTAAGTTTTGAATTACAAAAGAATCTGCTAGCAAGACAGTCCACAAAACTGGATTTAAATTAGCTAGCTGAAAGTTATGTTTATACTGAAAATTTTGCTAAACATAAAACTGTAGCTTTGCTACATATTCAGGAAATTATTTTTATTACCATAGTCTATGCATTAGGCGTTTATAACCATACACTGGAATGCTGCCATTCCATTTGCTTTTAGTGACTTTGGACAGAGAGTCCCCAAAACTGTGAAGTAGAGCAGCACAGCGTACTATTCTGTTCTAGAAAGGTTCAATACACAGAAATAAAGGTTAAATCTCCAAACTTATGATTTCAATGATGTGTTCCGGTTTAAAAACTAATGCAACCTGAATTAAATTAAATCCTGATCTCGCATGAGTATTCCTCTTACCTTTTGTGAAGCTTGTTACTGATTCAGGAAAAAGGTAAAAATGAACCTGGTGGTTGCGATTGCCTAGTTCAGTTTACACAGTGGGGTCCATAGTACTTTGCAACATATCCTGTATTTCTGGTCTCTAACTTTCCTTTAGGTACATCATGAAACATGGGACATACATAGATTTAAATTTTAGTGGCTCATAATTCATGACAGGAGTATCTGGCATGGCATTCAGACTGAAAACCAGTTGATGAAAACATACTGAGTCATTCAAAACTATATGTGTATGTACTTTCCATTAAAAAAGATCTAGGAACATACACTCTCAAATGAAGTCTGTGACTAAGCGTAAAAGAAATCAGAGTTAGGAGCACAATGCCATTGGTATCTGCCAATGGGGACAATCATGTGGCAGCCATCTAAAAAAATTTGTATTTTTTAAGGTATTGAATCAAATAGACAAAAAAGGGAGGTACAAGTGCCAATCAAATATCTGGTATATATATCTATTTACATTGTCAATCAAGCAATAAAAAAGATGGATCTCTTACAATATATCCATTGGTATTATATTTTAATATATTACATATTATATAAAATAAATTGGTACTGCTGCCATTATTGAACGTTATATTAGAAGAGCAAGGCATTCTTTCTATTCTGAAAAATAATCAGAAACATGTAAAGGACTTTATTTGATGAAAAGCAGGATTTACTTTATCTGGAAATCTGTTGGAAGAGCAGAATAGTAGGTAGACAACTAAGTCTTTAGAAACAAGCTAGGTCAGTTTTTCACTGCAGAAATTATTAGGAGAGTAGTTACTTTAGCTTCAATTATGAGGAACAGGAAGAATCTGTCTAAGCATATGAATGATTAAGGCCATTTGAGTGAATTATTATTATTATTATTGTTATAGTTGTTATTATTATTATGTAATAGACATCAGTACTAAGTATAAGGACAGCAGACATTAAGAAAACCCACCAAAACTCAAAAAAGAAGGCTTAATATAATCTGCAGGAGATCTTGCAGTAAGTGGAAGTGAATATATTAAGTATGTAATAACAGACCACCCTAATACAAAAGAAAGATATAAATCATAGTAAGAGACCATTAAAACCAGCACAATAAGTTAAAACTTCCAAAGGATGTAAAAGAAAATAACAGAGGGAGTTATAAATACATTAGAAACAAAAAGAAAACAAGGAAAAGCAGGTGCTCAGTGCAAAGAAAACAACAGAGGGAAAAAGACAGGGACACCTGTGAAGTTGTAAGAAAGCCAGTTATCTCTGAACACTGGAAAGAAATAATGAATGGAATAAATGATGAAAAATGGCTTGATGCAAAATCTAATTCTGTTTACTAACCTTTTTTTTTTACTACAAACTAGCAAAAAAAAGACTTGTCTCTAAATATGTGGTGTACTTAGTTGGGAAATGCATACAAAGAATAGTTACTGGTTAGTCTCTGTAAGTCATTTTGTGTTGCATCCTAGGTAGCTTAGTTTTAGGTCTGGTATCTTTAAATATTTTTGCTATATCTTGGATGGTGAAATAAGAATGATGCGTAAATATCATTAATGACACTGAACTGTGGGGGATTGCAGGTTCTTTAGAGGATAGAAGCTGGCTTCAAAATGATGCTGATAAAGTGAACATGCATGTATTATCAACGTGAAATGTACTTTTGGCAAGTACAAAATACTTTAGACTAAATCAAACAGGCAAAGTCATAAATATAAAATAAGGAGTAAATACCATGACAGAGTAATCTTACTTACCCAGTAAGTACATCAGAAAAACACAAAAAGTAAATAGTTGCATCAAACATTAGTGAACAGTATGTCCCTGTGTGCACTATTCACATAATTGTGTGTGTGCATGTACATGTGCATGCATTTGGGTGTGCAAAAGTAAATTCTTATTATAAAATTTGGCCTGCATTTATGCAGGCATACAACATTCATAAGTTGCAGATAGGGTGCTGAAAAGTCCTGAATTCTTAAGTAGCTGCAAAAATTGTAAGTTGAAGTACATTTGCAAATGAAAATGATGTTTGATATTTAGACAGCCTTCAAAACTGCATTAACAGTTACACATATCTTTTCATGTTTCTTAATCAGGTAGGCTGCCCAGGGAGGTGGTGGAGTCACCATCACTGGAAGTGTTCAAAAAACATGTAGACGTGGCACTTCGGGACATGGTTTAGTGGGCATGGTGGTGTTGGGTTGATGGTTGGACTTGATGATCTTAAAGGTCTTTTCCAACCTTAATGATTCTGTGATTCTGTGATTTCCTAGTATATCTTGCTAAAAAAAAAAGAAAATAAAAATTGAAACAATCTTATATGATTAGCTGGTGGTGTAGCTCAGTAAGCCTAACATTTGTTCTCTGTGTCATGCTAGGATGGGTAATAAAGGTTAGGACTAAAGTACACTGACATAGCTGAGGGGCCTAAGCTTTCTTTCACCTGCCCATGATTATGTGTAGTCTGCTCTAGTTATCTTCCTAGTCACTACATTCTTATAAGTGCAATACATTAAAGGTCAGACTCAATTTCACTTAATTTCACTTAATTAAGTGAATTAGTGATCTAGTATCTTTTGTCAGTTATTAGATCTGAATATTACCAAACTTTCCAGCTCAGATATATCAGAATAACAAAGGCTCTCAGAGCGCTCAGATAACATTGTCATCATTACCACTTATATCAGTAAAAGGAATCATATAAGAAATTAATAGGTACTAAACTCTGATACAAGATATTTTAAAGCTAATATATTTGGCTTTTTACTATGTAAGTTACATTATATAATTTTCCAGCCAAATGTCATGCACCAAGGTAAAATTCTTTTGGTGAAATGGAAATGAAATTTTGCCAGTAATAATTAACTTATATGGTAAAGTAAATAAGAATTATTACTCTAAGGAGTATTTACTTATAATCTGCTCTATTCCGGAAAAGACACCTAATTAGCTGGCCTTTTAAACAAGGCACTAGATTTTCCCAGAATATAAGATGTTTCATTCTAACAACACAAAATATTGGTAAATCTTCTAAACTTTGGTTTTGCTCTCTAGCAAAGCTTTTATAAGTATTACTCAATATATTAAACATTTACATTAATTTTATTATAAATAAATATTTTAATAAACATTTTGTTTGTGTCCTATACAGAAGCCAGCATTCTTTAGTGGGCCTACATTGCTCTCAGTTTTTTGGGAAGAGGGGGAGGCAAAGAGGTGAGAATTAATAACAAATTATATTTGCTTATATCAAAATGAAAATGTTACATTTACATTTTAGACACAAATATTCATTTAAAATACGTATGTATTCAACAGCTGTAAATTTAAGACTTTTGAATCTGGGGAGATTTATAAATAACACAGATTGATTTAGAAAAACAATTTGAAATATTCCCAATTACTAATCACCTTTTATTATTTTAAATAGTATAAATTATCCACAATTAAAAATATACTATGAGATGTTATAATACTCAGGATAATCTTATACATTCTTCTTAGTTCATAATTTCTTGTGATTTTTTAGACATTTATTGCTCTTTCAATCTTCAGTATGGCTTCTATTAACAGGGAGCATGGTGTCTTCTGTTGAACAAATTAAACTACAAATGTTCAACTAGGAGACATGGTTCCAAAGCATGGAGAGGTTAAAATGCAGTGACATAGATCACTATTTCACAGTCTGATTTACTAGAAACAGCAGGTGGCTAGCAGTCAGACCTATGCAGTGTTGTCCCTGAAGTTTATGCTCATCTCTGAGAGCAGCATTTAGTTTTTGAAAGAAAATAATTATATAAATTGTGATTTTACACACATCTGTGTATGAAAAAATGACATCGATAAAATATTTTTTACAAGTATACTTATTTACACTTTAAATTAAAAACCAAAAATCCCTCTTGTCACATTTCTCATAAGATTTTCCACAAATGTTGCATTTTTAAATTGTTTTTATAATATTTATTTTTCTAAAAATAAATAAAACACGTTGAAAAAATATATGTCTGTGTTACTATGGATACCTTAGCATACATAAAGTCAATAATAACTAGTATATCAATATTACGTTTTCGTGCACCCTTTTTAACATTACATCATGAAAGTCAGTAGAGTTTGGCCCAGATTCTTGCTTTACACACATATCACTTCATGTATGTCTACAGGGTTCAGCTTATTGCCATACCAACCAATGCCTACAACAGGACACAGTACAGCTGTGCCAATGGGAATCCTTCCTCAGGGCAATTATTCTTGCTTCTATGTGCATGGCTATCACAGTATGTTGCTTCACTTTGAAATACAGTAGTGTCTTAGCTTCAGCCAGCTATGTGGCACAGTGGGTAAGGACTGTGGTGCTCTGTGGTGCAAGCCTCTTTCGTTCAGTATCTGATACCCACATTACGCATTTTCCAGTGGTTCAGAGTATACAAGAGAGTTGTGATGTTCAGAACTCAGATTTAATGAGGTGCTTGGCACTAACTTGTATATCTCAGAGGTATTGCTCTTGATTGTCTAGATACGTCAGTTATCTACAGAATCTACAAAGAACTGAAGAGGTCATTGGTTCTCAGTAAAGAACAGAAGAGGTAATTTCAGACACTTTTAAGAACTAGTCTCTGGGGTCAGATGAAATAACATAACTGACTCAAACCAAAAATGAGAACATTGTGCATTTTAATTCTAATATTAAGGAACAGCTCTTTTAAGATACGTTTATATTTGGATTTAATATCTAACTGAGTAACTAAAGTGGCATATACTCAGGAAAACTTTCAGATTCTAAATACTTTTTCTAATAAGACCCACGGGGTCCCTAATTTTGCTTACATTTTAAACTTTATCTGCAGCCAGGGCTGCATGCCAAGTTCCCTTTATGCTATACAGAAAATATAATTCGAGTCTTTTACCAGTTTGAATAAGGCATACTTATATGTGGTTTTCATCTTAACTACTGTAGTTACATCAAGTACTAAGGACTAGTGAGAGAAGTTAAATGAGAATTAGCAGCAGGGAGAAATACTGTTTCCTTCCTATATCCTACACCTCCAAGTTTCTTCAATGTGAATCTGGCAATACTGCTATCAACCGGTAGCCCAGTAAATAATACTTTTCCCTTGTTACTGGGGAGTGGGCACAGGCTTTGTATTGATCTGACAGAGGGGTTGTTTTAAGACTCTTCTGAGGTGTCTTGACCTGAGCTAGTTTTAGCTTGTTTGAGCTCTTGCGATTGCCTACTGGTCAAGTGACTATCATGTATAGTAAATTTCTGACAATTCTAGGCAGTTGCTGTGTAACACACATTGTCACTCTGTGTTAGTTGGGGATGGGGAAGGCTGGGAACCAATGAGGAAAAAGCAGGCTCTGTTAAGAAAACATCAAATAGCCCAAAGATGATCTAAGATTGACGAAGAGGCGTTTTATTTTTAACATCCTTCCAGGGATGACCACAAGATACTGATGACACAATATTTTCCCCTTCTGTTTGGGAAAGAATGAAGTGCTGATCTCAGGACAGAGGGGGAGACTGAAAAGGTGAACATAACACCAGAGAAAAGAGATAGATATTAGGATGATACCTTTAATTAAAGAAGTTACCAGTATTATTAATGAGACTTTTTGATATTTAGACTATTAGTCCATTGAAGCATTAATTGGACTAAAAGTAAATTTTGGCTCCATATATGGGGTGTGCTCTTCTGTGCCAATAGGATTTTGTGTGTAACATGCTATGCAATACTATAGCATATATGGTTTATTGAATACCAAGTTGTAGTGCCAGGCACAATGATTTTTTTTTACTCGGTTCATGTATTAAGATTTACCATAAAGGCTCAAGGGCAAGCTTCCTTCCCTTATTTGGGCAGTAAACTTGTAAGTATAATAATTTGCTATACAAAATTAAAAAAAAAGGAAAGTGGAGAAAATAACTAATTATGAAATAGTAAGATGTCGGCAACATTTTAAGAGAGATAAGCTATGTAAAACTCTCACTGATAATGGTCCCAGTTATTCAGTTTGACTGTTACCCAAAGAAGTAATTGGCCAGGTACAGCTTGTCTTCAGTTTTATTGAGAGTAGTTGTGAAAGTAGAGGGAAGAAATGTGCAGAATTCCAGGGAAAACACTCAGATAATCACATTCATCCTTATACCTATCCAGGATCCTCAGTTCTCCAGCCAAGTCCCTCAGAGATTTGATGTTCTTGAAAGAGACAGTGTCCCACAGCTTTGCTTTAGCACACTCAGGAAAAGAAATCCTGTGGCAGCTCTTCTGTCCACCTGACCACCAGGTGAGTCCCTTTGGGGGACACCTCACCTGCACAGCCTGCTCAAGCTGGGGTTGTATCTTCTCAGTGGTGTATTCAAATCTGTCTGCCTCTGCTCCTTGCTGACTCCCCTGACCATGGCTTGGTCTCATCAATTACACCAAGGAGCTATGCAACTTGCCACAGCTTGTGTGGTAGGAAGACCCATATGTTAACCATCATGTGCAGCCCAGGTGAAGTTAATATGTATTTATACTGATTCTGTGATCTGCTCAGGAAAATTGAGTTATAAACATGAGGTCACTTTGTATATGAGGTATTTACATCAACATTTATGAATAAAGACTCCTGCAAAGTACCTGACATCTATATGAAAATCAGCAACTTATGATACTAGTCCTTTAGGAAATTAAGACAGCAACACTGTCCATCAGTGTTATTTTTATTACTTGTGTCACAAACAACACATTACTTGTATCATATACTAACATTTCAGAGTATGTGAGTTTGGAAGTCTCCTTTTACCTTTCATCATACTTCATTATTTTGCCAAGTCAAGAGATTAGTTGGAAAATCTTTGACATAGGAACATCTAGCTTTATAAGCTGCAATCTACTTCTGAAGTTAAAAAATATTTCTTAATCTTTGCACTTTTCAACATTTCATATCCACAGTACTACAAACTTTCATTAATCATCAGTCAGACCTTGATTCAGTCCTTAATGATCATGCAGTGGTTTCTCATAGACTTGCTTTATATGACAGTAACTTTATTTCAAAATTGAACTTTTTCCAACATTGCAAAGAGGACAGGATTTTCATATATTTCAACACTGACATTTTTAAAACACAGATTTTTTTTTGGTCTTCCAGACATCATAAAGAACTTGCCAAAAGAGTCATAGGGTGAATTATTTTTATCCCTCTAGCTGAATAACTCTAAAATTTATCAATAGATTGTTAAAGTACTTTACAGAACAAGTATTTTTTTCAAGGTGACATAATGCATAACATTTTTTTCCCTCTTCCCAAACATTGGCTAATTTAAGTTTTCATGTTTGTTTTATGAATCGGGAACAAGTTATTACAGTGAAGTTTCATTCTAAAACCTTAGTGTAGTTCTAAATAGCTCATTAGGTTAAATTTGAAGAATAGCAATGTACTGTTCTAAAAATAAAAAATAGCTTTTTTTCAGTCATTTGGCTGCAGTTCTGAGATATGGAAACAACAGTCAAGGCTGTATCTAGCTTCAAACTTCTCAATGTCCTGATTCTCAGTTAAATAAAATATTTAGTCCTACGACTGACAATTTTACAGGAATTAGGTCTTTCACTGACTTGTGCCTTTGTAACCACTTAAAACTTGGGAGATATATTGCCCTGAAACTGCTAATAGAACATTACATTTTAGGCACTTCTTTTGGACACTTCTCCTTTACTTTTCTGCTGCATTATTTAACTTTGTGAAAGAGCTGGCTTTAGGGAGAGAAGACTTTGCCTTCTTTCCTCCTTCAAAACCGAATTAGTACTGTTACTCTCTCCTCTGGAAGACATGTTCTGTCATTCCTTATAACTGGACATTGACATTGACTTGGTCAATGCAGAAGATTAATTCAATTCCCTTCCTCTCTTGTTTTCTTTATTTATCTGCATGCTGTATTTCCAAATTGCTTGGAAATCTTTTTCTTACTGTGTTGTTTCTTGTTTTCATCATTTGAAGACTCAGTTGGGAAACTTTGCATATTTTGATATTGTAATTGCCTTTCAAATTAGTCTATTTTTTCAAGCCAGTCTTGAAAAAATTGACCGTCTCACTGGATGGTCAATTCCTGAATCAGCCAGGGAATGAATGACTTGAGTGATAGGATGAGAGAAAATGGCCTCAAGTTGGGCCAGCGGAGGTTTGGACTAGATATTAGGAAAAATTTCTTTACTGAGAGAGTGGTCAAGCATTGGAACAGACTGCCCAGGGAGGTGGTGGAGTCACCATCTCTGGAAGTGTTCAAAAAACATGTGGACATGGTTGTCCTGGTTTCAGCCAGGATAGAGCTGGTTTTCTTCACAGAAGCTAGTGTGAGACTGTGTTTTGGATTTGGGATGAGGAACTGTTGATAACGTGCTGATGTTTTGGGTTGTTGCTGAGCAGTCAAGGACAGTCCAGCTTCCTGTGCTGGCCTGCCAGCAAGCAGGCTGGGGGTGCACGGGAAGCTGGGAGGGGACACAGCCGGGACAGCTGACCCAGACTCGCCAAAGAGATATTCCCTACCATCCGACGTCATGCCCAGTACATAAACTGGAGTTGGCCGGGGGGTGGAAATAGCTGCTCGGGGACGGGCTGTCGATCGCCGGGTGGTGAGCAATTGCTGTATTGGGCATCACTTGTTCTTGTATATTCCTTTGTTGGTATTATCATTATTGTTCCCTTCTTTCTTTCTGTCCTATTAAACCGTGTTTATCTCAACCCACGAGGTTTTTCCTAATTCTCTCTCCCGTCCCACTGTGGGAGGGAGAGTGAGTGAGCGGCTGCGTGGTGCTTAGTTGCCGGCTGGGGCTAAACCACGACAATGGTTTAGTGGGCATGGTGGTGTTGGGTTGATGGTTGAACTTGATGTTCTTAAAGGTCTTTTCCAACCTTAACAATTCTGTGATTCTGTGATTCTGTGAGTGTACTGGAAGCATACACACTGATACCCGCCTACAGCTTGCGTTTCATACGTACAATTATATTAAAAATTCCACTTACATGAAAGTTCTATAGTTTCTGTCAGAGAGGCATCTCATTAAGTCTTTTTCTGTAATACAGATATAACAATATTATATATGTTAGTTTTGCATAAATGTAAGCTGCAATTAAAATTCTAGGAAATCCACAGCTCTGAAAAGACTTACTTTAATGTCACTTTAACATTTATATTTGAAATACTTTCACAAAAGAACAGTTTACAGACAATTATCCATCTTTTTTGACTTATCTTGTTATCTGAAGATAACTGAAAATATCTGTTAGAATGTAACAATTATTTGATATCTTCAACAAAATTTAAATCTTGAGTTCTCAATTTAGACAGCAATAGGTTTTGTAAGAGAGACAAGAGAGAGTTTTTGGCTGTTTGACAATATATGTCACAGTGTCCTTGTGCTGAAATGATTTAATATAATTTGGATAGGGCATTTCCAGGAAAAAAAAAAAGCGAGGAAAAAAAAGGCCAGTACCCGAAGTTGTCACGCAATAGACATTTATAATGACTGCCATTAAGACACATTAATCTCATCGCTGGAATTGGAAATATGAAGGTTATTGATAGGCCTAGTGATACAAAAAAATTTAGTGCTTGACCAAGAGGTTAATGGTTAGGTTAGTGTCTGAACCCCAATGTAAACTTCTTACTAAATGGGTTGATGGAACAAGAGGGATATGTTAACTTAATCATGAAATCCTTCAGGATCTTTCAAATCAAACAATGTGTTAAATATTCAGTTAGTTTCAGCTTTGCTTCTTTCATGTGAATCTGGTTCTTTCTAAACAGATATGGATCTATTGAAACAGGGACCCGAGTTTTAGTCTTGCATCCATAAATTAATATCCTTACATCTGCATCGTCGGGTGGATCTTTTCATAAAAAATGTTCATTATGAAGCTTGTTACAAGAGATGTCATTTTATGGGATCAAGGCAATCGTGTAGAACAAAAGAAAGGATGCTAGAAATATTTGTTAATGAGTATATATTGTTTTCAAGTATAGGAAACACAATAAGCGGTAAGTGGTTGATACTTCACATTTGCGTTTAATATACCTGTTCCCTAATTTAACCAAAATTTAACCATAGCAGATACGTCACTGGCCAGGTGCTGTTCTATTGGGTAGGTTTCTCCCCTACTTTCAAAGGGGCAAGAGGCTACCATCTTTTGCAGTGTTCGTATTATGCTATATAATTATTAAGCCCCACTAACATGTGCATGTATGTGGATAATACCCAATATGCCTTATCAAAATGTGTGATACTTTTTTTAATCAAAGATTTTTATATAGCAGTTTTATTTCAACAAGCAAATAATACTAATGAGAAAGATTCCACACAGCTGCAGTTAGCACCAAAACAAGCACTTAAGATTTTGTAGTGTATATGTGTAAGTGATGAGACCTATGTATGCACAGAGTTATGCAAAGATATAAGTCTGTGTCAGCCTAAGGATTTGGTAGTATTAGAATGGATTTCAGCAGTGTTTATAGATGGGGTATTGACCTCAAATTCTTTTTTTGTTGAATTCTATTTCTGTGACTATCCTGGCTTGTGAGGAATGTCACTGAGGGGAGCTGCTCCGGAACTGGCCCTATCTACAGTGGAGCAGCAGATCTTGGTGCACAGGGGGGTTTCCTGAGGCAGGGAAATGCCAGGGCAGTGGAGAGACCTGCCAGGACCTGGCAGCTCTTGTGAGAGATGCTCACGAGGCCTGGGCATTGCCAGAGCAATGGTGGCCCACTCCCACACCTATAAAAAGCAGCCTGGAGAGTGCCAGTGATCAGGAACACTGCCAACAGAGCAGGCAAACAGAGCGTGGCGTGTCAGCCAGGGCGTGACATGGAAGTTCACACAGCAGTTCACACAGAAGGGCATGTAAGAAGGGTATACTCACCCTACCAGCTCAAGAGGTGAGTTTAGTTGGTGGTCATCACCCTCTCAGAAGGAACTGAGCTATGATAACCACTCAGAGGAAAGCCATGTCTGCCAGAATGGCTGTTAGCAACCGAGACAAACGTCTCATGAAAACATGCAGTCATCCAGGCCGCAGGCTGCAGAGTGTCAGAGCCTCTCACTGGTAACTGATGTCAGTTGTAAGAACAGCGGTGTGAGGTGTGACCAGGTGGATGACCTGTTCAGCCTGGTGGCAGAGCTACAAGAGGAATTAGAAAGGTTAAGGAGCATCAGGGAGTCTGAGAAAGAGAGGGACTCATGGAACTATGCTCTGCCCTCCGTGAGACAGAAATAGGAACAGCCACCAGAAAAAATACAAGATCAAGGGGATCCTGTATCCTCACCCCATCAGGCTGAATGCAGTAGCTTAAAGGAAAGGAATTAATGGAGGAAACTCCACATTTCGGGTGGCAAGCAAACCCCCTCTTTGCCCACCTTGCCTCCTCAGGTACCTCTGTACAACAGGTATAAGGATGTGGAAAGCCAGTCCATGGATGATGTAGGTGACAATCCATCTACACTAGAGGTGTTTCCATGGTCAGAAAGGCCTACCCTCGTACATCACGACCACCCCCACTAGGAAGAAAAAATGGGTTATCACTGTAGGTGACTCCCTTCCGAGGGGAACTGAAGGTCCAATATGCCAGATAGACCTTCTCTTAGGGAAGTCTGCTGCCTCCCTGGGGCCCAGGTTAAGGACATCACTAGGAAACTTCTAGTCTGGTACAGCCTCCGGACTATTACTCATTAATGCTCTTCCATGCAATGAAACCACGATGCATAGTCCAAGAGTGATCAAAAGAGACTTCAGGGCCTTGGGAAGGTTGGTAAGGAATTCTGGTGCACAGGTTACTTTTTCCTCTCTCCTTCCGGGTGTGGGCACTGACATAGGAAGAAACAGATGGGCCCAGTCTATTAATACGTGGCCCCATGGCTGGTGCTACTGCCACAATTTTGGGTTTTTCAATAATGGGATGGTCTACCTGGCACCTGGCTTGCTAGCAGTGTATGGGATTAACCTTTCTCAAAGTGGGAAGAGGGTTTTTGCTCACCAGCTAGCAGGGCATATTGGCAGGGCTTTAAACTAGACTTGAAGAGGGAGTAGGATAGTATCAGGTTTGCCTGTGAAAGCCTGGGGATGACACACCAAGTTTAGAGGGATGGGGTGTTATTAAGGGCCCTTGGCTTCTTGCTCTGAGACATGCTGGCTACACTGTAGCACATCAGAAGACTTACAGAGATGAGCAAGGGGCACCTGAGGTAATAGGATGCAACAGGGAAACACCAGTGAAAGACTTCAAAGGAATTAAGGGATGTTCCTCAAAGAAAGTGACAGGGCTGACAGCCCAGATGAAGAACCTTTACACCAATGCACACAGCATGAGCAACAAACAGGAGGAGTTGGAAGCCGCCACGCTGCTAGAAAGTTATGACCTGGTTGCCATTACTGAAACTCGGTGGGACAAATCCCATGACTAGAGTGCTGCTATTGATGGTTACAGGCTGTTCAGAAGGGACAGGTGAGAAGGAAGGGCTGAGGCATTGCCCTCTAAATCAAGTAATGGATAGAGTGTGAGGAGCTGTCTCTGAAGAATAACCACGAGAAGGTTGAAAGCGTACGGGTAAGAATCAGAGACCTACTATACACTGGTGGAGTTTGCAGTGCTGAGGGATATGGAGAAAGTGAAGAGTAAAGTCAGGACCCTGAAATTTAGGAAAGCACACTTCTAGCTCTTCAAGGAGTTAGTCAGTAGGACCCCCTGGGAAAGTGCCCTCAGGGATAAGGGAGCACAACAGATCTGGCAGATCTTTAAGGAGGTTTTCCTTAGAGTGCAAGAGCTCTCGATTCCCAGGTGTAAGAAATCAGGAAAGGAAAGCAAGAGACCAGCAGGGCTGAGTGGAGACCTGATGGATAAACTAAAGGGCAAGAAGGAAATACAGAGGCAGTGCAAGCAGGGTCACATATCCTGGGAAGAGAAAAGGGACATTGCCCAGTTGTGTAGGGATGGGGTCAGGAAGGCCAGGGCATGGCCAGAGCTGAACTTCCCAAGAGATGCAAAGAATAATAAGAAGGGGTTCTATAGGTACATCAGCCAGAAAAGGAAGATCAAAAAAAGCATACAACCCCTGATGAGCAAGACTGGCAGACTGGTAACAATGGACGAGAAGACTGAGGTACTCAAAAACCCTCTTGCCTCAGGCTTCACTGGAAGTGTCTTCCCACACCTCTTGAGGGGATGGACTGCAAGACGGGGACTGGAGAATCAAATTCCCTCCCACTGTCAGAGCAGATCAGGTTCGAGAGACCTGAGGAAACAAAACATACAAGTCAATGTGACATGACCAGATGCATTCCAAAGTCCTGAGGGAATTGGCAAATGTAGTTCCCAAGCCACTCCCCATGATATTTGAAAAGTCAGGGCAGTCAGCTGAAGACCTTGGAGACTGGAAAAAGGGAAACATTGTACCCATTTTTAAAAAGGGTAGTGAGGACGACCCTGGGAACTACCATCATGTCAACCTCACCTCTGCACCTGGGCAGGTCAAGGAACAGATCCTCCTAGAAGTTTTGCTAAGGCACATGGAGGTGATTCAAGGCATCCAGAATTGCTTCACCAATGGCAAATCCTGCCTGACCAACCTAGTGGCCTTCTAGAATGGAGTGACCATATCACTGGGCAAGGGAAGAACCATGGATGTCATCTATCTGGACTTCCGTAAGACCTTTGACAGTGTCCCCCAACACATCCTTCTCTCCAAATTGGAGAGATATCGATTTGATGGGTGGACTGTTGGGTGGATGAGGAATTGGTTTGGCGGTCGCATCCAAAGGGTGCGATGGTGGCCAATGACTCAATGTCCAGATGGGACTGATGATGAGTGGTGTCCCTCAGGGGTCAATACTGGGACCAGTATTCTTTAATATCTTCATCAATGACATAGGCAGTGGGATCAAGTGCACCCTCAGAAAGTTTGCAAATGACACCAAGTTCAGTGATAAGTTGAGTGGTGTGGCTGACATGCCTGAGGGATGGGATGCCACCCAGAGGGACCTGGACAAGCTTGAGGAATGTGCCGGTGTGAACATCACGAGTTTCAGCAAGGCCAGGTGTAGGATCCTGCACCTGGGTCGGGGCAACCCCTGGTATCAGTACAGACTGGGTGCTGAAGAGATTTGGAGCAGCCCTGCCAAGAAGGACTTGGGGGATGAAAAGCTAGACATGAGCCCGCAATGTGCACTCGCAGCTCAGGCAGCCAACTATATCCTGGTCTGCATCCAAAGCAGTATGGCCAGCAGGTCAAGGGAGGTGATTCTGCTCCTCTTTAAAGAAAAAGACAGTTCTTTCTGGTTTAATTTATGTTTATAAGAACTATATTTTTAGAAGATTTTTTGTAATTAAAGCTAGTTTGGTACATGAACAAGATAGGGATTTTTAAACTACTTGTCTATAGACAAGATTATATGTAGCTGTCACTGTGCGTTTCAAATGTTAAAGTAAATGTACAGTATTTTATGATATGTCACTGTGTCTCTGGAGGAAATGGAGGATGTCCACTATGCTATTAAAAAACCCAAACAAACCAACCCTGAATTCCACTTTGCAACATAAGGTGGGAATTACGTGTTAGATTTTTGAGGGAGAATAAAATACTGATTGACTTTACTGGATCAGAATTAGCCTAAATCAGTGTTATTTTTGAAAACTACCTCCTAAATAGACCAGAAAAGAAGGGTATGGAGGCACGATGTAATCAAGTGCAAAAAGAATAAAATTTTGATTCTCAAAAATGTTAGTGCATTATTTCTTCTGTAAACTGTGATTTACCCAATCTCAAACCAAGTAAAATGCAAAGATGACACGTATACATGCATAGCCTTTCACTTTTACTAATACCTTGATTAGCAACAAAGGTGCATTATTTCAGTAAGCACTTTTTTTTCCAAATACATTTTACACTAGGTAACAAACTATCTAATGTAAATGTTGTTGACTACACATAGTGATGAGATACTTTAAATTCTGATTCACAACCAATGATCTGAAGATTCCGCATGAACATTTCTAGGAATTTATGAAAGACAACTGCAGAAGGGAAGCCTATGATACGTGACTTGAATTTGCTATGCAGAATTCTGTGTGGTTTGCGGGGGGAGCTACATCTTTTGAACTATAAAAAAAGATGAGCCAGCTGCATTTCCTTTATGGTAGATATGGTGCTTTTCTTTGAATTTTAGGAAAACGTTGTAGATGACGCAGTGTATCTATGCTTGGAATAGTAGCTGACACAGAAGTAGGTTAGACTGCCAATGTATTATGGTAATGGTGAACAGCTTTATAATCTCCTGAGAAGATAAATTGATGTGAGAAAAGGGACAGTTATATGACCAGAATAAGCAATCATTTTTTTGCCAGTTGCCATTATAAATTCTGTCAGCTTGCAAATCTACTTTCTGGGAACAATCCCATAGTAATCATGAACTATAAAGTTCAGATTTTAGGAACTGTGAATTTAGTTAGAACTCAGCAGTTATCGGCATGTGCTTAGTTAGAATCATCTGATGTATAACCCATAGCTGTCAAGGATAGATGTGTTAATGAATAATGTATCTGATAGGTAAATTTAATTAAATATTAGCTATTTTAAAAATAGAACTAGTCTTTTACCATGAAGGTGAAGTTTTCTAATGCCTTAGACAATAAACTTGTAGCTTATTTTTCATGTTTTTGTGATTATTAAAGAGAAACCTTATTATAGGCAGAAGATATACTAGTCAAAATAGGTGCTAGGTAATGGTTTTACAGTCTTATTTTTGTTTCAATTGGTCAGTAAGACCTCTTCCAGTAGTAAGTTTATTCTCAAATATGTAAGCAGTGAAAGGTTTTTGCCTCTGTATTGCTTAACAATTAATTACAGGATAAGAATTTAAATAAAAGATCTATTTGTCTTGCATCATTAGGTAACAGTTCTATACTGAAAAATAGCTGTACCAAAAAAGGACAGCTAATTAAACCTCTACTTTTCAAAAACCAAGCATCAAACTAAAGTATACTTCTTACATTTGTAAAAAGGTATTTGTAACAACTTAAGTCACTTCATGGATGTTAGAAAGTGAGTTTCATGCTGAAATTCATAGTGATAATGCAGAAAGATGTTATGTTTTCTAATCAAAAGGTGTAAGCTTCTGCCTCTTACACTGAATACATGTTACAGTGCTGTTTTCACTTTAGTCAGTACAGAGCAATGTGCAAATGCAATTTAATAGCTAGCTAGAACAGTTCATATAGTAAAGCTAATCAGAAAAGGAAATTAATGTGTTTTGGGAGCTTTTTTAAAATTAAATTCTGGATACCAGTATTGTATGTAACTATGTACTGACTGGGTGGCAAATCAGTAGTGGAGAGGCCCACCAAGCCCAATAGCTGAATAACCTGGTGGTTAGGGAGCCCATTGCTAGCCTGGTAGCCATGCAGCAAAGTAGCATGAGGCTAACAAGCTGGCGAAACAGCTAAGCAGCTGACTGGCCGAAAAGTGATACAAGCAGACTGCTGCTTTGGCTTTAATTAAAGATTTCACTAGAATGAAAATTTCTATAGCTCTTACAGACTGTCAAAATTTCATATGACAAATACTAATTTGATATTAGAATTACTTGATAATAAAATGATAAATAAATGAGAACAATTAATTGAAATAAAAATAAGTCTTTCCCCTACTAGCACAAACCAAAAAGCATGCTCTGCTTAGATAAATGATTAATGTGGCTCTTCAGAACTGGAAAGTCTCTCTGCCAGAGGCTGACCACTAAAAATTACTACTAAAATCCAGATTTATGGGGGAACTTGGGTGTCAAAAAAGCATAAATAATCTTGGAAGAGAGTTGAAGAGCTGAGGATTCCTTTTTGTGTCTTCTGCCTACATTCTAACCTTTGCAGGATAGAATATTTTTCATTTTCCTTCTTTCCTTCTATGAATGGTAGGAAGTGCACACAAATAAATATACATATTTGTATTGAAACAGCCTTTCTCTTTACATGTCATCTTGTCTTGAGGATGATGAACATTAAGACACATTTTTGGGTTCCCACTCCTTTGTCTGAAGCAAAGGGTAAACTGATATGTTCAATTTTCAGGATAAGTGCTGTAATTTCTTAATTGTCAATATATATTGTTTTTTTTAAAAAATAAAACCTCAAGAGACAATGTAAGTAGTGTTTCTGATTATGTTTTGCATAGTTTGTATTAGGTATAGTATTACTGGCTTGAGCCTCTCAGATGACTACACAGAATATCTAGACTTTCATAGGATCATAAAATAGTTTGGGTTGGAAGGGACCTTTAAAGGTCATCTAGCCCAAGCCAGCCCCAGCAATGAGCAGGGGCTTCTGCAACTCGAACAGGCTGCTCAGAGCCCCGTCCAACCTGACCCTGAATATTTCCAGGCATGGGGCATCTACCACCTCTCTGGGCAACTTGCTGCCACTGTTTCACCACCCTCATTGTGAAAAATTTCTTCCTTATATCTAGTCCAAATCTACCATGTTTTAATTTAAAACCATTACCCTTGTTTTACTTTAAAACCTTTACACATTGTCCTGTTGAAACAGGCCCTGCTAAAATGTCTGTCCCCATCTTTCTTAGAAGACCCTTTAAGTACTGAAAGGCTGCAAGGAGGTCTCCTGGGAGCCTTCTCTTCTCCACGTTGAACAACCCCAACTCTATCAGCCTGTCCTCACAGGAGAGGTGCTCTGAACATTTTTGTGGCCTCCTCTGGACCCGCTCCAACAGGTCCATGTCTTCCCTGTGCTGAGGGCTCCAGAGCTGGTCGCAGGACTCCAGGTGGGGTCTCACCAGAGCGGAGTAGAGGGGCAGAATCACCTCCCTCGACCTGCTGGCCATACTGCTTTGGATGCAGAACAGGATACAGCTGGCCTTCTGGGCTGTGAGCGCACATTGCCGGCTCATGTCCAGCTTTTTATCCACCAGGACCTCCAAGTCCTTCTTGGCAGGGCTGCTCCCAGTCCCTTCATCCCCCAGCATGTACTGATACCAGGGGTTGCCCTGACCCAGGCACATGACCCTGTCCTTGGCATTTTTGAACCTCATAAAGTTCAAGCAGGCCCATTCCTCAAGCTTGTCCAGTTCCCTCTGGATGTGTCAACCATACCACTCAGCCTGGTGTCATCTGCAAACTTTCTAGTATGAAACCATTATTCCTTGGAGTGGTATATTTACAGACTCATGCAGAAAGTTTTATTGCTCTCGCTCTCTAGAACTACCTGAAAGGGGGTTGTGGTGACGAGGGCGCTGGTCTCTTCTCCCAAGTAACCAGCGATAGGACAAGAGGAAATGGCCTCAAGTTATGCCAGGGGAGGTTTAGATTGGATATTAGGAAAAATTTCTTCATGGAGAGGGTGATCAGGCATTGGAACAGGCTGCCCAGGGAGGTGGTGGAGTCGCCATCTCTGGAAGTGTTCAAAAAACTTGTGGATGTGGTGCTTCAAGACATGGTTTAGGGAACATGGTGGCGTTGGATTAATGGTTGGACTTGGTGATCTTGAAGGTCCTTTCCAACCTTAGTGATTCTGTGATTCTGAAATGGCTGACAATTCTGTAGGGCAGAGGCATAGGGGGACATCAAAAAAGAGGTACTAATACAAGAATACTATACAGCCATCAACATCTGCAAATGTACTTATGCTACTCAACCACAGAAAAATTTTGAAGTGATAAAACCATAAAAAAATGGACTACTGGTCATTGTAAAAGGATTATAACTTAAAGGTTAAGAATATAGTCTCCAAGCCAAACCAAAATCTCTAGTCAAATTTTTAATTGAAATTTTTGAAATCCATAGAATAGTTAACATGTTTTTTTGGTTATGATTTTCAAAGCTATCACACATCTTATTTGATATATCATTTTTAATAAAATAGACTAAAGGGAAAGAATGAATGAAATCCCTAATATTAGTTTTATACAAGACAAAATTATTCCATATAAACTACTTATTGATATCTGCCAGTTTGTTTTTTTTTAATTTTCTTAGTTTTGAGGGTATCGCTTGCATTTGTTAAAATTATAATTTTCATCTGACTTTACTACAAATATTTTCATAGGACAGCTGGAAAAGAAACACAACACTAAAATAAATATAAAATACTATTTCAGCCCAGAGCACTGTATAAATTTTTTCCTATTTTTTATTTGATAAGGCATTTCAAACTATTAATTTTTTTTCTACTTGAAACAGGAAAAACACACCTTTTTAAAGAAAACTCAAAGCAAAAATTTCTAACTGAATAAAGGAGGGTAGGAGAAGACTGCATTCCAAAAAGCTATATGCAGCCATTCACTAGGTAATGCTGATTTGATTTTGGTTGTAAAAGTCAGAGCTCTGAACTTGCACTTTTTTTCGTACAATTTTCTTTTAGTTGCTGGTATGCTAGGTGATTGAAGGTGCTTTCCCTCTCTCTGTGCATGAGTTACTCTGTCTGTAAAATGCCGATAACAATATTGATAATGACATTATTGCAGTTTGCAAATCTACTTCAAAGGTTAAATTAAAAGTCCTTTTAAAAGCAAGGAATTTCTAAAACAGAACCTCTTCATTCTCTCACTTATGGATTGCCTGAATAACTTTATGATCTGTTTCATTACAGACTTCTTCTCTTTTCTTTCTTTTTTTCTTTTTCTCAAAATAGGAAAAGAGGAATCTGCAATGTCTGAACATAAAAGGGTATACTTGCTGGCTAGTATTTTATTCTAAGTACAGGAAGAGCTTTGTTTACAAATAAATGGAAGGACTTAGATAATTATGTTGATATCCTGAAGATGTGACTTATCTTTCTGGTTTTAGTGAGAAATATATCTTGGATTATTGGCTTGAAGGAAGGACTGATTATCTAAACTTATTCACCTTCTTTCTGACTAAAACAACTCATCTAATTAAAAAAAAAATTACCTCCAATTCAGACCTTCCTAATGAGCAAGTCAAGATGAAAGACTACAGTAGGTGGAGCAATGTCATGATGTTAAAAAATAAACAAAAAATCCAGATAATGTTGCATATTGGGTATAGTGGCTTGGAGTTACTTTTCTTCATAGAAACCCATGTGGTGCTGTGGTTTGGTTTTGTGACTAAAACAGACTTGACAACACAGCAGTGTTTTGGCTATTGCTGAGCAGTGCTTGCACAGTGTCAAGGCTTTCTTTTTCCCCCTACTCGGTTTCCAGAGTGAGTAGGCCAGGGATAGACAAGATGCTGGGAAGGGACAAAACCTAAACAACTGACTCAAACTGACCAAAAGGATATTCCATACCATATAACTTCATGGTCAGAAAAAAAAAATAAAAATGAGGAGAGGGGCTGGGGGGGTGGGTAGCCATTGCTTGGAGACTGGCTTGATTGATCTACTTGTGGGATGTGGTGAATGAGTGCCTTTGTATCACTTGTTTTTGCTGTGATATTTTCTCCCCTCTTATTAAAATGACTTTTGAAGAGTGAAGACGGGAGTGAGCAGCTGTGTGACCTTGGCTGCTAGTTGAGGTCAATCCACCACAATTCTCTACTCTTCTTGTACTTTTAATAACTAATTTTCAGAGTCACTGAAGTGGTGGAGTATTTCTTATTTCTTTGTACCCTGAATTTAGGAAAATACTTACTCTTGAAAAATAGGTGTCTCTTATAGCTTTAGGGGGTGGCCTGCATAACCTAAGCTCTCTTGTTCTGTATCTTGAACATGAAAGTCTCAGGGTACAATCCTTTTCCTGGTGCCCAGAGCAGTGTTCTGCCTAACCTGTCAACCGACCTGGATAGACACAAGCTCTTTCTAACCCAAGTGTCATGTATTTGCATCAGGATAGTGCTGTGCCTGACAAATAATGTGCCTGTGTGGTTTCTGGTTTAGTGCTGATTTGTATCTCATCACTTGGTCATGCAGAGTGGACAATCTTGTCTCTTCCTGCTTGTCATAACATATTATTAATTGAAAAATAAAAAATCCCACAATGAACGTGTGTTTGAAAAAAACTGTTTTCCATATAAGACCTGCATCAAAGCTTTATGAAAATGTACTGATCTTCAGCCCTGATAATTTTTTAATCTTTTAATAATAATTTTTATTTGTTTGTTTTAATTCAGGCTCTCTGGAATGAATATACCTCCTCCAGTTATCAGCAACAAAAACTGGCTCAGACTACATTTTGTAACTGACAGCAATCACCGATACCGTGGATTTAGTGCTCACTACCAAGGTACATTCAAAGAAACACATTTTTTGTTGTAGTTATTTTTGTTAAGGGAAAAAAAATTGTTTGAAGCTGTAGAGAAAATGGGAAGGGCCATTTAAAAAAAAAATCCTCATAGAGATGTAGTTTGTATTTGCATAAATGATAAATTCAGCTGTGCAACTTGTTATATTAAATTACAGTATGTGGGAGTATGGGTAGTGTATTATATAGTGTATCTAAATACAGTTATAAAAAAATTACAGCAGATATCTGTTTCACTTTACCCTGTGCAAGTAGTTAGCTTTTAAAGTGGTCCTAATATTTGGAAGGATATTGTGTAGCAGGTACAGGAATAATGTTTCTATCATTAAAATATGTATTTGTCTCTATGGCTGTATAAGTCATGTTTGTAAAACAGTGAGTAAGTTTCTATTTACTAATGTAGCATTTAATCACTATTATCTTTTCTACCTATTTCTGAATGCATTGTGCTATTAAGGGTTTAATTAACCTGTAAGATTCTTATCCACTGTTTTTACGAACAAGCATTATTTTGAGTAAGGGTGAAGGCATCTGAAGCATTAACTTTGGAATACCACCATTTGGAATAAGGTCATTATAATGACGAAGTGCTAATGAAAACTGAGCTTCATTAGTGTATGGTAATACTGACTGCTTTTTCACAAGTGTTACTGTATATAATATTTTTCAATATCTACAATGTATCAATGGATCTTCAGGGAACAAGTAACCCTTTTTGTGCTTTTGTGCTTTTCCATTTATCTGATGAAAAAAATCATGAACGAGATTTAATTCAGGAGTTTCTTTTACAGTTCTCTATAGGAAATTTGGCATAGGAACAGATTAGCTACATAAATGTTTGCAGAATCTGATAAAATTAATCAACTAATGTAAAAATTGCAACTAACAAAAGACTAGGACTAAACTTTTTGCAGCTTTGTGTGATTGCCTCAGATAACATATTCTTATACAAGAACAGAGCAAATTTGATTATTATTTCAGGAAATAGCGTATATCTCTATTTAGACTTCCTGAGTTCATAGAAGTTCTGGAATGTGTATTCTGAGTGAATTTAGGTAAATGGAGCCTTCCTACTGTAGCTCCAGGGCTCCTGTAACTGTTTATGAAAGGCACTGACTCATTTTTTGCATGGTATCCTTCATACCAAATATGATAAACTGCACTCTTTATGCAGAAATTGCTAGCTTATGGGACTGTTAAAAGATATCAGGTAGAAACTTTATTAAATCCTACCCCACAACCGAGAAACCATGTGATAACTATTTTGGTGGTTTATGTGAAGTAATTTGGATTACTGAGATGTTAATTTTTGAACTACCGAGAAAAGGAGAGCAAACTGTGTCTCAGATGACACACATACTTGCATTCCTGCTGAAAGTGTGAGGTAATAGGTAATGAAAGAGAACAGATTTTTGTTTAGTTTCAAAATGTTTTTTCGGCAAGTCACGTAAAACATGCGAGATGGTAGGTGTGAGAGATTTGAATATGCTTTTTGCCTTCTATTTCTCTTTAATGCCTAAGTTTGTAGTGATTACATTATGGGGTTTTTACTATTATTTTGGTTTTGCTTATTTAATTTTTAATGGTATATTCCTGAATGTATGTTGAAGTGTACTCTGTACCAAGTTGTGAAATGCTGCAGTAGTCCACCATGCTTAAAATGAAGAAATTAGCTTTTACAACTCTTTGAAAAAAAATATGTAGGCAGTAAATCATTTCAGCATGTAAAAGCATTAAATGAGCATACTCAAGCAGATATGATCATAAAAAAATAACCTTGGTAGTAGAAAATGGAAAAATGCATTGTCAGGTAATAGAGAGGAGTGGTTTCTGGGTGGGTGGTAGGCTAAAGGAGAGAGTGTGAGGAAATTAAACATATTAAATAACTTTTATATATACAGAAAACAAAAATGTACAACACTAAATATTTCAGTTTATTAAGAACTTAAGCCTTTATTTTTTCAGTTAGAGACTACTTCAAGCCTTTTTATAAAGTCCATTTTCTAACAGCAATCTCACTGATGCACTGACATAAGTTGTCACAAAAGCAGATAACTGATAAAGATTAAAAAAAAGGATTCCAAAGGCCATGTAATACAGATACATGTGTCTGTTTTTCTTTTCAGGGGTTAATTTTTGCATCACTTTTGAGGGAGTGTCTGTTAATCCTTTCAATAGTCTGTATTATCACTGTACTAACTGTTGTAAAAAACAGCTCTTTCCTTTGCTTCATTGACATAGATATTACTGTAACTTCTTTCTGACTTCCCTCCTTGAAACGTAATATTTCCTACAGTAGTACCACCATAACCAGAATTAGTATCTTCTTACCACTTCATCTACTTCAACTTTCTTTAGTCTATTGTTGCCAGCTTCTTCCAAATTCTGAACTTCCAAATTCAGAACACTGCATAATTCTTACTCCATCGCTGTTTGGCACTTCAGTACTCTTTTCACCTAATCACTCCTTTGTCTTGCTGGTATTTTTTGCACAACTGCACATTTTGTGTTAGTGTATTTGGGTGGTGGTTTCACCCTGCGTAGCAGTGAGGCACCCCCCAGCCACTTCCCCATTCCATCCCTGCGGTGGAACAGGGCAGAAAAAAAAGAACAAGAGTGAGAAAACTCATCGGTTGAAATGAGGGCAGGGAAAATCACTCATTAACTACTGTCCTGGGCAAAACAGTGTTAACTTAAAATATTTAATTACTGATTTGGGTGTGTGTTGGGTCTGGCTGAGATGGAGTTAATTTTCCCCGTAGCAGCCCTCATAGTGCTGTGCTTTGTATTGGTAGCTAGAACGGTGTTGACAACACACCAGTGTTTTCGCTACTGCTGGGCAGTGCTTGCACAGCATCAAGGCTGTCTCTCCAACATTTCCCCCACTCCCAGTAGGCTGGCTTTGGGCAAGATCTTGGGAGGGGACACAGCCTGGACACCTGACCCAAACTGGCCAAAGGGATATTCCATACCATATAATGTCAGCTCAGCAATAAAAGCTAAGAGAAAGGAAGGGGGCAAGGGGGAGGGCATTAATTTTTTACGACGTTTGTCTTCCGGTTGATGAAGCCCTGCTTCCCAGGACATGGCAGGACATTGCCTGCTGATGGGAAGTAGCGAATAAATATTTTGTTTTTCTTTGCTTCCATGTGTGGTTTTTGACTTTGCTTTATTAAATTGCCTTTATCTTGACCTAGGTGTTTTTTTCCATCTTATTTTCTCTCCCCTGTTCTGCAGAGGAGGGGAGTGATAGAGATGCTTCGTGGCACCTGGCATCCAGCAAAGGTCAACACACCACATGGTGTTGGGAAACAAAGAAAAGTATTTAAACAAATTGGGAAAACACCTTTTCTCTCCCCTTTCACAGGCCTAACTTCATTCCAGACACCTCTCCTTCCCCTTCCTCTATCTACTCCACCACAGATTACACTTTGTCTCTTTGCTGATATGATGGGCAGTGCAGGAGGTTCAGGTCAAGGTACAGGAGTTTCTTTCTGCTACTTCTTGTTTCTCCTTGTTTCTCATTCTTTTCTTCTGCTGTTCCTTCCTTCTTACTTATTTCCTCTGTTCTGATGTGGGTTGACCATAGGCCACAGTTCCTTAGGGGGAGAACCTGCTCCAGTGTGGGTTATTTAGGGGCTGCAGTTCTTTTGAGGGTGTTACTAGCTCTGTAATGGAGCACTCCTGTTCTGTCCTTGGTCCTTTCTCTCACACTTTACTGCCTTTTCTTAAATACATTTTTACAGAGATGGCACAAATTCTGATGATTGTCTCAGTTGTGTCCTGTGGTGGGTCCATTACAGACCCAGCTGGAACCAGCTGTGACCAGCATGGGGCAGCTCCCGACTTCCCATCACAGAGGTCACATGTGCAGCCTCTCCACCCCCTGCTACAAAACTCCTGCCATATAAACCAATTACAACCTGTTAAAATCTTTGTTCATTGTTTTATTCAAACAAAAGAAAATTTAAAAAAATTATGGTCATTTTTAGGCATGATATGAAATACCTAAATCTTTTTCTCTTCTGTTTTTTTAAACTTATGAAAGTTGTTTTTTCAAGATTCTTTTTCACAAGCCTCACATGGCCTAGCTTCAGTGTACTATCTAAAGCTACTGTGGTAACACAAAGTATTAAAATCTAGCTGCATACTAAAAAAATACCCAACAGAAAACCTAGGGTATTACATAATCTCTTGTAAACATCCTTTTAATTTCATTAATTATCATATTTTGCCTAATTTTCTGTTTAAGGCTTCAGTCTTGCAAACACCTGTGAAAGTGTTTAAATTGGCTTATACAGAACAAATGAAATTTACAGAGGTACATGACACTCTCAGCTTCATATAAGTACATTGTCTTGCAGGTTATGGGTATTAATTTATTTAAATAGTCATTTTAATTCACAATATATATTGAATTATACAATATTTAAAAGATGTTGGTAAATGATAATCAAAGTGACATGCGTCAATTAGAAGAGAACCAAAATGTTTCCCTATTCAGGTTGTGGAAGACATGCTTATTCTTGCTTGTTTGATCACCCTTGTTTCAGCACTTCTTTCTATTCACTGGGGGTTCTTTCCCTTGATGTCTTCTGTCATTACTGCTTTGTTAAAACTGCTTTTGGGTTAGAAATTGTTGGCTGAAGCAGAACCAAAGCTTCTTTGGGTCTTCCTGAAGCTGCTTCAATGTTTCTTGGCACGGGAAATCCTCTTTTGCTGTTCTAAAATTAGTCATGCTTTTTTACGCCATCCATTCACAGTTCCTTTAAAAATTCCTTTTGCCTGCTGCTTTCTGTTGGCTACTCTGCAATCCATCACTTATGTATGAATCCATAATATTATCTAAGCAGACAGAAGGGATTAAGTTAGCTTCACAGCTTCCAGTCTTACAGGCTGGTATACACAAACTTCAATATTCTTTATGTCAAGCATCCTGGACTCTGAAAGGCTTTTGGAAAAATCTTCATTTTCTGATAAACATTAGTTTAAAAATCTGTAACTTTGCTATCTTTTGAGATCCAGCAACCATTCTCTCTCCCTCCCTCCCTCCCTCTCTCCTCCTTTTAAAGTTCTAGAAGGTTAGAATAGAATAGCCCTATACCTGCTGTTTATTTCACTTGTAAAATCCATTTCTTAACTGCTTTTGCTTCCTTTCCCCCTTCCTTTACCTCTGTTTAAGCCATGTACAAACTAATACTTCTATGAACAAAATAGTATCAAATAATGTTCATTGAGTGCACAGTTGGATCTGCCTTCCATTAATAATCTTTGCTTATAGGAAAATACAGATGAAGAGATGAAATATATCCATGAGCTTTTCAGAATAGGATAAAAATTAGCTGTCATGCTCATGTGGAAAAGCATGCAAATAGTTACTCTGATTAATTCTTGACAGCCAACTATGTAGACCTGAAGTTAGATAAATGGCAACACTTTCAATGTGTGATGTAATGTGGGGAAAACTGACATTGAAATCTTTTCCCTTTGCTTGATTCTCCATTGTTCTTTTCTTTTTATTTCTGTCATTTTATACATGAATAGAAATGTATCTGCATTCAGAAATGATTTATAGAGTTAGAGTTTTGTTAGTTTTTTTTTTATTGGTTTTGCTTGGACAGAGAATTTGAAGCAATTGGCAATCAGGTAAAGAACAAAAGTAAGTAATACTAAGCTGCCTCAGAACATCATGGTTAGAGTGGCCAGAAGGGGAACTGCATCACTTTTTTTCAGAATATCTAACAATTTAAACAGAATTTGTCATCCATTCCTGATCTGCTGCAATGTCATTCATTCCATACGTTGCAATGAACTGTACACAATACTACTACCAGAAGATTCAGCAGTTGTAACAAAGCCTTAGGTGAGATTCAGCTCCCAGACACCAAAATGTCAATGTCTCTGTATTGTAACCTGTAGGTTTAGACACCTGTAAGTATCTAAATACCCACTAAAGTTGGGGAGCTGTGGGGCACAGTTCAGCTGTACATGAATATATATGCACTGACATATGAAATAACCTAAGGTATCCAAGTTATCTTTATGGCAGTGGCAGAAGTGTAGAGGCTCTTCTGGCAGACAAACCAAGGTGTTGCAAAGCCGTATGTTATCTCTATCAAATTGTATCAAAAGTACAAGTATCAAAATTGCACCAACCCAGACTATGTAGAGGCAACTAAATCTTCCCTGTACCTCGCTAATCCTGTCAGTGCAGGTTACAGAGCTGTTCAGCTGACCACGTGATAGGGGTTGGGTAGAGGTTCTCTCAAGTAAATGAGGCATCTGCATGGTGTTGGCAAATGAGAACTTACAGGACACCACGCCATTCTGGCACAGAAACTACAAGACAGGGAAAAACACCTAAAATGACAATAAACAGCATATAGGCAGCTGGTTTGTCCTGTTCAAGGTGTGCACTTTTAGATTAATCAAAATGCTACATTCCACTGGCTTCACTGAATAGATTACCATTTATTATAATTTATTATTATAATAGAATTATAATCTATTAATAAATAGATTACCATTTATTATTACCACTTATTATAAACCTAGTGTGGCTGTAGACGTGCAGATGTAGGTGTCTTAATCTCAGGTTGAATCTCACCTAATGTGCCTAGTCACATGGCTTTTTACTACCAGCACACGTACAGGATCTTGAGATGATTCCCTGGGAGAAATTAAGGTGCTACATCACTTATGCCACATCTGTAGAAGTCTGCTACTTAAATAAGGGCTATGCCTGCTTCTGCTTAAGGCAGTGTAAATAAGTTGCTGGTTGCATTGGTAATTTATTTGACAGCTGACAAATTTATTTTTTTTTAGAGAGATATTTAGTTCTCAGTATTATATATCTGTGACTTTTCAGACCTTGTACTCCTATTGTCAAAACAGCCCAAATTACTACCTGATTTTGCAATGTATGGAGAAAAAATGAACCCTCTCTTCATAGAATGAAAGGAAATTGCAAGAGCTTCTCAGCAGATTTTTGGTTTTTTGCCTCCAGACATTAAAAAATCTTAAATTGCATACATTGTCACACAAGTAAATGTTTTTAGCAGATTTGCATCCTCATGGGTCTTTTAGCTCCACTTCATCTTATGATGATTTATATTTTCTGAATAGATGATTTTTCACTTTTGCACTCTTGAGATGTCTTTTGTTCACAACTATACATCCACACAATGACAGTGCACAGAATGACATCGATTTTGCTGTAGTAAAGTCAGAAAGGAGAAAAATTGCTGCATTTTGTTGACCCTCCCTCATTTAAAAGTACTTATTTTTAGAATATTATTATTTTAATAACACCATTCTTGATGGTTAATTAAGTTAGTTGTGATCCAGAAAGATCTGTTTTTAAAATTTTAATAAATTTTTTTCTATTTCAAGTAATATCATCATTGTCATGGTTTGATCCCAGCTGGCAACTAAGCACCACACAGCTGCTTGCTCACTCACTCCCCTCCAGGGTGGGATGGGGAGGAAATAGGAAAAAAACCTCATGAGTTGAGATAAACAGTTTAATAGGACAGCAAAGAAAAAGGAAATAATAGCAACAACAATAACATCAACAACAATAAAGATAATAATAATATTCCTGATAAAGGCATATACAAAACCAAGTGATGCACAATGAAACAATTGCTCACCACTCGGTGATTGATAGCCTGTCCCCAGTCAGCAATTTGTGTCGCCCTGGGCAACTTCAGTTTTGTATACTGAGCATGACATCATAGGGTAGGTAGTACCCTTTTGTACAGTCTGGATCGGCTGTCCTGGCTGTGCTGCATTCCAGCTTCTTGTGCACCTCCCTGCTGGCAGAGCATGGGAAGCTGAAAAGTCCTTAGTATAAGCACTCAACTACTTAGCAACAACTACAAACATCAGTGTGTGTATAATAATTTATCAACATTATTCTTATACTGAATCCAAAACACAACATTATAACAGCTATTAGGAAGAAAATTAACTCTATCCCAGCCAAAACCAACATATAATTCATTAAAAAAGTCAATAGAACTGGGAAATATGAAAACATGGTAGTCTGTGCTAGTGTTTGAATTGATGGATTGTAATTTACTTCTGAAATAAACGTTGTGATGCACTAAAGAGTCTTTCCCATTTTTTAATGATTTAGCAGATGTGCCTTCTTATTTTCATGCTTAAGGGAAAAATTCTAATGTTTTAGGTGCATTCAAACATTTTAATATGTTTCTACTTAATTTACTATGGTACACATTTCTGTTCATTGTTTACAAAAGAACATATGACAATGTTTTATGAACTACTGTAATTCTAAGTGAGTAATTGTAAGTAATTCTATCTCTTCTGTAGAAGAGAAAAAATGTACTGAATTACTCTTTATTTCATTTTAAGTAATACTTAGAAAGAATTTTCTTTACTTTAGTTTTGTTGAAAGTTCAGAAATTTAGAAATTAAATTTAAAAACATTTCAAACAATGATAAAAAACCCCAGGAAAATGGTATATTCAGACTATAAAATCCATAAGTTCTGGTTTATGGAAAGGAAAAAAAAAAGTATTTAAAAACTAGAGTAGTTTTAATGATCCTATTCACATATATGCGAATATATATAAAATATTTTCAAATGTATATAACTACATCTAATATATAAGCATATTTATATAAACTATATATAAAAATATATAAATTCTTAAAAGCCATCCTCTAAAGAAATCAACTAAAATTAAAGAAAAATTAATTATGCACATAAATATTTTCTGGCAGTGAATTTCTTTTAATAACAGTACATAAACTGTAGAGTTTGTAAGACCTTCAGAATACTTCATTTTGATAACGTCAAAACATTAATACATTAACATGTATATCTGTATGCTTCATGACCACCAAACAGCATAATATATTGCACTGATGATCTGTTCAAGTCAAGATGATAAAACTGGGGGAAAAACCTAGGACAAAACACTTGTTTATATTCAGAATATTTAGTGGTATTGAGATAAAGTGTTAGAACACTTTGTTTCCGCTTTGAAAAATGTTGACATTCAAATGCTCCCATAATATGCTTGGGCTTTGTCATTAGGTGACTTATTTTTTTTGCAGTGAAAATTAATTCACTATAATAGAGAGTGATAAGACATTCCAGTTAGTATTTTAAAAGCTTTGACCATTATGAAGTTTACTGGAAACCAAAGGAAAAAAATTGGACTGGTTAACTTTGGAAAATATATTTAAATGTTAAAATCATAGAATCATAGAATAATTTGGGGTAGAAGGGACCTTTAAAGGTCAAATAGCCCAACTCCCCCTGCAATGAACAGGGACATCTTCAGCTTGAACAGGTTGCTCAGAGCCCCGTCCAACCTGGCCTTGAATGTTTCCAGGCACAGGGCATCTACCACCTCTCTGGGTAACTTGTGCCAGTGTTTTGCCATCCTCAATGTGAAAAATTTCTTGTTCATATCTAGTCTGAATCTACTCTCTCTTAGTTTAAAACCATTGCCCTTTGTCCTATTGCTACAGGCCCTGCTAAAAAGTCTATCCCCATCTTTCTTATAAGCCCCCTTGAAGTACTGGAAACCTTTCTTCATGGGGGAGGCGTTCCATCCCTGTGATTATTTTTGTGGCCCTCCTCTGGACCCGCTCCAACAGGTCCATGTCCTTTTTGTGCTGAGGGCTCCAGAGCTGGATGCAGGAGTCCAGGTGGGGTCTCACCAGAGCGGAGTACAGAGGCACAATCCCCTCCATCGACCTGCTGGCCACACTGCTTTGGATGCAGAACAGGATATGGTTGGCCTTGTGGGCTGTGAGCGCACATTGCCGGCTCATGTCCAGCTTTTCCTCCACCAGGACCCCCAAGTCCTTCTCGGCAGGGTTGTTTTTGATCCATTCATCCCCAACCTGTATTGATACCGGGGATTTGACTCGACTCAGGTGCAGGACCCTGCACTTGGCCTTGCTGAACCTCATAAGGATCACACTGGCACATTCCTCGAGCTTGTCCAGGTCCCTCTAGATGGCATCAGGCGTGTCAACTGCATCACTCAGCCTGGTGTCATCTGCAAACTTGCTGAGGGTGCACTTGATCCCACTGTCTATGTCACTGATGAAGACATTAAAGACTACTGGTCCCAGTAGGGACGCCTGAGGGACACCACTTGTCAGCCACCTCTATCTGGACATTGAGCCATTGACTGCTACCCTTTGGATGTAACCATCCAACCAATTTATCATCCACCCAACAGTCCACCCACAGTCCACCCATCAAATCCATATCTTTCCAATGTTGAGAGAAGGATGTTGTGGGGAACCATGTCAAAGGCCTTAAAGAAGTCCAGAGAGATGACATCCATAGCTCTTCCCTTGTCCACTGACATGGTCACTCCATCTTAGAAGGACACTATGTTTGTCAGGCAGGACTTGCCCTTGGTAAAGCCATGCTGGCTGTCTCCAATCACCTTCCTGTCTTCCATGTACCTTAGCAGAGCTTCTAGTAGGATCTGTTCCATGATCTTCCCAGGCAGAGAGGTGAGTCTGACAGGTTGGTAGTTCCCAGGTTCCTCCTTGCTACCCTTTTTAAAAATGGGTGCAATGTTTCCCTTTTTCCAGTCTCCAGGGACTTCCTCTGACTGACATGACTTCTTAAATATCATGGGGAGTGGCTTGGGAACTACATCCGCCAGTTCCCTCAGGACTCTGGGATGCATCTCATCAAAATAAATACTGTCAGTGACATCAGACATATTTCTGCTGGATGTTTTACTCACATTTCCTTCCATCTGTCCTCTCCCACCCAGCATTTTCAAATCTCTGTAATTCTAGGATGTAATTTTTCTTTCTGGAGCTTTTTTTTTGTGCCTTTAGGTAACACCCACACAATAAAAGAGGTCATTTTGAGGAGAAAACAACATCCAGATGTAGAGAACTAGATAATTACGTAACTGAATGTGAGACTTTTTCTGTGTCTTGCCTCATAATTGAGTTTCCCATGTACTTTCTAATCAGAATGCATACATAGTTATGCAGAATTATGTCTTGTCTCTGTTTCTATTTCTTCTCTTTGGTCTAAAGACAGAGTTGTTTGTTTGTTGTTCAGTTGCTTGAGAACACTTGCACTTTTGATGGAAATCATATCCTCGTATCCTTGAGGATAAAGTTAATTATTTAGTTTTAACTTTAATTGTATGAATTAGATACCTATGTGTTGAGTCATAGAGTCATAAAGGATAACAAAAAATGCTTCTACAAATACATTAACAACAAAAAGAGAGGCAAGGAGAATCTCCATCCCTTACTGGATATGGCGGGGAACATTGTCACCAAGGATGAGGACGAGGTTGAGGTACTTAATGCCTTCTTTGCCTCAGTATTTAATTGCCAGTCCAGGTATCCACAGGGTATTCAGCTCCCTGAGCTGGAAGACAGGGATGGAGAGCACAATAACCCGCCCATAATCCAGCAAGAAACAGTTAAGGACCTGTTAAGCCACGTGGACACCCACAAGTCTATGGGGCCTGATGGTGTCCACCCAAGAGTACTGAGAGAGCTGGCAGAGGAGCTTGCCAAGCCACTCTCCATCATGTACCAGCAGTCCTGGTTGACAGGGGAGGTCCCAGAAGACTGGAGGCTTGACAATGTGACTCCCATCTGCAAGAAAGGCCGGAAGGAAGATCCCGGGAACTACAGGCCTGTCAGACTGACCTCCATGCAGGGGAAGACCATGGAGCTGTTCATCTTGAGAGTGCTCACAGGGCATGTGCAGGACAACCAAGGGATCAGGCCCAGCCAGCATAGGTTCATGAAAGGCAGGTCCTGCTTGACCAACCTGATCTCCTTCTAGGACCAGGTGACCCACCTAGTGGATGAGGGAAAGGCTGTGGATGTTGTCTACCTGGACTTTAGTAAAGCCTTTGACAGCATCTCCGACAGCATTCTCCTGGAGAAACTGGTGGCTTGTGGCTTAGAAAGGTTTACTCTTTGCTGGGTGAGGAACTGGCTGGATGGCCGAGCCCAGAGAGTTGTGGTGAACGGCGTTAAATCTGGCTGGCGGCCGGTCAGAAGTGGTGTTCCCGAGGGCTTGGTTCTGGGGCCAGTCTTGTTTAATATCTTTATTGATGATCTGGATGAGGGAATCGAGTGCTCCCTCAGTAAGTTTGCAGATGACACCAAGTTGGGTGGTAGTGTTGATGTGCTGGAGGGTAGGAGGGCTCTGCAGAGGGATCTGGACAGGCTGGATCGATGGGTAGAGGTCAATTGCCTGAGGTTTAATAAGGCCAAGTGCTGGGTCCTGCACTTGGGCCACAACAACCCCATGCAACGCTACAGGCTTGGGGAGGAGTGGCTGGAGAGCTGTTCGGCAGAAAAGGACCTGGGGGTGCTGGTTGACAGCCGGCTGAATATGAGCCAGCAGTGTGCCCAGGTGGCCAAGGCAGCCAACAGCATCCTGGCTTGTATCAGAAAGAGTGTGGCCAGAAGGAGGAGGGAAGTGATTGTACTCCTGTACTCAGCACTGGTGAGGCCACACCTCGAATCCTGTGTTCAGTTTTGGGCCTCTCACTACAAGAAGGATGTTGAGGTGCTCAAGCATGTCCAGGAAAGTCAATGAAGCTGGTGAGGGGTCTGGAGCACAAGTCTTATGAAGAGCAGCTGAGGGAACTGGGCTTGTTCAGTCTGGAGAAGAGGAGGCTGAGGGGAGACCTTATCACTCTCTACAACTACCTGAAAGGGGGTTATGGCGACGTAGGTGTTGGTCTCTTTTCCCAAGTAACTAGCGATAGGACGAGAGGAAATGGCCTCAAGTTGGACCAGAGGAGGTTTAGATTGGATATTAGGAAAAATTTCTTTATGGAGAGAGTGGTCAAGCATTGGAACAGGCTTCCCAGGGAGGTGGTGGAAGTATTCTATCTCTGGAAGTATTCAAAAAAAATATGGATGTTGCCCTTCGGGACATAGTTTAGTGGTCATGGTGGTGTTGGGTAATGGTTGGACTTGATGATCTTGAAGGTCTTTTCCAACCTTAATGATTCTGTGATTCTGTGATTCTATGAGTCATAAATTATACGAAATATAATTTCTTTTCTCTTTTAAATGTTTCTCCCTCCTTTATTTTTTGTGAACATTCTAATCACATATATATACAGTATATACATGAAGAATGAGTAATATGCTGAATTGTCTCCTGCGTAAAAATAGGAAAGTAATTCTTTTTCCAATGGAAAAATTAAATCCAAAATTCTGTTCTGGAATATGGAAGTGCCACATTTAATAAGTTTTGTCAGAAGATATTACTGAGTGTCAAATAAGATACTACGTTTTTTACTAATCCTTGTATAGGTAATGTGGAGGACATTTCGTTTTACCTTTCAGAACTAAATCTAATATTATCTAATTCCAGAAAAATGTTTTTTGCAAAGCATCACCCAAACTCCATAATAAATAAGGAGTTAAAACCATTCAATGAAAAGTTAATATTTTAATGAATTATACTCCAAGTAAGAAATGTGAGAATTTTCTGAACTACCTGGTCAGTTTCCAGCTATGCTTTCTCCACCATGGTTCCAGTCAACACATCTTTTTGTAATTCAATATATGTACTGTTTTATTTGTGTACTGTACCGGAAAGCTGAAAGAGTTTAACTTTTTTTTTCCTATTCACATCACCTGGAAATCAATTAAACATATACGTCTCTTTAACAGTGTTTTCATTTAAATGCAGCTGAGGAAATAAACCTTGCATACTAGTGAACATTATTATATGTGGAATTTTTTAATCTGTAAAATCACTAGCCTGCACCAAAGAGATTCTCAATTATGTAATTTCTTTAAATCTTCATTATGTCGAATTTCAGTGACATTCATATTTGAAAGAAAACTTGATAAAGCCTTCTGAGGACCATGTTGGTCATACCTTCTCTGTTTCTGTTTGAAAATTGCCAAAACTGTAGAATAGCCACATGAATATTAAAGCGTTTGTAGCATCTTCTAAGAGTGATTTAAAAAAAAATATTATACTTGCTTGGTTTTAAGATGTCTTTTTTTTTTCTGAATCCTGTATCAATATTAACACTAAGTTTAACTTTTCCAAAAATGAAATAAGCCCAATTCACATTGTTTTATGCATTTTCAATTCCAATATTATTTTTTTCAGAAAACTCATAAGTTTTGAGGTTATTAGCATGCCCCATGACTTTTCCTGAATGTCACCTAATTTACAAAGCTTTGTCCATGACTGGTGAGAAGAAATTTACATGTCAATTGAGATATGGAGGTTCAGAACTAGGATTAGGAGAGAAAAAAAGGAAGGCTGAAAAGAAATGTTTATATCAGGAACCCAAAGAATGTTGGCTGAGGGTTCTTAATTGAAAGGAATATGTAAGAGAAAGAGAGCCAAGTAAAGTGATTAGCGGAAAGTGAGGGACTGTGAGGAAAAGATTTAGGTGAGAAGACAAACAGTAATAAGAGGATTGAACCTGAAGGGAATCTGTTGAACAGTTATGACTTAATGGGTAAGAAAACTTCTTGTATAATGCATAACCTGGTTGGAATTTAATCTCTGCTAGTTGAGAAAAATTGGCTTGAACAGGTAGCCAGTATAAATGGTGGCAGGTATAAGACGGTGTATGTGGAGAGAACTGTTCAAAATTGTTCTGCCAGTGTCCTCAAATTCCACTGCACGACTGTGAATATGTTCCTTCCTGCCATGAAATAGCTGAAACTTACCAGAAAAGTCTGGGTCAACAAGGCGTTTTTTGCAATGAATAGAGTGGACTGAGGATCTGTTAAGAATAGTGTCGTGCAGAGTTGGCTATAATTCCTTTCTATAACAAATTTGAAGAAGTTAGAAGGTGATTTGTGAATCACATACAAAATTTAAGTTACCTAAGAAGTATCTTAGGTAACCACAGGATAATTCAGATTGGAAGGGAACCTCCTACTCAAAAGAAGCTGGGCATTGAGATAAAGCCAGTTTGCTCAGGGATTTATCCAGTTCTACCTTGGAAAGGACAAGGGTGGAGACTATGTAACATCTCCAGGGAATCTGTTCACATCTTGACTGTCCTCACAGGGTAAAATTTTATCCTTACAGCTGCTTGGAACTTCTCTTGTTTCAACTTATATCCTCCCTCTTGTCCTCCCACCTCCTGCCCCCATTATGTATTGGAAGGCTCCTTTTAGGCCCCCCCTGAAGTTCTCTTCTTTGGGGTGAACAAGTCCAGATTCTTCAGCCCCTCCTCACAGGACAAGTGCTCCAGTCTCAATCATCTTGGGGACCACCTGCCAAACTCACTCCAGTTCAACAATTTCTTCCCAGAGCCAATTCCTTTCAGTGAGCATCAAACTGGATACTGAACAAACAAGTGCTAAATAGAGGTGGGGATAATCCCTTCCATCAGTGTATCAGCCATGTTTCTGTTAATACAGTTCAAGATGCTGTTGGCCAGGGCATGCTGCTGGCTCACCAGGACCCACAGGGCCTTTTCAGCAGAGCTGTTCCCCAACCAGTCAGACCCCAGCCTTTCCTGTTGCCAGGGGCTGAATTTGCCCGTGTTCAATTTCATAAAATTCTTGTTGGCTCATTCCTCCAGATTGTCTCCGGTCCTTCTGGATGGCATGCCTCTTTTCAAACATATGGTTTATTCCCCCCAGTTTGGTGTTACCTGCAAACCTCCATAACATCATCATGGTTTTCAATGAAGATATTAAACACGACAGGTCACAGGATAAAGTCTCGCAGTGCTCCACTTGCTACAATCCTCCAAGAAGAGTATGACCCACTAACCACAAACCTATGACCGTTATGATCTAACCAGGATCTGTGCTCTGCTACTTGACTTCCTCACTTCCCTCGGGGTCTTGAATTCATTATATGGTAACTGCAGCTACGACTACCACTCATTACCATGTCTCCAAACAGCTATTCCTGTTAGTGAGTAGTAGGTCTGGTTGTGCATCACCACTGGTTGGTCCATGCAGTATTTCTATCAAGACGTTGTCACATTTTCCAAAAACTCATCACCACACTGCAGCCATGTGAGCTGTCCCACCACATCTCAGTTACTCCAATGATGTCACCATTCTATGATGGCATGTGGGGCTCTAGTTCCTCCCACTTCTGCCCCAGGCTGACTGCATGTACGTGTAAACTTGGGACAGGGTTCTCTTCACCCTATTTTATCATTCCTGTAATGTCTTGTATTCCTGTGAGTCTTTCATTTCCTTTCTACTTTTTTCTACCGCTATATCATTTAAATGTGGCTCATTATCTCCCTTTCCATCATTCTTCATATAAAACTCTCATCTGCAGGTTGGCCAGAGTGTTGACAAAGATGTTCTTGCTACAGTTTGTCTTGTCAGGGGCACCTTTATTACTTTGAGTAACAGCACACTGTAGTCACTCAGTTCAGGCAGAGGTATATTTTAACAGCACATGAGATTTGTACCGTTGCTTCCTAAACCGTCACTGCATCAGTCAATTTAAGTGACTGGGGTCTCAGAGTTACAGTCATGTAGTCTTCCTGCTGCACTGATGAGGAATTAAAGACCTTAGCTTGTGTTGTTTCTTTGTAACACTTTTTGTGTAGCGAGCACTGCAAAATTATCTTAATATCGAACTAAAATAATGGGATCTGTTGATCATTACTATTGTCAGTAGTACCGGAAATCTCTTATTCTCAGTATACATAAGAGCACTACATAGTCCTTAGGTCCATACCTAGCGTGCTTAAAAAACCACTACTTAGTGCTTTTTAAACTAAATATTAGGAATGGAGTAGAGAACAAAACAGAAAACATGCTACTCTATAAATTAACTTGCACGTTGACTCCTGTTGCTGCATTTCAGAAGAATGTAACAAAATTGAAGAAAGTTCAGAGATAGATAGCAAAGATCATCAAACACGTGGATTAGTTTCTGGTTGAAAAGTGATTGACTAGCGTAGGACCCTGCAGCATGAAAAATAAGTAAAGCTTGGAAAGTCATGAATTATGGGGATAGTACTGGAAATAGTTATTTTGTCTATTTTGGATGCTAAAACTGAGGTGCATATGAAGTGACTTGTCCAAAGTCACACCCAGAAATTACCAGTGGAGTAGGGCATCAGGTATTTTGAGCCTCAATCCAGGGCAGCTGAAAACTAGCTAACAGTAACATTTTCATTTTTCACAAAGCTGGCAGAATTGTTTAGGTAATATTTTAGTTTATAGTACTGCTCAGGGCACTACAATATGTAAAAATACTTGTGAAGAGAATCCTTGACTTGAAGGACATATATTCAAATTAAATAAAGCTGACACAAATAGGAAAAGGAACAGGCATATTGACATTCTGAAAGTAAAACAAACTGCTGCTTTTTCTACTCTCCTTCACCCGTCACTGCTTTCCCTTCTCTTCTCAATAGTAAATTAGTGATTAAAGGCAATACCTTTTAATTCCTAAGGTATAAGTTTAATATATAGGTGTAACAAATAGGCAAATAGCATATGTAGGTTTATAACTGGAGGTATAAGAAAGGATTTATGTCCCCTCTCGCTGCAGGGGGGTTGGACTAGATGACCTTTAAAGGTCCCTTCCAACCCAAAGATTCTATGATTCTTTGATTCTATGATTTTCATTTGTATGCAGCCTGATTCTGGGTAGTTTGTCTTTTCATTAAAGAAATATAAAAGCCACATGTTTAAATCATAGTTTCTCCTGCAAAGTTCTAAAATTTACATGTGTTAAATAAATAAATGATTTAAAAAATATATAATTATGGTCTTGAAGGAAATTTCAGTTTTAAGAAATTGCCTTCTGCTTTTTTTTTAAGCCATTTAGGCACACTGTTTTGACACTTAGAGCAAATCAGTCAGTAGTACTTGAGCTAAGAATCATTCAGCTACCCAATGACCCTAATGAGAATTTATGAATATTAAGCAACTTGGAAGAAATTAATCCTTCTACCTCTTGTGGAGACTATCACATTATCACAATGTTTTGAGGGTTTAATTGACATTTAAGTATCCCAAAATATTTATTTTTGTACTCATCTTTGTACTCATCTTCTGTTAGAATAAATGTGGTGGTGGTTTTTTTGCTTTTGTTTCTTTTAATTATTTTTAGTTATTATTTCCTCAGGGAAGAAATTTATTTGATATTTTCTGAAAATTCTCAACTACTGCTTTCCAGTAACTTTTTCTTATATGTGAAAGAAGTTACTTTCTAACTCTGTAGTATTTTTCAGAAGTTCTTGCCTCTGCAAAGATGATTCTAGTGCCATTTAATTTATGTAAATATCTAGCAGTGACAGTAAAACTGTTAACAGTTTTGACAGAAGCTAAATTCTAAGTAGAAATAGCCAGAAGTTAATGAGAGATGCAGATAATGTGATATCCTATAAGCATCAAATAACACTTCTGTTTAAAGAACAATCATTTCAATATTTTTCAATACTCATTCAAAAGGTTTCTGATTCCTTTTATAGTTACATTTCTGAGAAGAGAAAGATTTGTAATTGAATTTTTGTCCCCAAAAACAACCCAACAAAACTTCCCGTGAGTCAGAAATGCTCATACAATTCCAGGAAAGACACATTTAATACAAATTGATTTCCATCAAGATAAGTTTACATAAATAATTTTCAAAGCACTATGTGAGTTAGTTTCTACATGAGAGGATATGAAACTTGTTTTAGAGATGCTTTTTAAAATTCTTGCTCCTTTTACTCCAAGTAATATTTAAGGGATAGTTATTTCACTTGTTACCCACCAAGGACCTTAAATTATAAGATATTATATATACTGCAAAAAATGTTACATTGTTGTATAGAAAAACATAAAGTCTTCTGCAGGTAAAAACACAGAGAAACTGTTCTTTTTTATATTTAGAATTTTTTTTTCCTCAGGGATATTAAGAATGGAACATTATTCATTTAAAAGGTATAAAGATTAATGGAAATAAATAAAAATACAAGCAGAAAAAAAATCAGTTTAATGACAATCATAATATCCCCAATAAAATTCTATACCCCAGAAGCCCATGAATTATTTCATAATCCATTGATATGAAATTGCGAATTACTGCCTTTCACACAAGAGAAGATTTATAAAATATTCTTATTATAGTATTTATGATGGTGCAAAGAACATCTCCATCCTGTATAGTGCTTCCCGCTTTCTTTTATTTCTTATTGTGTCAGTGATGGACCTTAGTATATGGTAAATTTAGGCTACTGACTCTGGTTTCAGGTATTAGATTGTCTTTTTCCCATCTCAGTAATCTCAGTGGGATTCACATAGGAAAGCACATAGAATTACCTCATATTCTTTACAGTATCTTTGTGTCGAGTGTCTGATCCTGGCATTAATAACGCTGGAAAAAAGGCAACATTCCATTATTATTTCCAAGTATCTTCATTTGAAAAGTGTTATGACTCTGGTAGAATGAATTAAAAAAAAAACTTTTATTCTTTATATGCAGTATTCTCACATAATCTTTCTCTTAAAAAAAAAAGTTATTCAGAAGCAGCCTAAATTCAGTGCAGCTTCAGCCTTTAATTTATAGTTTTCTAGAATAATGAACATTTCTGAACAATTCTGCACAATATCTTTAAATTTTTTTCTACCCTCACTGTTTGAAGTATCTGTTATATGGAAAGCATCCCACAACATATTATGATACAGTAAGATCAATATCTGAGGTAGAGAGTTTGCACTAGTTTCCACATTTCAGCCCCCTGTTTCTGCAGGCTGCTATTTGTGTTTTTTTCCAAGTAATGTACCCCAATATTAATCCTATTTTCTAGCTTTTGTTCCTTTTGTTGTCTGAAACCTGAATTCTAGTTCTGCTTACCAGAACAACCTCTTTGGTTGTCTTTATGGCCTAATGATATGAATGCGCTTTCTAATGTAGTTAGTTAGCTTTTTTTATGCTTCTGGCATGACTAGAAAACTGGTAAATTCTCTGAAAAATACTGAATTTCCATTTTTGCATGGAAGAACAGATTTTGTGACGGAGTCCAGGAATCTGTATGTCCTTGATTTGGATAAAGGGGACATTTCTGATAACTTGAAGAAGCTGAATGGCTTAAAAGGGTATTTCATTGTCTCAAAAAACTTAACAAATATTTATGATGTCATACAAATCTAATTTTTATTTTTGAGAGTACTCTTTAGAGTAAAAATGACATGTGATCTTCTCAGTGAGATTTTTTTTCCAGTGTCAACTTTGAGTTTGTCTGGAAAATAAATTGGTCTGCTGACCTGCAGAATTATATCCAAGAATATGATTGTCACAGGAGACAGACTTGAGAGTAGGGTATTTTTTATAAGAAAAGAAAAAAAGTGGAAAGAATGTATAAAACATATATTATTGTAAATTTCTAGTTCAAATATGCACTTTCAAAAATATGTGATTCCAATTTTAAAAAATATCAGTGTCTTAAGACACTTCAACAGATCAAAATTTAAAAAGATAAATGGGATGTTTGTGCATATATGCATAAAGATCTGTGAGAGGAAGTAACAAAGATGGAGCCAGACGATTCTCAGTGGTGCCCAATGAAAGGATAAACGGTAATGGGCACATATTGAAATATGGGAAATTCCATTTAAATAGAAGAAAACTTTTTACTATAAACGTGATTGAAAAATGGAAAAAGTTTCCCAGGGAGGTTATGGGATACTCTGTCCCTGTAGAGGTAGAGACTGGACATGACTGGGCACCATTCTGAGCAACCTGCTTTAGTGAACCCAGCTTTTAGCAGGTGGGGGTAGACTGGACAACCTCCAGAATTGCTTTCCAACCTCATCTATTCTGTGAAAGTCTAACGTGTTCACATATACTGAGCAAGCAATCATCTCAAAATTTGACCTCCTTAAGTTCCATCAGCTAGGGAATGTAAGAAGTATCCAAACCCAGCTGCCATTTCTGGAAATCAAAATGCTCTGTTTTTAGACATGCCAATATATCTTGCTCCTGTAGAAGATGTCTCTGTGAGCATTTCTCTGTACAACATAATACACTGCTGAGGAAAGATACTGCAGTAACTGAAGCAGCTATTTTAGGTATTTGTAACCATTTTGTCTATTGAAAGAATTCTTTCATTACTATCAGTGTATCATGGTGCAAAATTTCCTGAAATGCTCCTTAAGGCAATAGCTATGTAACACTTTTAAGAATACATTTGAAGTTTATTTTAATGTGTAAGCATTTAGTTTAAGACATCTCGAAATTGTTGGCTAATGGTTCACTGAGGGCATCTTACAGAGAAGTTTTCCCGAGGCAAAGGTCTTGTTTTGCACTGGATGCCCACTTCATAGCTCAAAAGTTCACTTACTGCCCACTTGATGCTGACAGTGCACAATGTTCTGTAGGAATATCTTTCTACAGTGAGAAATTAGAGAAGAATAATACTCCTTGTTAAATGTAATGCTTTGCTTTCTTCATAGGCATTGTGTTTTTCAAAGTGATTAAAAGACAGTAGTTGTCAGGGTGCAGCAAGGGCTGACGGTTCTGTGAGGGCTGGCGAGCTGGGGACCACAGGGGATTTGTGTGGGGGCCGGCGGTGCGGGGCTTTGCAGCCGGTGCTGGTACCACTGCCCGGAGCCATGGAGCGGGGCAGGTTGGGGCGCAGCCAGAAGCAGCCCCAGCCCTGGCATCAGGCAACCCCATGGGACTGGGGAGAGGCCAAGGCCAGGCACGGACGTTAGCCCCATGGATGGGCAGGGCAGGACTGTGCGGAGCTGGGGACAAATACTGCTGCGGCGTCACTGGGGCAGGGAGCGATGGCCCCAGACTAGGGGTCCTGGACCCATGGGCATGGTGGGGGGTGGTCAAGGGGAGTCTGTCCAGTGCTGGTTAGGCCCGTTAGAGTCCTCAGAGTGCTGACAGTCGTTGAATAGTACTTCACTTGTATAAGGTACATAGAAACATAATTTACGTCTGGTATACAAAACTTCAGATCTAAAGTTAGTCGGATTATAATGCACTTACATAGTATAATGTTAGACACAGAATCTTGTTATGGATGAAGGGAATGCAATTTATATGGAATTAACAGTTTAATGTTATTCCAACTAAAGTTTTAACAGTCTGGTAACTGTTCAAGTCTTCCTACTCTCCACTATTTTTCTCTTGTCTTATTTTCACCCTTTTCACTGTCCCCGCGGTGGGGATTACAATGAATTGATAGCATCCAAGTGTCTGTGTTGGCATGAATGTGATATTTATGGTTGTGACGGGGTGGGGGCTCCTCTTAAGTCTTGGAGTTTGTTTCTTTTTACATGTTTTCTTAACACAGGCTGCTTCTTTCTCATTGTTCTTTTCTAAAGTCTGAAAGTTTCACATTAACCTCCCTCAGCCTCAGTAAGTACAATGGGCTGTTGCTTGTTATGCAGTAACTTCATAGCTTTATCAGAGCTTTACTGTATGCATTATTCTTGGAGCACAATATTCCTGAAACACAAACAGGTCAGGAAATAGTCACTTGACCACTACAAATTATCAAAACTAGTGAAAACAACTTCAGGCAAGGGCAAACCTGCATGGGGTCAACACAAACCCTGTGACCTTGTGTTACTAAATGCAAAATCATACTTCTTAGGCTACAGTCTTCAGAATTTCTGTATCATCCTCTGTTAATTTTGCTAGACATGGGTAAACAAAGCAAAAGATGTGTTTAAGTATTAAGATTTGTATTCTTTCCTATGCAATGAACATATACAGACTGATATTAAGGTAAACTGGCAAGACACCTTTTCTGCAATGTTGTCTTTGCCATTTGCCTAGTAAATGAACTAGTAAGTGAATCAAGCCTTTCTAAGAACTTCACATTGTTTCTAACAAGTACTAAACTGTTTAAAACCAAATAAGTACTAAACTGTTTAAAACCAAATCAAAACAAAATATTAGCTCTTAAAATTATCTCCCTGCAGTGAAGATTAATACATTGGATAAATTTTTGGAGTGTTAAATTACTTTAGTAATCTTTAGTAATATGTTTGTATCAAATAGCTCCTTGATGCCTAACACCGGATTTCAAATAGAAGATTTGGGCATTTAGCCTACTTAGGGCAAAGATACCTGACCTAAATACTCAAGGACAATGATACAGAGTTTTTGGTATTAAGAGTAAATGAAAGACAATTATTACCGTTTTTATCATTCATTATTTTTCCATGCATCTAAACTTCGCTGAAAAAATAAGAAGTGTGTCAAAGTCATATCAATATGTAGTTCTGGCTTCAGCAAGTATTTATGTGGAACTGTATGTTTGATTTATGCATACTAATTTACTTGCTTATAACACTGAAGAGATATTAGGCAACTAATATTAATATCCCTCTGGCAGTAAAAAGAAAGTGTGAATATAATTTTGCTGATACGAAGAGAGCATTATAATATAATAGCATATCCAAGGTGACACTAGAAACAGAATTAGAAATCAGAACATTTGAATTTTAAACTTATGGAAACCTCTGATTAAATGTGCATTATACATGTTCACATCAAAGTATTTTTTGAAAAGTTATATGCAAGACTTTATGATAGTTTTAAACTTGCTTCAAACTTGTTTTGTTTTGTTTTTAAAAAAGGCAAGTTATAGCACACATACCAGCAATAAATAAAAGTTGAAACATTTTCCCTGTTATTTCTTGTTTTTTCTACTTAAAAACTCAGAAATGGATGCTTTCTAAAACTATCCAAAATCCAGTCATTAAAATCCTGTTCATGAAGGAGTAGAGTAGCAGGTTCTGTTCTGGTGTATGGTCCAAGATAAGCACAATATTTCACACTGTAGAATGTATAAAATACATTCATTTTCTTTCTGTCCTAAGTCGTTCCTGGGACAAAAAAAAACGTGTCTTTTTGTTACATGGTTCCTATATACATCGTTATGTATGTAATCTGTATGGTAATTATTCTTGAAGATTTTTCTACTTGATCTTATCCTATCCTCAAAAAGGGTAAATAAATCTTTCTGTCACACTATGATTCACAAGAGCAAATTGCAGGGAAAATAAATATATAAGACAGTATTAATATATAAATATATTAAGACAGTATAATTTCCATTCCCACCATTTTATCATTCATTTCATAAATTCATAATGTTGAAAGAGAGTCTTGAAGAATTTATAATTTTTTTTAAGATGGATTCCATAGATTTATCTTGATTGTTGCGCACCTCTTTTGAGAAGAAGCCAAAGTATGACTGTATCTATGCAACAAATGAACATATGAAAATAATTCTTTTGTATTTCAAATCAGTGCTCTCTCATTTACAAACATTAATTTGTGTTAAATATTGGTTTTGTTTTTTCTTTAACGTATTAGGCTTTTCAAAAGTATTTTCTCACTGAAGTTAAACCAACTGAAAGAACAGTATCCATATGTGTGCTTATGTTGGTCATTTTCATATTGCTTTTCTATTAAATAAACATATCTTACTGGAATAAAATCTATTATTTGTATAGATATATGTAAAAGAAAAAAAGTGGTAGTTCTTTGTCTACATCCTGAGTTTAATGGAGGGGAGGTAAATCATGTTAAGGTGTTCAATCTTTCTGTATTATCAAAAACTACAAGGTTGATTTTTTTCTGGATAAAAATTCAGATTTTCAAATGTAATTGGTTTGATGAAATTAAGATAAAAAAATATACTGTATATTCAGTATCTACTTGAAAAAATTTCAGGTGATAGTCAGTTCACTGAGTGAAGTATCAGGAAAATCATGGAGACATGCATTTGTATGTACTGAAGGATGACAAATGTCTTATCTCCTGCATCCCTGAAAATTTCTGGTTGATGTTTAACTGTTACTTTCAGACTGTTCTGGTATATGTCTTACTGTACCAGTTGATTTACATTTAAAATTAATATAAAAGATGGAGAGAAAGAGAAGAAAGAAACAACATTAAAGAAGTTGAAAAAAAGAAAGAAAAAAATTGTAAGTAAAAAAAACAATAAGAGAATATAGTAATGTAAAGAAGTGATTTCTGTACCAAAAAGAAATAAAAATAAAATTCTGAATCAATTCACACAAATTGTCATCAACATGAAAACAAAAGGAAGCAAAATTATATATATTAAACTTCTGTCTAGACAGCTTTTGGAGTTTTCTCTATTTGGATAAATCCATTGCCTGTTTGAACTGAAGTCTAGAAACCTGTTTTGAACTGTATTTTTGCAGTCATGTATTTCCTTAATTCCACAACTTTATTTCCTTCTTGAATAGCTGGGAACTGAAAATCGATTTGGTTAGAAGAATATTTTACGTCACTCATTTATACTGATTTTGTATTCTCAGATGTATTCTCACAAATGTATATTTGTGTTTCATATTCATTTCTTTTCTACTTACCTGTAAACCAACAGAAACAAAACTGTAATTTGAACTTAAGAGCAGGTAAAAAATACTAGAAATCCATGAAGAATGAAGAGATTTGTGAAAATAATAAGGCTGGAATGACATCTAAAACAATACGTTAAAAGAGTCAAATAAGCTGTTATATCTAAACAAACTTGAAAAACCCATAAGAGATCTAGAATAAATGTTTCTAAAGTTTGTAACTTTATTGGAAAGTCTTGTAGGCAAAGATAGTCTGACATCAAAAAGAACAGGAAATTAGGATATTTTATTAACAAAAAACCCTCCTTCTTAATGGATGCGCTGGTCACTGCAAAGTTAGTTAATTATGGGAAGGTTTTAAGTAAGGATACTAAATAAATCTTGACTGAAAATCCTTGAGCATCTGAAAGATGAATGAAGATGGAATATAGTGGTTACACTATTTTGAAATTCTAGATATAATTATAACCACTTTTTTTTTCGTTAATGAAATACGCTTTTTATTTTTCCTTAAGTCTGTCAACCCTCCTTTCTCAATTGCGCATTGAAAAAGGATAGATAGCTTACTTCTTGCTATTAAGATACACAGAAAAAATCCCAGGCTGACCTCATTAGCACTTTACTATAGTGAGTCCCATTTGGGTCATCTGCAATAAGGACCTTTAGCTTTGTTTGGGAAGTCAGTGGTTGGATCATATGTGTCACAAGGACTAATAAAATCCTGCATCTTGAATAAAACCTGAATAAAGACGATACTGAATATCCCTGTTTGGTCTCACATTTTGAACTCAATATGATTCTTAGGAATTAATCGGCAAAACTAATTCTCATGACTTAGAATAGCTGCTGAACAGTAGCCTTAGATCCCATTTATTTGGTCTTATGAATAATTTTCCAGCTTTCATCTGTTAAAAACATGTAAATTTAGAGGATAGTCATAAATGAGACATACCTAGAGCCCAGTAACAAGTGGAGTGCTGCAGGGGTTTGTCCTGGTACAAGTTCTGTTCAACATGTTTATCAATGACCTTGAATCAGTGGCAGAGTGCAACCTCATTGGATTTACAGATGACAGCAAAATGTTAGTCAACAATCAATACAGTCTAGGACAAGGCTGCCATCCACAGGGACCTAGACAAGCTGGAGGAATGGGCTAACAGGAATCTTACGAAATGCAACAAGAGCAAATATGAAGCCTTGCACCTGGCTAGGAAGAACCCATGAGAACAGGACTGGCTGATAGCAAAGAGGTCTGCTGAAATGGCCCTGTGGTTTGTGGCAGATAGCAAGCTGAGCATGATCCAGCAATGTACCCTGTCAGCAAAGGGGGCCAAGAGCATCCTGAGTTATATTAACAGCAATGTAGCCAGTAGTCCAAAGGGAAGTATTACTGTACTTAGCACTCTTGTGACCATGGCTGGAACAGTGCGTCAAGTTTTGGGCCCCATGACAGCAAAGATGAGTTCTTTGTTGGAGTAAGTTCAGTGGAGTGCAACCAAGATGATTGGGGGATGGAGCACTTGCCCTGTGAAGAGAAGCTAAGTAGGCCAGGCTTTTTTAGCCTGGAGAAGAGGGGAAAGCTAACAGCAGCTTCCAAATGCCTGAGAGGAGGTTACTGAAAAGACAGAGCCAAACTTTCTGTAGTGGAGCATGGTGTAAGGATGAAAGACAGGCCAGATATAAAGAGAAACTTCTCTTAGAATCATAGAATAGTTTAGGTTGGAAAGAACCTTTAAAGGTCATCTAGTCCAACATCCCCTCCCCCCACCCCCACAATGAGCAGGGACATCTTCAACTAGATTGGGTTGCTCAGAGCCCCGTCCAACCTGACCTTCAATGTTTCCAACATCTACTACCGCTCTGGGTGACCTGTTGCCACTATTCCACCACGCTCATTCTAAAAAATTTCTTGCTTACATCTAGTCTAAATCTACCCTCTCTTAGTTTAAAATCATTACCCCTTGTCCTATTGCAACTGTTCAAAAGTTTGTCCCCGTATTTCCTGTAAGCCCCCTTTATGTACTGGAAGGCTGCAAGTGGACCAAAAATATAGTATTAGAATATTTGTTCGTTTATCAGTTATCTCTGAAATAAAAGCAAATTTAGAAACTCTTTAAAACTTTTACAAATACTTCTTTATGAATCAACTTCTGTAGTTGCATTTCAGGCAATTAATGGTGGGCTTTCATCTTAGTCAATTTTTACTGGCTGTGCTTTCAGTCTGTGGAATTATAATATTTTGTTTGTAATAACAGAAGTTACAATAACATACTTCATGTCAAAGCTTTATTTAAAAATGGCATTGTGCTGGAAATAGTTTCTTTCAGTCCAGTCAATGGTTAATATCTGAAAGCATAGCAATTTTGTAACTTCATGCTATCATTTTAATTTTTTAAATTAATTAATTTTCCTTAAAATCTTATCTGTTTGAATCCTGCTAAAACATAATTCTCAGTCATACCTTGTAAGAAAGAATGGCAGTTAAATATTAGTATTTAATCCTATTAATTTTATGAAAAAAACACAATCTTAAATCATGTGTTAATTCATGTTGACTAATCACCAATACTTTACCTTGTGGAAGCTTATGGAACTGGAAGAGAAAATCAATTTTGGTTTAATAAGAGGCAATAGCCACAGCTGAAACCTACATCTTATCTGAGATGAACACAACATGTTAATATAGGATAGAGCTCAAACTTCTAAAATGATCATAAAACTGAGTTTGTCGTGTCTGAAATAATTAGTTGATTTTGTTCAAGAAAACAACTTATTTCTAAAGTGTATAGAGATTCAAATTAAGATCTGTAGTAAGAATTGCATTTGTCTGATTCTGCTTTCCAGTACATGTGAACTACTGTGACTACTTTTTTTCAGGCCTACATTTTCTAAAAGTTGGTAATTTTAATTTAGTATTGGCACATTACTTGCATCTTAGATTAATACATTTTAAATATATGAGAGGGAAGGTACATTGTTCTAGCATTCCCCATTTTAAAGGGAAGCTTTCCCAGTCATGGTCTTCTAAAAGGGAAGGAAAAAATTATTTTCAATAAAAGCATTTTCACTGCATTAGATACCATTTTCTGCCTTACCTTTTTTCCTGGTGAATGCTTCTGCAGAGTGGGCATAGATGTTGATTACCTCCCTAGATTATTTTATTCCCTCAGGGATTACTTGTGAAAAGTTAGTCCATCAGATTAATTTAAATGAGAACTTCCACTATGAGTTTATCTGGGGTAAATCTCCTTTGCTATCATGTTTACAACAGGAACCCTGTGTATACTTGTAGCATATTGCATATGCAAAATCTGTACATCTAGCACAGATTCATGATCTATATTTGGAGCTTTGTTTCAGGCAAATGTCAAAGGTTTTTGGCTCTTTCTTTTACTAAAAATGATCCTGGAATCAGGAGCAACCTTCTCTCTTATAAAAATAGAACAGCTTATGGGTTTTCCATATGTTTGCATTTTCCAAAGCTTTAGCAGTTACAACACTTTTGAGTAGCAGTTCGTTCAGATTAGTTTTCTCTGAATTGCTGCGTAGTTCATCAGCTTGATCTCCTTCCACTTCTACATAGTTGTGAATTTTTATGTGTAAGTATCACTTTAAATCTTTCTTTACCTAAGCAGTCTAATTTGACACATGAAAGGTCCTCAGTTTTATTGATTTTAATCTGTTTTCCATCCACAGGGACTCACTTAGGGAAATGGTTTTCCAGTCTAGTAGGTCTCAGACTGCTTTAGATTGGGCTGGTCAGGTTGCCTTTCTTTGTGAATCCATGCCCCAGGCAACAATTACTCTTTCTTGCTTCCACATCCTTATTGCTTCCTCCCAGGGTGCAGTCTGGCAGTTCCTCAAGCCTCAGATCTTCTCAGTTGCTGATTGTGAATTCAAAGTGATGACCTACCTGTGAGTTGACTGAAAATTGTTGGTTTAAACTTTATCTAAAAAGCAGAAATTAGTCTTCCTTTCTTCTTGTACCAATTTTCATTGCAAGTCTCTTTTAAATTTTTTTTTTATTTTTTAATGAGAATATTAAACAAAAATAATAGTGGAAGGGCTGTATTATACAGAAAATTACAATTTTTAAAATAGTCTCTTTGACAAACTGAAGTGTCAGATTTGACTGCAGATGACTGATGTGGAGAGTATGTTACATTGTCCATACAACATAAGTGTTTCAACTGGTCTACACCTGTTTTCTTAGAATAATAAGAAACCAAAATTCATGCTTTTACAGATTACACATGATCTTTAGGCAAGTATGAATGCAACTATTCTATGCACTAGCTGATATTTACATGTTAATTCTGAATTCTGAATATAATTCTGGTTTGAGCTTGCTATTGGGAGCAAGTGACTGCCTGTTCCTGTACATTTGCTTGCATAATAAAGATGCATCTACATAGATTTGCTTTAATAGTAGTTGTTATGTAAGATTGTTGTGGTTTAACCCCAGCCAGCAACTAAGCACCACGTAGCCGCTTGCTCACTCCCCTAAGGTGGGATGGGGGAGAGAATCAGAAGAGTAAAAGTGAAGAAAACACATGGGTTGAGATAAAGACAGTTTAACAGGTAAAGGAAAAGCCGTGCACACAAGCAGAGCAAAACAAGGAATTCATTCACCACTTCCCACCATCAGGCAGGTGTTCAGCCATCTCCAGGGAAGCAGGGCTCCGTCATACCTAATGGTTACTTGGGAAGACAAATGCCATAACCCCGAATGTCCCTCCACCACTTCCTTCTTCTTCCTTGCAGCTTTATATACTAAGCATAATGTCATGGTATGGACTATCCCTTTGGCCAGCCTGGGTCAGCTGTCCTGGCTGTGCCCCCTCCCAGCTTCCTGCACCCCCCCCACCTTGTTGCTGGCATGCCGGCATGGAAAGCTGGACAGTCCTTGACTGCTCAGCAACAACTGAAAACATCAGTTATGTTATCAACGTTGTTTCTTCCCATTTCCAAAACATAGCCTCACACTAGCTTCTATGAAGAAAATTAACTCTATGCCAGTTGAAACCAGGACAAGGATAAGTTTCCTTTGTTTTAATGATTATCCTGTGTCAAAATATCTCTTGACCATGCACTTGTATTTTCTGTGTTTTAAACTTGATATCAGCCTGTCAAAATTTATTGTATCCTGAGTCATAACTAGTCTAGTCTTCTGACATTATTCATTGCTGTGACAATCTTCTTCTTTTATTCTAAAATAAAGAATAAAACATGTCCAGGTGTTTTTTAGTTACTTATACCACTGTAATCATAGGACAGTGAATAGTTTTTTCTTCGGTGTCTGAGACATAAACATGGAGTCTTACCTGGTGCTTTTAAGATTGTTTCGTTTTGCAGGGGGAACCACCACTGCATGATTTAGAAGTGCTATACTGCAGAACAGATATTAAGATATTAAATGTAAGGTAGTAAAAATAATACGTACCCACAGCCGTCCTATTAGTCGCCCGTACAGTGCTTAAGTATTCTGTTATTGTAGTATTTTTTAAATAGTGTAGCAAAATAAAACATTTTCAGCCTATAATTTCTATAGTAAACAAGAGACTTGATTAGCAAGACTGAGTATTTCTGACATTAGGATCTGTTCTGTTTATTTATATGGTACATTTGATAATTCTGTCAAGAGATTTGATATACCTTGTGCATGAAAGGTGTTACATACTTCTCAGTTCCTCTGGGAGTCTTATTTCCATTTTCTAGTGTATAGGTTCTTCTAACACTGCAAAAACTCTGGTTTGTTTCCATCCTGTCATCACCTACTACATTTAAAGGACAAGTCTCAAAGTCTGTGTGAGAGGACAGCTCAGAACTAAAAGAGGTGTGGAATATTACTGTTTGAGTGACTGTTAAAGAGCCCCTTAATCATTATTATGGAATAACTCCCCCATATTTTAAAGATACTAATATAACACAGTCCAGTTCATGCTACATCGACTTTGCTTATGCTAATTTATTATTATGAATTTTAATATGCATTGCCCAGTCATTTATTCATTCCAGTCAAAATGGAGTTGCTACTGTGTTGGATGTTCTAAATTCTAGAGGCATGGCCTCCAAACATTTGCAGCCAAATCTGGGGAATGGGGAAGGATGAAAAGGTTAATAAAATATTAAAAATTACCACATGGCTTATATATTATAGCTATTGGACAAGTTAGAAGTGTTAACTTAATATTTTCACAAGGAGTGCATGGACAACTTTATAACTCATCAAACATTTTTTAAGTGTTTTTTTTAAGTAAAATAATCTGGCCTATTACAAGAATCAGAGAGCAAAAAGAGAATTACAGATACAGTCTTTGTCCAATATCAGGTATAGATAATTATGCTTATGTGTTTTGTTTAAATGTGTACCTTTTACTGTTCATCTACCCTTGGCCTTTGTATCAAATCTAAATGAGCTTTTAGACCCCTGTCAAGCTTTGATGGAAAGAATCAAATATATGAACGTATTTGCAAGCCTTATTAGCAGTTGGAGTACAGAAACTTCACCTACTACCTAGGTTACTATATAGTGCTGCTGCACCACTCCTTGTTAGGGTGGTTATCACTTTTTTACTTGTGGGGTCCCTTTTAATGGCATAGCTGTATATTTTGCTCTAGCCATGCTGATTCCAGGATTGAATTTGCAGGGGTGGAAATTATGTGCTGTCATTCTGACTGGTACAAAAGTTTATAGCATAAGTTTTTCAGAACATTTAGAACTAAATGTGTAATATCATTATAATTACAAAATGTTCACTAGTATTAAAAACTGTTCTAATTACTTCAAATTTTTAAATAAAGAATATCGACTTTCCTCTTTTCATGTCAGTTGTCTTTACTATGTTAAACAGAGGGAAATTTAATCTCTTAGGTTGATCAGGAAAACACAATTCAAAAGAAAAAGTTAGCATCCAGTGCTACTGTGTGTCCCACAGGTTCTTCCACTTTGATCAAAACTGCCTCCACTGGTGAGTTAGAGGAGCGTATTGCGGCCACTACTGGTGCTTTTACTGTTGCTAGCACATCTGCTGATGTTGCTGTATCCAGTGCAGTGACCACCTATAGACAACCTTCTGAAGAGCAACAAGTGCAAGCTATGAATATAAGAAAATCAATTCTGGAGTCGGCCACTTCCAAGGAAGCACTCTCCCTCCATCAAGCAAATTTACAAAGCACAAGAAGACGACCAAGAAATGCTGAGCAGATAAAAAGAACTAAAGAACTTGCAGTTGTTACTCATAGAGGTATTGGATATTATTTTACTTGTGCCCATGTAGTTATGGAAAAATATTTTGTATAAATTAAAAGTGAAAGGTTAGGTATCCATTCAAGAAATGTAATTGAACCAAATGGGAAAGGGATTAAATCTGTTTAAAATTGTATTCTAGTGGGACAGCTGGATGGAGGAATACCAATAATAATAATATTGTCATAGTGATTTAAATTAATTTTATTTATAAAAAGACAAAAGGGAAAGGTAAGAATTTTGATGCCACTTTACAGATGATATAATTTTATTTCGCTATCAAGCCTAGTGTATGTGAGATCTGATGAAAGTTTAGAGAATTGAGATTAAAATACTGATCTATTCTGCATATGTGATTAGACAAAATCAACTATGCCATAAAAATTTACTTTATAAATAGCTGCTTTGTTCTAAACTAATCGGTGATGCAGTTGTAATCATCTCCCTTTTGCTTAAATCTTTAGCAACATTTTGGCTTTTTAAAAAATCTTTACATTTTTACTCTATCAAACATGAAATCAATGAATAAAGAAAAGTTTAGAACACTACAGAATTCAGTTGCAAGCATTAAAATAATAAAGCTAAAAATTTACTATGTTCCTGTATTCAGATGATTTAATCCACATGCTGAAGTACTAATAATGAACAACATTTGGAGTATAAACAAAACATTATTTATTGCGTTAAAAGGTAAATGATGATAACTGAAACATGAGGCTGAGAAACAGCAATACTGGAATGTCTTAATTTAACCAGCATAGATATTCAGAAATAAATTGCGTGTGGTATGCTTTTACACATACACAAGTTCAGGGAAGGAGCACCTTAATTTTGCAGGTTAATGTTTTTGAATACTATTTATTATATATTTTTAATTTTTATTGTGTGCTAATCCATTGTTTTATGTTAATCTATTGTGCATGAAGAATTTATAAACACAAATATATGGAGGAGGAATATCTTTTATAACACAAACAATTTGTAGAAGTTTCATCATACGGTTGATATTTTGTAAAGACAACTTTAGATTAGAATCTCTTGTCCTACTGGATCAGATAGTCACCTAGTACAAGTTATTGTACCTTCATTTACTAACACCTATTGAAACAGCAGAGCTGCAGTTCTCCAGAATTCTACAATATAATTTAAGTAACGTAACTGAAAAACAAACACTGTCTTTGGTGTGCATATAAAAGAACAATCATTAAACTCTATTTATGTTTCATTTTTATTAATTTCAGCACCAATCTGAAGTATTTTCATGGTTATGAACTGGTATAAATTAATTAATTGAGTTTTGTTTGTGTTGTTTTTGTGGCTATGTATTCACTCCAGAACATCTTGTTCGAGTTAAAAAAAGCAGGCTTATTTTCAGTTACAAGGGAGTATCTGAGGGCCTGTAATAATATTTTCCAATTTAAAGATGTGAGTGTACTAATTTGTCAGGTAAATTTGGCAGTAATTGTGATACACATACAGTTTCTTCAATCTCCTGTTTGTAATCATTACACTACAATGTCCTCTCCACTGTTTTCTCACTGTCCTTTTCTTCTCTGACCTATCCTTCAATATGAGATATAGGTAAGGTACATACTACTGAATTACTTTGTCATATTAAAGTGCTAAAACTTACATTATGGAAAAAAAAGTAATTAGAGACTGATAGATACTGCTGAAATATTGCTATGGTCCTTATTTGTTACACATTAAAGTATATATATGTTATACCACATAAAGATGAAATCAGTCCTGTATAGACCTTACTGGAGAAAAAAGCCCATACCTAGTTCTGTGTGAAATTTAATCCCTCATGCCACATTTAAAGTCTTGATTTTGCCAGCATTCTTTATAACAAATGTTTTAAGTATTTTTTTACTGTATCATACCCACAGAAAAATACATGTGTGTGTGCTATTAGAGTGGGTATTCATATACTGAGTAAAAAATTAACATTTTTCTTGGCAAACACCAATATTTGATATTATACTTGTAATAGCCATTGAAACATATCAAACTGACCCTCGTTAAATAACCTGTAATGGTCTTCCATAAAATATTCCTCATTACAAAGACACAGACATATTCTGAAGGAAAGTTTGTGAATGTGAGGCTTTTGGTAGTTCACTTGAAGAAATTTCCATTACGGGGAGATATTCCACAAGTGTTTCTGTGGAGTTTCCTGTAGATTTCTACTGAAGTATTTTAGCCTCTCTTTGACAATGAAATATGCACAAAAGTATAAAAACTACTTGTGTTGCTCTGCATATTAAATTACTATGTAACTATATATGAGAGTTACTTAAGAAGTTTATGTAAATTCCTTTTTTAATTCTTTCTCTATTTAATAGATACTAGAAACTATTTTTTACTTTGGAAATATAGTTACATGTGTTCTTGATCATAATTTAAATATTATGCTCCCAAATCTATGCAAATTAGTTAATACTTGAAAACATATAAATTAATATACTAAATATAATTTACAAATACATGCTATATCATATATGTGCACATATAAAACAATAAAAATGTACTGTACATGTAGTCTTCACTGCAGGCTTATTTGAGAATGTTGCTAGTGAGATCAGAATAGTGCTGTTTTATGATACGTTAGCATTGATGTAAAATTATAACTATAGAATAAGAGTTGTATTGTTGGCTTCCATAAGTTTGTTCTGTGAATAAGATCTTTCAGAATGAGTAAAAATAACACCTCTGTTTTATTTCCTAAGCTGTTATTTTTTTGAAGTGTGTTTATGAAAGAAATATAGGGAGAAAACTAGAGTTTTAGACTAGAGTTTGAAATTAAACTAGGTGTAAATTCATCTGCCACACCATCTGGATGTGAACAATAATTACAGGTTGTGTGAAAATCTTGCTGAAGAATTTCTTCACTAAGGTTATTAGTTGGAAATCAAATTAGTTGGAAGAAGAGAAGACTGTGTTCTGACTATTTAAAAGAGGAAAATGGAACTCTAGATGCATTTGGTGAAATAATTTCATTAGAGATAGGGAAATACAAGTATCATTTTATATGACAGCAGTAAGATCTCATGAGGAATACTGTACATGATTATAGTTCCTTTATCAAAAAGATTTCAGACTGAATTAGATGAATAAAAGAACTATAATGGTGTTACATTGTTCTGATCATCATAAGACAGGATGAAAGGAAAAATATTTCAGGAAATGAATGCCAGTATGTAGAGAACTTAAAATAAGGAAAAAAGAGTATATCATATATAAATAGGTACATTAGAGAAAGAAGCAAGAGTTCTTGTTATTGGAACCATGAAGCCTTCTAGTAGATGGAGAGAGTAGATAAAGGGTGAAAAGCTTACTTTCAAGATGCAGGTTGATAGGCTAATGAAAAATATATTTAGATGTGATAGAAGAGGAACATAGTGTCTTTTGGGTCCTGAGTTCTAATGAAACCATGCACTCAAACTCAGGCTAGTGTACATCTTCCTCTATTCAGATGTAGGGGGAAAGGAAGCAGGTCCCTAACCACTTTCATTGAGCCAAATCTAGAAGCTTCAAATGCCAAGAATCCAGTAGCAATTCCTGTGGATACTACAATCACATTTTCTAGTATGATCTGACTTCTTCATATATGAAACCAGAAGGAAATAAAATGTGGGGTTTTTTTCTTGTTTATTTTCTCTAAGTATTAAAGTACTGTAAGCTTGATCATAACTCCATTAGTAGAGTATAATCTGACATTTTTGGTCTTTTCAACTATCTATGTTTCACACACTAAGAATTCAGAGTTTGGTAAAGTCATTAATGTTATTGAATTGTTTTATAATTCATATCAACTGCATCTTTTCCTTCTTAAGGCTGTAGAATTTTTATTTCAGTATACGCAAACATACGAAACCTATTTTAGAAATTTTTCTTGTGAGCTCTTTTATATCATACTTGTACTGTCTAAAGATGTGTTAAGAGACATATGTCCAAATACTGAGAGATGTTTGTACAGTGCCCTTAATAATATGCTTTAACTTTTGGTCAGCCCTGAACTGGTCAGGCAGCTGGATCAGATGATATGCAGATCCCTTCCAAATGAACTATTCTATTCTATTCTATTCTATTCTATTCTATTCTATTCTATTCACATTCATTTTAACATGGAAGTACTCATGCTTCCTAATCAAATACCCCTGAGAATAATGGAAATCTTACTTCTGCTTTCAGGGAAAATAGAGAACAAGGAGTACAAGGATTTCTAAATAAATACTAAGACAGAAGCAAAGAAAGAACAAAATAGATGTGAAAGCTGATGATGTTGGTACAGCAGAGGTTTCTATTCTCTCATATCATTGAGAAGAACCCTTGATCTGTCAGTGCCAAACATAATTAAGTCTGATTCTCGCTTTTGCTGACATGTTATTAGACTTCTCTAGATTGTAAAAGGACCACAAAGTGAATTTAAATAATTTCACAAAGTGAGTGTAAAAACTTTATAAAGACTCCTTAATTCTACTGAAGGAGTACAAAGTGGATTGAAAATGAAATATTTCTAATCAGGTCACTGGAGTTTTGTTCTTCACTGTAATGAACCTGGATTTCTACCCCAGAAATAAATAAGAACTAAGTCAGATCACATAAGATGAACTCAGTATAAACAATTTATAGTAGCCATCCTTTTTTTTTTTTTCAAGGAAGAGCCATAAAGTTTTTCTATATCTCTTTATTCAGCAGTCATGATCAGTGCAGGCAATTGAACAATGGTTTAATCTCTTATATTGAAAAATGAAGAAATAAAGTATTGCGTTCTTCTTTTCCAATGAACTGAATAATTGCAAAGAAAATTTAGAGTTTTGGCAGGTATATGACTATATGCACCAATAAAGTTACAAAGAGGAAATGATTAAAAATATTTTTAAGGCTTAATTGATTTTAGTATACCATTAAGAAGCCCTGTATTCTAAGACAATATCCATCCCAAAGGAATTTCTGAAGACCTCTGTACTATAGACAGTACAAGGTGCAAACTATGTAACAAGACCACTGGTACAGTTCATATTTCATAGATGAAATATAGAAAAAAATAAGTCTGAAACAGAGTTATAAAGGTTGGAGAAAAAAAAATTGCTTATCGAACTCAGAGTCAAATAGTACCAGGAAATCTTAATGGATGACACTAGTCATCATGTAGTAGTTCAAAAAGTGACTCAATGCTTTCCTTAGGATCTTGAATCCCATTTATTTTCAAGACAGTTTTAGATTCCAACACATTTAAATACTCCAAAATTCTATTCTCCTTCTAAAGAGCAGAAATATAATTAAACATTTGTAAAATTTTAACCATATCTACTCAGTTTTATGATTAAAGTATGGGTATATGTCTTGATGATTTTACTTAGATTTTGTTTTCAAAATCTTATTAATTTTACTGATATCGCCATTCTCCTTTCTTTCTCTGTTTTCAGCTCTATTTTTTTTCTGACTTTCTTATGAAGCCTTTATCCTCTACCCTTTTCCCTTTATTCTTTAAGAAGATTCATCTATCACATCTTACATTATGCTTTTTGATAGCTGACTTTTTGTAGTATCTTAGTAATGGTTAGACTTAGAGATTTTTAATGTAAATTTCTGGAGTCTAAAGTCCCATCACCTAAAACCTAAATAGGTTGCTACATCTTCCTCTCCCCCCAACACCCCATTTGTTCAATCCCTTGAAATAGTGATCCCTAAGATATCTAGTTATCTAGCCTTTGTGTTATCAGAGTTTGGAAATTCTAGAAAACTATATGCAACACATGCATAGTGAACATGAAGTTTATGCAAAAAAAATAATGGAACTGACCTGTACATGAGTAGTAAGTTCAATGCATTCAGGATTGTGCTGTGCATGTAAATCAACTTCTAGAGGAAATACAACGAATTAGACCTGTGTCCAGGATGAGCTGGAAGCATCATGCATAATTTATTTGGTGTATCTGCACATGAACAGCAAATATTGGAAGTCCAGAATATATCAGACTCATTCTGTCATTAGAAATAGCAGCTGCTGCAGGTAAAACCTGCCATTATCAGATATTGAAGTTCTTCAACGATCAATGAATTACTGGTTCTGCACCAGTCAGAATCAGTTTTACACTGTATTCCAAACAAATTTTTTCTATCTCTTCAGAAAGCAGTTAATGAGATAATTATTCATTATTTCTAGGGTAATGTAAATGCAGAAAATATACTTATTGCAGAAGACCATGTAACTCTGAATCTAGGAGTGTTTTTAATGTCAGCTTGTGTTCCCTAACATCTGGACCCAAGGCAAAGTAAACAAATGGTATTGAATTCTGGATATTGATTTCTGTTTTCTAAATAATAGTAGTGTGGTGGGAAGAATTTTGATAATACAAATTCAAAGGAAAGATTACCTTTTCTCTGTCAGTCTTGTGTTAAAAAGGAAAAAAAATATCGTGATACAATATAGTCTGAAAGACTTTCACCCCAGAATTTAAGTTATTTTGTTTCAGACATTATCAAGCAGAATCCTTTGCAATTGACTTTAAATAAATGTCAAAGACGAGAAACAGAAGAATGGAGAGCTTGTGAGGAGGCATAAAACCTTCCCTTTATTTCCAGAGATATTACATATTTTCTAAAACATGTTATATGGGCATTTACGTATATGCAATACAAACATTTAGGTACAGTCAAATTGACAATCTACTGCCTCTTTTAATATAATATTATGTTTCTGCAGATGTCATTTAAGGAGGACCATATGTGTAATCTTGAAATAATGGATCTGATACTATAATATTGTTCTCCATTTCCTTTAGCTGGGTGGTAGTGAATATAATGCAAGAAAGATTCAGGAGATGGGAGGGGCTGTTTCAGTGTTTGAACTGCTTTGAGCTGCACCCAAGGAAAGACATATACAAGGTCAGAAAAGGCCCAAGTTTCCACGGTTAATACTCAGTATAGTTAATTGTAGTAATGCAACCTGAGTGCCTGTTTTGCGTAGAATGGTGCTTTTTTAGTCTTCAGCATTTTAAATGTACCTTATCCTTGGTTTAAACATTTACAAAACATAAACAAGACAAGATGGACAAGTTCTTTACATAAATGCTGTTGTATAACTAAAATAAAGACATGAATTTGTGGTTTTTCAGTGTTTTAAATAGACATCTTTCACATGGCTATATACCCCAACGCTTTCATATTGTAGAAGCAAATATTCCATTTTGAAATTTACATCTGGTGTAGCTCTCAGGATGCTAAAACTGGTTTTGACCAGTTACCATTGCCCTAACTAGTTTCCACATTGGCACATGCAAAATAATGCCTAGTTTACCAAGTATTAAAAAATGCATTTATTATGTTTTGGGCATGGGATTTTTTGGTGATGATGGGGTTGTTTTTATGTATATATATATGCATGTGCAGCCTGATACATAGTTTAGTGATGGCATGTTTGGACCAGATACATTTATCTAACTACTCCTTCACAATGCATTCAGAAACTACTGTTCAGTAAATCAATATACAAAACCTAGTTAAAAGTAAAATTCTTCTCTTTTAGCATAAGGATGCTTCAGAGATCATGAGTTACTTGCTTTCTTAATAGTATTTTATAGCCTTTTATAGCCTTGGCAAAGTGATGCAAATAGTTATAAAAAAACTCTGTTTTAAATAATATGTTCATAAGGACACTCTTGTAACTATTTTCAGTTCCACCTTAGATCTTGTGAACTCTGTTTCTTGTGTACAAAAACTATGGATATGACATTCAGGTGCTTGAGGAAGAGTAGAAACAAACAAAAAACAGAAACCAGTCTTTGTTCTTTAATGTGTTGTTATGATGATTTCTGAAAATAAAGGACAAACATCTCCCTAATGAGAGTATTTAAACATCCCAGCACCTGTGTTGCGAATGGATAATTTAGACCGCTTAAAGAGTCACAAAGATATCAGATAGTGAATGATTTTAATATAGATTGGTAAAAAGCGCGACAACAGAATTCAATGGCAAGGTCCACTCTATTACTTATTCAACATGTAAAATGTATATAGAGACAAATCAAATTACAATTAAATTGGAATTATTTACTTATGTATTAAATCGAGTTAACGTGTATATTGAGGAGAGAAAGTAAGGGAGACCCTCCCATTGAGTCACGAGATTTGGAGTGGACCAAAATCCACCCCTAGTCCCAGACTTCGCCAACCATTTATGTCTAGGGATTGGGAAAAGGGAAAGAAAATGAGGGACACCCTCCTGTTGAGTCATGAGGTTCAGAGTGGACCCCGTTGCTTTCTAAACTCCTTCTCAGAGAGGAGTCTAGGTGCTGCTGAATCCTCTCCTAGTCCCAGACTTGGTCAACAGTTTATGACTAAAAGGATAGGGTATCGGGGATTCTGGTGTAGTGACATATGTTGTGCTTAGTGTAACTTTAGGACAGCAACAATCTAATACAAAATAACAGCGATCAAATTCAGTAACGGTATTGAGATAAATAACAGTATCAAATTATATAAAACTTAGCAGCATAATCAACTTAAACTTACTAAAATTCCTTAATCACACACAAATACAGGTGTAAAGATAGAGACACATAAAGAGATGTAGAGAAAAAGAGAGCGCTATGTACAAAGGTACCTATTAAATATCACCCTTGAATTTGGTCAAATACTCACATTGAATGCTTTGCATCACTCAACGGGTGCACAGTTGAGCCTCTGAGTTGATCGCGAACTTGAGGGTTCATGAACTCTGAGAGGCATCCCACTCAGAGGGAGGTGCTGGTCACAGCCTGTTGTGGTCCAGCAGAGCTCAAAGGGTCTCACTTGGGACCACTATTTATAGGACTGGGAGATGATTGACTTTAGGCATCAGTGAGTTTCAACAGTCCAGGCAGGTGATTTCTCAAGTTTTAACAGTACCGCTGCCAGCATTGTCTGTAGATACTTGATTAGTTCTGTTCTTTTTCTGTACCTTGTTAAGGCGATTGGATCCCTGATACACTCAGTGCCATTCTGCTTCTTGGCTACACAAGGGTGCTTGGTACAGTTGAGGGGCTCTCAATCGCCAAAGTCTTTGTTTGGAGGCCAAAGCTTGCCAGGCAACCTAGAGCAGCCCAGGTACAAGGCGAAGGGCAGGGGGGTGCACCACCACAACCTGAGATCATGAATTCAAGCCCACTCCCATTTTAGTTAGGCGTTGGAAAAATAGCTAGGCCTATCTTCTGATTCATGGGGGGTTATTTTACACTGATGCTCAGAGAAGGCCAAAGAAGCTTACAACTATATTCCTACATTCATATTTATGTAGAAATAGCGTCTTAGAAATCTCACACAAAGATGAGAGAACATTACCATTATTCCAGTATATGTCTACTTTGTGATGGTGCAGTTCTTGAGTCCATGACTTCCACTGAGGATAGAATTGCTTATGGACTTCAATTAATTTGGGCGTGGGGATGGGGAGGGAGCTTCTGGTATTCAGGATTAAAAAAACAAGTAAAAATACAGGATTCTGTGGCAATAGATACATTATGCTTCTGCAATTAATGTACTTCCCAGAAACATTAACCATGTTTATGGATTATATTGTAATGATAAACAAGGAAATTTGCATTTTGTCTCTTGAGATAAAAACCTCTATGTATTCAGAAGAAAGTATGTCCTCTTCCATCAGAAATGTAAAAATATTTGTCATCACATTCTATATCTATCCTATAAATTGTCTTTCTTAGTAGTATGCTATTTTCGCCTGAATCTTGTTCTACTCTGCGTGGTAGTGATTACTTGCATTTAATAATATCAGTGGCATTTTGCTACTCTGGTATTTATGCCTCATGTAAGGGTTTCTTTGACTATTCACTGGTTTTGTATAGGAAGTTAACAGGTGTTGAAAAATTCTTTGATGATGTACCGTCTATCTTCTCGGGTTTGCTTCTCTCACACCTGATTCATTCCTTTAATCTCTGCTGTCCTTCATCAGCAGTATCTTCTTGTAGTGAACATACAACATCTTCTACTATATAGTTTTAAAATATATCTAATTTATAAAGTCGCTTGAGTATAATGTACTTAAAATTAACCTATTTTTTTTTTTAAATGTCCATTTTTATGTATGGTTCGTTGCTCACTGGCAGAGTATATTGAAGAAAACAGGCACTGACTGAAAGAAAACATTTATTGTGCTGGTTTTTCTTTGCTCTCTCTCACCTTTTGATATCTGTTAAGTTTTGGTTTTACTCTCTTATTATTTTGGTTTCAAAAATATATTGAGGCAACATGGTTTGCCTGGATTAACTGTGTTTACCACAAAGCCAGCCATTTTGGGTTTTTACAGAAATAGTTCAACAGTGGGCTTAAGGGTGTGGTGGGAGCCAACTACCTTCCATATCACACTTTGCAAATAACAATTTTCAAGATAGAAAGAGGACCAGCTGCAGAACCAACAAAAAAACAGTAGACTATCATTTTTTTGTGTCCAAATCTCTGTAGTTAAAACAAAAAATTAGCCTGGTATGCTTAATTTAACAATGCAGCGTTTTTTCTATGATCAAAATATTTCTGTTTTGTCTGCGTAATCTAAAAACAGATAATAAAATCTCAGTATTTCCTGAATAAAAATTATTCTTCCATACTAAAGCTAAGAGCATAGCTAAGGTAGATTTTTGAAAACATTTTGAGAATGTTTTACAATGTGTTACTTTTAGAAAGACTTTTTGTCTACTAAAACACTGTAATTTTTTAGCTGTTTCCTCTGCTTTGTCTTTTTCCCAAATAAAATACTGACCATTAATGTAAATTTTAAAATCTTAAATAACAGGCAAAATATTTTGAAAAAAATATGTTGGCATTTCTATTGCTGATTAAACCTTTTCAGAGTATATGTCCTGTATTTCTTGGATGCTTATTGAATTCAGGTCTTAGCATATATATTGGATTTCAGTGTGCTTTCAATAACATGTTAAGGATGACTCTTTTTTCTTTTAAAATTCTCTATCACTGGGAAGAATAATTGAACTAAAATTTCACAAGAAAATCAGGTATTTATAAAATGTCATAGTATCTTTTTTTAAAAGGTTGCTGACTTTTCAGTTGGCAGATATGATAGCGTTCTGTATTTTTTCTTTTTTTTTTTCTTTTATAATGGAGGAAGTGGAGAATAAGCACTACTGTTCTACTGTTTCTTAATATAGAAGAAACACCAGATAAGATTCAACTGTTCAACTGTTTTAGAGCAAACATATCTATCATTCCTTTAATTTTCCAAGTTCCATAAATGTGTGACAATGTTTTACACAATTATATGGTGCGTGGAAATAAATACTTTTGGCCATAATTTTTTTCTTGGTTATGTAGGAGTAAAAATAAGTTACAAATCTTATTTCTTTCCTTTGTCAGATGCACAAATTGGTCTCAATACTTGTTTTTGTAAATTGTTTTCCACCAAAGGTACACAATATGAGCTTGTTAGATAGCTTGTACTCTAATTTGTATATACTTCCATGAAAAAAATTGTCAAATGAAATGAAATATTTTAGACTGCATTGCCTGATACATGTTTTTTTTTGTTTTTTTAACTAGTGAAAAAGGCCATAGATTTTAAATCTAGAGGATTTAAATTGTTTCCAGGGAAAGACAACAGCAACAAGTTTTCTCTCTGTGAGTGTACTCCTTTTTTGTTACTTTTTTCTAGTGCAAGAGTGAAGTTTGTGCTGTCTGTGTTGTTTGTGTGTTTTCAAAATTGTTTACGTATTTCTGATAATATAGCTGACTTAAATCTGTTTCTCCAGTCTGCATGGTGAATTTTACAGTATGGTTCTACTCTAAAGGCAAGTTTTCTATAAATCTGGCATTGTAGAATGATATGTTATTTTGTCAGTAATTTCACATTAAATTTTCAGTATTGACAAAGAAATAAATATTCAGCATCCCAGGTGTCAGCTGAAATCTCAGTTGTGAACAGGAGATACATTATTTTAATTGAAAATTAGTACTAGCAGCAAAAGGTTATACAAACCAAAGCCTATCCTTATTTACAAATGTGTAACCACATTTTTTTTTGAAGCAACACACATAAGGTTACTTTCTCAATTTTTTTTTCATTAACTTTAACATTATGAACTGATTAACATTATGAACTGATTAACTAACCGTAGTTTTAAAAATTCTGGAGATGCTTAGTGCCTTCAATTTTAATTACAGAAAATAGAAACTGAAAGCATCATACAGGACTGAGTCCTGATTAACTCGTAAAGAGAAGTCAGGCAACCTTCTAACATAAATTAATCAGGTATGACGCTAAGTACTTTAAAGGATATCTTTTGCAAAAGAACATGCCATTTTTATAGAGTTCCTTTTTGGACTAGAACCACATTTTAAATATTTAGAATTAATTGGTTAAAACAACGATGGACTAACCGCTTAGCCTATATCTGCTTATACTACATTTCATTATTCTTCACAGGAGTGAAAGGACTTACTTTCGAAGCTGCTTAGGTTGGACACATTTGCACTAACTTTTTGTTTAAAGTGTCAGTGATGGATTGAGTTTCCAGGATTTTGCAGGGCACATTGTCATAACTTTTAATACATTTTTCAGTTTTAGATTTTAAACTGTCAATGTATGTGACTTTTTTATTAAAAAGTGTCTTCAAGCAGCAAGACCTTTTAACATTTACCAAGTAATAAAAGTAAAGCAGAACACACTTCTCTTCAGTTTTTGTAATTTAGTATATGGTCATATTCAACTTTTCTGTAAGCTACATCACCTAAATAGTTCTGTAAGGTATTTCTGGTTTATTTGAAACCTTTGTATCAAGATATTTAAAAACAAGTATTCTTTTCATGCATATTGGGTGCTTGGAAAATAGAGTGATTACACAACAAGAAGTAATAGTAAGATAATTACAGTAGCGTTTATAAGGTACATCACTGAGGTCTCTGTCTGATGGTCCATCTATGCTTTTATAGCTAAAAATGATAATAGTAAAATGGCTGATAAAATAGAATATTTCTCTGTAAATTTATTTTGCACAGATCATTAAATATTCCACAATAGGAATTGCTTATTTATAGTGAAATATCAGACACTTGTGATACCTAAAGGTGTTTGTTATGAAATTAGTGATGAACTCATCAACGTATTTTTGAAAGTCTTTATATAATTTCATATGTTATGATATTCTATGTAAAGCTGAAAACTTCTGTATCTTGTTTTATTAGTTATGCAGAGTAGATTACCTATATAAGTCAATAACAAGTGAAGGTGAAAACCTTGATGATTTGTACCTTTAATGGTCATAATATTGTCATAAATAGATAACTAAGATTTTATATTGTAATCTATTGTTTGATTAGCTAGTCACTTTGGTGGCTGAAGAAATTGAAGAGGCAATATTTCATGAAAAGCTATGTATTTAGTTGTTGACTTTAGAAAAAATTCCCAGTGTGGCCTCAGCTGGATCTGTACTTGCATTACAATGACAGATAGGGTCCTCTGAAAAAAAAAGGATGATCATCATTCAGCTGTTAGTGGAAATGAGATATGGATAAGGGAATAACTGTTTTACATTATGCCTTGTATTAGCAATGTCTTTAGTAATTACCATCTTATATTTCTCATGTATAAGACTTTTCCGTGTTTTACCTTTTTTGAATGTATCCAGGTGTACAACATTCAATACTAAGGCATAAGGTGATTTGCTTATGGTGAAGCCAGACTGATAATATTTGAAATTACTATATACTTTGAAACAAATATGCATCAACTTCATTTTGCAAGTGTTGCGATTAACAAAAAAAAAAAAATTTGGGGACTTAGTTCAATCTGGATTAGAACTTTGGAATTCCTTGCTCCCAGTTTCATGACCAGACCATGAATGAATGCTTTCCATAGAGGATCCTTTGATTTACTACAGGAAACCCTTTCATTATTTATTGTCATATGACTATCTGGGATCCAAAACAAACAAAGAGAGAGAAAGAGAGAGAGATCTGAGGAACTATATAGAGCTGTATTTCAGTAGACTGAATACTCAAACATTATGTCTGGAAAAATAATGTCAACACAAAAATAATAAAATATGCATTTATTTTTTGCAAAGTAATTAACAGAAATCTGAATTGAATTAAATTTTTGCTTAAATACATATCTGATTTGGGATCAAATCAGAAATAATTTTAGTGACTTCTACTTATAACTTTTTCTTCTGAATTTTTATTGTGTTAGATGTCTTATTTTAACTTTATCATTGTGATTATTTTATTGATTTTCTTTAACCTTTATATTTTTATTTATGAATATGAATATATCCATAATTTATCATTTAAAAATCCATTTCACAGAATATTTTTAAGAATAGCACTTTGTATAGAAGATGTTAAAAACCAATAGGATTTTCAAGCTTCCATTTCTGGTAGAAACTGAAGTATATAACAGTTTTTGTACTTTGAAATCCATTAGAATATTCTTTTTAATATGAATATTCACTCTATTACCTGTTTTGGGGAAATACAGTGTACAAAAATAATTATTTGAACTATTAAAACATGAATGACAATAAATGGAAATAATTCTGTTTAAATAACATTTTTACTTTATTTTGTTTATAGTAAAGAATTTCTTCTGTGTGCATAGATATATGTTACAGCCCCAAAATGGCGCCAGTTTATTTTAATTTCTTTAATATTAGTATCAGGCATCATGAATATATTTCTAGCTATAGTTTTAACATGTTTAATGTCAGGAAAGTTAACAGACTGTCACAAAAATGAGAAGGTGTCTTTTTTCCTATTTCTTCTCAGATATACTTCCTTTCCCTCCCTGCATTGCTCAGTGAATCCTACCTGTCTACCCAAAGTTTTAAGGTCTTTTCTACATATACGGGCTACTGATGACGATTCTGAATTTCTCATGTTTTGATATAGGCTTTGGAATTCCATAAAAGCACACACATTTCAAAGAGAGAATTCATTCTAAATGCTCATCCAACAAGTTCCTATTAGATGGCCTTGTGAAATGCAGTTTATGTAATTGTCAGATATATATATTCCAACAATAGCAAGACCTTGGGTTTCTATAGCTAATATGCTTTCAATCACACCTACAAGTACTGGGGAAAGAAAAGACTGAAAGCTGGCAATATGGATGGGCTCTAAAGGGAGAGTCCTCCTGGTCCAAAAGTCCCCTGAGCACAGAGATGCAGATGAACAGAGATGGTCTTTGCTAGTAGAACAACCTTGGAGCTCTTTTGGGGCAGAGGAGGATAAATACTGTGGTTCCAGTTGACAAGGGCTGAGCTTGGTAGGGTTTTTGAGCAGCATGCTAAGTTGAGACATTTTCCTTTTAACCCTCTGTAACATTTTCATTTGGTCTTTGACTTCCTCAGGGGTACAAAACCATTTCTTCCCAATTCTGTGTATGTAAGAGGCAAATTTCAAGGAAGGGAAACCCACAAGTATTCTGGATGCTATTGTCCCTCATTAAAAGCCGAAATTTAATTAACACTCTTTTTCTTTAAGGGAAAGTTAAAATCTAGTACTGTAAATCCATTGGTCTAGTTCCTCAGAAATAAAAAGCAATAAAGGTGAAAATCTTTTTCTATTTAACATAAATCTCTTGATTTCATGAGAACTTGTGTTTTTTTAAAAAAATATTATTCTATCAGGCCATAGATTTACCAAGTAATAGCAGACCAATCTCCTTTGCTAAAGGTTTTTTAGGGCTCTGCTACCTCCTGGTTCAATGAACTTCAAAAATTAAATACAAAATGGAATAATGGAATTATTTTGTCCTAAAATTGTTTTTGTAAGATAATGTTTTTCAAGCTGCAAAAATTGCAAGAAATTATATAATGCATTGCAAAAAAATGAGTGAAGAGGTAGTTGAGTATGCTGAGGGTTAGATCGCTACATACAAATCTGGAAAAACACACTGAAAGGTTCACAGCAAGTTTCTCTCTGAAGATCCATTTTAGTTTATTGTAAGATAAATGTATGCAATTCAAACTGGCATTTTGAGTTTACCTTCAGATCACCATATTTTGGGGATATCTGCATTTTCAATATTGGTTAAGGACAATTCTCTCAGCGTGAGACTATGCGTTCAAGTTCTAGTATAATTCAAGGAGAAAAGGTCAGCTCTTACTGGACATGACATTTATTAGATTATGTTCTGAATAAAATCTTACAGCCCTAAACCTGATGAACACTCCTTTAAATGTTAATGTTTGTAAAGGAATAGTAATAACATTTCCATATGGGTTCAATAATGTGACAAGCAAACAAAACAGATGATTATTAGCTGACTTATGAAAAACTTGTGTTATTTAAAAAAAAAAAAAAAAAACAAACACACAACCCCAAACCAGTAAATACATGCTTTCCTTATTATAAGGAGGAGAAAATAATGTATTGAAAGTATGGATTGTATGGGTGATCATATCCTGTAGAAAATTTGTTTTAAAGTACCTAAAATGCTGATAATGTACTTTTTCATATTTGTTAATTGCTTAACTCTGTATTTCCTAAAAACTATATTATTTTATCTTTTTTTTTATTTTGTTTTTTCTTGCAGTAAATGAGGGAGGTATTAAACAGGCATCCAATTTGTGTCCAGATCCTGGAGAACCAGAAAATGGAAAACGGATAGGCTCAGATTTTAGGTAAAATATAAACCCTACCATTGTATCATTTCTCTAATACTGAACTTGGAAAATGTATATTTTAAAAATATATTGCTGTTGTTGAGCTACTCTTTCAAAACTGGACTCAGTAAAAAGTGAAATGGAATTCTGTATAAAATTATGTAATGCAATATAGCCGGTATGCAAAGAAGGTAAAATACCTACTTGGAAGAGTGCATACATCTCTGATAATCTAGCAAAAATTGGATTGAAGGTAAGTTAAAATAATTTTTTCATGGAAATATTGTATTAGATATACAAATACTGAGCATACATGTCGTACTTGATGTTTTTGTGAAGGATAAAACAAAATCAAATGCAACACACAAAGAACAATAAAACCTCACAGAAAAGGTTCTAGATAATATAGAAATATTCATTGGAATCTAATAGAGAATATTGTATTTTCTACAGTATTTTTTTCAGGGATCTAGAAGTTACACATGCAGGTGTATTTCCCCAGTAGTCCTTAGGGTGGTTTTAATACTCTTAATACAGACTACTTTTTTTATTAATCTTAATACATACCAAATTGGTAGTGTATAGTATTACTGTATTAAAAAAAACCCACAAAAACATAAAATCAAAACTAGGAAGTTATACTTTGTTTTTAGCAAATTCTTATATTACATTCTTTACTGACTTTTTCAAATGTTTTTAGGAAGATTCCAAGGAATCAAAGAATTGTATGCTGCCGGTGATATATTCTACCTTTTTTTTTATTTAACCTAAACTGAAATTTTAGCCCACTTTCTCCATTCTCAGTCATTTTTCAAATATCTTATCTTGTAAGAAAAAATACTTGCAATAGTCTTTCATAATATTCTATGTGAACATATATGACTCCTACTGTCAGTAACAGCAGTGGTTGATGTATTTTATGAATAGACACATCACTTCTTGAAAACGTTTTGAAATAATTTTAATCTCTTATCTGAGTTCCTGAATTGTTTCCTTTTCAATTGTTGATCATTCATATCATCATATACTAAAAAGGACTAAACATACATATTATCTATTTGATATATAGACAACTTTTAGACTGTGTTAAAAGAATAAAGTTATGCTCTTGCTCTACATCATATACTGATTTCACATTATCATCATGTTTACAAATTCCTTCAAAACACCTAAGTGAGGAAAGAGAAAAGGAAGAAATAAGTAGGAGGGAGATTAATGATTTTTAAAGAAATTAGTTTTGTTACATTCAGTTTTGCTCAAAAGATGTACTTGTCACACAGCACACTTCCTAACATTTGAAAACAGTAAGTGTTAGAGTAATCTGGGAGATGAGCAAATATTTTACGAAATTATGTTACTTGATTCTTTTACATAACTCTTGTACTTTGTTTTGTTTTTTCTTTCCTCCTGGTAGTCTAGCAGAACATAACATTGACAATGACATCCCGAATAAATGTGCTAGCTGGCAATCAGTTAGTTATTATAATTTCTCAGTTAATTATTACAGTCTCTATATTTCTTTCTATAATTTTGATGAAAAAAAAGTTTAATGTGCGTGAGAGAAAGCTTTATTGCTAATTCCATACGGAGTGTAATTTCTGACATAACTTGAAGAAAAATTATTTCTTGATATATTCAGAGAAATATAAATAAAAAACTGTATTTCTTAACTGTCATGCTTTCCAGAATCTTTTCTTAGGACAGTATTTTGTATTTTAACCTCAGAAATATGGATTGGTAGAGAAAGCCTTTGACAGAGAACCTGCAAGTCCTTTTCTAGTGTTGTCTCTGCAAGTGACCCCTGAAAGACCTACCTGCAAGATCATTCTAATTAAACTTATGTGAGGGACAGTACCTTGAAGGAGATATGATTATGATCACGCCCTAAAATTTCTTTTTAGGCCAAACTATTAGAATATAATTTAATATTATTTTTCACTGTACACTGTGATGGTGTGACTGTCAATCTTTCCTATTTCAAATAAATTTACGAGAAAATGAAAGGAGAAGGCATTCAAATTACAGAACAATAGGATATAAGACATACAAGATATCAGAATAAGTGTATTTTCTTTTAAAGTCTTTGTTGTTTTTTTTTTCCCCTACTTTCTCATTAAACTCAGTGTATTGAGTTTGTGTGGCAAAGTTTTGGTAGCAGAGGGGCTACAGGGAGGGCTTTTGTGAGAAGCTGCTAAAAGCTTCCTCTGTGTCTGACAGAGCTAATGCCAGCTGGCTCCAAGACGGACCAGTCGCCAAGATGGCCAAGCTCATCAGTGATGGTGGTAGTGCCTCTATGGTCATTGAAGAAAGAGGGGGAGGAGGTGCTCCAGACACCAGAGCAGAGATTCCCCTGCAGCCCATGATGAAGAACATGGTGAGGCAGGCTGTCCCCCTGCAGCCCATGGAGGTCCATAGTGGAGCAGATATCCACTGGCAGCCTGGGGAGGACCCCACAATGGAAGAGGTGGATGCCCAAAGGACATCATGACCCTGTGGGAAGCCCATGCTGGAGCAGGCTCCTGGCAGGACTTGTGACACCCATGAGGGACCCACACGGGAACAGTCTTTTCCTGAAGGATGGCTCCCTGTGGCAGGGACGCAGGCTGGAGCAATTCCTGAAGAACTGCAGCCCATGGGAAGGACTCACATTGGAGAAGTTTGTGGAGAACTGTCTCTTGTGGGAAGGACCCCATGTTGGAGCAGGGAAAGACTGCTCCCCCTGAGGAGGAAGCAGCGGCAGAAACAATGTGTGACAAACTGACCGCAACCCCATTCCCTGTCCCCCTCTGCCACTCGGGGGGAGGAGGTAGAGGATTCAGGAATGAAGTTGAGGCCAGGAATAAGGAAGGAATAGTGGAAGGTGTTTTTAAGATTTGATTTTAGTTCTCATTACCCACCTCTGATTTGATTAGTAATAAAATAAACTAATTTTGTCAAATCTGTTTTGCTGTATTTGGTGAGTGATCTCTCTGTCCTTACCTTGACCCACGAGGTGTTAATTATATTATTCTCTTCCCTGTCCTGTTTAGGAGGGGAGCGATAGTGCGGCTATGGTGGATACCTGGCATCCAGACAGGGTCAACCCAACCACATACAGTGATTTTTTTCTTCTTTTTGAAAAAAATCATAGAATCATAGAACAGTTTGGGTTGGAAGGGACTTTCAAAGGTTCTCTAGTCCAACCTCCCTAAAAAGAGCAGGGACATCTTCAAGTACATGAGGTTGCTCAGAGCCCTGTCCAACCTGATCTTGAATGTGTCCAGGGCTGGGGCATATAGCACATCTCTGGGCAACCTCTGCCAGTGGTCCACCACTCTCATCTAGTCTAAATCTACCCTCTTTACTTCAAAAGCCTTACCCCTTGTCCTATTGCAAGAGGCCCTGCTAAAACGTCTGTCCTCATCTTTCTTAGAAGCCCCCTTGAAGTACTGGAAGGCTGCAATAACGTCTCCCCAGAGCCTTCTCTTCTCCAGGCTGAACAACCCCAACTCTCTCAGCCTGTTTTCAGAGGAAAGGTGTTCCATCCCTCTGACCATTTTGGTGGCCCTCCTCTTGACCCTCCCCAACAGGTCCATGGCTTTCGTGTGTTGAAGGCTCCAGAGCTGGTCGCAGGACTCCAGGTGGGGTCTCATCAGAGCTGAGTAGAGGGGCAGAATCACCTCCCTCAACCTGCTGGCCATGTTTCTTTGGATGCAGCCCAGGATATGGTTGGCCTTTTGGGCTGCGAGTGCACATTGCTGGCTCATGTCCAGCTTTTCCTCCACCAGGACCCCCAAGTCCTTCTCAGCACGGCTGCTCTTGATCCGTTCATCCCCCAGCCTGTATTGATATCACAGGTTGCCCCGATTCAGGTGCAGGACCCTGCACTTAGCCTTGTTGAACCTCATGAGGTTCACACCAACACATTCCTCAAACTTGTCCACATCCCTCAGGTGTGTCAACCACATCACTCACCTTGGTATCATCTGTAAACTTGCTGAGGGTGCATTTGATCCCACTGCCTGTATGATTAATGAAGGTATTAAACAATACTGGTACCAATATGGACCCCGGTTGGACACCACTCATCACCCATCTGCGTCTGGACACTGAGCCATTGACCACTACCCTCTGGATGCGACCACCCAAGCAATTCCTAATCTATCAAACAGTCTACCCATCAAATCCATGCCACTACAATTTGAAGGGAAGGATGTTCTGGGGGACACTGTCAGAAGCTTTACAAATGTCCAGATAGATGACATCCATAGCTCTTCCCTGGTCCACTGATGTGGTCACTCCATCCTAGAAGGACACTAGGTGGGTCAGGCAGGACTTGCCCTTGGTGAAGCCATGCTAGCTATCTCCAATCACTTCCTTGTCCTCCACGTGCCTTAGCAGAGCTTCTAGGAGGATTTGTTCCATGATCTTCCCAGGCACAGAGGTGAGTCTGACAGGTTGGTAGTTCCCAGGTTCCTCCTTGCTACCCTTTTTAAAAATGGGTGCAATGTTTCCCTTTTTCCAGTCTCCAGGGACTTCCCCCGACTGACATGACTTCACAAATATCATGGAGAGTGGCTTGGCAACTAAATCAGCCAATTCCCTCAGTCTTGTTCAGTGCATCTCGTCAGATCCCATCAACTTGTCTATGTTCAAGTTCCTCAGGTGCTTTCAAACCTGAGCTGCTCTTACAGTGGGAGAGACATTGATCCTCCAGTCCCTGTCTTGTAGTCCATCCCCTCAAGAGGTGTGGGAAGAGAGATTGCCAGTGAAGACTGAGGCAAAGAAGTCATTGAGTACCTCAGCCTTCTCCTTGTCACTTTTTTCCAGTCTGTCAGTCTTGCTCATTGGGTTGGTGGGTGTACTCTTTCTTTGGCCTTCCTTTTCTTGCTGGCATACCTGTAGAAGCCCTTCTTATTATTCTTTGCATCCCTTGTCAAATTTTGGTCCAGCCACACCTTTACCTTCCTGATCCCATCCCTACACAATTAATCAGCATCGCTGTGCTCTTCCCAGGATAACCATCCCTGCTTCCATTGCCTGTGCATTTCCTTCTTGCCCTTTAGTTTGACCAGCAGGTCTGCACTCATCCATTCTGGTCTTGCCTTTCTTTCCTGATTTCTTACCCCTGGGTTCGAGAGCTTTTGCGCTCTGTGGAAAGTGTCCTTAAAGATCTGCCAGCTCTTCTCTGCTTCCTTGTCCCTGAGGGCAGTTCCCCAGGGGGTCCCTTGAAGAGCTGGACATTTGCTTTCCTAAAATTCAGGGCCTTGACTTTACTCTTTGCCTGCTCCATATCCCTCAGGACTGCAAACTCCACCAGAGCATGATCACCGCAGCGCAAGCTGCCAAATTCACAAATTATCTGTGGGGGAAGATCAGCTTTTCTATCACCTCCCGTGAATGTGCTATGTAATGCTTATACATAGAACATAGTGATAAATCTAATCCCATCGTAATGGAAAAGAATAAATAACTAAGACATTTCAAATAGGTGTAAGTGAAATAGCATGGCTCATACATAGAATATCCACTGGAGGTGAAAAAAGTGAAAGTGGAAAGGTCTGTTCAGTTTAATGGCATTTTTGGTGAACAGAAAAGTTAAATAAACTTTTATGCAACAAAATAAAATGTAAGAGATACATTATTATGCTCTTCTTCTTATGGGTTGTAATTTTGGGGGCAGGGATGTTTATGTTGCTGAGGAAGTATTTTTCACCTTCCGCCAAAGAAGATATTTTCAGACCAAACAACTAAATTTTTTTGTGTTGATCTTTATTTTGATCACTTCTTGACATTAGTATGGAAGCAACCTTTTTATAAAGTAAGAAAAAAATTTTAAAAAACCCGACAAAAACCTAACAAACTAGTACTTAACTGACTCTTTCTCTTGAGGGCAGATTCTAGGAACAGCCTAAAATCCTGCCTACTTGCTTCCTGGTTTAGAGTTAGATTAGAACAGGTTAGATTGCAGAGCAGTAATAGTTTCTGAAAGCACATGCTTCTCAATGGCTTCACTGCCACTTCAAATTTATGCTCGAAGGCTGTCCTTGAACTAATTCCTTTCAAGTAAATATTTGAATTTTCATGGTTCAGTTTCTTTCAAGATAAATGGCATCTGGTATGGATGGTCTTCTCCACATAAATCCCATCTAGTTCTACAACTCCTTACTAGGCAGGTCTATTCTGAGTGTAGCTGAATCAACCCAGGAAAGATGAGCTTGTTTTCAAAAGATTGCGACTTTCCACTATTTTGTGGTAGCCTCTCTTTACAATGCAGAAAAATTTTATTTGGAAGTTGTGGGAGAACATATATACACACACTCATGCACAGTTTCTAGCCACTTTATTGACAGATTTTGAAAAAGGGAACAATTACTCCTTTGGTTGTATTCATTTTACATGTGTTAGGGATAAGTAAGGTGGTTTCCTATCTAAGGCTTTTTAAAGATCTTAGGAATGTGAATGGTGAAATTTGTACTTGCAAAGAACAGGACTGGTGAATGTATGTCATATGTCATTTATCTCAAGTTGAACACTTGCTACATTGAACAAAATCAAACTAAAAATTTTCAGCAGACTGAATAAATTTCCTTTTTAAATTAATATGATTTAAATTCCTGCCATTATCATAATGGTTACTCAATTGTTTCATAAGCCTCCAAAATAAGAATGCTTATGATAAATAAATAAGACATTGAAAGAAAATTCTTACATTTAGTTAAAAAAGTACAGTACTATGGAAAATATTTTCTAGGTTGTCTTCTACCTGACACAGAAAAAAATTGCAGACTTTTCCTTTTCCCTCCTTGAAGTCACTCTCTCTATAATGTAGGAAATAACTATACTTTGAGTGTGCCTTTTTTTCCCCTTTTTGATGAGGAAGTGAAAATCCCAACTAAAATACTTTGATTTTAAAATATAATATTTTGAAGAAGGGTTTAGACTGATCTTTATCAAGATCAATCAAAATATAATTTCGGTACAATTTAATCTATTTTAGAGAAGAGCATGCTCTTGTCACTTCTCTTTATCTTTCTTCAAGCATGAAGGTATAGGTTTGGAAACATCTTATTGCAATTTCAGTGCTGTTCTGATTATAAACACTACCTGCTCGCTCAGCACTTTCATGTGTCATTACATAGTTCCTACTCAGACTTAGAAAATCAGCAATGCATGCTCTAAGACAAGCTGCAGCATTTCATGGCATTCTTGGGGACCTGATACTCCGTGTTCACCCTTCTGGATATTTTTTCAAGTGTGAAAATTCCCCCTGGCTATATTTTGAAGTTTTAAAGGTTTTATTTCTGATGCTAGATGCCTATTTGAGCATAACAGGCCTTTGCAGGTTGAAATAAAGACAAAAAGGCTTACTAATAGCTGTCATATTTTCCTGTACTGAAAAAGCTATTTTACCTCAGAAGGAAAACATCCCTTCCCTAGAAGTTTCTTAAAATTTTAGATGTACTAGTGTTTGTTCTGCTGGAATTTCCAACAGCTTATTTTAGGTTACTTGTCATACAGTAAAATACACATATTTTCCAAATAAGTGTCCAATTTCAGACTCAACACCACTATGGAAAATATAAGAAAAGTGTAATAGATGGAGAGAAAAAGTTTCCATGTGGTCTTGTTAATTTTTTTAATTGTTGGGTTTTGGAGGATTTTTTCTTTGTTTGTAGTGGAATAAACGTAGAATTATACTTGGACAAGCAGACATGTTCCTCCACTACCTTCACAGAGTTCTGGCTTCATTAAATGAATGAATGAGATTATGTCTATCCCTTTACCTCTGTAGTGCAGTCCAACTAGGTATTTAAAGATGAGATTCAGATCAAACTTGGATCACAAAAAAGCAGTGAATGCTGTTGGACAGCCACAAAAATGTTAATGTGGTCTTTAAAATACAGATTGTATTGAAAAAAAGAAACTTGATATTAATATTAAAGACAATTTTTTATACCAATGAGCTGAGCTACAATATACCTAATGATAATTTCTTTTTTTGTTTTTTATTATAAATTAGTTTATAGTTATTTTCTTTAGAAGAATGACATTAAAGTGTTACCACATTGATTTTCTGGAAGCTTCTCACTTAATTTTCCTTAAACTTTCCCTGAATCACATACCCTTCTGTGGAGATATGCAAGATGAGCTTCTAGACTCCAAAACTTCAAGCCAAAAAGCCTGAAAATTGAAGAAAACTCAGATGATTTTCAACATGAGATGTGAGACTAGTTTAAAGGAGAATGGCATATGTTTAATTTGTGGGAAGTTAATTGGTTCCTTTGTCAAGCTGAGGTCTCTGACAGTACAAGCTTTGTAAGAAAAAGTGACACCTTAAGAACTGCTTAAGTAGAATTGACAATGATCTCCACAGTGTTGGAAGATCCTTTGCAACTGAAGTTGTCATCATGTTAGTTTATTCAGCACATGGCAAGGTTTTTTCTTGACCAGAAGTTTTGAGGATTTAGATGTTCTAACTTTATTTCTTGGAGTGCTAACATCTTGCAGTAATATCTCCAAGTACTGTAACAACTGATTTACAGAAATGTTCCTATGCATGTTCTTAACTTGGGACAGTTAACTTGTGGCTTAGCTCAACTCTCCTACTGTGGCTCAAATAGACTATGGTAGATTCTATTTGTAGCTTGCACATAAATAATAATGAATCAGTGGTATATAGAAAGTTGCTAGATTCAGAAAATATACTTCACTCTGCATAGTCTTGAAAGCTTACTTATAACTTTAGCTTCTTTTACTGCAGATAGAGAGAATAATATATATGCTGCAGTACTGATTATTAATTTACACTAACATTAAAACATATCATAATGTTAAATTAATTCTTTGATAAGGACAGACTTTAAGAGCTGATGTTTAGGTATTTCTGGTTGGTTTTTTTTTTTACTATGGCAAAAAATGGTGTACTCTCTCAAACTTGTTCAGCTGCAGGTATGGACAGAATAGGTTAATATGTCAGAAAGATGTGAATCTTGGGGAAAACTTTTTTCTATACTTCAATGTATCTATGACTTTCAGTTGATTCCACAGAAAGAGAATAGTACTGCAATGTATGAATGCAGATGTATTCACTGCACATCAGTGTAAAAATCTAAACTGCATTATCTCCTTCTCCTAGTCTGTCCCACCTGTCTATCACAAAAATTACTAGAGAAACATAAGTTCAAAACACAGAATCATATAATTTATTGTTACAGCTGAGCTTGAGGTTTTGATTCCTTGCATAATTGATTCTTGTTCAATAATACTGAAAAGAATATATCAAATAATGGAGGAAGATAATCTAAAATGAGTTAGTTTGCTACACATATGCCAACTGTTAATATAAATTCAATATAAACTTCATATGAAGTTCAAAATAAATCGAACAGCTTTAGTGAATCATAGAATCTTTGAGAGAACATCAAGTCCAACCTCCTGCCCAAAAGAGAACTAATGCTAACATTAAATCAGATCAGCTGTGGCTTTGTTTAGCCAGTTATGAAAACTCCCAAGAATGGAGATTTCACAACAGTCTGGGTATGCTGTTCCAGTTCTGCCCTGCCTTTCTTGGAAGAAGTTTCTTGTAATGTAAAATCTGAATCTCCTAAACTGCCCCTTGTATAGTGTGCCACACTAAGAAAAGTTTGGCTTCATTATCTTTGTAAAGGTTCTTGAAATAGTTATGGTCTGTTATTAGGTAGTACCTTACCTTCCTTTTTGTCTCACTAATTAAGACTAGCTACCTCAACTTTTTACTGTAGGTCATGTGCTCTAAAGGCTCTGACTAACCTCCAAACACTCTAGAGTTTTTATCAATATCTGTCTTGAAGTGGGAGACCAAATGCTGGGCTTAATATTGCAGATACAACCACACCAGTTGAGTAATAATTTCTCTTGATCTGCTGCCACAACTTCTAATGTAGTTGAGTATATATTATTTTATTCAGGATGACAACATATTACTGATCAATAGAACAGAACTTCGTACCTCTACTTGTTGAGTTTCAGGAGGTTTCTGTTGGCCTAGTGCTCGTTTGTAAAGTGTCTGGACTGAAGCTCTGCTATTTTGTGGTCAGCTACTTTTCCTAGTTTAGTATGATCCATAAATTTGCTGAGAGTTCATTCTGTGACACCATCAAGGTTGAGGATTGAAAATATTAAACAGCATAAGACCCCATACTGACTTCCTAGTACTCAGATTATTACCAGCCACCTGCTGAATATAAAGCCATTAATTCCCACCCTTCGAGTGCAGCTGCCAGGCCAATTTTGCATCTATCTATTCAGTGCATATTTTGTCAGCTCCCCAAAGACACTGCTGCAAGAGACGGTGTCAAAAACCTTGCTGATGTTGAGCTCTGTTACATTAAGCACAATTACATCTACCACTGGTCCATGTAGCCAGTCATTTTGTCATAGAAGACAATCAGGTTGGTCACATATGATTCACCTTTGGTAAATCTATGTTAAGTCCTCCTGATTTCCTGTTTGTGGTTTCCTAGAGCACATGTTCTTTCTAGGGACTGATGTGGGGTTCCTAACTTCTCCTTGCCTTTCTTAAATATTCATGTAATGTTAGCCTTTCTACAGTCAGTAGGAACTTCTCCTCATCACCACAATTTTTCATAGATGATACCAGCCTTGCATAGAATCAGCCAGCTTCTTCAGCACCCTTTGGTGAAAACTATCTGGCACCCTGCCTTTGAAGATAGCCATCTTATTTTACCAGTTGCTCCCCAGAACTGGTTGTCCCTCTTCTTCCTGAATCATGCCAGTATATACAGATGTCTAGGAACAAATGTGGTGTAGAAATTGATGCAGAAAAGGCATAGAGTACTTCTGCCTTTTCCATACTGGATTCCAAAACCACAGGGTTGCCTCACTTGCCTCACAACACAGGCTTGTGTTTTATCGTCTACTTACCTACCTTACTCACGCACATGACACACATGTTACAGATTTTGTAAATTGTGTTTATGAGTCCAGTATGCTTACAGTCATATACTAACAAATGCCAGTTTAATATCAAAACCGATTTGGACAAGTGGACTTTGTAATGTGAATGTTACTTATATTTTGGAGGTGATAAAAATAATTATCAGGCTTGTAAAGTCTTCATAATAATATCAACCCTCTGGAATTTTTGTCATTTACAGTTTTCAAACCATCAGTTCAAATTTTTTTAGTAAATTATGTACTTCCTGCTCAGTGTTTCCTCTTTAAATCAATCCGTGATTAAAGGAAATCTTTTTCTATGTTACTTTTTTTCAGGTACTACTTTCTTTTTTTTAAATAATCAAAAGGGTTCAGATTTTTTCAACATGACTTTCCACAGCAGATAGATTCTTGTGAACATCTAATCTTGAGAAAGTTATTCTTGTCTTTCCAATGCTACCTTTTGAACCTCCCTAACCAAATAGTCCCTGGAGTAGCTGAGCATAATTTTTAACAAATTATAAGATCATGCTACTATTTCATAGCTTTGAAATTTCCTCCAACTCTGTGATCTGCCTTGTGGCTCTTTTTCTTCAGTCTCCATAGAAGCTTTTCAGCCTTACCTTGCAAGGGCCTTACATTTGTATTTACATTATGTTATTTTTTTATTTTCTCATTTTTTCACATTTATACCTTCCTCTCTTTTCCTGGACTCTGCAGGTCTTCTTTATCCCCTTCTTTCACTAATATTCTTATTTCTTATACAAACAGGAACTGTTTTTGGAATAGTTTCTAGAGCTGTTATATGCTTTCAAATTCTCCATTTCTGAGATGTCTGCTCAGATCACTGTATCATCTTTCATGTCCTCACTACTTATTATCTATGTCTCTGTAAATCTCAGGTACAAATTTCATCAGCTATATTGTGCTGACACCATTCCTTTTCAAACACCTAACATTTCTAACTCCCTTAAATTTAATTTTTGCACTGCTTAGTATCAATCTTCTTTAATAACTATTTTCATCATACATGTATTTGAAATAATTACCTAATAAAAGTTAATCTCTGAAATGTGTGCTCAGTCTTAAAATTTTGTCTGCCTTTTTGTAAATTGAACTGAAACTGAAATTACTATTATAGCACTAAAATCCCCATCTATAAGGAAACAAAAACAGGGCTCATTCTTTAAAAGCCCAAACCTGCAGAGAAAAATTAAGTTTAGTATGTGTTTCAGCACAAAGAATGCTATACCTTGTGCATTCAAACACAGATTCGAAGATTCCAGACAAATCAGTAGTGATACCCTATCATTACTGAGTGATATTCTCAGACCTCTTCCAACCTCCTTAAAAAATTGCCAGTTTTAAGAGGGTTGTAAAGGAGTCTTAAATCATTTATTTAGATAAATGAAGAACTATGCCAGTACAGAGGCTTTGCTTATAGAGATTTACAAAACCTTTTTTTTTTTAAATAGGTAGCATAACAAAGGCTGTAAAATGGGATAGAGATCTATAGCATCCGTGTGAGAAGGGTTGGTTAATCCCATGATTTACAAGGTCAAACAGGAAAGCTGCTATAACACAGATTTCTGGGGTGTTACTCCATGTTTAATCTTAAAATACCCAGAGAACTGCATGCACGGTGTCTTGTAAGTCTTGTAAGCCATGTGTACTTATAAAATAATTTATCAAGGCAAATGGAGTTAGGGAAGCCTCTGAGATCCTTTGTGGGGTCATACATTAAGAAAAAGTTTAAATAAAGACCTGATGCTAAAATCTGGTAACTAATATTCTATACAAAAAGTGCGTTATGAAACAAAAGTCACCTTGTACTTTAACTAGAATAGAACTGAAAAACACTTCTGTGAGTATTATCCCAGAAAAAGAGTTAGTTCAGGTCCTGATTGAATCTAAATGTAAATCTAGACAGAATTCTTCAAAAACAATGAGTCTATGATCTGTTATTTTGATATGTTTAAGTTAGAATGAAATGCCCTGATACTATTTAGTATTGATGATATACTAATTTCCCAATGACCAAATCAGGAGGGAAAATTTTTCAAGGAACTGTACCAAAATTAAACAAACAAACAAACAAACAAAACCCCACAAAAACCCAACTAATTCCTTTCCTGCACAGGTAGTTAAATAAAGAACCTATCTTATTCTGTTCAGTTATAGCAGAATGAATAGAGAAAAACAAACCTTACATAGTTTTGAGGTATTCAGATTTCTAAACTGATTTTTAAAAGCCTCATATGCAGATATGTAGGTACACAAAAACACTGGGAAATGATAACAAAAATACAATGACAAACAGCATTAAAAATAATTTACTTCACCATGCTGTTTCCTTTTATGTCAACACTTCCCTTTTTCCCCCCATGAATAAGCACTGCTCTTCTGGTTTCATGGAATATCAGCATGCCTATGTTTACTTAGGTTATGAGTGGGTCTTTGTGCCCTAGTGCTTTACATTTAGTAACATCCACAGTATTAGCTGTGCCTAGACTAGGGAACACCACTGGTCATGTAATTTGTGTTAGCTATTACATGTATTCATATACATATATTATGTATATATGTGCATTAATATTAGACCGTCTAAAAATAAGGATAATGAAGGAGTATGAATTTGTAATTTTCCACTTTTATGACATTTTCCTTTTGGAAGCCTTTTCAAAATACTGTGTTTTGTTGTATTTCTTATTGTAAAATGATAGTCTTAGTCATATGCATGCAAGTATCTTTATCCAGTTACTATGAAGTTTGGTAAATAATACTGTATGATTCTTTTCTGCAGGTTTTCATCACATATTTTTAATAGCAAAACATAAAGCTTTATTAGTATGAACTATAAGAGTGATAAAGTCATGATACTTCTCCCAACTCCACTTACAAAATATCCTTCACTACAAAATGCAGTATCACCATACATAAGATTTTAAAAATATTAATTTTTAGTTTAATTGGCTCTTCTAAGAAATTCTTCAATAACATTTCTGCTTCAGTCTTTTGGGTTTATTCCTTCTTAATTTGAGGGGAAAAGAAGAGTATTTCCCAAATGTCATTCATTTTTACCACAAGCATGAGGTGACACACAAAATCACAGATCTATGATTCTTCCTCATCAGTTTTAAATAAGGAATAGAATGAATAATAACACCACCTTTTAAATAAAAAACTTAATGATGATCATTTAGCAACTGATAAGGTAAAAGGTGCTCCATGAAGACTTTTGTGACATTATAGGTTGTCAGAGTCACTGTTTATAGAAATACTTTACCACTGTGACACACAAGCCTTTAAAAAAGGCAAGTTGAAATTATGGAGTGTAAGATACTGATGTCAGAGAAAGGCCTGATATATTGACTATTTTCTACTGTAATCAGGACTTGAAACAATAATGAAATTAAAAGAGAAGAATTATCTCAATAATAGGCATTTCTGTATTGAGTTTTTTAATTTTTCCAAACTGAAAATAAACGCCAATCCTCCCCTCAGAAACAAACAAACAAACAAACAAACAAAACAAGTTTTTCTGGGCTTATTTCCTGTTTTGTTCTGGTCTAAGTTTCCAACACCAAATGTCAACTCCGTATGGAAAAGTACAAAACATATCAAAGACAGAATTATCACTTCATAAATAATCACAGCTAAATATTTAGAAAGATATTTTTAGAATTATTCTACATTCTTCCATTAATTTGAGAAACTAAGACAGTAAAAGGAGCAAATGTTTGCATTCACCTTGTAACTTTCATTGTCTAGTTGTTGTTAACATTCAGAATCTTGTTACTGGCAAGAGAAAGTACACCACTTCATATGGAGTCAAGACTTTACTGCTAGCCTAATTAAAATCTTAACCTACTAATCAAAATATAAAAACCAGCTATTACTAGTCTATTTACAATAATGCATTCCTAGTCCAAATTAATACAGGAGAATGTTATTAAATGTTAATATCTTTTTTTTTTTGTACAAGAAACCTTATTAATATCTAATAATTTTCTCTGGTATTGTGCTCCCTCTTCCAATGTCCCTCTGGTGCTAAAGTCAAAAGCACCAGACTTCCTCAAGAAGAATCAGGGGTGAGGGACATTTACAGCCAGTCATCTGTGTGCCGAGGTCTTCACTGGGAGGGATACAATATTTATAGTGGGTATTTCTTCCTCATTCTTGTGGTTGACCTTTTGTCTCTTCTTCTAGGTGATTTCCTTATATCTCTTTCTCATTGTTTCCTTGCTTCAATTAACATAAATAGCTACTGTTTGTTACACAATACCCAGGTTTGTCAAACCTTTGTTATATCAAAGTCAGAAGTTAGGTCAGAAAATACGCACTTGACCTCCGTATGACTGTTAAAAAGAGGTAAACCAGCTTTGGTCAAAGCAAGCCCGGAGAGGGCTGAACGTTGTGCGCTGTCAGGCTAGTACACAACCTGCAGCATTTTGCTACTAAGAGCAAAAAAATTATTTACTGGATTACATGTTTGTATTGCTTGTCAGGACTGTCATACCTAAAATAATGGGAAAATTGACTGATATCTATTTGTAAAAAAATGTTGCTTCTTTTTATGTCATTTTTTGATTTTAGCTTGGGAGCAACAGTACAATTCTCCTGTGATGAAGATTATGTGCTACAAGGTTCAAAAAGTATTACCTGTCAGAGGATAGCTGAAGTTTTTGCTGCATGGAGTGATCATAGACCTGTGTGTAAAGGTAAACAGGATCTTACCCTTATAGTGATTTATTCTTTTCATATTTATCTATTGTTTGGTAGCCAAGCCTATTAAATTAATGTTTTGAAAGTACCTGAAGTTTTTTTAGTGTCCCCATTTTCTTAGTAAAAAAAGTCCTACCTATACTATTTTGTTTAATATGAACTTTGTCTGTATTTCGATATGTTTATTTTACTTAGGAACTTAGGTTGTGAAGTTCACTTCCTAATGTGCTGATGAAAATCCATCACATGCTAAATAAATTCCACAAAATGGAATTCAAAATTACAGTGATGCAATATACAATCAGTAGTTCATGAAGCATCTTTGTTACGTATTTGCTAAGCAGATGAGCAAGACTTGAATTTAGGATTGATACGGACTGGAGATAGAAGTCTCTACCTGGTTTTGACCCTGACCAAATGAATAAAGGGAAAAAATACAGAAAAATGTAAGAGAAGAAAAACACAAAGTCATTCTGCTGAATATATTTGATGTCCAAATACTATGGCAAGAAGTATGATGGATACCTGAATCAAGAAATGAAAGTATTAGTATATATATTATATTATATATATTAGTATATTAGTATATATAATGAAAATATTATTAAATTCGCATAACAGCAAAGCCTAATATTGAAGAGTACAGTTTGTTCACAAAGAACACTTGGCTTTGGGAAACAGAAGGGACATTTTTCTTGTAATTCAAGGCTACGCATACTTATACAAATATCCAGAGGGAACTGTGAGATGTTTCTGAGCAGTGGAAGAGGGCAAAACAATCTGAGGGTGGTATCCAGATGGTGTACAGTAGAAATCCACGAAAGCTGGGAAATTTTAACAGTGCATGTGAACACTCTTATACAAGTATACAACACCCAGCTGGTTACATTGGAAGATTAAGAGACTACCAGCCCAAGACAGGTATCTAATTTAGGATATCCTCACTAGTTTTACTATAAATAAATGTTTCATTTATGTGCATTACATAGCTAATTCTGCTGTGCATGTGCATCTGTGTGTGTGCATCTCTTCAGCAATTTCTAGTAATTATACAGACATATAGTACACAGTAGTAGAATATTACATGTTAATATGTATATTTATATGCATACAACCAACATTTTCACTTGTTTATGTGATATGCTATTACTGAAGCATATACTGCATGATCCATTATAAACTTATTTCTTCAGCTGTAGCACTTATTATGTTTTTCTTCACCTCAGATTTGGGTAGATGATTATTCTGACCTACATCTAACACTTCATTCTTATCCATAGCAATTCCCATTCAGACTGTCCTGGTATTAGGCAAAAAAAAGAAGAATCCAGAGAAAGAAAAGGGAAAACATAAAATATAATGCGTTACAACTGTGCAAAGGAAGGTTTATGGTTGGACACTAGCAAAAGTTTCTGAAGTATATAGCTATGTGAGTAGAAGTTTTCAAGAACATGTGAGTTATACATATATCTGGAAGAGTTTAAGTACATGTAATCTCATCCTGAACTTGGGTAATGGACTAAATATCTTTTCAAAGTTCTTCCAAACCCTATTTTCAGTATTTTATAAATGAAATAACACCCAAATTTCAAAACTGATTAATGAAAAAAAAAAAATTCATCATTAAGATCACACGTAAGTGTGGCTACATGACAGCATTTATATATTTCTTGTATGATAACAATGATAAAATGATATTCTAAAGATTCTTAGCTTTCATATCTCATATAAATGGTAACATAAATGGTAACTGTACCACTAATCTTGCTATACTCTACGTAGTATGTATTTGATAATAAAATTTAATAATCTGTCATTGAAAAGGCACTTCAAAAGGATAGCATACTGCAGTTACCATTTAATTTATCAATACCAAAATGCAGTTGCACACTGTCAGGTTTTTTTAAAAAATATCTCTCCTAACACACAATAAGTGTTGCCAGCAGTACTGTGATAAGACTAAGATGTACACATAGCTGCTTGCGAGTTTAGAAAGGCAGCTCTGTAGCTTTTGGGACTATGGCCTTCAAAGCACAAATGGTTGTTAAATATATTGCTTTCCAGTTTTATATATGTTCTGAATTCTGAATAGCAGCAGGTCAAAGTACTTAAGTACAAAAGTACAACAACATTCTCCAGTACATTTTTGATTTTTTTCCCAGTGTGCCTATATTTAAAACTAATATTGTATAATGATTTACAAATCATATTCATAAACATGTGTCTAATGATAAAGTAGGCTTTAATACCGAACTAGAAAGAAAAAAAAAGCAATAAATTCACTGGAAGTTAACAGTTCTGATAAACATCTATCTAAATGTGAAACTGCAGAATGTGTACTAACTAAATATCCAAAGCCACTGTTACTCATAGGAAGAACATGTAATTCACAACCAAAAGGACAGTGTTTCACTTCTTTACACTCACCAACTTCACACAACTAGCTAATTCCACCTTAAAAAGCTGAGGACCAATATTAAGAAAGTCATTAAAAATTGATACAATGCTATATGATGAAAAGCCAGATGGTATAGATATTATAGTTTGTCAAATACAAATGTTTTAGAGTGTCATTAGTTGCATTAAAATTACTGATTTAAATACCTTTGGTGTGCTGTAATTTTGGTTCTTTTGATTAGCAAGATGTTTCAATTAGACTCTTACATATACTAAAGCTGCGATATGAACATTTCTTCTAGACTAGTAATTGTGTCTTCTCTAAGTTTGATGTACACACAGCATACAATAAACATTTTGAAAGAATTTTGCATAAGTAGCATAAATATTACGTAGTAACATGAAGAAAGTAACTGAAAAAATACGTGTGCATCTGCTTGTTGAACTTGCATGTTTGTATACCAACAATCTGGGTAAACAAATTAGGCAATCATGTATAAATGTTATTTTATGCAAGAAATTAATATTTTCTTATGAACTGCTTTGCAGATAACAAGGGCACAGGTGGTATATTAGATACTTCACCTGTTATTCTTTAAAATGTCACTTGAAGTGCTGCTTTATATCATGTGGTGTTTCCTATTTGAACAGTACAGTTTACAATTGTTTTCATTTACTTATATAAATTATATCATGCAGAAACCAAAAATCCCACAGTAATGATACATCTTTTCAGAAATAACATGTGAATATCAATAATTAGTTACATTAATATACTGCAATTGGGCAGAGTTCTAAACAGGAACTTTCCAATTCTGTTAGATGCATTTGATTTGACATCATAAATCCTCAGGACTTGCTCTCATAGGGCATATGAGTGGCTGAGTGTGCCTGCCTGCCAAAAATAAAAGGTTAATTGTCTTTAGGAGTTTTCATATAATACCAACTGGAACTGGCATAAGATCACATTCATGAAAAAGAATCTAGAATAGGTCTGAAACATTTCTACAAGAGAAATATAATAGGATTTTGAGAAGGGAAACTGATACATCACTTCCAAAACAGAAGCAAATCTTTTATTATCAACATCTTTTAGACCTTAAGACTAGTTTCCAGGAAGATGTTACTCTGGACATTTGGCTGACTTCTGAACCTTTTGACTTCTAGAAGAGACTATGCGAAAATTGTAAAGTTGTATCAGATATCCTGACTAGATTTAATTGCAGTGGGATTATCTTGTAATTTACCCCCCTAAAAATCCTTTCTTTTCAATCCTTTTTTTCAGTTTTTAAATATATTTTATAATCTATGTCTCCCATCACCCTAGCAAAATCAAAGTTTCTTGGGTAGATGTACCTGGTAAAGAAATAGGTCAGATAATCAAAGCATTTGCCCCATTGTGATTTAAGAATAAGGTATATTGAAAAAAAAATAGAATTTGGAGCTATGAGGAAAGTATGGTCTTATGTTGTAGGCACGCAGATAATTTAACATAACCAGCAGCTGAATACTAACTGGTCACTTTTTGCATTTTATTGAAATTTTAAAGTGCACTCATCTTCTCAGTCACTTGTTTTTTTAGCTGGATTTTTTGAAAATCAAGGCATCATGCAAAACTAAAATGCCAATTTAATAGGCTTCATTTAAATTTTGCAGCATACCATTGTTACAGGACAGCAGAATAAACATTGCCTTCCCATCCTTCCTGAGAAAGAAAAGTTCAAAAAATTACATGGGAATCTTTGCCCAGGCATTTGCTATACACTGAGTTACAATTGAAGTCTATTATATGAAAGATGAAAATTTCTGCAGTTGCAAGTTATTTTGTATCCCAAGAAATGCTTAGTACAGGTGGCTGTTATAACATGACTGATTATATCTACTTCTCTGTGACTTCATTCAGGAAAGAAAGTTCAAACGCTTCAGGACTGAGACCCTACTTATTTATCTGCCATGGGATTCAGTGTTCCCCTATAGGGCAATGCCATTATTATGAAACCAATTTTATTAAACTATTTGCCAGTTGATAAATCTCTTCCTCTCACTTCCATTTCAGGAACTGAAACAGATAGATCTATTCACAGTTGGTCGATTAGCCTTTTTATTTCCATGCATGCCACTCCTGTTTTCTGCTTGCTTGTTTCTCAGACCCTGTGAAACATTTATGAATGCTGCCTTTCATATGTCTTCTGGCAAGCCAGCAACAGGTTCTGCAACAAGTACGATATTTTGTAAAGCTCATCTAATCTGGAGAAAGAAAAAGTGTATGTGAAATAATTCTTTGTATCTGAAAAAACTAAAGAAAAGACAAGATTTATGGTTTAAATCATGATCATCTAATTAGCAGGCAAATACAAAGTAATTTAGATAATTAGTAAGAAAAAGAACAAATAAAAAAGAACTATTTGAATTGGGTTCTGACAAATTTAGAACACAGTTTTGGTGCTTCCTATCGTTATTTTGGTTAGTACATTTCAATGACTAAAGTGATTTTTCAAACAACAATGGATTCAGCATCTTTCATTTGATAGGTTGTAAACATCAGTTTGATTAACATAGAACAATAGACTAGTTTGGGATGGAAGGGACCTTTAAAGGTCATCTAGTCCAACCCCCCTGCAGTGAGTAGGGACATCTTCAACTGGATCAGGTTGCTCAGGGCCTCATCCAACCTGACCTTGAATGTTTCCAGGCATAGGTCAATCTACCACCTCCCTGGGCAACCTGGTCCACTGTTTCACTACCCTTATTGTAAAAAATTTCTTCCATATATCTACTCTAAATCTACTGTCTCTTAGTTTAAAACCATTACTCCTTGTCCTATTGCAACAAGCCCTGTTCAAAAGTTTGTCCCTATCTTTCTTATAAACCCCTTTTAAGTACTGGAAGGTTGCAAGAAGGTTTCCCCAGAGCCTTCTCTTCTCCATCCTGAACAGCCCCAACTCTCTCAGCCTGTCCTCATAGGAGAGGTGTTCCATGCCTCTGATAATTTCTGTGGGCCTCCTCTGGACTTGCTCCAACAGGTCGATGTCTTTCGTGTGCTGAGGACTCCAGGTGGGGTCTTACCAGAGCGGAGTAGAGTGGCAGAATCACCTCACTCAACCTGCTGGCCATGTTCTCTGGATGCAGCACAGGATATGGTTGCCCAATGCCAGCTCATGTCCAGCTTTTCATCAGGCAGAACCCCCAGGTCCTTCTTGGCAGGGTTGCTCTCAATCCCTTCATCCCCCAGCCTGTACTGATACCGGGGATTGCCCCGACTCAGGTGCATGACCCTGCACTTGACCTTGTTGAACCTTATGAAGTTCACATGGGCCCATTCCTTGAGCTTGTCCACGTCCCTTTGGATGGCATCCTGTCCCTCGGGTGTGTCAACCGCACCACTCAGCTTGGTGTCATCTGTAAACTTGTTGAGGGTACCCTTGATCCCAATGTCTATGTCATTGATGAAGGTATTAAAGATGTTCCCAGTATGGGGAATTAAAGATGGTCCCAGTACAGACCCCTGAGGGACACCACTTGTCACCCATCTACCTCTGGACATTGAGCCACTGACCACTATCCTCTGGAGACAACCATCCAACCAATTCCTCATCCATCAAACAGTCCACCCACCAAATCCATATGTCTCCAATTTTGATAGAACGTACATATGCAAACAGAATGTATATTATGAATTCTAGATCCTGCCTTTATAAATACCTTTAATTACCTATAGTACATTTTGGAAAAATCCACCTTTATCTCACTTCTCTCTGAAATGTAAATGTGTATCTGGACTTCTTAAATGTGATGCTGACTAACAATATATGTGTGCATATATATACACACACATATATATAAAAATAATGCATCATAGATAAATAGGGATGAAAGTAGTCCTAACAGGTCAGCACTATTGCCTTGCTCCAGCTGTTTTTACTCCCAGAATAGGTTTGTCTAACATTCTTTATTTCCAGGGAAGGTGCTTTTAGATCCTGGTCAATCACTATAGTCCTTCATTAGCCTTGCAAGTAGAAGAATTTTTCTAATTCAAACGTGAACCCTTGTTGCTGTATTTAAACAACTTATTTTAATAGGTGTTTCTATATAAAGAGCAAGTTATTTATTTTATCTTTTCAATGGCTTATTTGTATACTTCCGGAATACCTGCTCTTCCTTAAATTAATCTACAGCACTTCAGTCAGTACTTCTGCATGGGACTACCAGCATTTTTCATCATTTTCCCAATGGGTTCATGTCTTTCTTAAAATACAGTTTCTAAAAATGGACTTAGTATTTTAGAAGGGGTTTTCTCAGTGCTCAGTGGAGAGGAGGAATTTTTTCTCTCCTTTTCACACATTTTTCTACCTGTAACTATGTGCATATCTTCCAGTTTCATTGTCTTTTCAGAACAGTAGGATATTTTTTACTCAGGTTATGTTTCTGAGCTACTGTATACCCTGAAGACACTGCTGAATGACTTGCTCCTTATTCTGTATTTGTGAATTTATTATTCCTGCTTTTGTGGTTTGTCCTATACTTGTCTCTACTGAATTGCATCTGATTTTAATGTCAGTTCTTCAATTTCTCATGTTTAATTCCAATTATGTTTGCTAATATATTCACAGTTCTTTCTAGCTCTTTGTTAAATGCAGATTTAACATGTACACATTTCATTGTGGTGTCCAAGGTGTTAATGAAAATACTGAATGAACTTGACCCGGGACAAACCTCTGTGAAACCCCATTCAGTTATGCTTTCCTTTTGACACTGAGATATTGATCAAGAATCAGAGAAGTCTACGCTGGAAAGAACATCAAGAAATCCTTTGTCCTCCTGTTGCAAGCAGAGCCTTAAATTATGTAATCCGTGGCTGTCTCAAGCCAAGTCTTCACTACTTCCAGTGAGGGAGATTCTACCACTTCTCTCAGCAACCTATTCCAATGTTTAATGGTTTCTATGAGGGAGACTTTTTTCCTTATATCTGGATGGAATCTCTCTTGAAGAAACTTTTCCCTCTTACCATTTATTCTGTCTCCATGCACCCATCTGAAGACATTGTCTCTATGTTTTCTATAACTACCTTTTAGATAGCAAAAGACTGTAATTAGATTCCTCCTTGAGGGTTCTGATTTCTAGGTTGAACAAACCCAGTTCCTTTAATCTTTCTTCATCTGTTAAGTTCTCCAGTCTTTTTGGTGGTCTTCCACTGGGACCTTTCCAATTTATCAAAGTCTCTCTCTAACCTGGAGGAAGCATAAATGATCAGTATTCCATATGTGGCCTAAAAGTACCGAGTAGGGCTGAATAATTACACCCGTTCATCTGCTGTCTCTATTCTTACTGATACAGCCCAGGACAGTTTGTCTGCTTTGCTGCCAAGGCACATTGCTTGGTTTTGTTCAGCTTCCAGTCCTCAAAGGTCTCTAGGTGCCTTTCAGCAGGACTGCTCCCCAGACAGTCAACCCTCATCTGCACTGCCTCTGGGGCTTATTTTATCCCATGTGTAGGACTTCACATTTATTCTTGCTAAAACTCATGTCATTCCTGTTGGTCTGGTCTTCCAGTCCACTGAGGTCTCTCTATAGTGGCTCTTTCTTCCAGTACAACTATCTCTCCTCCTTCTGCAAACTTGGTGAATGTACATCCAATCCCACCATTTAAATCAGTTTGAAACATATTGAATACTATCAGACCCGCTATTGACCCAAGAGGAACTCCACTCATAACTGTCTGCCAGTTTGACTTTGAGCCTTTAATCACCATCCTTTGAACTCTGCAGTATACCAAGTTTTTCAAACATCTTGTGGTCTGTCTGTCCCAAACATGCTTTATTAGTTTGTGAAGAAGGTGTTGAAGGACATTGTCAAATATCTTCCTAAATTCAAGGTAAATTATGTCTGTAGCTGTCTTGTTATCCACTGAATGTTTTTTTTCATCATAGGAAGCAACCAGGTTGGTCCAGCTGGACTGCACTTCTGAAGTCTGGTCTTTATTCTGCTGCTTGTCTTTCTCATGCTCTTCAGGATCTTAAACTCTATGATGCTATGGTTGTTGCAGCAAAGGACAACACTGAGGGTCATGAATCCAAACAAATCTTTATTTTTGAACAGTAGGTCTAAAAAGGTAGAACTCCTGTAGCACATTCTGTGTCAGGAGGTTGTCCAAAATTCACTACAGAATTCTCCCAGGTTGTTTTTACGTCATAGTGTTGCTTTCCTAGTGAATATCAGGGTAGTTGAAGTCCCCTAGGAGCACTACAGCCTGCAGATCCAAGGCTTCTGTAAATTATTTGGGGAAAGCTTGGTCCTGATCAGGTGGTCTGTAGCAGACACCTACCATGAGATGTCCTCTGATGGAGGTTACACTGATTTTGAAACAAAGGGTCTCAAGATAACTGTTTTCTTGTCATTGATAAATGCCATGCATTCAACCCTCTCTTCTACATAAAGGTCCACCACCCCTCTTCCACCCTTTCTGCATTTCCTGAACAGCTTGTAAGCATCCATTGCAGTACTCCAGTCATGTGAGCTATCACACTGTGTTTCTATAATTCCAATGAGATCTTAAGTCTTTGACTAAATGTGGAGTCCTGGCCTTGCATGTTGAAATTCTTCTGAAGTAGAATTACAGATGTAGAATAATTTCATTTTTTTTGTGTGTTTTAGGTTATTTGTGAAGAAATTTTTTCTAACTTTTTAAAATTTGACATGTAGTGAGAAGAAGAAAAATCTTTTTAAAGATTTTCTAAAGGGGAAAAAATTCCATTACGGACCCATGTATTGTTTTGATTACAGTACTGTAAGACTGGTTATCTGGCAGAAGAATTACAAAGAAACTAAAAGGTTTAGCTGATATTAGCTGATCCTCTTACCATCCCCAGATGGTGGTTAACATAGAGAAGACTGCTATAGCATCTTCCATCCTCAGTAAAGATCTGCAGAAAATATAAGAGATTTTCTTTTTTTTTTTCCCCAGTAATAACACCAAGGCTTTACCATTTCCCTCCAAGTCTGATGAAGTGCCAAGACAGTATTGATTGTACTGCTTATTTTCTGTCTGTGGGCAATGACTACAAATTACTCAGTATCTCCACAAATTGTAGATTTGTCTTCTGAAGAGTCCATTGTGCCTTCGCAGCTAATCATCCCTTTCCTTTTCGGAGCAGCACAGCCTGTTGTAGGGAGGGCACACTGCAGGAAGAGTTACAATTTGGAGGAACTAAATGAACAGGCCTTGCTGCAGTGTTCTTATGCGTCCTATAGACCAAAACAGATGCCCAGAAATCTCAAGAGAAATACGGGAATTACTGATGGAATTAATTCAGACTTGCTCCTAAAAAAAAATACCCTAGAAAAATAATATTCTGTCAAAAGAATCTTCCTTTTCTTTCTTATTCTACTAATAAAAAACTTGATATTTTTCAGTTTTCTTTTTCTATTAAGTACTATCTATAGCAGAGTTTTTAGGGGTAAAGTCCTTGTAATTTTTTTTCTTATGGGATAAACTTTAAAGACAGAATGTGAACAAAATCAGCTCGTTTTCCCACTCTGACCAGACTTTAAATGAAAGTGTTTGTAGTGTGTTCAACGTGCTCTGAACCCAAATACTGAATTGATTCTGTCAGGGGATTTGCAGTTTCCAAATTTTAAAATGTTTTTATATGAGATTTCTACAGAGATGCTATCATTTCAGTCATGATATCATTGGAAAATATATAGTAAAACCAAAATTTTTAGTATTTCTGAGAAATATATGGCTACTAGCGAACTCACAGTCACCTTAGCAGTGAATTTGTCACTCAGCTTGCACTTTTGGTATCTGAAAATTTTATTGGTCTGATTGTAACTCACCATTTTCTTAATGATGATTAGTCAGGCTTTGAACCAAGTTTATAGTGGCTTTGTCTAATTGTAATCACAGGAGGTGCTGTTAGCTCTGCTTCTTACATAAAGCATTGCCAGTAAAGAATTGCTAACAAAATATTTAACAATATTTTAAAAACCTTAACAGTTAAATTTCTACAATTAGACTTTATTAGACTTCAGGTGTAACATTTTATTAAAATTTTCCATGCTTTGTTAAATACTACATTAAAAATATCTATGTTCATGACATCTTTTTTATACATTCATTATAATGGAACAGAACTTTATTGTCATATGTTTATTGCAGTGGTCTCCAAAATTTTTTGATCAAGCATCCATATCAGTAAAAAATTTCTGAGCACACCTCCCCAAAATATGTTTATTTATTTATAAGTTATATACAGGTACTATGGAAATTCTAATATTTTTTCCTGCACCACAGTGGGTTATCTTGCATAGCCCCTGGGGTGCACACACCCCACTTTAGAGACCACTTTTAGCGTTTAGTTCACATTTTGAACATTTCCTTCAAAGCCGCAAAAATGTCTTTCTAAGAAAGCTGTGTCTATCTTGAAATGGATCTCTAGAAAGTGTCTGTCATCAGAAGCGATGTTATTCTGAGCAGGATCATCAGCCTTATTTAGCTTCAGGTTGCTGTACACTGAAGCATAGTGGGAAGAATAAGAAAAAGAAAAAAAAAAAAAAGACAAATAGCTTTGTTCATTTTCCTGACCTGGATTATTAAAAGAAATGGGCAGACACTGACACATAGATAACTTTTGCTGAAACATAGTGTCATACAACTGTTAGCTAAGAGATTTCCTCGGGACTCTGCGGGCACCAACAGCCCTTCGTGGTGCTGCCCAGCTCCACCTAAGCAAATGTAAAAAATGAAAAACCTTCATAATATGGAAAATTTCAGTGAGATTTTTTTGCGCAGTATTGGGATTTATTTACTGTTTTGTATGCTCTTTACACCCTACTTAGATCTAATTCATTGAATTCTATACTGGATTCTTTTCATTATTCTGAAATGCATCATTGTTATACAGTGTGAGCAACAACAATGACAAAATTTACTGAGACGTTACCTGAATAGCAGCAGCTGTCAGATGTAAACAGATTATTTCTTAAAAGAACTTTTTTTCTGCAACTCAAAATAGGTAAGACTAAATTTCTAAAATACCTCCTTTTACTTTTTTGAAATGAGATATAGCCAAAATATACTCATTACTTTACTAATAGTGAGCATCTTGTTTTCACAATGTACAAAAGCTTTTATAAAAATTTTACTATTTTCTGCTAATTATTTTCACAATGAACACATATTTACAGGGAGGTGTTACTAAGAATAGATCGGGGTTTTTTTTAATTTTTAAAGGCTAGATTTTGTAAATATTAGTGACCAGAATAGTTTAGTACATCAAGTGATTCAATTAAAAAAAAAAAGAAAAAGAAAAAAAAATAATTTTAAGATCACTTCTTTTTTCCTTATTTGAAACTTTAAGGAAATATAGAAAAAGTTTTGACTACTTGGTATCTGGTAAGATTTTAGTGTATTATATGGTATGCTAAATTTGCACTTTTCTGGAATTAATATACAAATTCTTTCTCTATGTCTATGCATATATATACACATATATCTATGATTTTTTTTATATTCTGTATAGAAGAACTGTGATGAAAATGCCTTTATATCAATTCCGCTAAAAATATTTTTTTACTAAGCAAGTTCATTTTTCTATCTTTTACTAGTTGCTTAACTGATTTTCACTTTTTCTTATTTAGACTCTTTTGAGTGAGTGGCCTTGCTAGTAGCTTTCTGAAAATCCAATTAAATTCTGACTTTATCTTTTAATTTAGAAAATTTTCCATGGAACTCTAACAAGCTGAACTTTCTTGTTTTACACATAGAATTGTGCCTTTTGCACACACTCATAGACAGTGATTGTATTTTCTTAATATAATGTATATATTTAATCAGCTTCCCCCAGGTTTTCCCTTGTTTATCTTTGCTCCCAGGATAATGTATTACTTCTTATGCTTTCACAGTTTTGGTGGTACATTTTTTTGATGGAAGTTTATATATATGTATAAAACACTTTATTCGAGTGTTAGTTGTGCTACCTTCAGTATTTAGGACTCTGCAAGAAGAAAATTACCTTCTTTAAGGTTTTTTCTCTATTGACATTATATGTAACCATAGGTATTTTTTTTTTTTGCTGAATTTTATTCTCCTTTAGAGTTTGTATGACATACTTCCATATGCACCATTGTCATTCATGATTTCTCAATGTAGGCTTGCATTAACTTTGTCATTTTCACATTTTCTCTGGCAGTTAGAAAGCACACATATGCATTGGTAGGATAAGTTTCTATCTTGCAGAAAGTCTTTTGTAATTATAAGGGAAATAGAGAAGTAGACACCTCAGCAAGTTAGACATTTTAAGTGTGTGAGGCAAGGATATATTTTTTACAAAGGAAAAAACTTTAGTGACAACAGAGACTTTTAAATTTAAAAAATTATACTTGTTCTTAAACTGATACATAAGATTTTTTTCTCCTGTGGATCTGTAAATCTCCATTAACTACCATGGTTCTCTATTTAGTTTAAATAAATTAAATATATACAGAAAGGTTAAATTTCAGGTATTCAAAATATATTATATAGGTCAGAAAATAAATCATACTCCATAAGGAATATTTCTTCCTTCCTACCTTTGATCATATTAGTTTTCTGATACTGACCAGTTGCAACTACAGAGTTGATATCCTACACATTTTTGTGCAAGCTTCATAATTCAATCTCTATATGTATCATCTTTGCTTAGTTAAATTATTTGCCATACTGATAATGATTTTTTCTTTCTTCATATGAATCTGAAATAAAAAATTTATATGAATCTCTGAAGTTAATAGCAAAACTCATAATAATTTCTGAACAGCAGATTGGAGTATTGGAATAGCAAAAACTTTCCACCAATTTACTGATTTCTGTCTCTCACCAAGAACTGATTCCATGCTTAGAGGACAGTGAGTTCTTATGAGTTATTTTTGTCTGTTCCATGTAAAATGAATTAATGATCTTTTTTCCGTGTTTACAATGTGTCTGAAATCAGATATGGTACTGCAAGAAAGTGTAGATTTTTCTCTTCAACTAAAGGTAGAGTCTTAGAAATATAAAAACCTTAACAACTCTAAATGGTATATCATGCTTATCGGTGTGTTGTAATTTGCTTCTAGAGAGGTGTAGTAAAATCCTTATTTTATGAAAAATATTAAGGGTCAAATATTGTCAGTCATGTTTGTATTTAACCGAACTGTTACTACTGTCACTGAATAAGTAAAGTTATTGAGTGGATTCAATATGGATCTGTGACCATAAGTTGTTAGTATAAATTTAATGCTTGGTTTTGAAGGTAATAGACATTTGTGTCTCTATGCTTATGTATTTCCAAATACTGTATAAAATATTCAGAAGCACAATCAGAACTAATCTTCAAACACATTAATTATCTGCACAGGAATAATAATCTAAGATATGTCTTTAGATCAGTTCCAAAAAAAGATGCAAATTCTTGCTGAATAATAATCAACTAAAACCAGGACAGAAACCTCCAAAGACATCTGAATAAGCTGGGAAGAAACTGGTTTGTTTCTTAATGATAATAATGATTAATTTCCTAATAATCACCCTTATAATATTTCAATTTCTTCAAAATGCAGCAGCTCAGATTTCAGCTAATAATTTGAGCCCAGCTTGTATTACAACAATTTTGGCTTGAAGCAGTAACCAATTAATTTTGACAGACTTGGGTATCCAATATGTCTATATTCAAAGACACTTCTTAAGTCAGAAGGATCTATTCATGGTGAATGAATCTGAATGGATATGAATGCCTGTGGAACGTCTGTTCTTTGTTGTATTTTGGAAACAGGTAGCCAGTCACCCATGCAGATGACAGCTAACCAATATCAGGATTGTACAGCAGGGTTCTTGAAATAAGTAGTGACAGATTCAAGAAGTCCAGGAAAAGTTGTTATGTCATGTTAACTGACTGTTTTGTTGTTGGTTTTTTTTACAATTTTACGACTTTCAGCTTACCTATAAACTCTTCTCATGTTAACTATACTTACCTGTGTGAAGAGCTGTGTAAATCCATTTTCTGAGGCAGTACTTTCAAAATCCAGTAGAAACCATTTATTTTTTTAATCTACTTTGCTTACTCTTTGCAGTGTTTTAAGAATCAGCACAGACCCATGAGAGGCAGTACACACTTAGTGAACTGTCTTGTGCGCAACTACTTGAATTCAGAAGGGTTGCCAAGGAATGTCTTAAAAGATATAGGAAGTATTTATAATTTTCAATAAATAAGGCAAAAAGTTTATGCAGACCACTTGTTACGTCTCTAAGACATTTTTCTAATAATAAATAAAAGATAAACAAAAATTCATCTTGGTTTTATAAGTATATACTACAGTACCTGTACCCTTTAGCACTTTAAAGGCTGCAGTGACTGAGAGGAAATCTTCATGCGATTCAGACAAAATCAGAGGCAGGGGCAGATAACCTGTGATACTTATTGAGATAAAGAAAAGAGGTAGTGGGATAAAAGCAAAAATTGAGGTATTGTAGTAGGTGCAGAATCAGATATAAATTACTGGGTAAAGAAATCACATAATTTTTTTTTTATTGTGTTTTGTTGGAAAACTCTGAATTATAAGCTTGAATATAAAATATTAGGCATATTAAAATATTATATTCTCATACTATAGAATAACACTGCTTTCACTACTGTTATTGCTGAACAGAAAGTATTCTGATATTCACCAAAAAACACAGATGTGTTTTGTTCATCAGTCACTTGACAAATACAGTCAGATTAATAATATATAGCTATTAAAACCCTAAATGTGTACATTTTTCTCCCTTTAGCTCCAAAGAAATTCAGTATTAACCCATAGCGCTTCAGTATTTTATGTTACTTATCAGAAGCCTCTCTAAACTGTAGATATGTATAGCTAATAATAGCTTCATCTTTTCAGCTTCTTATATTTGCATTTTTAAAGGAATGAAGATTCATATTTTAATCACTTCTTTTTACTCCTTAACCTTACTTTACAAAATCAAGTGATTGGTTTAATTTGTGTTGGTTTTTTTTTTTAATTTCTTCTGGATTTCAGACTATGGTACTGAAAGCAAAAGTCTGTTATGAATATTTCAAAGTAGTATGAATAATAGAAATTAAGAATCAAAGGCTTAGCTTTTATAAGGACTACTCCACTATAGAATGACATGGATTTCGTTTGAGACCTCCACTATGAGTCTGCCCTGAGAAAAAGCAGCAACCACAATTCATGACTCTACCACAGCATACACACAAAGGAGATGTGTTTTATGTCCCAACTGTGCCCCAAAGGATGGACTCACATGTCCAGATGGAGCAGCAGATTGTTTCTAGAACACTCACTGGTTTCGCCCTCCTGACTTTCTTCCCACACACAGACATGAGCTGCAAGAGTCATACAGTTTCTTACTAAAAACATACCCTAAAAGCTGTGCTCGTCATTAGTCTCGCTCATGACCTCTATGGCTTCAGTTACTGGTCATAAATGTGGAGCCCTTCTCTCATGTCCCTCATCTCTCGTTATTTTCAGGCTTTTTGAACAGACCCTTCACCAGAGTATTGCTTCTCAGAGGGATAAAAATGGTGCAAGTTGGGTGGAAATAGTGACATTCTTTCTAGAGGTTAATGGGAGGGAAGGAAAGAGTCATCATTCAGCAGCAGCTGAATCCTCCTGTGTTCAGCATTGATCAAATAAACACACTTTGTGAAAATGCAATACAACTGTATGGTAATTTCACATAAATTTTGAATTTTGTTATTCAATTAAGCAAGGTGGTCTATCAGAATACAGAGGAAGCAATAATTTTTTAGCTTTTGCAGTTTATTTGTGGTGTCATAATAATCACTGGAGAAATAGGATAAGCTCATGTTTAGCTGAGGTTTGTTGTCGGTTCTACAGCTTCATACAGGAAAAGTTAATCAATAGTGCATTCACCAAAGATCTGAATATCAAAGAACCAACAATAAAACTTTTATTGACTTCACCAGACTATGAATTTTGTGCCTTAAAAATGTCATTCTCAAGCTGAAAGGACACAGTTTATGTCCTTTATGTTACCTGTGATGTGAGATGCAACTTGTAGTAAATAAGGGTAAAATAAAGGTATATTTAAGATATGCTACTCTAAATAACCATGCAGACTTTGATTTGTAAATAAATATCCTTTGTAGTTTTTTGAAAGAGATAGCATTATTTTGTGTAAGTCTAACTTTTACAAGTTTCTTTTCAAGTTTTCAGTGCTTCAGCTGTTGGTTCCATAGGTTGGACACTGGTTACAGCAGAAAAAATGCTGACATGCCATACACCAATACATATGCTCAAAAATATGCACAGTGATAAAAATGATTTTTGTGTTCTACTATACAAACTCTTGTCTTTTAAGACATTCATGAAGATAATGTCATAAGTTACTTCTTGAGTTGTTCTTTTAAATATAGAGCTGTTTCTCTTACTGTAGTTACACTTTCTACTCCAAATATCTTTTTTTTTTTTTAAAGATTATAAGCTTGGACACAAAAGAAAGTCTATTTTACTTTGTCAGAATAACTAAACATTCTATTAACTTATATAAGGTGGCTCTGATTTTGGTCAATAGTATTTTAATCTTTCACATCTTGACTAACAAATGCTAGAGCTTGTTTTATGAATCTGCTTCATGTATTTTGTATGAGAATTAAAAAGTAAACTTTCTTTTTGTAGTCAAGACTTGTGGATCCAATCTTCAGGGACCTGGAGGCACTTTCACATCACCCAATTTTCCATTCCAGTATGACAGCAATGCTCAATGTGTATGGGTCATCACAGCAATCAATACTAATAAGGTAAGGTTAAAATTCTGGCTTTGCTTTAAAAAGAGAACCAAAAGCATATGTAGGCCATGACATTTTTCACTAATATAATTTATCTCTGCAGTCCAGCTGCTTTACTTGGTGTATTGCAGATGTTTCTAAGAAATGGCCGATATTACACGGGTATGGACAAAGGTTAAAATATGTTGTTTCCACTGAGAGCGTTTTGCTTTTTGTATGGCAAGTAGATGCCATCATGTTTTTATATGATTCTCTAAATGAACTCCCAGAAACAACTACCCAATGGTATGAAGCAATGTCATGGGTCCACTAATACTGTGTTATAATCAGTAGAGATGTTTTGCATATAAGACTGTTTATATCAAGTCTGGTCTTAGACTATGTGAGAAATCACTGAAATTCATGAATGCACTTTGTTAAGGACTGTTCTAAAGCTGTGTAATTTATTTCATTGTCTGAAACACTGTATTAAAATCCCATACACTTAATACTTACACTTTAAACCAAAAGTACTAGGAGTTCTGATAATACCAGATGAGTCAAAGTAGAGCAATAAAGCTAAGTTATGACACTAGTTGACTTTAAATTCAAGAGCTAGGCATCTGGCAGCAATGGCTATATTCTATTTCCAGGTGTATAATTTTATCTGAACTGAGTGTAATGGACTTGTTTATACGTAATAAAACAAAAATTAGCTGTACACCTCAGGAATGTTTTATAAAGGACTATCAACATCTGTGCTTGCAGCTACAGGAGTGTATTTTACCTCCTTATTTCTGTCTTGTATTGCCATCTGCATCACACTCCATTAATTGACCAAAGAGGCCTAGAAGGCCTAGACCTTTACACATAAGTTTATTAACCAGGAATCCAGAGGACTCAGTGAAAACCTGATTACATTTCAGAAGCCATTTAACTACATTGGTGCATTTCTCTCTCTAGTTATACAAAGTCCTGTGTGGAATCCATCCTTATGTTCCACTTTGGAAGAAGAAAAAAAGGACACTTAATCAAGTGATTAAAATATTCATGACAAAGATAGTAGATATGTTTGTGGGGGGAGGGAGGACTGTTAATCCAATTTATCTGATTTATAGATCATAGAAAATGTATCAAGAGTTCTTGAAAGATGATACAATCTCTGTCACACAGATGAGCACAGATGGTTCAAAAATAATAGTTAAGATCAAACACTCTAGTTCAAGGAAGCTTTATATTTTTATTTCGTTAATCAAAAACTGTTAGTGGGCAAGATGAAATCTGTGTATCTCTAGAATTTCTGAAAGTTCTGCCAAATGTGGCACTGGATAGAATTTAATATCATACTGTTTGAGGAAACTAAAACAGAGCTCTTACACTTTGAACAAGTGCTTCAAATAGCTTGAAAACCACCACTGAGCTGTTGTATAGAATGAATTGAAGATCTTTTTGACCATGTTATAGATAAAATGGTTTCCTTTCTTAAATGCAGCAAGGGCATGTCTACATAACTCTAGTGGTTTAACCCCAGCCAGCTAAGCACCATACAGCCGCTCCTCACAATCCCCCAGTGGGACTGTGGAGAGAATCAGAAGCGTAAAAGTGAGAAAACTTGTGGACTGAGACAAAAAACAGTTTAATAGGTTAAGCAAAAGCCATGTGCATAAGCAAAGCAAAACAAGCAATATATTCACTGCTTCCCATTGTCAGGCAGGTGTTCAGCCATCTCCAAGAAAGCAGGGCTCCATTACATGCAACAGTTACTTGGGAATACGAACACCATCACTCCAAACATCTCCCCCTTTCTTCTCCTTCTCCCAGCATATAAACTGAGAATGACGGCATATGGTATGGAATATCCCTTTGGTGAGTTGGGGTCAGCTGTCTCAGCTGTGCGCCCTTCCAACTTCTTGTACACCCCGAGCCTACTTGCTGGTGGGGTGGTATGAGAAGCAGAAAGGCCTTGACTCTGTGTAAGCACTGCTCAGCAATAATGAAAACATCTCTATATTATCAATATTGTTTTCAGCACAAATGCAAAACATAGCCCTGTACTAGCTACTGTGAAGAAAATTAACTCTGTCCCAGCCAAAACCAGCAGAATAATAACAAAGCCAAATAAGATTTTACCAATGGCAGCAGTAAAACTATAAGGTCACAAACTGTTATGTACCTACTGGCAAATCACAGGTGGTTGCAGGGTTAAGATATTAATGAGTTGAAGAGATTACATCCAGGCAGAGGTTTTCATATCTTAATGATGCCTTGCTCCTCCCTCTCTGCCAATTCATAACATGGCAATACAGTGTTATCTTCAAAATAACAGAACTTTGTTTCAGCCAAAAGTGTTTTTCACTGAGGCATTCAAAAACATTATTCAACAGTATTAATTTCCTTACAAGTTTTTCTGCTTTTAAGGAACTTTGAATATAAAGCCAAGTGCAGAAAATTAAGAAGTAAGAAAATGTTTTGTCTCTGGTTGCCAGTGTGGTTCACAGAGTTACAGGTGGTTCACAGGTTGGAACGGACCTCTGGAGATCATCTGGTTGAACTCCCCTGCTCAAGCAGGACCACCTAGAGGCAGTTGACCAGACAGTCTTTGAAATTCTCCACATGAGATGATGACTTCACAACCTTTCTGGGCAACCAGTGTTGCTCAGTCACGTCATAGTGAAAAACTGTTTCCTGATGTTCAGATGGAATCTCCCATGTTCCAGTTTGGGCCCGTTGCCTTTTGTCCTGTCTCTGGGCACCACTGGAGAAGGTTTGGTTCCATGTTCTTTACATCCTCCTTTAAAGAGTTTATACACATTAAGATCTCCCTGAGCCTTCTCTTCTCTAGGCTAAGCAAGAACATCTCTCTCGACCTTTCCTTATATGAGAGATGCTCCAGTCCCTTAATCATCTTAGTGTCCTTTTGCTGGACTCATTCCAGGAGCTGCATATCTCTCTTGCACCATGTAGACATAAGACTTGCTTTTCAAGGCCCAGGGTAGTGTTCCGGGTAGTGGCAGGGGGCACAGAATACATTTCCAACCATCCAGTGGTTGTTGCCACCATTGCAAGTACATGGCACTTTGCCCTGGCAGGTTTGTGGGAGTGTGATATAGTCAATCTGCCAGGCCTCCCCATATTTGTGTTTCAACCATCGTCCTCCATACCACAGAGGCTTTAACCGCTTGGCTTGTTTGATTGCAGCATACATTTCACATTCCTGGATAACCTGTGGAATAGTGTCCATGGTCAAGTCCACCCCTCAGTCACAAGCCCATCTGTGTATGTTGGCTTGAGGTTTCATGGGCTCACCGAGCTATAAGTAGTTCACCCGTATGTTGTCAGTCCAGATCCACCTAAGCCATTTCAGTCTTAGCAGCCTGATCCACTTGATGGTTGTTTTGGTGTTCTTCAGTGGCCCGACTCTTGGGTATGTGAGCATCTATGTGACATACTTTTACAACCAGATTCTCTAGCTGGGCAGCAATATCTTTTCACGATGCAGCAGCCCAAATGGGTTTGCCTCTGTGCTGCCAGTTGCTCTGCTTCCATTGCTGTAGCCACCCCCACAGAGCATTTGCCACCATCCATGAGTCAGTATAGAGATAGAGCGTTGGCCATTTTTCTCATTCAGCAATATCTGCCCAATGCACGTAGCATGGGCACCAAACAGGAGGAGCTGGAAGCTATTGTGCAGCGGGACAGCTATGATGTAGTTGCCATCACAGAAACATGGTGGGATGCTTCTCATGACTGGTGTGCTGCAATGGATGGCTATAAGCTCTTCCGAAGGGATAGGAAAGGAAGGAGAAGTCGTGGGGTGGCTCTGTATGTTAGGGAGTGTTTTGACTGTATAGAAATGAATGACTGTGAAGACCAAGTGGAGTGCTTATGGGTAAGGATGAGGGGGAAGGCCAGTGAGGCAGATATCTTGCTGGGAGTCTGTTACAGACCACCCAACCAGGACAAAGAAACAGATGAGACATTCTATAAACGACCGGCAGAAGTCTCGCATTCGCTGGCCCTTGTTCTTGTGGGGGACTTCAATCTACCAGACATCTGCTGGGAGTATAACACGGCAGAGAGGAAACAATCTGGGAGGTTCCTGGAGTGTGTGGAGGATAACTTCCTGACACAGCTGGTAAGTGAGCCCACCAGGGGAGGTGCATTGCTTGACCTGCTGTTTACAAACAGAGAAGGACTGGTAAGAGATGTGGTGGTCGGAGGCCATTTAGGGTTTAGTGACCACGACATGATAGAATTCTCAGGTGTGAGAAAAGTAAGGAGAGGGGTCAGCAAAACTGCTATCATGGACTTCTGGAGGGCAGACTTTGGCCTGTTCAGGTCACTGGTTGAGAGAGTCCCTTGGGAGACAGTCCTGAAGAACAAAGGGGTCCAGGAAGGCTGGACAGTCTTCAGGAAGAACATCTTAAAGGCGCAGGAGCAGGCGGTCTCATGTGCCGTAAGAAGAGCTGGCGGGGAAGGCGACCGGCCTGGCTGAACAGGGAGATTTTGCTGGGACTCAGGAGAAAAAGGAGAGTCTATCCTCTCTGGAAGAAAGGGAAGGCAACTCACGAAGAATACAAGGATCTCCTTAGGTCAAGCAGGGACAAAATTAGAAAGGCAAAAGCCCAGCTAGAGCTCAGTCTGGCCACAGCTGTAAAGGAAAATAAAACATGCTTCTACAAATATATTAACAACAAAAAGAGAGGCAAGGAGAATCTCCATCCCTTACTGGATATGGCGGAGAACATTGTCTCCAAGGACAAGGACAAGGTTGAGGTACTTAATGCCTTCTTTGCCTCAGTCTTTAATAGCCAGTCCAGGTATCCACAGGGTATTCAGCCCCCTTAGCTGGAAGATGGGGATGGAGAGCACAATATACTCCTCATAATCCAGGAGGAAGCAGTCAAGGACATGCTAAACCACCTGGACCCACAAGTCTATGGGGCCTGATGGGATCCACCCAAGAGTACTGAGAGAGCTGGTGGAGGAGCTTGCCAAGCCACTCTCCATCATTTATCAGCAGTCCTGGTTAACAGGGGAGGTCCCTGACAACTGGAGGCTTGCCCATGTGACGCCCATCTACAAGAAAGGCCGGAAGGAGGATCCTGGGAACTACAGGCCTGCCAGCCTGACCTCGGTACCGGGGAATATCATGGAGCGGTTCGCCTTGAGAGTGCTCACAGGGCATGTGCAGGACAACCAAGGGATCATGCCCAGCCAGCGTGGGTTCATGAAAGGCAGGTCCTGCTTGACCAATCTGATCTCTTTCTAGGACCAGGTGACCCGCCTAGTGGATGAAGGAAAGGCTGTGGATGTTGTCTTTCTGGACTTTAGTAAAGCCTTTGAGAGCATCTCCCACAGCATTCTCCTGGGGAAACTGGCAGCTCGTGGCTTATACAAGTGTACTCTTTGCTGAGGAAAGAACTGGCTGGATGGCCGAGCCCAGAGAGTTGTGGTGAATGACGTTAAATCTGGCTGGTGGCCGGTCACAAGCGGTATTCCCCAGGGCTTGGTTCTGGGGCCAGTCTTGTTCGATATCTTTATTGATGATCTGGATGAGGGGATCGAGTGCTCCCTCAGTAAGTTTGCAGATGACACCAAGTTGGGTGGGAGTGTTGATCTGCTGGGAGGGTAGGAGGGCTCTGCAGAGAGATCTGGACAGGCTGGATCGATGGGCTGAGGTCAACAGTATGAGGTTTAATAAGGCCAAGTGCTGGGTCCTGCACTTCGGCCACAAGAACCCCATGCAACGCTACAGGCTTGGGGAAGAGTGTGGCTGGAGAGCAGCCTGGCAGAAAGGGACCTGGGGGTGCTGGTTGACAGGCGGCTGAATATGAGCCGGCAGTGTGCCCAGGTGGCCAAGAAGGCCAACAGCATCCTTGCCTGTATCAGAAAGAGCGTGGCCAGCAGGAGTAGGGAAGTGATTGTGCCCCTGTACTCGGCACTGGTGAGGCCGCACCTTGAATCCTGTGTTCAGTTTTGGGCCCCTCACTACAAGAAGGATGTTGAGGTGCTGGAGCGTGTCCAAAGAAGGGCAACAAAGCTGGTGAGGGGTCTGGAGCACAAGTCTTATGAGGAGCGTCTGAGGGAACTGGGGTTGTTCAGTCTGGAGAAGAGGGGGCTGAGAGGAGACCTTATCGCTCTCTACAACTACCTGAAAGGGGGTTGTGGCGACGAGGGTGTTGGTCTCTTCTCCCAAGTAACTAGTGATAGGACGAGAGGAAATGGCCTCAAGTTGCGCCAGGGGAGGTTTAGATTGGATATTTAGGAAAAATTTCTTCACTGAGAGAGTGGTCAAGCATTGGCACAGGCTGCCCAGGGAGGTAGTGGAGTCACCATCTATGGAATTGTTCAAAAAACATGTGGATGTGGCGCTTCAGGACATGGTTTAGGAGACACGGTGGCACTAGATTAACGATTGGACTTGATGATCTTGAAGGTCTTTTCCAACCTTAGTGATTCTGTGATCCTGTGATCTAAAGCCAGCAGGATGGCTTTCATCTCTGGAAACTGACTCGATTCACCTTGTCCTTCAGCAGCTACTGTGACTCATCGTATAGGGCTCCATACAGCAGCTTTCCACCTCCAATGGTTTTATACAATATGACAGGAGCCATCAGTAAACAGGGCATATTGCTTCTCATTTTCTGGCAGTCTGTTATACATTGGGACCTCTTCAGCACTCGTCACCTCTTCCTCCGGTAACAATTCCAAAATCTGTGCCTTCTGGGCAGTCCATGATCACTTCTAAGATTCCTGGGTGACTAGGATTTCCTACTCGAGCCCGCTGTGTGATCAGTGCAACCCACTTACTCAATGTATCATCAGTCGCATGATGTGTAGAGGCGACCCTCCCTTTGAACATTCAGCACAGCACTAGTAGTTGGGGTGCCAGGAGAAGCTGTGCTTCAGTACCAACCACTTCTGAGGCAACTCGAACTCCTTCATATCCTGTCAATAGCTTTTTTTCAGTTGGAGTATAGTGAGCCTCAGATCCTCTATATCCTCAACTCCAAAACTCTAAGGGTCAACCTCGAGTCTCCCGTCATACTTTCTGCTAAAGAGTCCAGGTAGGACTGTTCTCCCTGGCTGCTGTGTAGAGCACATTTTTAACATCTTGTCCTGCCCGGACTGGCCCAAGGACTACAGCATGAACTATCTCCTGTTTAATTTGTTCGAAGGCTTGTCATTGCTCAGGGCCCCATTTAAAATCGTTCTTCTTCTGGGTCACTTGATAGAGAGGGCTTACAATCAGACTGCAATTTGGAATATGCATTCTCCAGAAACCCACAACACCTAAGAAAGCTTGTGTTTCCTTTTTGCTAGTTGGTGGAGACATAGCTGTTATTTTGTTGATCACATCCATTGGGATCTGACAACGTCCATCTTGCCATTTTACTCCTAAAAACTGGAACTCCTGTGCAGGTCCCTTGACCTTACTTTGTTTTATGACAACTGGATTTCAGAAGCATTTGGATTATTTTCTTCCCTTTCTCAAAAACTTCTGCTGTGTTGCCCCATACGATGATGCCATCAATGTATTGCAGGTTCTCTGGAGCTTCACCCTGTTCCAGTGCAGTTTGTATCAGCCCATGGCAAATGGTAGGGCTGTGTTTCCACCCCTGGGGAAGTCAATTCCAGGTGTATTGGACACCCCTCCAAGTGAAAGCAAACTGTGGCCTGCACTCTGCCGCCAAAGGGATCGAGAAAAACGCGTTAGCAATATCAATGGTGACGTACCACTTGGCTGCCTTTGATTCCAGTTCATATTGAAGTTCCAGCATGTCCGGCACGGCAGCGCTCAGTGGCGGTGTGACTTCATTCAGGTCACGATAGTCTACTGTCAGTCTCCACTCTCCATTAGACTTTCGCACTGGCCATATGGGGCTGTTAAAGGGTGAGCGAGTCTTGCCGATCACTCCTTGGCTTTCCAGCCAATGAATCAGCTTATGGATGGGGATCAGGGAATCTTGGCTGATGCAATATTGCCGCTGGTGCACTGTTGTGGTAGCGATCAGCACCTTTTGGTCTTCAACCCTCAGCAGCCCCACAACAGAAGGGTCCTCTGAGAGGCCAGGCAAGGTGGACAGCTGTTTAATTTCTTCTGTCTCCAAGGCAGCTATACCAAAAGCCCACCGGTACCCTTTTGGGTCCTTAAAATACCCTCTCCTGAAATAGTCTATGCCCAGGATGCACGGAGCCTCCGGGCCAGTCACAATGGGGTGCTTCTGCCACTCATTCCCAGTTAGACTCACTTCGGCCTCCAGTACAGTCAACTGTTGGGATCCCCCTGTCACTCCAGAAATACAGATGGGTTCTGCCCCTATATGGCTTGATGGCATTAGGGTATAGTGTGCACCGGTGTCCACTAAATCCTTTACACTCCTGTGGGTCTGATGTGCCAGGTCATTAAATCCACACAGTCCAATTAAACTCAATTGTCCCTTTCCTCCACCTGCCTGGAGGCAAGGCCCCTCTAGTCCTGCTCATAGTATCCATTACTCAGTTTTTGTGAATACAAATCAGAAGTCCCTTTATTATAACTGGAAGTCAGATCAGCCTTTCTGCCCTATTGGGGAAACTGCTCACTGGAAAATGGAGCAGCAATTTTACTCAAAGAACTCCCTTTTGTAATTGTTTCTCCTTGCAACTCATGTACCCATGCCTCTAGGGTCGAGGCAGATTTTCCATCCCACTTCCTCATGTCCTGTCTGTGCTTACACAGATAAAACCACAGGGTGTCCCGAGGTGTGTACCCTGTATATCCTCTCTCTTGAGCAGAAGTATGCTTAATACTAACAGATGAGATATTGGTTTGTACAGGTGGAGAGTAGAACATATCCTCTGAATCGCTGGAACTCCTGACACAGTTTCTCAGCTATGATGTCTGTCAGTTTCTCCATAGCTGAGACGCAGGCCCATAGGGAGGAAGAAAGACTCTTTGTATTGCCGGAGTTAACCAGCCAATTCATCCACCGTTGGTCCATCTTCATCTTTCCAGGCCATTACTGCTAATTACTTGGCATACGATGATGGTGCACTCTGTACAAACTTCCACCACATAGGTCTTGTGCACTGGACTTCATCTGGATCTCTGTTGTCTGGTCATTATAAATCACCTCCACCATGGCTAATTCCCTCAGGTACTGGATACCTCTCTCCATGGTGGTCTTCTTGCCCAGGTGACATCTAACATATTCCTTGAAGGGATATATTTCCTTCAAGCCAGACAGGAGTCACCTCCAGAGGCTGAGCATTTGTGTCAGTTTTCCAATCACCTTGTCAATGCTCCCTTCCTAAGACAAGGACCCCAGCTGCTTGGCTTCCCTACCCTCTAATTCCAGGCTATTGGCCCCTTTAACCCAGCATTGGAGCAGTTAGGTGACAATGTACTTGCCTGGATGATGGTTCAAGTCTTTTTGCATATCTCACTCAGGGATAGGGATTGGGTGGCTATCTCCAGTTCTGTCTCTTCCTCCTCTGGTTCTCCTGATGGCCCTTCTTCATCATCCCTTACTAAATAAGCTGATTTTCATGTCTATTTCTTCTTCTGTATAGAGGCGACTGATACTGGCACAGGTTCATTCTCTGGTTCATCTGCAGTGTTTATTGCTGGGGTTTGAGTAGCCACAGGGCCTGTCACGGCGTTTGGAGTAGCCACAGTGCCTGCTGCTGGCGTGATATTGTTAAATAATTTTTTAACTTTAAACAAGATCTGAAACACATTCAGGAATAGGAGCAACAGGAACACACCAGTCTGAACATCCCAAGGATATTCAAAATTCTCAAGAGCTATTATAACTAGCCTGGAGGAGAAGGGGAAGGTGAAGGAAGTTGTCTCTCCTGTAAATTGTCTCTGTAAGGAGGAAAAGTAAAAAGTGAAATTATTAATAGTTTCTGAGAGATGAGTCCCAAAGTACAGAGGTGATGGCAATGTTGAGTACAAATGCCAGATTAATGTCACAACCAGCCATTTTATCACATCAAAAGCCACTGTTACAATGTACAACACAGTTATAACCTTGACCTAGTTTGCAGAGATGATAAATAGCACAATGGAGAACATATACAGCAAGTAAAGTGTTACATAACACAACTCTGAGAACAAGCACTACCACTTGGAAAGCAAATAAATCAACATTGTGACCAGCAACTATCAAACTAATAAAATGTATGCTTATAACAAATTTGTTCTAACATGCTCTGGTCAGATTTGTTGTTATCTCAATGTGTTTGGGCCCCTCACTACAAGAAGGATGTTGAGGTGCTGGAGCGTGTCCAGAGAAGGGCAACGAAGCTGGTGAGGGGTCTGGAGCACAAGTCTTATGAGGAGCGGCTGAGGGAACTGGGGTTGTTTAGTCTGGAGAAGAGGAGGCTGAGGGGAGACCTTATCGCTCTCTACAACTACCTGAAAGGGGGTTGTGGCGATGAGGGTGTTGGTCTCTTCTCCCAAGTAACTAGTGATAGGACGAGAGGAAATGGCCTCAAGTTGCGCCAGGGGAGGTTTAGATTGGATATTAGGAAAAATTTCTTCACTGAGAGGGTGGTCAGGCATTGGAACAGGCTGCCCAGGGAGGTGGTGGAGTCGCCATCCCTGGAAGTGTTCAAAAAACGTGTGGATGTGGCGCTTCAGGACATGGTTTAGGGGACATGGTGGTTCTGGATTAATGGTTGGACTTGATGATCTTGAAGGTCCTTTCCAACCTAGTGATTCTGTGATTCTGTGATTCTGTGATTCTGTGTTGTGCTCCATGTTGGGCACCAGAAAGGACTGTCATGGTTTAACCTGGCAGGTAGCTAAAACCACCTGCCCCCTTCCCCCAGCATAGGAAATATTCTTGTGAATAACTGCACAGAAATGAGAATAAGGATTTCTTAGTTTGAACTCCATTATATCTCTCAAATCTAGTAAAGAAAATGATCCTTGAATATCTTGTAGGATGTTGTGCAAACTAATCACTTAGGTTTTGGACAATGTTATGACTTGTTGGTAATTTATTTTGACATTAGGTAAGGAGATCTTTTAATTTTATGTTTACATTTTGAATATACTAAAAAATCTTTGTATTTTCATGGCTTAATTCCCTTCTACTCCCCAAAAGGAATGCATTTTTTCTACTGCTTTTCTCCTAAAGATTTAAAACTTGTTTTCCTTTCATTGTTTTTATATCAGATCAGACACTTGAGCAATGTTTCTTACCCATAAGCAGCTGGAAATATAGTTTATAACTTTTTATGGTATCATATTTGGTCTATTTTGTCTCAGGTATGAACTGAATGCACAGAAATCAGGTTGCAGGCTGAATTTTAGATTTACTTGCATCTTGCTCCAGACCAGTCTTTTTCTCAGGTCCTATTATGACCTGATCTTCACAGGACTAGTAACATAGGGTTGGTTTGTCCATGGCTAACAGCCTTTCTTAAAAGGAGATAACAGTCTGCAACCTCTGAGGAGGAAAAGATAAGCCCAGATCAGTAGACTTATTTTATTTAGAGATTTGTGTAGGAAAACCATAGCTAGAGGAAGCTAATGATTTCTGATGGGCTTAAGCAAAACAGAGATTCTTTTTTTTTTTTAATATATATATATGCATATTTAAGTGACAGAAAAAACTTTTTCTCACACTGGAAAACTGATTCAGTTAATATCAACTAGATAGAAAATAGAGAAAAAATTTTTCTGTGAAAGCTGCTTCAACACAAACCGTGATATCTTTGTCTATTTGATTTTTAAAAAAAGAAAGTGTCTTTAAATTTTCCTGTACTAAATACCTACAGTGTCTCATCTTACCAGAATAAACACTGGGTGGATTAATTTAGCATTTTCTGCTAAAGCTGGCAACCATCACAATTTGATGTTCTAAAACATTAAATGTCAGTTCTTGAACTTAAAGAATTACCATCATGAAAGCATTTTCATATTGTTATAAACATTGCAAGATTTTCTGTATTGCTTTGTCTGAATAACAAAACCTCATTTTGTATGTTTACTCAGATTTTTACTGTTGCTTGTAGTGACACAAATTCTGCAGTTTTGTCTTGACCTTTTTCAGAAAATCTTTGTGTTAGTTTTAAAACACAGAAGGAATGATACACATGATAAAATTCCAGACAGTAAGGGAAAGCAAGCTGTTATCTGCTATTAAATACCCACCCAACAAATAAAATAAAATACATATGTAGATTTGTAGATTGTAGATCTGCAAATTACCTGTTTGACAGGTGGAGTGAAATCATATGGCAATTCTTCATTCTACCCGTTTGACAGGTGGAGTGAAATCATATGACAATTCTTCATGTGTTCTAAAATTATTGTGCTTCAAATGCTCTAGATATTTTGCCAATATAAGAATGGTGAATTTAATTCTTTCAGTCTCAGCTAATACCTAAAAAAATCCCCAGATTTTCTGTACTGTATACAATAACATTAGTTTTCTGAATCCCTCTGCTTTAGTTTAGCAAAACATATTGGCCTCATTGATAATGAAGTAAGAAGACGGTTTACAGCACTTTACCAAGGCATAATTATTTTTTTTGTATCTTCACCTGCTTCCTTTTCATTTGTTACAAAGTGAAGTTTGAAAGTTGCACATGAAGGCCTGTTGTTTGTTAGACAGTGAATGCCCTGGTTTATTAGGGTTTTTTTTGCCATGGATAGTATTCACAGAGCTAAACCAGATCTGTTAGGCAGTAACTGCTAGATAATTGTTTTTATAGCATAAGCATGTTAAAAACAGTTTAGGACAAGAGAAAGACAAATAGCGCTGAGATGCTCCCTGTCAAGTCAGTACGAACTCTGTGGGTTTTTTACTAGTAATAGCAAAAAATCTATTTGATGGGCTACATTAAAACCTAGTTCATGTTGTTAGCTTAAATAGCATGTGGGATAAGAGAATTGCAATTGTGACTCTTGATTTTGCCCTTCAAAAGGATGAGCTACAAAATAATCAGTTTAAATTTAACCACAGGCTAAAATAACAGTGAAATCTGAATTAGGGATAATTTAGCCAGAGTTCAAGTCTTATGAATTATACTTGCTGATATTTTTCTAATCCACAGTGACAGAAACATTGTGGAAAACATCAATGTTAGAATGACAGCCTTTCTGATGGATGTCAGCCATATTCACACCACATATTCTTCTACATTAAGAAGGAGAAAAAAAAACAAAAGGGTTCCTTCAAAAAAGAAAAAAAGACGAAGCTGTTTTCCAAAATTGTGAGGAGAAATTAAATATATAAGCTCATTGTTAAATTTAGACAGATCAGAAAACTAGGTCTTGGTTCTGTTAATTTTACATAGGAGGAATTTTAAAAAATGAAATTTGACATGATTGCATCTTATTTTTTTGTCACCATCATATTCTAAATTTTACATTCAGTATATTTCAAGCATAAAAGTATCTTTACTACCTGCATAAATGTATTTTTTAGAATGTATTCTTTATAATATAGGTTTCAAATATATTCTTTAGAATACGGGTTTCAAAAGTTTGCCAGTGTTCACACTTACCTTTTTACCTATTGCATTTTGAAACAACTTTGAAATTAATAACGATTTGTGTTTGAGAGTTGGGACATAGTTGGGTTTTGGTTTTAGATTTGGGGCATTTTTTAGTTATTATTTTTGCTAGGTTTTTTTGTGCATGTCAAATATCTGTTAGGAAATTTATAGTCTTAATTTTGTCATAATGGCAGAACCTGCTGATAACTTATGACATCTGTTTCCAACTGCTGTAGTCCTTTACCTCCTGAGAATGTGTTGAAGTAGTTCAAAACAATGCCACACCTTGAATACTGTGTTCAGTTTTGAGCCCCTCACTACAAGAAGGATGTTGAGGTGCTGGAGGGTGTCCAAAGCAGGACAACGAAGCTGGTGAGAGGTCTGGAGCACAAGTCTTATGAGGAGCGGCTGAGGGAACTGGGGATGTTTAGTCTGGAGAAGAGGAGACTGAGGGGAGACCTTATCACTCTCTACAATTACCTGAAAGGGGGTTGTAGTGAGGTGGGTGTTGGTCTCTTCTCCCAAGTAACTAGTGATAGGACGGGAGGAAATGGCCTCAAGTTGACTGGAGTTAGACTGGAGTTATCCAGTTAGACTGGATTTGAGGAGGAAATATCTGGAAAACTCTGTACATGAGATTTTCACTGAATCACAGAATCATTAAGGTTCGAAAAGATCTTTAAGACCACCAAGTCCAACCGTCAGCCCAACAACACCATGCCCGCTAAACCATGTCCCAAAGTGCCATGTCTACATGTTTTTCAAACACTTCCAGTGATAGCAGCTCCACCACCTCCCTGGGCAGCCTGTTCCAATGTTTGACCACTCTCTCGGTAAAGAAATTTTTCCTAATATCTAATCTAAACCTCCCCTGGCACAATTTGAGTCCATTTCCTCTCATCCTATCACTAGTTACTTGGGAGAAAAGACTAACAGCCACCTCACCACAAACCCCTTTCAGGCAGTTTTCTGGAAGTCTGAAGAGCTTTACTGAGGAAATAACTTGCAACTGTTACTGAATTGATATTAAATATGGTTCTCATTTAATCACTTTATATTAAGTTACTATTAATTTTTAAAATATTCTTACATTCTGTTCCTCCCTTCCTCCTTCCTTATGTCATGATGTTGCTGTTTTCTTCCTGGAAAAATTTCATCTTTTTCTTTCTGAATTTTTGTGCTTTTTAAGGTAAGCCAAATATAAGCAAAATAAAATCAGCAAAAAGCTGAGTGTTTACATTTAATTTACCACAGCTGTGTTATTTTGTTAACCATGTCAAAACTGCCAGTGGAACATTTCTTAGGTTTGCTGTCAAGCCTAAGCGCAGTTGCCATCCATATTTATTCATGTTGACAGTATAAATCTCAAGCAGCCTGGGTATTTTAGCATGAACTCAAGCACTCATTTCATGCAGTCTGCTTTGGTCAAGCTTGTTATAACAAACTACACCACAGCTCATTTTACAAGCAAATATCTCAAACTTTACTTTTCCTAAGCTTAGTGTGAAGATATATCGTGTGTGTCACAGTCAGTGAAATGATAAGAAAATATGAGCATACCAAAGCTCACTCTTAACTATATATTTTAACCATAACCCTGTTTTTCATCCATGCAGATTAAAAAAGTTAGTACTGTATTTATCAATAGGAGATGATGTACTTTTATACTATATGAAACTAGAAAGCTTAAAAATACTTCAGTTCTGTTCAGAACATATTCAATTTCTTTGTAGTGTTAGCTACAAAACTCTTCTATATTGTTCATGAACATTTTTATCTAGCTATAAAAATCTGAGTGACGTATATACTGCAGTGTAAAAAATGTATTTAGAGATATATGTGGAAGGAGGGGAGTTTGTCAGAGCAGAGTAAGAGCATAGAAGGGAAACGGCTATTCCTAAGACAGGACGTTAGCAGGTTCAGCAGTGAGGGAATAGAATCAATTGTATTAATTTGGAGTGAGGACGTATGTGCATGGGCTTTGGGTTAAGTGTTGAAGAAAGTAGTAAAATAAAAGATGTGTGGAGAAAAAAAAATTAATGCAATTGCAGATGGATAAACTACTTGTCATCCCATCCAGCAATTTTACTGTAAGTCCAATTTCATTATGAAAGGAGGACAGGTCATTTTCTTAATTATTGTAGATTTTATCTTACGAAATATTTTTCTGCGTTTCTGTGACTATAGGAGCGATGTTTTGCACTCTGAAAAGATCATCAACTCACAGGGAACGGGTGAGATATTGTGCCTATTGCAATCATAACAATAGGAGTAATTCTGTCTCCGTTATCAGCAATTTTAGATTTCAGGCATTACCTGAATTTCAGATATTAACTCCACCTTTAATTAAAACTTTAGATAGAATTAAAGGTTGAACCTGAATTTTAGTTCTGTTTGACTTTCTATAAGTTCCTAAAATTAGTCTAAGTTATGTCTCCCATACACTTTAAATGCAAACATATTTTCTTATTTGTACTTATGATGAATATGCACACCCAAGCTAAAACTTTTAAGAAGACATATGCATAAGACCCAGAGACTTTGAAAGGAAGTTTCCAGTGCTTGCATTGTAAGCAGGTGATGTGTTTCGGTCTTTTTGTCTGGTGAATTTTTGGCACAGAGACTTGTCGCTTTCCTCCACAGTTGAGTTCACTTGGTTGCTCTTGTGAGTGACATTTATAGTAAACTATTCTGCTCAATATAGATCTTTTTCTGATATTTGACTGGGAAATGAAGCTGCTGGTAGTTTGTTTGTTTTCTATGAAGTGATTCCTTTCAAGTTTTGTGGTACCATTCTGTGGTGGGTTAACCTAGGCTGGCTGCCAGGTGCCCACCAGGCTGCTCTATCATTCCGCTTCCTCAACAAGACAGGGGGAGAAAATATGATGAAAAATCTCATGGGTTGAGATAAGGACAGGGAGATCACTCACTAGTCACCACCATTTTCAAAACAGGTGACTTGGGGAAATGAAATTAACTTATTGCCAATTAAATTAGAGTAGGATAATGAGAAAGAAGAACAAACCTAAAACAACCCCTTCCCCCCACCCATGCTTTCTTCCCAGGCTCAACTTTGCTCCTGACTTCTCTATCTCCTCCCCGCAAGCATCTCAGGGAGAACAGGGAATGGGGGCTGTGGTCAGCCCATTATGCTCTGCACTGCCACTCCTTTCTCTTCTCTCTTCCTCTGCTCCAGCACTGGGTCCCTCCCACAGGCTGCAGTTCTTCATGGACTGCTCTAGCTTGGTCCTTCCCATGGGATGCAGTCCTTCAGGAGTGGACTGCTCTAGTATCGGTCCCCACAGGGTCACAGGTCCTGCCAGAAGCCTGCTCCAGTGTGGGCTCTCCATGGGGGTCACAGTTTCCTTTAGGGTAAATCCACCTGTTCTGTCATGGGGTCTGCCCTGGGCAGCAGGGTGGATATCTGCTCCAGCATGGACCTTCATGGGCTGCAGAGGGACAACCTGGTCTTCTCCACAGGCTGCAGGGGAATCTCTGCTCCGGTGCCTGGAACACCTTCTGCTTCTCTGACCTTGGCATCTGCATAGTTGTTTCTCTCACATATTGTCACTTCTTTCCCTCAGCTGCTATTGCACAGCATTTTTTACCCTTTCCTAAATATGTTATCACAGAAGTGTTACCACTGTCGCTGATTGGTACAGCCTTGGCCAGTGGCGGGGCCATCTTGCAGTCACCTGGAACCTGCTCTGTCTGACATGAGGACAGCTCCTGATCAGTTCTCACAGGAGCAGTCCCTCCCTGCTACCAAAACCTTATAGCCATATAAACCCAACAGACATTCGCAATGCAAACTGAAGGCAACACTTGCAGGAACATCCACTGAAACTTAAGTCACTAATATCACTCCTGTGTTTCTGTCCGCTTCAGGATGTGGAGCTGCTTATCAGGTTAGGCTGACATCAGTTAGTGACCTCTCTGTTTTCTTTTGGAACAGACTGCTTACCCTCAATGGGATGAAAAAAGACAGACTTCTATGTTGCATGCAAGATATCCCTTTTGGCTAACTACTGAATGAAAGAACTGAAACAGGGGCAAGTTATTTAGAAGTCCTCATCCTCTTCCTATAATTGCAGTCATCTTGCTATTTAAGAGCAATGGTTATTTTTTTTTATTTCAGCTGTGACAGTGAGCTTAGTTTTATGAGGGAAGGATGATCATAATTTTTTTCACTGTTGTTTTACAGATTGATTGATTTTTTCCTGCTTGTGCCTATTACTATTTGTTTATAATGATCTTGGCAAGTCATGCTTTTTTAGGCTATCTGGAACATCATCATCTCGCTATCTGTGTAAATAAAAAAAAGTCTTTCGTGCAAAAGGGCACAAAAATCTCCAGGGTTTTGCTAACACAGCTCCTTGGAAAGTAGTAAAATGTACTGATAGGGTTTACTACAAAAATAGCATTTGAAAAAGTAGGAAATGGAACTTATGGAACATTATGTATCTAGAGTTAATTTAAACACAATGTTTTAAGGTTACTTTTTTTCTTTAGAAATATTCTTAGATTTGAGACTTACCCTAATATGTTTTTGCTACTACCTCTGCCATATGATCTTTTAGTCTCAGCTCTTTTTATTTATTATTTACTGGGATGATGTTATTAATGAAATATATTTCACCTCCTTCATATCATCAGAAGCTTAACTAAATTGCTATAAAAACCTTTCAACCTTGACTGATGTTATTAGAGACACATAGAATTAAGTGCTCAAATACCACTAAAAATCAGTGAAGAAATTAATTCTAAATATAACAAATCTTCTTGGAAAAAACCTTCTTATTAATAAAAAGTACAAATCCCTCTATTAGGAGCAAGAAAAAGACTAGAATGTAGCTCATATTGCTGTTCAAAATTATGCTTGTCTGGGAGTGACAGTCATCTGTAATGTTTTTCTAGGGCATATGAAATATATTCAAAAGACTAGATTAGACAGGAGGAACCAGAGTTGGGAATTTGGAATACTGACAGTTTTCTGTTCAGCTGAATGGGCAGGTACTGTGCATTACCACTGTAAAAATTATGTTACTGAGAAAAAGATTTCCAAATGTTCTCATACATCACCTCATAGACTTTGTACATCTCGTGACTGTACAGGTCAAAACCAGACCTGTATTTTGAATTGAAATACCTTAGGGGTTAAGTGGTGCCTACCTGTGATTTTATGGATTGCTTCAAAGATGGGAAATCCATTTATATTGTGTTTTGGAACTAGTCTTCAACCTCATCAGTCATTTACATGCTTTTGTGAGGAAGCCCACAGATGTCAATGGACCTATTGGAGTGAGTCCAGAGGAGAGCCACTGAAATGATCAGAGGGATGGAACACCTCTCCTATGAGGACAGGCTGAGAGAGTTGGGATTGATAAGCCTGGAGAAGGGAAAGCTCCAGGGAGACCTTATTGTGACCTTTTGTCATATAAAGGGGGGTTATAAGAAAGGTGGAGAAAGACTTTTTACCAGGGCCTGTAGTGAGAGGACAAAGGGTAATGGTTTTAAACTGAAAGAGGGCAGATTTAGATTGGACATAAGGAAGAAATTTTTTATGATGAGGATGGTGAAGACAACTTGCCCAGAGAAGTTGTGGATGCCCCATCACTGGAAGCATTCAAGGTCAGGTTGGACAGGATTTTGAAAACCTCATCTAGTGAAAGATATCCCTGCCCATGGGATGAAGCGTTGGACTAGGTGACCTTTAAAGGTCCCTTCCAACTCAAACCATTCTATGAATCTATGATTAGTACTCATATTTATGAAGTACTTCTGTATATACATTTTGAAGATTTTATGCTTAATTCAATATTTATGCATGTCTTTTTAAAAAGTCCCACAAACTAAACCTGCTTTGTTGGCTTTTGTAAACTTCAATTTATTACCATTTTGATCTGTGTTATACAACTTTTTGTTGAATGTTAAAGTTCTGAGATATTTCAAAACTGTTTTCTCCTTTTTGTTTACAGCTGACGTTATTGTCATTACGAATTTTGGCAGCCTAAGAAAATAAATGTGATCTTAGCTTAGCTATGTCCAGCTTCCTAATATGGATATACTTTTTTTTAACCACACAGCCATGTGTTTCTATAGGCCATAAGTTGTAATCAATTGCACCTTCTCTCACCTTTCTCAAGTATTTTCATTCCTTTCATTTATTCCTCATGCTGCTATATCAAATGCTGCCCAGGCAGGGAGCTGTGTTCAGCTAGATGTAATAGAAAATAATTAGCATGTTATTCTCAATTCCCTGTTTTTTTTACAACTGCAGTAAAGAAGACATGGAAGGACAATTTTACGGAAGAGAAAAACTTTATGTAGATCACCGTCATCTAACTTTAGTCAACAGAAGGTTAATTGCCGTAATTGTTAGACTTTTTATTTTAAACTCTCTCTCCAGTTAATGAAGAGTTTCACTAGAGGTACAAATCCTAATGTAGTGATTAATTATTTATCCTAAGAGGAATGTCCAAAATAGGCAAGATTATTTTCTCTCCAAATAACTTATCTGTAGAAAACCACTATCTGCGAAGGTAGTAAGTGATTATTTTTGAGCAGATCCCTAATTTTTAGCTGATTCAGTTTTCACAGAATCACAGAATGGTTGAAGTCGGAGGAGACCTCTTGTTCAACCCCCCTGCTGCAGCAGGGCCACCTCAAGATGGTTGCCCAGGACTATGTCCAGATGGCTTTTTAATATCTCCAAGGAGGGAGATTCCACAATTGCTCTGGGCAACCTGTGTCAGTGCTTGGTCATCCTTACAGAAAAAACATTTCCTGAGATGTTCAGAGCCTTTTGTGCTTCAGTTTGTAGCCATAGCCTTTAGTCCTGTCCTGTCAGTGAAAAGAGCTTGTCTCCATCCTCTTTGCACTCTCCCTTCAGGTATTTATATACATTGATAAGACCTTCTGTGAGCCTTGTGTTCTCTAGGCTGAACAGTCCCAGCTGTCTCAGTCTTTCCTCATAGGAAAGATGCTCCAGACCCTTAATCATGTTTGCGGTCCTTCACTGGACTCTCTCCAGTATGTCCAGTTCTCTGTTGTACTGCAGAGTACTGGACACTACATCCAGATGTGTCTCATCACAGCTGAGCAGAGGGTAAGGATCACCTCCCTCCACCTGATGACAATAATTTACTATTGTCATTGCAGCTGAGGATACTGTTTGCCTTCTTTATAACAAGGACTGTTTGTCTTCTTTATAACAAGGACACATTGTTGGCTCATGTTCACCCTAGGGTCCACCAGGATCCCCAGGTACACTTCTGCAAAGATACTTTCAACCTGGGTGGCCCCCAGCATATATTAGTTCATGGGGTTGTTCTTCCCCAGGGGCTGTACTTTGCAATTCCCCTTGTTGAACTTTGTGAGGTTCCTGTTGTTCTATTTCTCCAGCCTGTTGAGGTCTCTCTGGATGGCAGCATGACTCTTCGGCATATCAGCCACAGCTCCCGGTTTGATGTTGTGGGAAACTTGCAGAGAGTGAACTCTGCTCCATTATCCAGATTACCAATGAAGATGTTAAACAGGACTGGTCCCAGTACTGACCCCTGGGATACACCATCAGTCACTGGCCTCCAACTAGACTTTGTGCTGCTGATCACCATCCTCTGGGCCCAGACTTTCATCCAGCTTTCAATCCACCTCACTGCCTGTTCACCCAGCCCATACATCAACAGATTGTTTATGAATATCTTACGGGAGACAATGTCAAAGGCCTGTGTGAAGGCCAGCTAGAAAATATCCACTTCTCTCATCTACCAGGATAATCATTTCATCATAGAAGCTTATTAAAGTTGATCAAGCATGACTTCCCCTTGGTGAAGCCACGCTGACTACTCTTGATGATTTTCCTGTCCTTAATATTCCTGGAAATGGTTTCCAGGATTAGCTGGTCCATGGTAGTAGCAATGTTAAATAGAATTCTACCTCAGTATAAATAATTTAAATAAAATTATACCTCAGTCATAATAAATAATGGATTCAATATATTTTCCTACTGAAACTATTCTTCTATAATCAAATATATAATAACACGATTATTTTGATGGAGGGACCTGTGATTCTATGGAAAATTATAGAGGTAAAGCCTATCAGACAGCAATATTTCATCAGCTTATACCATCAAGTATAAATACATATCATTTACTAACTGGGAAGTAGTCAGACACCCTCAGCACACAAGCAATTAACCATCCTGAGGGCATATGAGGACACAGAGATGTAAACAGAATGCATTTTCTTCTCCTTGCCTAGTTTTACTTCTACCAGTGAAGAAAGCAACCAGAGAATACCTTTTGATTGATGAGCAAAGGGTGGGCATGACATTATCAGCAGTCTATAGGTGCTTTTTTTCTAGAGTTAACAGTGAAAACGGATGAAAGTAGATATCTTGTGGATATGTTTCAGTGAGGTGAATTTCTTGATGTTGCTAGTATGTTTGGACCATTCATACCATGTTTTTTTGCAAGATAATGTTTGCAGAAATAGATTTCTTTGTAGATTAATAATAGATGTTCTGGCACTACAGAGGTGGCCACAATGTCCAAGTCCAACCTTTCCTTCTCTTGTTATTTTCTAGGTACAAATGCCATTCCCATACCTTGTTAAAGTTAGCTACTAACCAGTCATTTCCTTCAGTGTCCAAATCAGAAATTTTACCTTCTTTTCTAGTAGTTTAAGAAAAATGTGTGAAATTAACATAATTTTATGTACAACCACTAGTAATTTTTAGAGATATAACGAGATAACATTTACATAGGTTAAGATACCTGATATTTGACAAATCCAGTCTGAAATAACTCCTTAGAGGTAAAAAAACCCCAAAACCCACAACACAATATTCTGTTTCACAAGATTAAATTTATATAATAATTTGTATTGCTGGGAATATGATAAACACAATGACTTAATTAAAAGCCAGTATGTTTTCTTAATGATTTATTTACACTCCTGTATTTCCACTTGTGGATACTATATTGATAGTTGAATTAAATTGTGTAATTATTAGGTTTTTTTCTTTGTAGAAGGCCTTATTTACAAGATAATTTATTTTTTGTAGACTATTTCTTTTTATTGGGGTTGCATAGATTGATTAAATGTTGAGACTGTATTCCTCTGATTAATCAATGTCAGAAACTCTTCCTGTGATGCAAGCCAACACAATACAGGTCATAGTTGTATGCAAACAGAAAACAATAACATGAAAACCATAAACTCTTCATGCTCTTATTTAATGTACTGTCCTTCCATTTTAAGATTTTCCCATGGTATTTTTTCTCAGAGTAGGGAAGGACTATACACTTACTTTCAATTATTGTGGCCCCAAAGTAAATAATTCTAAATGACCTTTATAAATAACTGATTGCAGGCTTAGCCTGTATGGAAAATTGACATTTAACATTAGTATTTGAGTTAAAAAAACCAAAGCAGAATAAAACAAAACCCCCTTTTAAAGAACTGCATGAAAGAAATTACATGATGTGTTTACCAATGACTCTGCAAAGCGGAATTCATCTGCTATCTGTAGGATTGAGATTACTGGCAACCATTGACATAAAATCCTCCAGGATAACTCCACCTGGTCTTCAGCTGCCTTCCTAAACCTTCTTAAACAAGTACAGTTCTTCTGAAGATCCTGTATCTGCCAGGTTTGTATGGATCTCTTGGCTGCTTTACAGCATCTCAGATGGTACCACTTAAATATATTTATGAGTTAATTTGACTTTAGATGTCCACAGTGTAGACATCCGTATATAAATGCCTAGTCTCACTTTATAGTCAAGGAAAAGAAATAGCTACCTCTAAGCTGTGGTTGATCTAGTGTGTGTTATCTACCTTTTGATGGAATGGATTACACTCTAGACATGTTTTTCCACCTGTTATGAAGATGCCTACATCAAATATAGATGTTTGCACTGTAGATGTCTACAGTTAAGTATGATGAATCCTATAGCCAAGAAATGAACTCAACAATGTAGAAGGAACTTTCCAGTTCAGCTAGTGAGTATTTATCTCCTGAACTGTCTTACAGCTTTGTGTGCCACCTGTTTTTTCTACAATGTTCTAGAAATCTCTGAGTTTTCGCTCTGTTTTTCTTCCCCCTCTTACCCATTTCTCATCCCCTCTGATACACAAAGATTAAATTAAATTTGAAAGGACAGAAGTGCTTAATATTTAGGCTGTTTCATTTTGGGTTGTGTTTTGTTCATGTGACTACCAAAGAGCCAATTAAATTATTGTTATGCTACACAGCTGCTAGCAGTTCTTGGGTATTTTAAATCATTGAATTATATGCAATGTGCAGCAAAACCGTATGTAATAATACTGGAATCTTGGCACGATGTTTTAATTTAAGTTTGTTCCTTAATATTATCTAAGATATAGCTCATTTAAGCTGTAGCTTAGCTTAATTTTTAAGTACTCTTCTTAGGAAAAAAGATTCATAACACCTTCAGAAAATTCATCATTTTACTGGTAAAATTGCAAATTCTATGGAATGAAAACATTACTATGCATCTCAAAATATTTTTAGAGTTACATTTGCATTGGAAGGTTTAGGGTAACAGATGCACATTTGGAAATACATAAAACTTTAAATCTTTACACTTCTCCTTCAAAAGCAGTTTTTAAGCACATATACTGTTACACATCATTCTGTTATGTATGTTCTGAAATCTTAAAAAGTTGACTACTTCACCTGGAACACTACTTTCTTTGAAAAATCTTTGGGGAGCTAGTTCCATCAGGAACTAGGCACACAGTCATATTAAACAATTGTCTTGAAAGACTGCTGTCTGGAACACATCCTCCTAAGCATGTTTTCTCTCTGAAGACTTGTAGGAACTTCTTAAGTTAGCCATTAATTTTTCAATAAAGTCTTGTCCTGTGTTAATTCTGAGCTGGATAACAGACTTGGTTTTGCCCAAGGAGTTGATTCTAAAGGGTCTATTCCAAGGCACAGAAAAGACGTACGTCTACTGAACTTTGCTAGAAATTAAATCTCTGCTCCCCTTTCTTCCCTTGGAAAAGTGATTGAAAAATTATTGGAGACCATACTACACCATCATAATTTTCAAAAGTTATATTTCAAATAGACTTTTTTTTTTTCTGTGTAGCTGGGTTAACAATCATTAATAATACCATCTTTTTTTGTTTATCTGGTTCTGGGTTTATAAATCTACTTTAATTCAGCAATTATAAGTTGTTTATTGCTTCTGGGTTTATAAATAGCAAAAGCAGACCAGGATGTAGAAAGACTATTGCCTTCCTTTTAGGTACTTTCATATTTATCTCAGTAAATAAGGAGTGCACAGCTCAAAATATTTTATTTTGAATAAATTTGTTGTTTTTATATATGTGTGTAAATGGAGGAAGAAAAAAGAAAAGATTCATTTTTCCTGACAGTAGTGTCTAGGGACAAGTTTAATAAAATCCTCTGAAACAAAGTTAAAAATATGATTAGTCTGTATCAGGATAGTTATAGTAGTCTCCTACCTGCTGGATACATCACAAAAGCTACTATAAAGGTACAAAATTTCAGGGACTACTGCATAACTGTTTCTGAAAAAGAAGAGGATAGTAATTATTATATTGCTTAATTTTAAGTAAAAATATTCTTCTCAGTTCTGAAGCCATACAGATACATACCTGATATAATTAGTTGACTTATAATGTGTGATAGTTCATGACTATGGAGGTAAACTGTCTCAACTGGAATTCTGCATCTTTGAAATTACCCTCTTGTACCTGCCTTCCAGAACCCACTTTTGATAGTATCAACCTCCTATCCAGAATTTTGTAGTTCAGGCAAATCATACTTTTGTTCACAGTATTGTTCCCTGAATGTATACCTGAGCGTTTGAAAATATTTTGTGATCCCTCTGCACTTTTTCTCTCCCCAGTTTTAAATGAGATTGTGAGGTGGAGCATAAATACAATAAATACATAAATACATTTTAAACATGATCACTGCTTATATATATCAATAAAAATAATTGATTGTATCTCATTTATATTGATGATGCTTAAATCTTGTCCTGGGAAACTAGGAGCAAAACTTTACTTGAAATTACAGATCAAGAATACGTGTCCCTGTGCTTCTGATTACTGTGCATCTACTGATCAGATCGATAGCACAATTTAGTAATGCTAATGTAGTTAAAAAATATGTAGAATATAGTAACAAATCATCACAGTTTTCCCTGAAGTGTTTATTCTTACAAAAAATAGCAGACTAAAACATAAAATTACCTTGAAGTTTTACTCTAATATTAAACAGATTCAAGGATGCCACCTACCTTTGGTCTGCCATTTACAGCTTTTTCAGGAAAACAAAAAAAGACAAAATGTAAGATGGCTCTTAAAAGCAGACTTTTTTGCAAGTTTATTACAAAGTTTTGAGTTATTTACTCATCTTACCTAAATCTCAGTTTTTATTTTGAAAGATTCCAGCATGCTCAACTTGATATCAACATGCTGATATCATCAAAATACCTTTTCAGTATTCTGAAGGGAATAATCAATACAATGAGCACTGCCAAATCCTGTTGTCTTTGGGCCTGATCAAACTAAAACTGACATTGTAAACAAGGACTCTGAAAATATATCTTATCACTAGGAGTACTTATTTTCTTGCCATTCAGGCATATTTTCAAAGATTTCAAGTACATTTTGTATTCTACATTGTGTACTTTGCATGTCAAAGATAAACAGCAAAGGGTGAATTTCCAAAAAATATAGACAGTTGTTTTCCACAGTTGCAAGACATAAATGCTTGTGCACTAAGTACATATTAAATGAGTTTAGTGCCTCTTACATGTTGGAAGTTGACAGCTCTGTTGTTGCTATATGTTACTCTTGCTCCATTTGTGCAAATTCGCTTAAAATTAATGTGTTCAAGTTTCAGTCAACAAGCATATTTACCAAATAAATGGCAAGTTTACTTTGCCAAATTCAAAGTTTGTACTGTAATTCAGCTCAAGTGTGGTATGATAAACCTAAGTTGAAATGGGTTGCTTATTAGTAAGTTACATACAGTTGCTTGCTTACCTTTTAATGATCTGGAGTTATGAAACATTCAATTTGTACTATGTTGTGGTTTAGCCCCAGCCGGCAACTCAGCACCACGCAGCCGCTCGCTCACTCCCCCACGGTGGGACGGGGGAGAGAATCAGAAGAGTAAAAGTGAGGAAACTCATGGTTTGAGATAAAGATAGTTTAATAGGTAAAGCAAAAGCCACGCACACAGGCAGAGCAAAACAAGGAATTCATTCACTACTCCCCATGGGCAGGCAGGTGTTCAGCCATCTCCAGGGAAGCAGGGCTCCGTCACGCGTAATTGGCTTCTTGGGAAGCCAGACACCATCACTCCAAACGTCCCTCCACCCCTTCCTTCTTCTTCATTCCAGCTTTATATACTGAGCATGACATTATGTGGTATGGAATATTCCTTTGGCCAGCCTGGCTCAGCTGTCCTGGCTGTGTCCCCCCCCAGCTCCCCATGCACCCCCAGCCTGCTCGCTGCAGGCCAGCACGAGAAGCTGGACTGTCCTTGACTGCTTAGCAACAACAGAAAACATCAGCACGTTATCAACATTTTCTCATCCCAAATCCAAACCATAGCCTCACACTAGCTTCTGTGAAGAAAATTAACTCTACCCTGGCTGAAACCAGGACATTATTTACCCCTTACTCTATACCATTTACGTTATGCTCAGGTACCACACTATCCAATACAACTTTATTAACCACCACCCCCCTCCCCATCCTTTAATATAATACACAGATTATTATCCCCTTAGTCCATAGACTTCTCTCCAAAATGTCCATGAAAAGTCCACTGAGTTCATTTAGTCCATGACTTTTGGCTCCATCTCTTATGGTCGTCACTCAGGGCAGGCGAGGTGGGGTGTTGCATGGAGTTACTGGGCACCAAAGCCAGCTCAGGTCAGGTCACTGTTGCACTTGCACTGCTTCTTGTAAGGCTTGTCCTCCATTGGTTCAAATAATAATAAACTTTTTTTTATGTACATTTATTTTGATTAAAAATGAAAAAAACCTTTATTTATCTCAGAAAAGAATTTCAGTTTGCAGAAGAAGAGGAACAGCTAATAACCTGATAGAGCACAACAGAATCATCAGTAATTTGGAGATTCACCAAAATCTACCAGACTAGAAAAACAGATTAGTGGAAAAATTCAAGATGAAGCTTATGATTTGAACAAAAAAATCAAATTTAGATATTTTTTCATGTTCCATGGTATTCCCTAGAGAGTAAGACATTTTTCATGGAGTTCTCTAACTTATTTATTTGTGAGCAGTGTTAAAAAATAATAAAAAAGAACTTATATTTCTCCAGTGAAATTAAGAAAATATTTTTAACCTTAATCCTATGGGTCAAGATATGTATTTTTTCTGGTCGGCCCTAATTAAAAAAAAAATGTATCTTGAAACACTTGTAAAGGAACGTACATTTTCCTTAACCTCTATCCTGTCCTCTGTAATAACATATACATAGCATGGGTTATTGTTGATTGTGTTAAAGAAAAGCTATTTTAGCTTTCTGACACTCCCTATAAAGACAAGAACTTCAGCTACAAAAAGACAGATATTTTGTATTAATTTGGCAGTACCCAATTAATATAAAATATCTGTAAGGATATTAAATTTTTAAAAAATATTACTGTCACACTTACCAAGAAATGTAAGATAATGAGATTAGATTTCTTCTTGTGTTTAATGGAAAACCGTATTAGGATTTAGGTGGATGAACTAATTATGCAATTTTTCTTATCATCTTGGATTTCTTGTTATTATTGACAACAAATTAAGTTTTCTATGCTATAGCGCTTAAGTACTGATATTATTACCAAATGTATTTTACTGTTAATAGGTGAAGTATACTTTCAACTTGAATTCAACAGTAATATTTTTTGCCCAGAAACTCCCATGTTTTATTGTGGAGCCTTTGTCCTGTTCTGGTGTAACTGCACATCTAATTGCACATAATTTATATGTGGACCAAAATTTAAAAATATTTTCACAGAATCACAAAAAAGAATCACAAAATCACAGAATCAAAGAATCACAGAACCACCAAGCTTGGAAAGGACCTTCAAGATCATCAAGTCCAACCATTAATCCAGCGCCACCATGTCCCCTAAGCCATGTCCTGAAGCGCCACATCCACATGTTTTTTGAACACTTCCAGAGATGGCGACTCCACCACCTCCCTGGGCAGCCTGTTCCAATGCTTGACCACCTTCTCGGTGAAGAATTTTTTCCTAATATCCAATCTAAACCTCCCCTGGCACAACTTGAGGTCATGTCCTCTCATCCTATCACTAGTTACTTGGGAGAAGAGACCAACACCCTTGTCGCCACAACCCGCTTTCAGGTAGTTGTAGAGAGATAAGGTCTCCCCTCAGCCTCCCCAGTTCCCTCAGCTGCTCCTCATAAAACTTGTGCTCCAGACCCTTCACCAGCTTCATTGTCCTTCTTTGGACACGCTCCAGCACTTCAGCATCCTTCTTGTAGTGAGGGGCCCAAAACTGAACACAGGATTCAAGGTGCGGCCTCACCAGTGCCGAGTACAGGGGCACAATCACTTCCCTACTCCTGCTGGCCACACTCTTTCTGATACAGGCCAGGACGCTGTTGGCCTTCATGGCCACCTGGGCACACTGCCAGCTTATGTTCAGCCGGCTGTCAACCAGCACCCCCAGGTCCTTTTCCGCTGGGCAGCTGTCCAGCCACTCCTCCCCAAGCCTGTAACGTTGCATGGAGTTGTTGTGGCCGAAGTGCAGGACCCTGCACTTGGCCTTATTAAACCTCATACTGTTGACCTCTGCCCATCGATACAGCCTGTCCAGATCCCTCTGCAGAGCCCTCCTACCCTCCAGCAGATCAACACTCCCACCCAACTTGGTGTCATCTGCAAACTTACTGAGGGAGCACTCGATCCCCTCATCCAGATCATCAATAAAGATATCGAACAAGACTGGCCCCAGAACCAAGCCCTGGGGAACACCGCTTGTGACCGGCCACCAGCCGGATTTAACGTCATTCACCACAACTCTCTGGGCTCAGCCATCCAGCCAGTTCCTCATCCAGCAAAGAATAAACCCGTCCAAGCCACAAGCCACCAGTTTCCCCAGGAGAATGCTGTGGGAGATGGTGTCAAAGGCTTTACTAAAGTCCAGATAGGCAACATCCACAGCCTTTCCCTCATCCATTAGGCGGGTCACCTGGTCATAGAAGGAGACCAGGTTGGTCAAGCAGGACCTGCCTTTCATGAACCCATGCTGGCTGGGCATGATTCCTTGGTTGTCCTGCACATGTCCTGTGAGCACTCTCAAGACGAACTGCTCCATGATCTTCCCTGGTACCGAGCTCAGGCTGACAGGCCTGTGGTTCCCAGGATCCTCCTTCCTGCCCTTCTTGTAGATGGGCATCACGTTGGCAAGCCTCCAGTCTTCTGGGACCTCCCCTGTTAACCAGGACTGCTGATAAATGGTGGAGAGTGGCTTGGCAAGCTCCTCCACTCGCTCCATCAGCACTCTTGGGTGGATCCCATCAGGCCCCATAGACTTCTGAATGTTTAGGTAGCATAGCAGGTAGTTAACTGCTTCCTCTTGGATTATGGGCAGGTTATTGTGTTCTCCATCCCTGTCTTCCAGCTCAGGGGGCTGAATACGCTGCAGATACCTGGACTGGCTATTAAAGACTGAGGCAAAGAAGGCATTAAGTACCTCAACCTTGTCCTTGTCCTTGGAGACAATGTTCTCCGCCATATCCAGTAAGGGATGGAGATTCTCCTTGCCTCTCTTTTTGTTGTTAATATATTTGTAGAAGCATTTTTTATTTTCCTTTACAACTGTGGCCGGACTGATCTCTAGCTGGGCTTTTGCCTTTCTAATTTTGTCCCTGCTTGACCTAAGGAGATCCTTGTACTCTTCGTGAGTTGCCTTCCCTTTCTTCCAGAGGGGATAGACTCTCCTTTTTCTCCTGAGTCCCAGCAAAATCTCCCTGTTCAGCCAGGCCGGTCGCCTTCCCCACCAGCTCTTCTTACGGCACATGGGACCGCCTGCTCCTGCGCCTTTAAGATGTTCTTGAAGACTGTCCAGCCTTCCTGGACCCCTTTGCCCTTCAGGACGGTCTCCCAAGGGACTCTCTCAACCAGTGACCTGAACAGGCCAAAGTCTGCCCTCCAGAAGTCCATGATAGCAGTTTTGCTGTCCCCTCTCCTTACTTCACTCACAACTGAGAATTCTATCATGTCGTGGTCGCTAAGCCCAAGACGGCCTCCGACCACCACATCTCTCACCAGTCCTTCTCTGTTTGTAAACAGCAGGTCAAGCAATGCACCTCCCCTGGTGGGCTCACTCACCAGCTGTGTCAGGATCATAAAATGAAATTTTATTTATTTTTTTCTTCAGTAGTGAATGAAATATGTCTCAGTTATGGATTTCAGTTTGAATTCTTATGTCTAGGCTTACAAATTTTGTGGCTAGAACAACACAAACTATCCAGAGTATTTCTTATTTACACTAAGAAGATTAATAAGATTTATGTGTGGTTTTGTCTGAGTAAAGCAAGAGCAAATCAGCTACTTGCCTACACAATTTTCCATGTCCTCTCCATCTGGGCCCTCTTAACTCTCTGTACTTGACTGTATTCCCTGAAGTATCACACACACACGTACATTTGTATATGTAAATATGCCAAACTGGCTATTACTCAGTGTACTTATGTTCCCATTTAGAATCACAGAATCATAGAACAGTTTGGGTTGGAAAGGACCTTTAAAGGTCATCTAGTTTAACTTCCCTGCAATGAGCATCTTCAATTAGATTGGGTTGCTCAGAGCCCAGTCCAATCTGACCTTCTTTACACCTGTAAAGAAAAGTTTCTCTTCCCTTCGGAAAAAATTACAATCCTTGGAACATACATAAGTTTCTCCAATGTGCCTCTACTGGTTTTTGTTCAAGAAACATGTCCTTCTTCAAAGAATTTCTAGAATCTCAGTGTAACAAAGTAATATGAGCTTTCAAGGACATGATATTAATCCATCAGAATGGCATCCACAGCTTTAAACACAAATACTGTCAGTTCTCAATTATAACAATAATTAAAGAACATTTATTACAGACATAAGTATTAAAAATTCATATGCATAAGCATAGTGTCATTTTTATCTGTGTGAAAGTTTGAGGAACTTCTATTATTTTCATAGAGTTAACACGATTAATAGTAATGGGTGGAAAAAATGTTTTATTTTCTTTTCTAATAATATAGTTAAATTTTGATCTAAGTGAATAATTCAATGTAGTCTTAAAATGGAGCTGTAATTTTTATCTTTCAGCATTAAATATGCATACTGTGATTTAAATTACGTATATAAAAATGCCCATGTCGCATTTTACTCAGGTTCATGAAATAAGAAAATTACTTTTGCCTTTGATCCAGTTTTATCCTACTGGAGCCAGAATATATATGTCAGGAGTAAATTATGTTCTTCACCTTCACTGCATTTACTCAGTGAAGTACAATTATTCAGTTGTTATTTGAAGACAATAGTATTGCATGAAGTGCAATTAATTATGTTACTCTTTGAGTATATCTTAATCAAAATGTAATGCAATTATTCAGAACTGTATTAAACATATAATAATCACATAAATAAGATCAGCAGAGTGATGATACTTTAAAGTTATTATAATTCGTATTTCATGAATGAAACCTGTTGGGTAAATTGCAATAACATATTGTAAAATATGCTAAAGTTACATGTCATTATTAATTGGAAAATCTCTTTTATTTACACTGCTAAGCTTATTTACAGATCATCTCTCATGTGTGTTTCTTCATTTCTAAAATACATTTACCTATTTTATTTCCTAGGTTATTCAGATAAATTTTGAAGAATTTGATCTGGAGATTGGCTATGACACACTGACAATTGGTGATGGAGGAGAAGTGGGTGATCCTAAAACTGTGCTTCAAGTGTAAGTCTTTTGTATTTACGAATTGTATGTGTTACAGAATATCATTAATGTGTTTTTTTAATGAGAGTAAATAGTGATTCAAATCAGGTAAATCTCAACAAAAAAGAATCTTACTGAGATTCTGAAATGGCTGAAGGTGACAATTTAAATACACTGTTACATGTTTACTCTTCTGAAGTCAGAAACAGAACTAGAACTAGACAGCAGAAAAGAAGATAAACTAAAATCAGCAATTTTAAAAGACATAGTCTGTACATTCAGGTGTAGACACATACATTTTTAGGGGCTCTTGTGCTCCCTTCATAAGAGAATTCTCTCATTAAAAGTGTGTGAGAACATAACTGAAAATAGATAAATGGATGACTTACGAACTTGTACAATCTCCCAGCAAGTTTAGAATGACAAAAGAGGTATTATAGGATCTTGACCTGTAAGTGCTTCGCTATTGCAGACAACACAAAAAATGAGTTAATAGAGTGAAGAAAAATACTGCAGAGAAAATCTGAGTAGGATATTACCTAAACCAAATATGATTACGAATCAGAAAGCATTGAGTATTAAATAAGATTTTCATCATCCATTAGCATTCTTTCAGAACCTGTGGGTCCATATATGTATATAGAGAGAGATATATACCTAACAACAATTGATTAACTTCAGAATCCATATTTCTCAGGTATTTGTGATGATGGTGTTTTAATAATAACAGTCTCAGAAGATAAATTCAGAATCTTATTCATTAATTTGTAAAATTTGGAAGACACCAGTATAATCCAGTGATTCTGTTTATTCCACAGTCATTTGAAAATATGCAGAACACTGTAATTACGTATTACTTGTAGCTTGTCATTTTATGCAGCTCCAATTCCATCTGTGTAAATAATTTAATGTTTTGTAGGAGAAATGAAGGACCCTTAAAATACATTGTATTTATTTTTTTCAAATCTGACACAATTTTATGAAAAAAAAATATTGTTTATTGCTTAGAAGCCATATTTACCCATAAGAGATTGTCTGCTATTTAAAAAAGTTTTTTGGAAAAGTATTTAGCTGTTAGTTTTAAATAAACTAGCCTCTCAGTAAGTACCTTATGGTATCATGAGTTCACATAAATTACAGATTTTAAACACACATCAGAACTGAAGTAGATGTGATAAACTTCTAGTACAAAATGTGTTAAATCAAAAGAATGGTGAAAATAGGATTTATTGGAATTATATTCCCTGCACTATTTTTAATGGAAATGTATTCATACTATTTTCATATATTGTAGCTTTCCATCATTCATCATAAGAATCATATAAAAAATTAGTTTTGATTGAGTACCCTAAAACCAATGTTTACCTTTTTTCTTTCCTAATTTCATCTCATTAATATTATTAATTGCAAAACTTTGAACCAAAAATATAGTTGTTTCCAGATTTGCGGATTTTCATCATGAATTCCCACTTAAATTTATCTTTCGAAGGATAGACTATCTGATCTTCTATTTTTAATTGCTTTTGTAATCGTTCTATCCCTTCTTATCAGTCAGGAGACCAGGATTTGGCCAAGTATTGCAGGTGCAATTACTTTGAGATAATGCAAAGTTTCTTCAGTGGATTGTAGATGTGCTAATCATTACTAATAAAAGTTCTAAGAAGTAGGGAAGTATTGTAATTTTTATTTTATAAACAGTAACAGTACCAAGCCTTCAAAATATATTTCTGATAATGCTGGAATTCATTTTCAGATATTTTTAGATTTCTAAACAACATTGACTACCCTTTTATATGGAAAGAACATTTATTGATTACCAATTCATCAGGTATTATTAACATTTAATTTAAGTATTGTTTTTCATGGGTACCTGAATTATAGTAACACATTGAAGCACAGTACAAGGATACTTCAAATTTTGAGTAATATAGTAACATACTCTGTCCAGATTTTATTTTGTTAAATGTGTTAGTATTTTATAAAAGTATGTCTGGTGCTGAGACCTATGTTGGAGAGAAATGATGAAATTACAAGATTAAACTTGTCATGAATATAAAGGAATTCTGAATGATGTTCTTCAATAAAAGAGTTAATTAGAATTGTTGAGTGTTAACATACGATAAGACAATCTGTTCTCTAAATAAATAGGTAAATAATTTTAAAGAATTATTTCTGCATGGATCTTGGAAAAGCTAAAATTACGCAAATGAACTTTTGGGGCTTTAATATTAAATAACATTGTATAAACAACCATACATATATTATTTTTGTTTACTAGTGGAATGATCACTGATTATACTGTGATCACAAATATCAATGTCGAAGTTATTAGGATTAAAATGTTTTTAAAAAAAATACATGGAAGATGGAACATAATTGAGTACTCTAAAAACCTTCTAAATTTTTTTCCTTGTGAGCCATGCAGACTTTGTCCAAGATATGATTCATAGAAAATAAATCACCTATTGTCTGATTTAATTTTGGATTTTAAATTTTAAAATTACTATCTTTTCTACTGCGAATTGCTGAAGAACATTGGTTTGATATGTCTGATTTATGTGTAAATGATGTGAAAATATTTATCATCCAATTTATCCAAGTGTTTAATCCACAAGTTTTACTGGCCACTCTTAGGTAGGAAGATTCAGAATAAAAAATTGAATTTAAGCAGCATTTGGATAGAATTATGCTTCTTAAATTAGTAATCAGAGTCCTGATAATTCCTGCTCTCTTGGGGCTAATCACAGAAGTAGCTAAACTCCAAAGCCATTTCAGTACTTCCCATTAAGTTTCCCTGGATGCCTATAAGTCTGTGCCTATATACATGCACCCAGCAACACGACAGACTGCTCCAGGCTACTGAGCCTAGCACCTAAGTGAACTGAAATCTGAATGGAGTACATTTTTTGTGTGTTTGACAAGATGACTAATATGAAGGCACTCTTGGTGGTTTCCTATAAAACTAAGATCTTTGCAAGATGGAGCAGGTAAGTTTTATTACCAAGGGATAGAAGGGAAGAAGGAAAAGAAATGGTGTATCCTCCTTCATACATCAGTCACAGCACATTTTCAGTGTGTTTGGAAGTCTGCTTTCAGCAGCTTGGTCTGACAGTTGCTGCAGGTGACTCAATGTAGCATGCACTGGTTCCTGTAACATGCATTTGGAAAATCCAGTGAACAAGGCATGATTCTCATTCTTACTCTTTTAGTATGTTTGCTGTGTTGGGTGTCCGTGTACCTGATCTCCCATATTACAGCTTGTCTTCAGCAGGTGGAGAGTGTCTCAATATTCTGAATATCCTCTAACCTAGATTTCAGTGTACTCTCTCAGGGGGAATGTATGTCACTGGTATTTGGGAGGGGTGGTTCTGCAGTCCTAGAGGAAGAGGTGGGAAACATCCTGCTGAGTGTTGTAACTTAAGGTATTTATAAAAAGGGAGGCATCATAATCACATCTATACATTTCTGCTTGACAGTGTTCACTGCTCAGCTTTTGAAAGGGAAAGTGTAAGAACCTACTTCCAAGAGAGGAATCTAGGTAATGAATCCAGGGCAGAGGAAGTCGCATAGACCCCAGGAGGAAAGAAAAGATAATTCATAACTGTGGGATTTCATTATTATTTTAAATACATTCTTTCACATAACGTTGTCTTTTCTGCATCTTATTGCTCTGTGACCCCAAAGTCTTTCCAAATGTACTATAGGGATCTCTAAGCACTTAAAAAAGAGCAACAAGTGATTTCTGTGTTCTCTTGATTGATCCTTATTTTCAAAAACACATTTTCAAATGATGTTTTTCCCCCTGTGTTATTTCACTGAAAAATATTTTTTCTGAAAACTGTATGCATTTTTTAAAAAGTATTTATAATTTACTTCAGAAAATACGAATGATAAAAATTTTGATGGCTATTTATGAGAGGAATTATTCTCTCTGACACAACAAAGAGATTAATATTCCAAATGGCTTTAATATTCCCAAAATACATTATCAGTCACCAGCAACAATTATAAAACTCTGTTAGCCGTTACATCGGTGTTGTTTCTGAGGAACATCCTGTTCATCTATTAATTTGGCAAAGACTGAACTCACTGAAGATACTTTCCTTTAGTGTGGGAATGAGCAGCTAGTACATTATTTTGGCCAGGCATTTACTTGTTCAGTTCTGGCTACAATCTTTATAGTAGCTCCATCTGTGAACACAGATGTGGGAAATAGACATGAATTTCTCCCACAGCAGAGTATTTCATCCAGAAACAAGCTAAAAAAGGCCAGAGGGGAGAACTAAAATTAACTGTAAAATATATTTAAAATAGTCCATTTGAATTTTCACTTAGCTTTAAAGAATGGTTAGAACTGCAAAAAACAAACTAACAGTTTTCACTCTTAAACAATCTTGTGCTTGTGATCCATTATACAAAAATGGAAAATGTTTTTTACCACCATTCTGTTTTAGCTGATAAACTCTTAGCAAATTCAAGACACAGTTTTTGGAAAAAAATGCAATGTAACACAGAACTGCAGCTTTCACAACATTTCCTTTTAGCTATGACACTATTTCATTCAGCAAACAGAATGAACATTTAGGATTGCATTGGCTTGCAAATTTTTACAAACAATACAAAAAATAAAAAAAAAAAAAAAGGAAAAAAGAAATACCAGGTTTAGTTCTTTCTAATTAATCAGCATCCTGTAAAATTAAGTGGTTTTAAACTTTTGACATCTGGTATTTTTGTTAATGAAGGAACAAACATCATCTGAGTCTGTTAGGCATATTCTTCCATTACTGTGATAAAGGTGATGAGGAGAGGTGAGAGAATGCAGGGCACATATGGACCTTCATAATAGTATTATTATTTTAGAACAACAACTGCCTCTTAAACTCATGTTTTCCAAAGTGGAATTGTTTACCAGAGGAATAGTCATTATGGGCTTTTAGTGTCATTTGATATGCCTATATGTATAGAGTCATGAACACTGCCAGATAAGGGTTAGGATTAAGAGACATGCATGTTTTTCTGGACCGGCAACTGAAAGTGAGATGAATTATTTCAGTACAGCACAAGCAGTGGTTGCTTCTGTTTATAGACTGCTATCAAATCTGCAGTCATTGGAACCTCAAGAGCTGTATTGCTTAACCAGCCAGTAGATAACTAATTTGGTGTGAGCTGAATACAATGAGTTTAAAAATAAAAAACACAAAAAAATACTTAATAGTTATATAGATTCCTTACAAAAAGAAAAAAAATCTAGTTACTTAATACTTAATGGCTTTACAGTTGTGTGTTTTTTCTTCTATCTATAGGTTAACTGGGAGCTTTGTACCAGACTTAATTGTGAGCATGAGCAATCAGATGTGGTTGCACCTTCAAACAGATGAAAGTGTGGGCTCAATTGGTTTCAAGGTTAACTACAAAGGTAACAATACGTTATTGGAAGTGAATTTAATGGTGTAGCAAAAATTGAGCTAATATTATGACATGCTTTTTTTAACATATTAGGGGATGCATTGCATTTCCAGTTCTGTCAGTTTTAAAAAACATGAAAATGCAAGTTGAGTTGAAAAGAATAAAAAAAAAAAAATCGTTCTCTTTAAAGGTCTTATGTCACATGAAAATGCACACTCTTTATTTGGTGTGTTCTTAGAGCAGCTGATTTTTGGCATATAGTTTTACATTTATTTTCTGTTATTTCATGTTGAAAAATATTAAAATGAAATAATTCCATGATTATTTAAAGCTAAGTGTGTAAAGGAAACTAATATTTCTTACATTCTTTTGAAAAATAATCATGCCTACCACAACTGAAAAAAAACACTGCAAGCAAAGAATTAGAATAAGTTTTGGGCCAAAACAAACTTACCTGATAATGTTGTTCTTTAAGGTCCTAAAATGTGAAAGATCTACAATGCATAACATAAAACAGCTGTTGCTATTTGATGCTTTATTCTAATGTATGAGAACATAAAGTTTTAATATAGCATGAACAGCAGAACGAACCAAAAACTTAGAATAACATATATATGCAATTCTGTATTATTACAGAATTAATTGTATTTACTACCTTTATAATACTTTAACATAACTGCATGTATTTCTTACAACAAATGTTTAAATTGCATCATTCTTGCCTACCACCAAAACCACATAATAAAAAGTATGATTATTCATCAAAATTATTCATCAAAAGGGGACAGAAGAGAGGCAAAATTTAAACCAACAACCCTGTGTATTAGAAATGGAGTAGATATTGTTGAGGATGGGCAGATGAAGTGAATAAGCATATTTGGAGTAAAGCTGCACAATGTGATTTGCTGGTTTTTTCTGTCCATAACTGTCCTTTGGCTGTTCATGTGTGTTAAGCTCTATAGCGGTATGGCATGAGTGTTCTTCTGCACTCCTTATATTCAGGTTTAGTGGACTAAGATAAAAAAATCCTACTACTTTGTTGTATGGTAGTTACTAAGACCTAGCATTTCCACATTCCATCTGTTGAAAGGGACAGGAGGAATTATTAGTATAAATAAGTTTAATAATATGTTAATATAGCAAACCTTGAACCATAGCTGAGTAGAAAAGGAAGATTTTTATATCTGAACTTGAAATAATTTGCAGAACTCGAAACAATTTGCACAGCTCAAGTAGTTGTTTCCTTTACTCACACAATTCTTTTCTAGTAAAATGAATTTTACTTGCAACAATTTTAGTTTGCAGAAGGCAGACAATTATTGTCTATCATCTTAAAATGTACCACTATGTCTCCTTTTATTAATGAGTTACATTTATTCTTAGAAGTTATAGGTCTGTAGAGAATAAAATTAATTGAATATGAATAACTAGAAGGGGAGAGAAAGGGTGAACATTCTCAATCTCATCTCCACATAATCAACTTTGTGATTTCACACCTAGATATTGTCTGTATTTCTCTCTTGCCCTACATTAGTACCTTACACTAGCTCACTAAACAACATTTGAATGCATCAAGCATTCAATGGATAGGCATTCTGTGGTTTCGTTCATTTGTTTGTTTTACTTGTTTTTTTCCCCAATCTAGAGTGTGGGATAATTTTTTTATATGAATTGCCTTTGCTTTGATCCCTGAGAAGATGTATTTGTTAGAGATATTCAGAAACCAGGCCATATTCCTGCAAATAAAAAGGGAAGGCAAGGGGAGGCAGGTTTTGGGGGTTGCTTTTTTGTTTATTTTGGTGGGTTTTTTTGTTTAAGTCCTTTCTGTTAATGATGGTAGGCTCTGAAAAGAGATGTCTAACTGGGTAGTATTTTAGATAAGCAGCTGTTTTGCAATTAAAGTTTTGGAACTTAGGAATTGGAAGTTGAGAGAAAATCCAATGAGGTAAACTCAGTAATTGATTTAGAACAGTGTGTTCAGGTCTATGATGTATCACTGACTTCTTTACCAGAATAAAATTGCTAAGACTTTTCTGTCAAAAATGTTCAAAATTACTTAAGAGAATTGTGATTTCTGGGAGTCAGGGTCAGAGGACATTTTAATTTAAGTGACTAAACTAATTATTAAGAATGTATGCCCAACTTGCTTGTATTTCTCTTTAATGGACTAGATCAAATTCTAGTCCTATAACTTGTCCCTTTCCACCTCATGATTTCCACTATCCACTCAGATGCCTAACTACAGCTGATACCGTGTCTATTTATATATATATTGTATATTTAGATCTTTTAAGTTTGTGCTTACATAAAATGTGCAACTACATCAGCCTTTCAGTTTAGATCCAGTGGTGTTATTCTTGAACTGAACCTTATGCTGATCATTTCCACTCCTGCTTTAGTTTTCATCACAGAGCAATCCTGCAAGGCACAAATTACATTCTTTGAGTTAATTTGTAAGATGCAATTGAATAGCATTGAGAATAGCATTCCTCATGTGCTTCAGCTCCTAACGGGCATTTGTTAGGACCTGATAAAGCTTGTCCAAAGTAAAACCACTAAGACACAATTAAATTCTTATAGATAGTATGGATATTGTATCTTCTATAGTTTCACTCTACAGACTTGCTTATGTTGGATTTAATTACTTGATAATGTACTCGATAGCAATACTTTCTAATAGCTAAAATAATTTCCTACTAAAATGTTTTCATGCAAAATATCGCCTGAGATTCCACTAACATAGGTAGTGGAGATGCGAGTGCCTCATTCCATCAAAATTCATAAAGATGTTCTCCAATCTGGTTGACATTTAGGTCTGAGTCTGACATGTTTTCAAGAATATAGATTTTTCTAAGTCTTGCACGGAATATGATGGGAGGAACAGAAGGCTGTGGGATATCATTACCCTCTTTATTCATTGTCCCCCAAAATGGTAGACTTGCTCAAGGTGTGAGATAGAAGGTCACATCTTTTCTGACTGGAATAAAATTGAATATGTCATATCATTTGTAATGATACAAATGGATTTTTTAAATAGCTCTGCATTCTTTCATTTATTATGTTTTCAGCTGAAGAATTCTTTTAAATTTATGTTATTACAGGAACAAGAGTTTGTTCTCTTCTATATATCTACCATTTAAGAGGATCTAGTAGGTCTTTGCTGTCTTATGGATTAAGATGTTGCATATGGAGTTATTTTATGGTTTTAACAGCTAAGTCTCAGTATAATCATTTAAATATAAAATAGAGATTTAAACATAGGAGAAAGTACTTTAAAGTAAATAACTTCTGTTGTTGTTGTTTTGAAATTCCTTTTCCAGTATCCCATAAAATAAAACTACTTAGAAGGTAGAACGATAAATGTCAGGAATGGGCAGAACAGAAATACAAACACTGCCTCATTAAAGATACATATTGTTATCTCACTATTGTGTAAGCTGTTTTCTTTTCATGCTTCATATGTATGTGTAGGGTTTTTTAATGTGAAAACATGGAATATTTAGCAATCTGAAATTGTGAGTGAATTATTTCCAAGTCATAATTTTGGGGATTATTTGAAAATCATAATCATTCATTCAGAAATGAAATCAGACTATGGTACTTATATAATTACAAAATAAAACAAATAAGTAATGCATTCTTTTTAGGCTTCTCAAGTCAGTGCTATGAAATGAAACTACAAATTAACAGTTATTACTGATGACAAGTTGCATTGATACTTTGCATCATTCAGTATCGTCACAGTAACACTTTTATTCCCAAAGCCATGGTGAAGAGGAAAGAAGTTTCTATCTAAACAACAGTGGAGAAACAATCTCTAAAATATTTAACTACTGGAACTGAATGGTCTTCCTCTATAATTGAGGAAAAAACAGCTGCATAAAACACAAGACAAACTGATAAAAACATGGCATAATGTTCAAATACTAGAAACCCATTTTTGTAAGATCGTAAGATTTTGGAGAATTATGACTTAATTTCAGTTCACAAAACCTGATTTAGTAGCTAGCAATGGAATATTATAGTTCTTGAAAAAATATACATGAGAACTCTAACTGCAGTAACTTTCATATGCAATAGCTTCCTTTTGTAACTTTGGACATATATAAAATACAGATTAAATAAAAAATATGCATTATAACCTTTTTCAAAATAAAATTTTTACCACAGAATGTGTGGGACTAAAGAATAAAGTACATAGTCATCATGATGTAAATTCATAGGAAAAATTACTTTAAGGAGTTAAATTAGTAATGTTAACACATTGTACAAAACCATCTTGTATTAACGTAGTATGGGCAAGCTGAACTTCTGTTTACATCAGATTTGAGTCCTCTGAAACAGAGGAAACTATCCTCAGGGCAGTCTAATTCTATTAGGACTTGATATCACACCCTCAGTTTCTGAGCTGTAGCCAGATCTGAGTGACTTTTTTCTTTTAGTGTGTCTTTGTTTTAACTTTCTCCAAATAACTGGCTACATTCTAATAAAACCTCTTAAATCAGTAGGTTTTCCTGATAGCTCTGCCTCCTACCAGGACATAATTTTATTGTGAACTATAATAATACAACATACATACTCTAATTTTAATTGCATAAGAAAATAAAGTTGAAGAAGGTTACTTTGCAGTGTAATGATGATTTTTTGAAGGCGTTTGTTTAAGATGCCAAGCTACATAGGAGTATAGGTAAAAAGTAAATTTAAAGTAAAGTTGATTTGCTTATTCAATTTTCTGCACTGATGATCTAATTTTAGGACATGGGATTTACACTCTGACACTCAGTATTTCAAAAAATTTCTTTTTGCTTAAAATGTAACTTTCATCTTGCTTCAACTAGTGTGACTTGTGCTCCTGAGTGCTCGCGGTACTATTGCAGCCTGATGCAGCCTGGAGTTTATGATCCGCGCTTCATCCTATTTTCCTAGCAGTAAGCACTGAGTTGCAGAGACATCTGAGGTTTTCTGTCACACATGGCACAGAGATATTTTTCCATGACTAACTAACTGCTCAACAGCACTTACTCTTCTGTTGGCAACAGAACACAATAATCTGAATTAGGTAGCTAGTTTAATCTAGTGTTAGTCCTCTATGACTGGAAACATGAATTTTGGAAGTATGTGCAAAGTAAGGTATATTTGCCCTAATACAGGCTTCAGGAAGGTCTCATCTCAACAAACTATGAGAGTAGCTTATCTATGAAACATATACCTTCATGTCCATTCTACTAAGAAAAATATACCTTTAATTCTTATTGTTCATATTATAGACTAATTTTTCAAAAAAGTTACTGTACTCAGTGAGATCGTGGACAGTTCCATTCTGCAATTTTGGGTTTCACAAGACAGGTGATTTGTTTGTTTTTTTGTTAAATACTACCTAGTCCTTCTTTTATGAGGAAGGGGGAAGTGAAAATTTTGTACTTTTCGCACTTTGAAATCAGGAATTAAATCTCTGTCATGCTTCTCCTTTCTGAAGTGTTCAGTCTTATCCATTTCAATTTATATTATCTTGTGGTATTTTTCACTCTCCTCATGATTTCTGTTGCCTTTGTACCCACTCTCCTCTGTTTTTCTCATCATGTGTTTGTTTTGTTTGCGTGTGTTTTGTGGTACAGTAACTAGATGGGATCATGCCAATGATTTATTTAATTGGATTCTATTCTACCCTCACTTCTATTCCTTGTGCATCCCAACTTCATTTTGCAGAAAGAGTGACAAGCAGAGATTCACATTAATGACAAAAATCCCTGTGCTATATCAATGCAAAGTATTTTAAACCTTGTAAGTCTTGTGATTTGTTCGAAGTCTCAAATTCTGTTTTGTATTTTTAAAAGAAAAAAAAAAGAACACTTCTTTTTGTGCAACCCCACTAACCAGTAGATAATTTACAAATACAGCACGACTTTCTCTATACCTGATTCCATTTCTGCTGAAAGTGTGTTATTGACAACTTTTGTAATTCAAGCTCATTCCTATTTCAGATCTCTCTTTAATACATTAAGCAAAAGGGCATCCACTGCAGAAACCTGGGACACCTTTCTTGTTAAATTACTGCCACAATGAATATTGGTGCTATATTTTACTCTTTTTGTTCTTCCTGCTTTGTTAGCCACAACTCACTGCAAACTTTTTCAGTAACAGACCCTACTCTGTCAGTATTATCCAAATGTTTAATTAAACTTTTAATCTAATTCTCAAACAATGTATTTGTTCCTGTTTGTAATCCCTAGATCACAAGACTATGAGAACAGCTGTACAGAGTCATAATAAAGATCCATTTAACTGAATATCACATAAGAGAAAAAGAGCAAGCAATGACCTATTGATACTTCTTCAGAACATTTTCCTACATTCTAACAGTTTGTGGCAGAAAGACTTCCTAAATCCAGTCTATTTATAAGAAGTAACTCTTGACACATTTTTCTCTATTTTTTTCTTAAGCCCATATATAATTCAGTATTCTGAATATTTTATAGCACAGACATACCAGTGAAGTATTTTCTTTTGTTTACTTTAGTTTTGCTAGTTTTGTCTGATGCCCTTTCTTAATTTTCAAAGAAAATACAGTGTATTTAATCTACCATTTTACTGCTTACTCAAATTTGCAGGCCCTTTATTTCTTTACAGGTGCTTGTCTTCTTTACCGCTCTGTGTAAGCTAGTATTGTTATCAAGCTTTGTCAATCTCACTGCTTGACTTCTTTTCCAGCATATCTACAAATATATTGTCAAAACATGTTAGATAGTGAATTCTATTAGTAACTTTTGTACTCTGGAAGAACTAGTCATTTATTTTTACCATCAATTAACTATATTTTAAGAAACCTTCCATCAAAAGCCTGTCTTTTTATGACAGAGATCCTTTTCTCTGTAAGAACCTCAAATGCCCTTTGGAAGTGCAAATACTCTATGTAAACTGGATTTCTCTCATCTCTGTGACAGCTAAGCTCTCTGGAAAGCATTGGTAGCCTTGTAAGGCAGAACTTTCCTTTAGAAAAGCCATGCTGCTTTGTGGATGTCATTTTTATCCATGTGTCAGCTGAATCTATTCTTGATTATAAATTCTACAGTCTTGTTACATCTCAGGTTTACATCTATACTTTTCAGACGCCCCTTGGAACTCTTTCTGAAAACAGACATTGTATTTGCCCCTCTGTCCTACAGTAGTAAGATCACCTTAAGCAAGAAATCAGACATTCCTTAAACTTTTCTACCCTCACTTGGAGCAGTATGTCTGAGGTCCGAACCCAAGCACTTTTCCTGTGACCCAATGTCCAAAAAATTACTTAGGTTTTCTGCTATTGTTTTACAGCACCCACAGAAACACCTAGACAAACAAGAAACATCTATTCTTCTTTCTGATGCAGTACCTATTTTTTTTAATTATTAGTTGTTGGTAGGATTTTTATTTGGGCAGTTTACAAATGATCATGTGTTGTTGCTAGAAACTAAGTTGTTTCAAAACTTTGATGCATACCATTAGGATAGGTTTTGTGTGGTTTTATTTTTTTGTGTTTTTCATTTTTTTTCCTTTTAGTTACTAACTTGTTCCAGTATGTCTTTTGACATCTCAACCTTTGATAGTTCATCTTTATTATTTGAAATTATTATGTTCATTGTACTGCTGAGCAAAGAAATTTCCTATCTGCCTCAAGATACATGTTTTGCATTTGAGTTTGACTAACAAGACTAATGTTGTTCTAGCGTCCGGCTGTTTACTCTTAGTCAAGACTACATACACCAATTTGACTATGTACATGTGTATTTAAACGTACATATATACTTATAATCCAAGCACAAGTCAAATGTTAGGACATAATTTGTAATTTACAAATGATCAAAACAATATTCTTAATTAATATATTTTAACAGAGAGAAATCTTTAATGCATCAGATTTGATCTTTCATAGCTCTTTAAATGGTATTTCTGAGTACTTAAAAGGTTATGCAGGTTATATTATAATGAAGGTCAAAAATTTCATGTAGTAAGAGGGTAAAAAATTATAAAATTATATGCAGCCCCTGGAATTTAGCTTTTCAATAAATTATTACCAGTATTGCTTTTAACTATGTAATTTTTCAATACAAATATACTGCTCTTAGGTCATATGAGATCTAATAATGAGCTGTTCCTCAAAAACTTGTTGCATGAGAATGCATTTGGTTGTGCGTTTTTTTGTTGTCTTTTAAAATACTTTCTGGAAAGAGTATATTTTTGGTATTGAGAAATTTTCGTGTTTCTGTTAACTTTACTAAATTGGTGAAAATAGGTCTTCAGTCTAAAAGCATATTCTTAGAAAATTAAGTTGTGTATTTTATCTCTATTTCACCAAAATATTTATTTACTGGTGCCTGCTGCTTCTTTTTGTTTACTGATTTTAATTCTGATTTCTCTGCATGTTAGTATTGTTTAATATTATATTCTCCAAGCGGATGTATAAAATGAGGTTATTTGTCTTCAACAAGTCTTAGTTTAATATTCATGTTTCTACTTAATGGTTTTGTTTGGTTAAAAGGAAGGTAATTATATCCATGAGACACAATTTATGTTCCTTTTTATACAACTCCCCTCATGTCAGTGGAGAGCTGGTTAAACAATCTGCTCTTTGAAGGTGACTCACATGACTTTTTAATTTTGTTCAATAAAACTGTAGGTCATCCTTTCTGCTTTACGATATTTAATTACAAGCATTTAGCAATCAAATTTTTTGTGATAGTATTATATATAAAGAAGAACAGAAGGATTTTCTCTGCTCTGACATTGGTCTGCTGAGCAATATGAATACATTACAGGCAGAAAGGTCATCATTTTCTACGTCCTTAAGTATTAGCTACTGCTTGAACCCAGATACTGGGCTAAGTGGCTGTTAGCCTGACTCCTCCTCCTCAACATTTCAATGTGTATTTAACTACATTCAGTTCTGTTGTCTTATGTATTAAGCATATCTGTTACAAGAGATTAACTACTCTTCTGTGGTTTTGGGGTAAAAAATATACCCCAAACTGTTTGTTTATTTGTGGCTGTTAAGTGAAAATTTTCTTCTGAGCATTTCTGGACTGTATCTCTGTAACTGAAAACAAGAACCCATAGACAATTCATGCTTTTGAAAATATCCTCCTGAGGAAAGGGTAGAATTTGAAACCCCAACATGACAGAATACCAGAATACCTTGAGCTGAGGAGCTCTAAAAAGTGTCATGTATATATAGATCTGTGTCCGTATTTCAGATGTCTTGTTTATCTCTGAATGAATTTACCTCAATATTTACAGTATATATTTTTTGTGCTCCCCACCAACTAGTCATGATCTCTTAGTTCAAGACTGGCTCTTTTCTCCACATATTCTACAGCAGTGAGAATTTGGTATGCTTGATTAGTCTCGTTTTACCATGCTTGCTTTTGAGTTGGTGGAGGTCCCCCGCATGGCTGCATTGCACCAAGTTTCTTGAAGTGAAGAACTCTGTGTGTTAGACTTTGGAGGTGTCTTCTTTCAAAACATTAAGATACATTTCCTGCTACATCAGCTTGTGAAAGGGTGACAGAAGCAAGATTTCCACCTCTTTGTCTGTTGAAGTAACATCACGGCATAGTTGTTATTCAACTTCTTTAGTTGTTGGCGCTTTATGGAAAAGAGAGAGAGAAGTTTACTTGGTTGGATGAAGAGTGAAGCTACTTGCTTGGTTTTGTATACTTCAGTACATAGGATAGCTAAAAGCAAGTAGGCACTATATTTAAACTACAGTCAGAACTTGATTTTAAAATATGTGTATATATGGAGGTTTTTAAAATGTTTCCTGCTAAAACACTCAGAAGAATCAGCGCAACTGGTTGAAGTTTTACATTTCTCTTACTTGGACTTCTGAGTTTTACGTATTGCCAAGCATTATGCCATAAGAATATTCTTCCGTCCTCCCCACCCCCTCCCAAGTCAATAATTAATTCCTGTAAGTGCTATTATGCTGGAAAACAACTACATCAGCAGTGTTTTTTCATCATGTATTTTCATATTCTGAGAAACCTCTATTAATTTATTACACTGTATTAGAGTAAACTGTATCTTACATTTATTGATGGCTTTTTGTTTCCATTTGCTGTTGGTTGGCATTTTCTGTAACATATTTCCAGAGAAAAAGCCTATGAGCTATAAAGCTTTAGATTTGCCCAACTGCTGTGGTTTAACCCAAGCAGGCAGCTAAGCCCCACACAGCTGTATGTTCACATCCTCCCCCCCAGCAGGATGGAGGAGAGAATCAGAAGCGTAGGAGAGAGAAAACTCATGGACTGAGGTAAAGAGAGTTTAATATGTAAAGCAAAAGCTGCATGTGCAAGCAAACTAAGAGATTCTTTCACTACTTTTCAATGGTAGGCAGATGTTTAGCTATTTGCAGGAAAGCAGGGCTCCAGCATGTGTACGGGTTACTTGGCGAGACAAACTTCATAGATCTGAAAGTCCTCCTCTCCCTCCTTCTTTCTACCGTCTTTTATTGTTCAGCATGATGTTATACGGTGTGGAAAATCCCTTTGGTCAGTTGTGGTCAGCTGTCCCAGCTGTGTCCCCTCTGAACTTCTTGTGCACCCCAGCCTACTTGCTGGTGGGGCAACGTGCGAAGTGGAAAAGACCTTGATGCTGTGTAAGCACTGTTAGCATAGGTAAAACATCAGTGTGTTATCAACACTATTTTCATTACAGTTACAAAACATGGCACCATATGAGCCTCTGTGAAGAAAATTAACCCTATCCCAGCCAAAACTAGTACACCAGTTCACTATATGATGATGCTTACTTGCAAATATGGTGCACAGTGCATTAAACATAAATTTTCTTGCACTAAACTCATTAATTATTTCTATGGACTGTTGAGTCCCTACATTTACATAACTGGTGTTGCAAACTTTTCAGTATGATTGAATCCTTGTAGTATTTTGCTAGTGTTAAAGAAATAGCTAATTAAAAGCTAGTTTCTATGGCACAGAGAACATTATGTGAATTTTTGCTTGACGTGCCTTTTTTCTGCTTTTATAGAAAATCTTTAGCATAGAGTATTTTAATTTTTAACTTACTATGTGTCTTTAGGTTTATACATGCTGATAAATCTTTTGGCTTTAGCTTTCTTTCTTTTTTTTTTTTTTTATTTAACCACTTGCAGCATGTGCAAAACACTAGCAGAATTAATTTTATCAGAAAACAAAGTACTGCATAGACTGGCCAGTGCTCCAAGGTGGTGGTAAGGTGTCCAACCACTGAGTCTTTGCTTTATTTTCTTGAAGCAACAGCTCAAATTACCTGACAAATTTGATTTATTTCATTTTCTGTGTTTTAATATCTGGTTGTATCTTTTCTTATTTGCAATTAATAGATTCTCCAGATGTAGAAAAGTCCTTCCATATACCTGAAAGGATTTGTTTGCCAGAGGCATTCTCTTTTCTTCTCTGCTCTCCTCCTCTCCTTTTCCTTTTTACTTCTTCCTTTTTGCTTTTTCCTTTTTTCTTCACCCTCGCCCTAGGCTGAAATATTTCACATATCAAAACTTTCATAGATCTTGTAAAGAGTTAACTTCTGGTCAGTTGAAGTAACAGAAGATTAGAGTATATGATCTAAAATTCCTTTTAGCTTCAGGAACAGTGATGAAATCTGGTTGAATACCTGAGAAAATGGGTGGCAAAGAAACCCTAGGAAGTTCCAAGTTGATATGTCTAGGTGCACTTAATGTTTTTCTGGAAAACTTTCTGTGGAATTTAATCCTTTTGTTTCAATCTTTGTCCCACAGAATCATTAAAGTTGGAAAAGACCTTTAAGATCATCAATCCAACCACCAATCCAACATCACCATGCCCACTAAACCATATCCTGAAGTGCTACGTCCATAGGTTTTTTGAACACTTCCAGTGATGGAATTTCCCATTCATTCTGAAAAGATAATGAATATTAAGAACTAAATTTTTTTTTCTGGAATCTCTGAAGTTCAAGTACAAGCTTCTACATTTGTGGATTTAGAAACTGACATTAATAGATTGAGAAAATGAGAAAGTAGGAATTTGACATTACCTGACAGAATAATTTTAATGTATTTTCATGTTAATTATCACACATTCTATAAATAGACAGGCCACTTCTGAGAAATAGAGAACAAATTAATGAACTATTACTTTTTCTAGTACTAAAAATAAGCAAAAAAACCATTATCTTCAGATGAAAGTAATTAATGAAATATACCTATATGACTAATATATCTCTGTTTACCTATGTATACAAAAGCAGTTGAAGCTTTCTCTGCCCATCCATATCTTGTGGAATATTATGTGGGTTTTGAACTTTTACATCTGCCATAGGAAATAATTCAAAACTTGACTGGACATGGTCCTGGGCAACCTGCTGTAGGTGACCCTGTTTGAGCAGGGGGATTGGAATAGATGATCTCCAGAGATCCCTTCCAACTTGAATGATTCTGTGAATCTATGATTCTGCTGAAAAAAAAAATTGTAAAAATGCAAGAGACAACTTTCTTGCTTTTAAATGTGAAGAAAAAATAATTAATGGGAGAGTAAATAACTCTTTCCCTATGCTTTCCATGAAAAATTCCTTCTTTTGTTTTGTCTCTAAGTTTCATAAAAAGTTTAAACTTTCTATGGAGTTTTAAACATTTATAAATTATGTCATTCTGAAAATAATCTGGAAAACAAATGTTTTCTGTTTTTAATACTTTTTTTCTTAAAGCATAAAAAAATTATGATTTTGAACAGAAAATTTGTACATTTATTCTTTTGTTTCTGTAGTTCCTCTGTAATTATTTTAAATCTCTTCTGATTCTAACTTGCTTGTCACATGACTGGCAATAAAAACATTTTATATCAATCCAGTGTCCCTTGAAGCCAATTTTCTGTAGATTAGTTTTGACATATTGAGAACTAACAAGAAAATATCTGTTCCTTTATTGTCTGAAATAACCAGAGAACTGTATTTTTTTCTTTTACCATGGCATAAGAAACCAGACTGCTTGAAGTTGGAACACCTTTCAATATTAACCCCCCCCCACACACACACATATTTTCAGCTGAATAGTCTATAAGAATTTTATATACATATATACTTCCAAATAAATTTCTCAGTTCAATTATTTGGCAGATGGGACAATGTGCTTTTTTGCCTAGCTTGTAGATAGAGTGCGTGCTTGGGAACCAGTTGTTAGAACTATACCTGCATGAAGATACAACTGCATGAAGTTGCTGATTCTATGGTGAATGCTTTATCAATGTTGATTGACAGGTGATGGAGACAGTTAAAGAAAGAAGGCCACAGCTGACTTCTCAGCTGAGTCTCAAGAAACTGTTCTGAAATATTTATAACTGGGATTTAGGAGAGAAACATTAGAGATTACTGTGTCTTGGAGATTTTAAATTGTTTCAAGAAACTTCAATGTTACAGAAAGGCAATTAAGGTCATTGTTTTAATTTCTGTGAATTATACTTTTTTCTTTTTAAATGGAACTGGAGAGACATTAGACAGTAGGTTTTTGTTTTGTTTTTTAATGATTAGCAAAAATGGAAAAATATCTTCTCATGAAATCATAGGGTAGAATATCAATTTAGTCCGCATTTTAAAAGCCTTGGGGGAAATATAAAGATGTGAGCATGTGCCTGAAAACTAACAAATCTTGATTATTACTTTTGTTAGTCACTTAAGAATTTTCACTTGAGCTGTTTTGATTGTTACAGAGACTCATTAGACAAGCAAATGACCTTTACAAAATAGGTACCATAACCAATAACTTTATTAAATGATAATTAAAGAGCTACTATGAAAACTTTCTCCAAGTATTAATGTAAATTGCTCAGCAAATACAGAAGTTAATCTGGTGCACTTATTTAGATAACATTAAACAAATGAGTCCACAAGCCAAGTAGAATAAACCATAGAAAGTGAATTTTAGTAGTCATTTAATAATAGATAGAAATTAGTAGTTCTGTTGGTGACATTATTTAAAAACTGACTGAATTCTTGGAAATAGTCAGGGATACAAAATGACTTCATTCCAAATTTAAAGTAGGAACTTTGAAAATTTATACCTGGTGAAATTTTGAACAACTGATCCCTAAAATGTTCTTCAAATCCAAAAAGTAGGTTTGAATTCTTCCTCCTTGAGGAGGCATTTCAGAGACGTGGTCTGAAGAAACTAGGATGATGAATGCTGTGCCATCCAGACATAGCCAAAGGAAGTAATAGAAGGGTAACTTGCCCTTCAGTGGAACCTATTGTTACATTCAGTCTAGTTACAAGAATTTGTCCAATTCATGTTTTAAGTCTAACATTCAGATTATCTAATTAACACAGAGAAGCCTTATTAACAACACAAAGTTGTACATAACCCTCCTAGTATCTGCTAGGATCTAGTATCTGCTCCTTTTCACTGGAGTTATACTGATCTTTTCAGTGTCTTTTTGTGTCCTAACATTACATTGCTTTCCTCATGCAGAGTGGAGTGGGGAGGAATGTGCTATAATTTATCAGCATCCCAAGGTCAGTGCTTGGAAGAGTATGATGTTTATAGTGAGGTTTTCTTCTCCTTTGTGTCTTAGGCAATTATTCTTACATGCTTCTTCAAAAAGCCATTTTTTTTTCTTGTTGCCTCCCAGTTACAGTTTTGAATTTGTAGAATAGCCTCCCCCATTCCCATGGAAACCAAGGGCTGTTGAATTTTACACTGTTGTCATGAATCCTGATTTAGTATCCTGCTGATTATGTCAATTGGTTGTGAATGGGTGATTTAGATCGCTTAAAGAACTACCGTCAAAGGTGTTAGCAAAGGTGTGATACAAAAGTGTGACTTAACAAAGTTTGATGGCAAGGTTAATTCTATTAATTACTGCATGGGAAAATATTCAAAGGAAACTTGAGTTACACTCAAGTTAGGATTATTCAGAGAGACCTGAGACAAAAGGGTAAGGAGGACCCTCCTCTGAGTCACAATGTTCAGAATGGACCCACTTGCTTTCTAAACTCAGACAGGAGTGTAGGTGCAGCTGGACCCAGACTTTGTCAACAACTTATGTCTAAAGAATTATATATGAATGTTTCATTAACATCAATTCAACATTCAAAGTTACCAAGGCAAAATCAAAGTTATCATACTACAGGGTTATGTGCAATATCGGTCACTTACCAAAGATCTGTCATTGGTAAAAGGTCTGTCTGACTCGAGGAGCAACCCTGAGAGGCATCCCAGCTCAAGGGGCAATCACTATCATGCAGCCATGCTGCCTCACAGGGAGAGCTAAAAGAAGGCTCACTTGGACTGTCATATTTATGGGATAAAGTGGTTGGCTTGTAGTCAAATCATATGCAATGGAAAGGGAGGCATAAGACTCCTTGTACCCACAGCTTTGTTTTTGATAAATGAGTTTTGGAAAAACCCACTGTTGCTTATGCCTTAATCTCATAATCAATGTTCCAAACTCATATGTGTTATGTTTACTGTGACACACTGTTCCTTGTGGGTTTTCAGGGAACAGGTTGAAACTAGAGGCGTTCTTGGCCTGGCTACAGCTCAGACCTGGACCAAACTACTGCTAGTTTTGTTAGACGGTTGAGCGCATCCGTCACAACGGTGTCCATCTAGGTTAGTCAGAGCAACACTACATATGATAGTCACAGAATTTAAGCTCAGATAAGTTAAGTAATAGTCACTCCATTACCAAGCAATTGTTGTTTTGGCTTAAACGAACTAAAAGCAGCTATGGCCAGACAAACACTGAGTCCTGCCATGGCAGGTCAATACAATGCCTGTGGCCATTTAATGTTAGTGGGGTAGAAATCATATTTACTAGGCTATATAAGATGCCTGAAACAAGACTTCAAATATTTCCATAGACTTGGGATCCAGAATCCAGAATTATCTCTAGGCTATTGCTTAGGTGATACTAATAAATAGATTATATAAATATATTATATATAATATGTATTAATAATTATTTAATGTCTAAGTGTCTGAATTAGTGATGTGGAAAACAAATTATGTTAAATCCATTCTTTCTTCACTCTGAAGGGATTAAAAAAATCAATATTTTATGATATCAGTGTCAAAGAAAGAAATTACTGGTTTTATAGATTAGGTTTACAGTAAATGATACAGAAAATGGAAGTATTAACAGTGAGAAATTTTAAAAGGGGGAATTGGGCATGACTATCTGAAAAACAGCATGCTGTGTAAAAAGTTAAACATTTTTTAGACAGTTATCATGCAGTTATTAAAATTAGTTATAAATGTAATACCTCTGGGTTATACACATAGCTGCAATAATAAATTTTTTAATAAGTTTAACTATAAAAAGTATGAAAAAATGTAGTATAAGTGCTATGGTTGCTTTCTACTTGGCATTTGCAAATCGTATTTAAGTTACAAAATATCTTCATATATAATGGTAAAAACCATTGAGCACTACGGTATCTAAAGACACTGTGTTGCAACTTGTTTATTAAATCTTTGCTAATACTATTTTTACTTCAAATTGCTTATTTTTCACCCAGACTCCAAAGCCCCATATGCTTAACCATGTAAACGTATAGGAAGAAACATAGAAATTAAATGGAAAGTAATCCTCAAAATGTACATTGTGTTAGTGTATCTAAAAGAAGGGAAACTGTCTTATACTTGGATGGTAGGAAGTTATTATGTATTCTGTTAACATGGCCATCTCTACTGTTATATCAACTTAAAGGATGCCTGAAATCTGTCAGTCCAGCTGCAGGTTTCATAAAATGAAAGCATAGACACAGTGTAATAAATAATAAATAACATTTGGCATAGCGGTGTGCTGCATTGTTTTCTACTTTAGAACTGCATTTAAAAAAACTAAAAGCTGCACATGTGACAATTTAAGCCCTGGGCATAGTTTCTGTCAAAATAAAAACATCTCTAAAATACAAATACCAAGAAATAAGAGTAATCCAAAAGCTTCAAGGCACCTTTTCTACAACTTGTAGAAACCAAATCATTTCATCTAGTGTGACATACGTACTGTAATATGTAGTGCGCCAAGAAAATTAAATTGTTAATTGTCTGGTTTTGAGAAAAACAGATGGTGAGTCAAATTTTATTAACTTTCAACAAGTTTAGACCCTACACCTATTGGTAATATAGCCATATCAGGCACTGGGGAGTTTAAGAAATATTGCCAATATCTTTTTCATATTGCTTACTTTTCTTCTCCCCTACCCCCTCACCCCTTGTTTTTAGGATTATTTAAAACTATGGGGTTTGGGGTTTGTTTTGTGGCTTTTTTCCTATATGTATATTTTTCCTGTTTACTTATGCTGTTATAGATTAGAAATAATTATACAAAGATGTACAGTAGAGATTGGAAGTTTGCCAGTTTTGATCTCTTCAACAAGTTATTAAGGGTTATAATATTAACTGGTTTTTAGATGGCCTTATTACTCATCTGACTGGTGCCTGGAAATTTTTTTTTTCCCATGACTTTTACAGTTTTTTTAGTTCTTTTCAGTGTCTTTTACAATAATCTAACAATGGCTATATTTAGAACACTCTGGTTGGACATGTGAACCATAATTAAAATCAGTAAATGTGTGGCATGTTCTAAACTTTTGAGAGTTTTGTTCTCTCAGCTCTCTAAGTTGTGCCTTGTTATTACCCTCTATGGCAGGACAACATTTTTGTCCTGCAGATGACCTCTTGTTCATTTTTTCTGTTTTTTTTGTTTTGTTTTGTTTTTTTATCAGTATGTCTGCTAAAGCAGAACACTCTCTTAGGAAAGTTCTGGAGGAAATATTTTAATTTAAAATTTTATTCTAATAAGACTAAAAAACTGAAAAGGTACAAAGAATTTTGTTCCTTTAGTATGAAGTTTTGTGCAGGAAGTCTATGGAAAGCCAACACAAAACATGCTAATTCCCTTTGTGGTTAGCAAGCCAGAGGTAACCTGAGCAATAGAATGATCATTTCATGGTCTTCCTCAGTGAATGCAAGCCTGCTATTTCCAGTGAGTGCACTATTACTGAAGAAACTTAACATTTCACTACACTTCCTACCTTTCTTCAAAATCAGTAGAAATTAAGCAGAAATATAAAGAAAGCATTTTATTCTTTTTTTTCTTTTATTTTGCCCCTCATAAATATTTTCCATTCTTTTCCCCATAAGGGAGTCAGAAGTGTTCCAAAAATCCAAGGTGTTCTCCATTTAAACATATTATGAAAAATGTTTTAAATTGACATCTTTATTTTAGAATACGGGGATGTAGATAATTTTTTAATTCAGCAACTGGGACATCTCCTCCCGGCCCCCTCCCCCCCTCACTTGGTCAGTATCTTTAAAAAAAAAAGTTGTTGTTTGCACAAATTGGGCTATTTATTCCTAAGACCTTTGGAGAGATACAACTTAATGTCACCTAGGGAAATACTTTCGTATGCGTTTAACTCTGGTTGCATTTATCTCCATGGATGATTTGGCCATAAAGTCAGCATTGTTATCTTTGATTTTCGATCTTTAAAACAGCCAAGATAAATGCATTTTGATCTACTACCTCTGAGCTAAGTAATTTATATATTATAATCTATGCTGTGAATCAGACCACCTATTCACAAAAAGCGTTTATTTTTCCACTTTTTTATTAGTTATGATAACTCTGAAAAGCCATATTTACAGTGAATAATGTTTGCCAATGCATTTAGTAGTTATGTTTTATTAATTTATTGTTCTGGAACATTTCAAGTAAGTGATCACTGCCAGATTTAGATATTCTTCTTTTCACAAAATTGGCATAACTCTAGGGTATGGCAAAATTGAACCCTGGACTGATTCACTGACGGAGAGCTAAAGATTATAAAGGATTTTGGTACTGTGTTGTGACCCAAGCTGAAAGGAAAGATGAATCATGAGAACATAGGGTGATCTGGGCCCTATGCAACTGCAACTTCCCATTACTCCAGTCCCTCTGCCATCGTTACTGAACTACTAGTAATATACTTGCTGAACTTAAGAAATTAATGTGGTTCAATAACAGGTTCAATAGGTTTTGTTGCCACAGAAACAAAGAAGATTGAGAAGATTGTTTAGTGTATTTCAAGTAGAATTTTACTTTGTATCCAAGTTTCTTTTGTTCAGTGAAATACATGTATACATACAGTTTCAGTATGGGATATGTTCTTTAGACACTTGACTAAAGGAGAAAAAGAGGTAACTGGTTTGTTGGGTTTTTTAGCCACTTTTCAACTTTTTATGGCAACTTAGTTGTCTAAAGAATTTTTCTATGAAAGGCAATGTCTTAGTGGCAGATATTGAATTTTCTAGAAATTATGAACATTTGGTTTAAGATCTAATTTCAAGTTACTGTAATGTAATTAAACTGATTTGTAGCAAGGGAGGGCAGTGTAAAGGAAAGCCAAGCTTCTCCTGAAGTAATAGAGTTGTTGTGAATATCCAAATTTAGATATTGAGCAGTTTCATAGGACTGTCATCTTCACATACTTGGGTGGCACCCCAAGTTAAAGCACAGCCTCTCCAAATCATATTGTGGACATGGAATGGAAAATGTTAGAGACAAAGTGAATTATCAGTGAAATGCAGATCATGAAGTATGATACACAGAGAAGTGCTTCATGTCCACCTATCTTGCAGAATTGAAATAATTTACTGCGTGTTTTTAGTGAAATAAATTAATTGTGGCTAATGTCCCATGAGATCTCATCTGAAATAATCCAAGAATAAATATCACTCTTGACTTCTCACTTTTCATGCTTTCTACTGTTATCTCGTTTGTATTACTTTCCTATCTTTAAACACCACTTACACCACTATTTTCAATAGTGGTAGTAAGCTGATTATTGATGAAGTGAATCTTTATTTTTCTTGGCAAATGGTTCCAAATCTTGTTGGAGATTCCATTGTCACTTGTATTACTCAGATCTTTAAGGTGAAAGTTTAGCCTTTTCAGTACTGCCATCATGAGTTTGTATTTATAAATTTACTTATTTAAAACTCACATTTGTAAATTTAAATAACTGTGTAGGAATACGCTTTTGTCAGCAAGTTTTGTTGAACATGCTTTTGAGTAACTGGCATCTGAATTTATCTGATTTTTACTTTTTCTCTAATACCTACCATTCTTCAAATACACAAAACTGTTTCCAGCTGTAGAACTCAGACTCTCAACTTTGATTCCTCTCTATCTACAGACGTTCCCCCGAACAAGTCTTGTTAGGCATGTTTCTTTCTTTTTGTCTTCACATAGGGAGTAAAATTATGTCTTGGCAAAATTTGTAAGTGCCATTGAGGACCAGCCTATGATAATATTATGTCTTTCCTCACATCAGTCTTTCATTTTATATTTCTTAAGTTCATTTCCAGGCTTCCTTTAGATGACAGTGGACATATACATGGTGTCGTCTTAGTCTCTCAACCCATAGTGAGCACAATTTACATTCAGCCTCATGAATCAGTGAATTTCATTCAATAAGACTTAGGGATCCCCGTTTACCTTGTATACCCAGAAACTGTAGGGAGCTGCCACTAAGTAAAACTCATTACAATAGAACGTTATAAAGCATAACTTAAAGTGTAATACTCTTATTTGACACTTGCACGTCTTCTGGCCTGTTTTAAATCCGTTATTTTGGTTTAGACTGTTGCTGTGCATGGGTTTGCATCCATTAGAGAATGCAAGAGAGACTAACTTATCTGAATTTAAGTATCTTTCTTGGTGGTCATGAGGGGAGTAGTTCTGTTTGGAAAGTGAAGAGGAAGACATGCTGTTTGTTGGAATTCATTGTTTTATATGCTTTTTCCTGCTGTGTTATTGAGACAGTTTACTACTTTTACTTTCTTTGCCATGACTGTGATTAAATGTAAGTCTGACCTTGAAATTGCAGGATGTAGAGCTGATTATGTCACTTTTTTTTTTTTTAATGATCCCTGCTATAGTTCTGTGTGATTTTTCTGTTATACGGTATCTCCTCTTTCAAAAATTAGGCATAGAATTTTGATTTAGTTTTTGTTTTGAAAAATGCATGATCCATGATTATGCAGTTCTAGCAAATGAAGAAGATTTGAAGGCTGCATAATTTCAGAAGTACCTCACGTGTCCTTCTTAAAAAGTCATCTGTTAATCTACTTAGTTTCCATGAAGCAAGGAGAAATTAAAGAATGCGGTGGCTCTTCAATAGGTGTTAAAAGGTAATTGTCTTGCCTGCCGAACTTTTTGGCAAAATTGGGGTGCTCTGAATAGAATGAATAACAGAATTCTGCCTATCTTTGAAGAGCAATGGTTACTTTATTTTCAATCAGTCTGCATTCAAAAGATAGTCCATTCATTCTAAAAAATCTCAACAGCACATGTTAAAGTTGCAATAAATATTCTGGCAGTAGCTTTGATATCTACTTTCTCCTCATAAACCAGTAGAAAGACTAATGTCTTAATTGCTAATATATGCAATATTAGCATAACATAACAAAATTCTAACTATGAAATCTAAGTGGACTTTATATGACAACTGTTTAGCTTTCTCTCAGATCTTTTAGTTTTGATAAAAATATCAGATAAAGTCTGGACCATAAAAAAAGCATATAGAACCATGAAATATTTTTTTAAATCTGAATTTCATTCCTTTGCAGGTCTTATTAGATAACTGTCTAATACCTGTTATGCTAACATAAGCATAGACAAACCCAATTGAATAACAATGTTTTGAAAGCAAGACAATTTCTTCATTAAATAACTTATAAAGAAAACATCTACTTTTAAATGCAAGTCGGATTGGCTGTGTGCTCATTCTCTTAAAATTCAGATGTTTCTGAAAGAAAAGTGAGTATGTCTCTCATGATTTAAAAAAAAAAGTTCTGTCTAGAAAATTTAGCTCCGATGTAATTAAAATTTTAAATTCTGACTGAGTCCATAATGACATCTTTGAGGTACTTGAAGGGACCTCTTCACTTTAGTGATGAGCTAACTCATATATCCAGTAATATTTTAAAAGTAAGAGTTGTTTATGTAGAAAGGAAAGCATGAATCAGAAGCCTGTTTAATGTCTCAAGACTTTCATCTTATTTTGACACCTGAATGGATTGTGTTTGAAAGAAGCACTAGCACAGGTCCCAGTGGTCCTTTTCTACCGTGCTGGAATTAGGATTTTTCCAGAAGCTGTTTAACACTAGATCTGTGATTCAGCCTGTGTTGCAATAGTTTGTGTTCAAAAACTACTAATGAAAAGTATGATGGAGGTGAAATGTTTATCGAAATAATATGTTGTATTTTTGCCTTTTACTTAAGCTAGGTATAGAGTGTATTGAATTAGAAAACTGTGGAGTGGTTTTTTTGGGTGTTTTGTTTTGTTTTGTTTTTTGAATGGTAGTCTTTTTGCAAAGTTGGCTGTTCAAAAATTAGGAAGTGTCATAATGTAAGCTACCCCTGAAAGCTTAATCAGCCTCTGTTCTCACATTCATTATCATACAGTCTTTAATTACACAGTCACACAGTATTTCCCTTAGGCTCCCTGCCTCATTCATTGCATTGGATGAATGGTGCCTGGGAAATATAGCAGCTGCTTAATATTTTTAACCTCATCATTCAAGTGTTGGCCTCTGACTTATTTACTGTGCACTCCTTAATGCCTACAATAAATATGCAATAATTCTATCTCAGTTTTAAGATATATATGATCTTATTTCTTAATCATAACAAAGATCATAATCTTTTTTTTCTCTATTTCAAGATCAAAAAAAACCCATTATCATCCTAGTGTTATATGTGGAGAAAACGAGATAAGAATAAATCAGAAATTATTCATGAATTAGTGGCAAAACTGCTGCTGGAACTTTTTACTTCATGATACACAGTTCAGGTTTTATTGCTGCTAACCAGACCACCATTTTAGGTGATTGTTGAGCTGATGCTTTGCATCTCTCATTTACTTTCCTGATATTTCTGATTGCTCACACTTTTTACTTAGCAGGTATCAGGATCTCAATCAAGACATTCCAGAAATGAAATCTACATGGGAAGTGGCCAGATGCTAAAATTGTGGTTTTTCATTCTCGCCAGGCATATACCTTAATTGTTATCATCCATCTAATGATATATAACACATCACAAATTGCAACTTCTTAGATTCTTCTCATTACATTCTTAGCTGCAACAGAATGCTCTTGTCTTCAGGTAGCTCAACTGATGTTTTATTCTTGTTACTTTCTCGTCTATTTTGACAGTATCTCAAAAATTAACATCCCAAGCTGATTTATATAGTTCAACTTTTTGAACTGAGTAACTGACATAAATAAAACCAAGTTCTCCCTTAAAACTAGTATTTGAGGAATTAATATTCATTGTTATAAATAAATATACTCCATCAACTGTTTTTCCCTACAATCACCTGTTCTGACTTTTTGTTTTGTTTAACAGATTTAACACCTAATAGTCAATATACTGATCTCCCTATCTAGAAGGAACCCTTAGGGCCAAAGGAATTCTGCATTTATGTGTATTGCAGGTATCTGCCAGTTTACTTTTATGTTTATTTCTCAGACTGAGCTTTTAGCTGCATAGAAAAAGGAATAACACATCACCCTAACCTTATTTCCATACACTTAACATCATGTTGATTGGACAGGTCAGATTGGGGGGTAAATAGAAGAGACGAAAAATGTTTTTCAAATTCAATCAGTTTTATCAAAGAAACAAAAAATCTCTATGGAGAAAAACTCATTCAGCATATTAGATTACATAGTGTAATTTAAATCTTACTCTTCCTTAAGCTGCCTGTAGTTGAAGTCAATGTTAATAAGTTCATCTCTTCAGAGTAAGAAAGGCCATACAATTTTCATTACCAATATTATATCATCTCAGGATCAATAAAACTTCTAGCTGGACCATAGCAAGCTGTTGAAATTATTCTTTTTGTTTATTTTTCCCCAAACTCTTTCAGTTGCTTTTCCAAACCTTGTCTTTCCTATGGCCTTAGACCATCAAAATACAGTGCCATTACAATAGGGTTCATTAAGACTTCAAGTTTTCTTCGTTTTTTCTTAATGGCCTTCTTACCTGCTAGGCTTAGCTGTGTTTGTGAATAACTGTATGTCAACTCCTCCTTTATTTCTCACCTTATGCATCTAATGCTTTGCTCCTCATTGGACAAAGGAATTCTCTTGCACTATCTGAGATTACTGACCACTGTAGACTTGGAGTTTTGTGATATCTGGTAACTTTTTAAGAGCCATCTTTTAAGAACACAGGAGCAGGCAGTTCCAAAGTGTCAGAAGTCAAGCAAGTGGGGCAGAAGGCTCACTTGAATGAGCAGGAATCTTCTGTTAGAACTTAGGCAGAAAAGGAAAGTGTATGGACATTGGAAGCAAGGACAAGTGATGCAGGAGGACTACAGAGATGCTGTTTGCCACTGCAGGGAGAAAATTTGTGTGGCCAAAGTTCAAACAGAGTTCAAGCTGATCAGCACTGTGAAGGACAAAAGCAGGTCTTTTTCAAATACGTTAACAGGAAAAGGAGGATCAGAGATAATATTAGTCTGTTACTTGATGAGGTTGGTCACCTCACAAATAGGGACATAGACAAAGCAGAGACATTTAATGCCTTCTTTGCCTCTGTCTTTAACATCGATGATGGGGCCTGGGACCCCCCGCGTCCTGTGTTGGAAGACTGTGACTGGGAGGATGATGAACTCCCAGCCAACTCTGAACTTGTTTTAGACTTGCTGCTCCAGCTGGGTGCACATAAGTCTATGAGGCACAATGGGATTCATCCCAGGGTACTGAAAGAGTAAGATGATGTTATTGTGGGACCTCTCCATTAATTTTCAACAGTCTTGAGAGTCAGGAGAGTCCCAGTCAACTGGAAGCTGGCAAAATATTGTCCCGATTACAGGCCTGTCAGTCTCACTTCAGTGTCTGGTAAAATTATGGAGAAGGTTATGGAGGCTTATTGAAAAGTCGATAGATACAATGCAATCATTGGTCATAGACAACACGTGTTCATGAGGGAAATGTCCTGTTTAATTAACTTAATTTCCTTTTATGATGAGATCACCTGTCTAGAAGATGTGAGTTTCTTGATATTAGCAAAGCCTTTTATACTGTGTCTCGTGGTACCCTTCTGGACAAATATCCAACATACAGCTAGACAAGTCCATAATATGTTGGGTGGACAGTTGGCTGATGGGTCATGCTCAAGGAGTTATAGTAAATGAGGTTACATTTGGCTGGTGGCCAGTCACCAGTTAAGAATACGGATTTTATTACATAGTGATGTATTACGGCAACATGCAGTCTTAAAGAAAGCTCATTATTCAGTGTTAATTTTAATCTTTATTTGCTTCCTTATACTTCATGATGTAACATAATCACTTAGCACCTCTGTCTACTTAAAAATTGTTATTTATAAAGTAGTTGTCCTAGGCTGTTAGTTGCCTTACCCTTAAAAATGACCATTTTTTACAGATTAAAAGCCCCTCCCTCCCAAATATTTAACATGGAAAATGTGCGTTAAATCCTCTTCTCCTCGGTACACTGTAAACACACAGCATCATATGAGTTGTTTCAAATCCCTAAGCATGTTAATGAGCTTTATATCCACAAAGTTTTGTCTTGCTGTTTATTTCACAGAACCATACTCTTCTATCAGGCTTTCTATTGGAGGAAATTTTCAGTACAGTAATATCTACAATACAATAAGATAGATCTCTGAGCAATTTTCTAGATCTCAGATTTATATACCAGGAGATTTCTGGATTGATATTACTTTTTTAGCTATTTTACCCATGAGAAAGAATAATTGGATTTCTTTTTCCTAAAGAAATTTATTATTTCAATGAATTGTTAGGTGTATGTTCTAATGAAGTGTTTATGATTTATTTTGAGTCATAATTAGAGCAGTAGATGTGATGCTCTAACATGATATGTTAGTCTTTTGCAATAGCGTAAGTTTCCACGTGGCTATGGGAACATTATTACATTGGTTATGAGGATGCATTCATAAGACATTTATGGGTTGGGCTGTTCTATCACTTGGGATTTTGATAAGATACTTGTAAGGCTACTGTGATTTTGATAATACTGTTGAGTAATACATGTTATAAAAATACATGTTATAAAAAACATCACTGGAATATAATTTAATGAAAAAGTTGTGAAGAGTCTTATTTTGACAAAATCAAAGGAAAATAAACATTAGATGAAACAATATAAAGAAGTTGTATGTTAAAAATGGTGTTAGTATTTCACAAGATGATACCTTTATCTTTTATTAGCTATGTTGTTTTATGAAGCTAAGAAAATTTTGAAAGCCAGAACAACTGCTTTAACAAGCGCTCTTTTGATGTATTTTGATGTTTAATTTTGCCACTTCTTTCTGTTGTAGTAAACCTGTGATTAAAAAAAAAAGAAGTCATAATCATGACACCAAGTGTTAATAGAGTCCTATCCATGTATTTCAGGATGCTCTCAGTGTTTGGTTTTGGTTGGATGTTTGGCTTTGGTGTAATGACATGGTTTTGTTTTTTTTTTAATTCTTATATGTATGGGAATACCTGCAATATTTTTACTTAAATAATAATAAGCCATACAATTTTTTTTCTCTCTTTTTTTTTCTGCCTTCCTTTTAAAAATGATATATTTCTGCAGCTTTAGGGAAAACTAACTGTTTATTGCACCTTTGAGAAAAACAACAAGCTTTCACTAGAAGAATTGATGACGACCACCAGTAAATTGGTGGTATTTTCAATATCCAGTTCCAACTGAATGATTATTTCTTTTGCACTGGACTGAGACTAGCTGGAATAATGTCATAGTTACTTTGTTATCCATGGGATCAAAATCCACTTAATTTAGGTTCCTCCAGATGAGTAATACAGAATTGTAGTATCGCAGGACATACATACTGCAAACTCTTTCAGGGGTTGACAGATTTCCAGTCTCTTTTTTTTAGTAGTCCTAAATTGTTTATTCTTCTCTGTTATTTTGCAGAGCTGGGAGATAAGCAGGTGACAGGCAGAGAAAGGGTTAGCTAGAAAAAGGAAAAAAAAAAAAAATATGGTAAATCTTTTATCTACCTACAAAGGGGTAAGTGAGAGAGATAAAGACAAAGAAAAGATCAAAACCAAACAGGTGAAACCAAAGTAATAATTTCTAAGAGTGATAGAGATTTAGAAGTAGCAGATTTGAGAGGCAATAATGGGGTCCATGCCCTGGTGGTGAGCAGGGACACTTGAAGGATAGGTGTGGGAAGAATTACATGAATTTCTAGACATGTTTTCCTTCCAGTTACACCCTTTTATGTAACAAGAACAGAATATTCACTTTCCTTATATCGAGGCAGCAAAGAAGCAATCTGTTCAACACAGATATGTTGCTATATAAGGGAGAAATAACCTACAATATAACAGATGACATAAAGATGGGCTGATATATGAGGTAAAGGGAAAGACAAATATTTCTGTCTTGTTTTTACATATTCTTTTTAGTAAGTTCATGTTACCAATTTGATTACCAGTTTACACTTGTATATTTAAACCATTTGGCCTGTGGGATCTCAGGACAACTGACGACTCCTGTTCTTTGGTTACTATGCCCTGATGAACATTAAAAAGGACAGTTTGATGAAGTGATTCATAAATGACTTTATGGTGTTACTTTCTGCTCTCAAATTGATAAATATGGACACAGTTTGGCAATGTTCATTGCAAACACCTGCCCTCCCACCTCAATGCAGTAACTGTAAGTAAGAATTACAAATAGCAAACAAAACCATGGCACAGTTGCATGAATGATGCTTATAGGTGCTTATTCTTTAGGCCTGATGGTTGCATGCTTTGCTTTTTCATTTTAGCTCCTGATTTTGAACGAGAGGTCCTGTGTTTAAATAATATTGGGGTTTTGTTCTGGTTTAGTACGGCTGGTAGCTAAACACCCACACAGCCCTTCACTCACCATCCCCCTGCCTAGTGGGATAGGAGAGAATATCAGGAAAAAAAAAGTAGAACTCATGGGTTGAGATAAACACAGTTCAATAGGACAGAAAAAGAGAGAGTAATAATGATGAGAGTAATAATGATAAACTAATACACAAAACAAGTGATGCACAACACAATTGCTCACCCCCCGCTGACCGATGCCCAGTTATTTCCTGAGCCGCAGCGCCTCCCCGTCCAACTCCCACAGTTTATATACTGAGCATGACATTGTATAGTATGGAATATCCCTTTGGCCAGCCTGGGTCAGCTGTCCTGGCTGTGCCCCCTCCCAGCTCCCCGTGCACCCCCCGCCTGCTCGCTGGCAGGCCAGAGCACGGGAAGCTGAATAGTCCTTGACTGCTCAGAACAACTAAAAACATCAGTATGTTATCAACATCATTTTCATCCCAAATACAAAACACAACACTATACCAGCTACTAGGAAAAAAATTAACTCTATGCCAGCTGAAACCAAGACAGTTTTTTTTATTTTGAATTGAAAAATAGGTACTTTTTTAAATAGAGCAATAAGCATACTGGCTTCCTTATTAACTTCTTCATAAAATCCAATGTCATTTAAGAACATAAAATAGCTAATTTGTTTAATAAAACTCTTATTCTAATAATTGGATGCAGCTTAAAAACATCTTATTGCATTCTTGAGTAACTTCTAGAACTATATCATAATTTAAATTTAAATTATTTCTGTTGGGTTAGACTTGTTTACAACATTCACATGCAGTAAAGGGCGTATTCAAACTGAATGTGATCTACCTAGTCCTGTTTCTCTCCAGGCTTTTTTTCTACTTTTCAGCTAATATTGATGCTTTCCTTCCATAATACATGATTACTTGTGTTATAACTCAGATTAAAAAAAACAAAACGGTGATGAGATTTCTGCGCTGAACGTTGCTGGAGCAAGGCTCTGGGCTTGAGTCCAGGATAAAAATACAGATTACAGATCTAACAATAAAAGGAGACATTTTTTGTTATTAACTGCTTAGTCTGGTCTCATACACACATTTATTGCTCCTTTACAATTTTCTGCAGGGTATGCTTGTTTTTCTACTCTGTATTCACCAAACATCATAATAAATTAACATGCTTCATCACAGGTAAGCACACTAACCAGGGTGAAATACTGAATAAAGCTGGGGAACACTGGCACTGAAATATGTTAATCATAGACAAATATTTCACCTGTGGTTTTCAGATGAAGCCCTATAAACAGTGTCTGGAATTACACTGAAGCCCAAGAATATTTTAAGTCCAAGAACCTTTATGTGAAAGTTTGATTACTTAAGATTTTTAAATAAACTTCTTTAAAATCAATTTATTGCAAAATCATAATTTGTATATCATACAGACTTGTTCAGAAGGTGCATAATATGACAAGGAAAATATTTACCTAGCCTTGGAACTGTTATATCATTTATAATTTATTACATCATTTATGACTGACTATGCAGATAGTCACTTACCAGTATTACCAATAATGCTTCTCCACCATTGAGGATGGAGGCAGCTTGAGGCAGCCACCTAATTTGCCCACTGTACAAGTCATAATTTTCATTCAATTTTTTTTTTCTTGTTTGTTTTACTTTCCTTTTACTCAGCCAACTATCTCCTTTGTCATTTTCCTTGATGTGGTGGGTTAATCTTGGTTGGCTGCCAGGTGCCCACCAAGCCGCTTTATCATTCCCGTCCTCAGTGAGACAGGGAGAAAATAAGATTAAAAATTCATGGCTACGAGGTAAAAGCAGTGTAATAAAGCAAAGCAGAGACCACACATGGAAGCAAAGGAAACAAACAAAACAATTGTTCTCCGCTTCCCATCAGCAGGCTATGTCCAGCCACTTCCTGGGAAGTAGGGCCTCGGTACATGCAGTAGTTGCTTTGGAAGAGATGTGCCTTGATAACAAATGCTGCCTCCCACAGTCCTTTCTCATAACTTTTATTGCTGAGCACAACATTTTATGGTATGGAATATCCCTTTGGTCAGTTTGGGTCAACTGTCCTGGCTGTGTCCCCTCTCAGCCTCTGGCCCACCCCTGGCCTAGTGGCCTTTTGGGGGCAGGAAGGTTTGGAGAGACAGCGTCGGTGCTGTTCAAGCACTGCTCAGCAGTAGCCAAAAAATTGGTGTGTTATCAACAACGTTTTAGCTACAAATATAAAGCACAGCACCATGAGGGCTGCTATGGGGAAAGTTGACTTCATTCCAGCCAGACCCCACACACTTGACTATATCACTTACTTTTTATGTAGAGTGTCTGTCTTGCACTATTTTCTCCTGAGATTTTTCCATATCAAAACTGGGAGTAGTTTATTCTGCTGCACTAGAAAATAGTAGTTGTCCCCAAATTACATTCTTAAACAAGGAGTGGAGTATGTGTGTCAAAGTGATAGCTAAGAGAGGATTTCATTTCTTCCTAGAAGAGAGATGTACAGGCAAAACTTTCATCGCTCTGGAAATTGCAAAGTCATGGGGGAAGTAAATAATTTTCTGATGCATGTCTTACAGAAGAGATGAACGAAGCATGCTGCTGCTGGTTATTAGTCACTGCAGGTGCAATCATGTAACTCAAAATTTATTTTTTTTTTGAAGTCAAGAATTTTAAAATGTCCTTTACAATCTTGTAGCACTTAGTGAACATTACAGAAGCCCATCCTAAAAGTTGATTGACAGCCTTTTTATTACTGTAGGATACTGTTTGACTATTTTTATTTTACATTGTGCTGTGGGTAGATGCAGAAAAATTTTAACCTGACATGCACACCTTTAATTTTAGCTTAGTGTTAGCATTCTTTTACTATTTTACCTAAGAAACATACACTGGCCTCCAGCAGACTAACTCTAATGTGACTGAATTTTAAGGTTTGAAAGAAATATTGTTCACCTTTATTAATTATTTAGTACATTTTTAAAATAATGTCTGCTAACTTAGATATATTTCTTGACTTAATAATTTTTTCTAGTGGTAGAAAATATTCCTAGGTGTAATTTAAAAAGAAGCCTCTGACAATGTAGAACACCAAAGAAAATCTGTAGTGAATGTCTTTCAAGCTGTTGCCTCTACGTATTGTTCTATAAGCTTTCTTTCAAATTTCTTATGAGGTTTTCAGTTTCTACATTAGCTTGAGAGTAGTGTAGTGACATTCTGCTGGAACAACTCTTTTTCGGAAAACTTTCCAGTTATAAGGAGGTGACCTTCAAATTGTTGTTAGCAATCTAACAATGCGCTCTTTCGAAAACAGTCCTTGAAAGTGGAACTATACAGTAGCAGATGAAGTAGTGACAGAAATACTAATTCTGACCATTTATGGCATGACAATAATCAACTGTCATGTAATCAAACTGTCCTACAATACCAGTTAAAAGCTTTCCCAGACAGGGTGAAAAAGCAGACTGTAAACTCAGTGCAGTCACTAGGTCTTGCATGAGACTGGAAAGTAAACAGCAATTTTTACCAGCTTCAAGTTAAATTTCAGCTCTGACAATGAAGGTAATTGCTGCATAATTGCTGTTTTGTTCTAAGAGTTTGTTGATTTGTCATGGCCCAGGTGTATTATATTTGCTGCCTTATCTCTTGGAATAATAAATCTATAATTATCTCCAGATACTTGGAAACACTCGTGCTGTAGTTCTATCAGGAGTTGCATAAGGTATTTGAGATTGTTAGGCTGTCTTGTCAGGAAGTCATGCTATTTCTCTTGAATTAGAAACAGTAAGCAAGCAGCTATAGCTGGTCTCCTGAATCAAATTGTAATCTTTATGTCTCCATCATCTGAGCTTCTGAGAAAAAGAAAAGATTTCCAAATAGTATTCAGCTTCATTTTTTCACTTCATCTATATTTCATGTAATAGGTAAATGAAAATGGTAATAGGCATATTAAAGTAATTTTTCTGGACACCAGGCTATTCACTGTCGTTTGCTTGAATCCTTTTAACTGGGCTGTCATGTGATGTATGCACAATTTGAAGAAAAGTTACTGCATCTTCAATGCTTTGACGTAATTCCTCTAGATGCAAGGTTTTCTCAGTATTGTTCCTGTGGATTCAAGAAAGAACTGGCCCAGGCACATAATCAGAGCTACACTGTAGCAATACAGGATCTAGCAATGTAAATGCTTGATTATTCATGATCAGTCTTTTACACTGCTTCAAAAATAACAGGTGACACATCTGATCAGGACAGGTTTGCAGTTCAATGACACAGGGTTTCTGCATGATTAAACAATGGTTCTACAACTAAAGCACATCTGTGAATAACCTTTGCAGTCTCTTTATTTAAGGAATAGTCTAATGCACAGTCTGTGATTTACCTGATTCCACACAGAAGTGTTCTTGAGCTTTGTCTGTAATATTGAGGAGCTCAACTCTAAGAAGGTACAGGGGGTTTAATAATGCATTTTCTAATGATTTTTGAAGGTACATTACAACTATAAAGTCAAGTGATGTAGCAACAGTATCATAAGTATCCCAGTAGGTTGCACCTTGATTTTTGTGAACATGTTTTTTGTTATTGACTTTTATAAGAACAAAACTGAAGTCTCTTGTAACACTTTCTGGTAATTTTGGAACGATAGTCTTATTATCCATTTACATGCTTGAAGTGGAAAACACCTTTGCTTAATATAAAGGTATCCAATATAGGTAGTCCAGAACTCATCAGGTATGGAATTACTGCCCCTGTGTTGTTATTTTAACACCACTTCTGTTTCAGAATACAGTATATTCAGGTATTCTAAGCTGTCTTTCTGATATAACAGAACCATTAACAGGATGTATACAGCTGTGATATCGGAGACTCATTCTGTCTATATGCAAGAAATACAAGGTGGCCATACTTATTTCTTAGATGGGAAGTTGTGTCATACTTCATCAAACTACATTTGCTTTTCTTCAATACTTATGCTGAACTTTTTTTACAAGAAATGTTAGTAATTTAGGCTGCATTGAGTAGATGGCAATGGCAGCACAATTTTCCCTGTTTACGCAGTTACGTCTATGCTTCTCTAATCTAACATTTTAGTTTTGTGTTTTCCTTGCTGTAAGTTTTGGTGCCTAGCTTTTTAAAACCTATTTATAATGGTTTCTTGAGTTGAATCCAGTCAGCTTTTTGTTATGTCAGGATGATAAATTTTGCCTCTGTTGTTATCAGTTTATCCTTACCAGCAGTGCTTATAGTCCTTCATAATGTGATGTCTTCAGTAAAGACTCTATAGTCTAAGACATAATTGTGTGGATGTTCAACTTAGTTATTCCACGAGTTGACTCCTTGTCATTTAGTATGTCATAGTCCCATACTCCTGTGTGATCCATTTAGAACCACGGTTATCTTGATTTTTCAAGTTAACATTCATGTTGTTGAAACTTACTGCATTTATAACTCATACATTAGGTGTGCGAAAGTTCCTTAATGCCAGAAGTGCAGCCTCATATTTAAAACCAGCAGCAAGGGTAATAAAATACATAATGGCTATTTGTTCAAAAGCAGTATATAACAAAAAGTGTAATCTTCTCTTGAATAGCTCTTGGCTACTAATTTCAGATCTATTCTTTCCACTCTTTTTTTCTCCATTATACAAGTTAAAAAACTATAAAGTTATACAAGTATAAAAATAAATTATGGGCTTAACTGGTGCTTGCAAGAACTGTAATGCTGGATTCAGCTTTAGCAGAGATATCCACATGGTACATTTACAGTACAGTGAGTGTATAAAATATATTATTTCTCTAAATTTTATTTTGTATGCAGAAAAGAGCAGTAGGTAAAATCTGGCCAAAACAATAGCTCAGGGTCAGCATGATGACTTCTGGTCTACTACAAAAAAGGAGAAGTATGAATATCACTTGATAATTTGCACTACTGTGCATCAATAAGGCAGCTGAAAAGCTATATCTAATAAGCAAAATAAAGTAATATGAGCAGGGATTTAGGCCAAAGGACAGTCAGAAGTCACTTCTAATCTAAACTGTTCTTTGGGTCTGTGTTGTAACTTGTATGTGATGTTGTACTTTAATAAGCATTATATGTCCGTAGGATTTCTGAACAATGCTTCCTGAATTATATATCTATCTTTTGTCTCCTCATATTGGATGAAAATGCAGATTAATAAGGATTATAAAAAATGAAGTCTACATATTAAACCTCAGACAAAGGCATGGTACCATGTATCAATACAAATTAAAAGGTTAATGAATTTTTATAAACAACTCTTGAATATGTTTTGAATCAGTCTGACTGATCTTTCATAATTTCCCTTATATTTCCATTTTAATAAATGACATCACTATTTATATTATACATTGTACAAGCTGTCAGTAAGGTTCAGTGCAGGGAGGGGTTGAGGCAGGACATGAGAAGGGGAAAACGACAGGAAGAATAACCGATGTGCTTCTATAGTTTGTTAGATGGTTATGTTCAGCAGACTGCAGTTAATCTAGAACACATAGTTTAAAAAGGCATTCAATCATCAGTGAAGTATCTTTATAATTTACAAGCTAAACTTTTTGTTCCAGTAATTAATTATTTATTTTAATCTTCAAACATTTGGTATTAAATTGAATGTACATACAGTTTGGAATTTTATACCTTTGTTTCATGCTCTTTAGGTATTTCTAAGTCTTTCTCATGTTCAACTATGCACTAAAAGCAGATCACATGCATTTTATAGACTGAAATTTACTTCAGTACATGGACTGGAAAATTTACTCTCACCATTACAAAGATATCTCTCCAATATTTAAATATTCTTTGAAACAGCTTGGACACACAGTCATCTTGCCTGTATTTTACATGGTAGGGAAGTATCTTTCTTAATTTTACTTAATCTTTTCCCATCCATATGCAAATAATCTTTTATCTGTGATTTGTATATTTTAACCATAATAGAGACTGAAAGAATAAAGCCTATTATTGGTGAAGCTGACGCATTACTTTGAGATTGAATCATTGTTTCCTAAGTAAGATAAAACCTAGTTTAATTATTCTTTATTTTACCATTTAGAAACTGAGTTTTAATTGTTTAGGCTGAAATTATCTGTACTCTATGGCTGTCTCAAAATGCTTATGGGCATATTCAAGCAAAACACTTCAACTTTGAAGAACATTGCTTCAGGAAAATAATTTGGCAACCTTTTTGATAAGTTCTAGCATTCTTGCACATTGGATCACTGACCTGAAATTTGGCAAGGGGTTGAATATCTAACCAGATTTAGTTTGTAAAATTCCAATTTGCATATGCTTACTCACTTGTTTCAGAGGATTTACGCTATAGAAACTAAAATCCATGAGAGCTTTATCCTTATCCAAGCTGTAGTCTAATCAGAGCTTCTAGTAATACTTCCCTCTCTTCTCCTTCTTTCCTTTTTGTGTGTGTGCTGGGGGGGGTGTGAGAGCACACCATTTCTAATTTGAAAAAAATCATCATTCTACAACCACCTTTAGATGAAATTTAGATGTAACTCTGTGGCGGATATCCTTGGCTAGCTGCCGCATGCCCATCAAGTTCTCTCACTCCCCCTCCTGATCAGGACAGGGGAAGAAAATAAGATGAAAAACTCTTGGGTTGAGATGAGGACAGGGAGATCACTCACAGTTACTGTCATAGGAAAAACAGACTCAACTAGTGGAAGATTAATTTGATTTATTGACAATTAAAAACAGAGTAGGATGATGATTAACAAAACCAAAAACACCTCTCCACCCCCTCTTTTTCTCAGGCTCCATATCTTCATTCCAAACTCTTCTACTGTCTTCTCCCCGCGAGTAGTGCAGGTGGATGGGGAATGGTGATCGTGGTCAGTTCATAACACTTCATCTCTGCAACTCTTCCTGCCTCACACTCTTCCCTTGCTCCAGTGTGGGGTCACTCCCATGGGGATACAGTTCTTCATGAACTGTTACAATGTGGGGTCTTTCCCATGATCTCCAGTTCTTCAAGAACTGCTTCAGCATGGGTCCTTTACATGGGATGAAGTCCTTCAAGAACGGACAGCTCCAGCGTGGGTTCCCCACGGGCTGCAGGTCCTGCCAGAAAACCTGCTCCATTGTGGGCTCCCTGTGGGCTGCATCTTCTTCCAGGGCATAGCCTCTTGCTGTGGCATGGGGACCTCCATGGGCTGCAGTGTGGATATCTGCTTCAGCATAGACCTCCATGGGCTGCAGAGGGACAACCTGCTTCCCTGTGGTCTTCTCTTCTTTGCTCTGGCACCTGGAGCACTTCCTCCACTTCCTTCTTCACTGACCTTTGTGTCTGCAGGGTTGTTTCTCTTGCATTTTTATCACTCCTCTCTCACAGCTGCTTTGCAAAATTTTTTTACCCTTTCTTAAATATATTGTCACAAAGGCACACCCAGCATTGCCCATTGCTGATGGGCTCAGCTTTGGCCAGCAGCAGGTCCTTCTTGAAGCTGGTTCTGTCCGATATGGGGGCAGCCTCTTCTCGCAGAGGCCACCCCTTGCAGACTCCTGGCTACCATAACAAACTCACTCTATGATTTTTATAGGAACAAACCCTGCTTTGTGTTTTTAGATTTTTCTTTTTTCATTTGTTTGTTTGGGGGAGGTGACAGTATTTGTTCTGAGTTTTTGGGGTTGTGGTTTGGGTTTTTTTTTTGTGGTTTTGGTTTTCTTCTTAGTCTGCCTTTGTTTCCTTTTGGAAAGATATGGCTGCTTTGTGTCAGATGGGAATAACTGACTAAACTAAAGAGGAGCAGGATGAGGGATCATGGGACCAGAATCCTGAGGGGGGTAAGAAAGCAAAGTACATTGACAGTTTAAAGCCATCTGAAGCCAAAGCTGTCTGTAGAAATACAGAAGGCTCTCTGAAACAGCAGTGGAATGGAAAGGTTTACCAGTTAGATAAGTGAGATACCCGAGTTAAACCCTGTATAAAGAATATGTGTTTAATAAATAATTTTGGCATGGGTAGTAATACACCAAGTTATAATGTCATTTGTCATAACGTAGTGTAATAGTGGCTAGTGTGAGTAAAATAAGTCACAGACAGGAGGATTTTGCAGGTATAGACCCACAGTAGACAGGTATTTTGCAGTAGTGTGCTTACTTTCTGAGAAAATGTCAGCAGACAGACACAGCTAAAATGAAAGTTGATATTAAGGAGCAAATATCACTATAAATAATGTCCGTCTATTGCCATGTGATTCATGTTGTCTAATTCTAGTTGAGATGTTCAGGGTGCCCCATTGTTTCCCGTAACTACTGTTTTTTTCAGTGCTGTGTAGGTATTTATTTTTACCATTCATCTTATTACTCCTGTGTAAGTGGATCAACACACAGGTCCAACATGTTTGGTTTTTTAGATAGGAATTTGTAACTGTTTTTCTACAGACTTTCTTTTGTCTCTTCTGTGACATTCAGCTAGGCTGGGTGCTTCATCCCAAATGTGACACCTTCATAATAGATTTGTTACCAGCCTCTTTTTCCTCTTCCTATCAGCACTGATCTGACCAGATCTGAGGGAAATTTAAGAGTATCCTTAAAATTCTTGTGCAATGTTCAAATGTTCCTAAAACAAAAGCAAGCTGGAACTAATAGTCTTACATCCTGACTAGATGTTTAACTCAACAAAATTGTAAAATTTTTAATGATAATAAGGTTGCTACCAAGTTAAAACCTTGGTGGTGTTGTATAGTCACACATATATTCAGAATATGATGCAGATAACCATCATGGAATCATTCAAGGCATTGGAGGACAAGATTTATTAATTGCCAATAAAGAATAGTTGCAGAGCTGGTGCAGGTTGAAAACATTGTCTGTCTTGATATTGTCAGTAAGAGTAACATGAACAGATTTGAAAAGTTCTACAGATGATATACTAGCTGCAAATAAATTCATAGTTGACAACAGATAAACTCTGGATGTGTCCAGAGATAAATTCTGGATGATAGCTTCAATAGTGTTGAGTTTGGACTTCTATGTGTATACATTTACCATATAAGAAGAAAAAGGACAGCACTATTCAGAACAGAAGGGTCAACTGTATGTACAAGTCTGCTTGACTCCCATAGTGCCAGAAAAAATCTCCTGAAATAGTTCATTTTCATTTATATGATCTTCAAAAGCATACTGACAGATCAAGATGAAGCTACTGAACCTGTTGAAACACTCTATTTTCCTGAAGATTTTCTAAAGACAAGAGTGAAATGACTTAGGCAAATCAGAAATGACACAAATGAGTTCCCTGCTGCTACTCATATTAGTAAAATAGTATATTGCATGTTTTTATCATAACTGAGAATATTTTGTAAACATTAAAGGACCACATTATCTACGGCTTCAATCTCTTTATGGTGATTAACAACATGCTTATATTTTTCCCACTGAAATAAAATTATTTACTCCATGGAAGAAAATAATTATTTTAAAGTTAAAAAACCCCCATCCATTTAAATAAAAAGGATTCAAAGACAGAAATTATAGAATTTATGTAGCTGCTAATAAATTGGTTTTAGGCTTAATGCTACCTTAAAAATTATTTCAGACATTTCTTCTTATGGTCACCGTAGCTGTGTTCAAAGTATACAGATTGCAAACACATATACAGCTGTTGCTTCCAGTCACTTATTTTCCTAAAAATAGAACTTCATAGTCAAAAGTTAGAAAGATATATTCAGAAGCACTATGCAGTATTTGTTAGCATCTTTCTTGTTGGTATATTTATATGATTTTGGCAATTCTCTTGCAAACATTTTATTAATTAAGAATATTTGTTCAGTTTCCATTGACATTGTTATCTCCTTTTGACAGGCCAAGCAGTAAGCAATCGTCTAAGGGATATTCTTAGGAATATCCCTTAGACCATTGGACATTGTTCCTGTAAAGGACTGTAGACTTAGATAAGATTACTTGGCATTATTTTTCCATTTATTCTTTCTTGCAAGTGCCTAGTTTCTATAATTCTATAAGGAAAGCTAACAGCATAGTTTTCTGCTATTAAAGTTATATTAAGGTAGAGCTGCTGAATTAAAGATGTTTTCTCTCTTTAACAAAACTACGTTATTTTTTGAGGTGTAATTATGTGATATAGCACTCCAGAATGTGGAACTGTATTTCAACCTTTAAAATAAAAATGTTGATAGTTGCATTAAACTTTCTTCAAATTATCCAGTGATTCATCTTTAGTCCAGCTAAAGTCAGGTACACTCAGGAAAAGCTGCCAGGAATTAGTTACCTATGCCCAAATGCAGTTTCTCCAGGCTGAAGTAGCTGTTTTAATGAAAGCAAAGATAACATACCCCCCTTTGTGCCCATTGTCTAGATTCTTGGTAGAGGGGAGTTAGCTGGGAAGGAAAGGTGTGGCTGAATCAAATCTATAGTGACTGGGGAGCAAAGAGGATTGAATAGGCAAACAGGAGTATAAAGATGTATATAAATACTGCAGCTTCAGAAAAACATGTTGGGAGGCTAAAACATGCCTCCCCTGACATGCATTTTCTCGTCACATCAAAATTATTACTGAAACAGAGCAAGTATTATTGCAGTAAGGCTGAAGGAAGAAGCCTGTATTGATAGGGTTTGGGGGAATAAAGTTGTGCAGGCTTGCCAATGTGATGCCCGTCTACAAGAAAGGCCGGAAGGAGGATCCTGGGAACAACAGGACTGTCAGCCTGACCTCTGTACCGGGGAAGATTATGGAGAGGTTGGTCTTGAGAGTGCTCACAGGTCATCTGCAGGACAACCAAGGGATCAGGCCCAGCCAGTATGGGTTCATGAAAAGCAGGTCCTGCTTGACCAACCTGATCTCCTTCTAGGACCAGGTGACCCGCCTAGTGGATGAAGGAAAGGCTGTGGATGTTGTCTACCTGGACTTTAGTAAAGCCTTTGACAGCGTCTCCGACAGCATTCTCCTGGAGAAACTGGCGGCTCGTGGCTTAGACAAGTTTACTCTTTGCTGGGTGAGGAACTGGCTGGATGGCCGAGCCCAGAGAGTTGTGGTGAACAGTGTCAAATCCGGCTGGCAGCCAGTCACAAGCGGTGTTCCCCAGGGCTCGGTTCTGGGGCCAGTCTTGTTCAATATCTTTATAGATGATCTGGATGAGGGGATGGAGTGCTCCCTCAGTAAGTTTGCAGATGACATCAAGTTGGGTGGGAGTGTTGATGTGCTGGAGGGTAGGAGGGCTCTGCAGAGGGATCTGGACAGGCTGGATCGATGGGCAGAGGCCAACTATATGAGGTTTAATAAGGCCAAGTGCTGGGTCCTGCACTTTAGCCACAACAACCCCATGCAACGCTACGGGCTTGGGGAAGAGTGGCTGGAGAGCAGCCTGGCAGAAAGGGACCTGGGGGTGCTGGTTGACAGCCGGCTGAATATGAGCCGGCAGTGTGCCCAGGTGGCCAAGAAGGCCAGCAGCGTCCTGGCCTGTATCAGCAATAGTGTGGCCAGCAGGAGGAGGGAAGTGATTGTGCCCCTGTACTCGGCACTGGTGAGGTCGCACCTTGAATCCTGTGTTCAGTTTTGGGCCCCTCACTACAAGAAGGATGCTGAGGTGCTGGAGCGTGTCCAGAGAAGGGCAACGAAGCTGGTGAGGGTACTGGAGCACAAGTCTTATGAGGAGCAGCTGAGGGAACCGGGGTTGTTTAGTCTGGAGAAGAGGAGGCTGAGGGGAGACCTTACCGCTCTCTACAACTACCTGAAAGGGGGTTGTGGTGAGGTGGGTGTTGGCCTCTTCTCCCAAGTAACTAGCGATAGGACAAGAGGAAATGGCCTCAAGTTGCTCCAGGGGAGGTTTAGATTGGATATTAGGAAAAATTTCTTTACCGAGAGACTGGTCAAGCATTGGCACAGGCTGCCCAGGGAGGTGGTGGAGTCGCCATCTCTGGAAGTGTTCAAAAAATGTGTGGATGTGGCACTTCAGGACATGGTTTAGGGGACATGGTGGCGCTGGATTAATGGTTGGACTTGATGATCTTGAAAGTCCTTTCCAACCTAGTGATTCTGTGATTCTGTGATAGGAAGCAGAAGTCTTTTGAGTGCAACATTGTTAATGATTCTCACAACTTTAAGTGAAATTTTATCAAATAATAAAATACCAGCTGTTTTTTGCAAGCAAATTTGAAAGTAACAAGATACTGGGATTTAGCAAAGAAAATTTTGTTAAAGTTTTGTTAAAGAGCTTCTGAATAGCTGCCTGCTGATGGGAAGTGGTGAATGAATTCCTTGTTTTGCTTTGCTTGTATGTGCAGCTTTTGCTTTGCCTATTAAACTGTCTTTAACTCCAACTATGAGTTTTCTCACTTTTACACTTCTGATTCTCTGCCCCATCCCACTGTTGGGGAGAGAGTGAGTGGCTGTGTAATGTTTCGTTGCTGGATGGAGTTAAACCGTGACACTCATCTTGGGGGTTTTCTGAGTATTAAACTATATTTTCTCATTAGTTCGGGCATCAAATCAGACAGTGTTTTTATTTTGGGATGGTATTTAAAATTCCCTTCAGTCCTAAAGCATGTACTCAATGATAAAAACATTCTTACGTGCTCTTGTAGATTAGGTATCAAAAATTTTAACAGGGTAAGGTATTTTTCTGTGGTTTCTCAATACTGTTAAGAATGCTGATAAACCTTGGTATACAGACTATTATATCTTCTTTCTTCTTCTTAGAATTTAAATATTTCTGTTTATGCTTATGGCTGAAATTAGACTTAATGCCCCAGCGATTTAACTCAGTGGACTTTTGAACATACTATATAACATTTAAACAAAGTGAATAGTGGGAGATGCCAGCAAGTTAATACCTGGTAGAATGTTACAAAAAAGTTAGTTAAAACTTAGAAAATAGTATTGTGCTACCAGAATTTTTAAATTATCCTAAAGACTGGTGTCTGTACATTTTAATATGTATTTTAAATGCTTGTGGAAAAAATATTGTCCTGAATTAAATTCTAAAGACAATTCCATAAAGAGAAAGATACAACTTACAGTTGAGGATATTTGAGCATTTTCATTTACTTTTTAGACCCGTGCTATGTTATTTCAATTTGTATGTACAACTATCTTCTCCATGACAAGTCTCATGGTGCTATTAAACTGTTTGTGTGGATAGAGTTCTCCAGGGCAGTTCATTTTAGAGTTCTACAGGGCAGTTCATTTTCTAAACTTAAATTAAGAGAGTAACTTATTTTATTGGAGGTGCAGTTATTACGTAAAGCCCCACAAGGCTCATTTGTTAGTTGGGCCAGCTTATTGCTAGCTGACTAGTAAATAAATAAACTTTAAAAGAAAGAACATGGCACCGAGTAGGAAAAGAAGGAAGTATGTGTATCCATAAAGTCTGTAAGTATCTACAACATATAATAGAAAATAATTATTAGATATTTCATGCTTATAATAAAAAACAGTAGATAAATTAGGCAATAAAAATCATGCAGATATAACTGCTGTCCCTCTGAAAAATCTGTTGTCATAGCGAATGACTGTAATTATTTTTTCCTTATACTAGAAATGTTGGGCAGTTGTGATATACATAATATATACTTTTAACAGTGGCTGCCATTGTTTTCCTACTACATTCCCAGAGGAATCTCATCTGACTTTCCCATAAATAACCTTAGCCCCATTACCATCCCTCAATTAATTATGTTAGTTTTCTTTGTGAAGTTCTCACATTCTGGCTTGTCATTTTACGTGATCAGGAAATGAGAAGTACCCTGAAAATTGGCACAACTCAGCAAGGGTGCAGAAGGTTACCACCACCTACATAGCAGGGAAAGAACAGCTGCTTCTTTTATAGATTTTTTTTTTTTTTCCCCTCCCATAGAATTTCACCGAGTGACGCTATACCCTTGGATGGGTGTATAACACAATATACACTAAATAGCTTGTGAATTCTTACAGGGACGTGACTCGACTGCATGCATAATTCATCCTCCTCCTCTCCTTTCCTGTCTTTGTATATCTGTTTCTTTTGTAAGGGAACCCAGGAGCACAAAGAAGGTGCTGCAACACACTCTGATGGGTCTCTCACTTGGGGCAGTCAGGCACAGCTAGGGCTCCTGTGGATTGCACCTTCTCATGGTTTTGATACAGATGTCATTCCAGCCCATTTGTATTTGAACTCAACGCAAGATTCACTCCCTATTCTCATGCTTGCTACTTAGTATTTATTATTACACACCACACATAAGAACAGGTCTTTCCTATGTTTTAGGAAAACAAGCAACCAAACCAAATGAAATGAAAACAAATATTTTTATATTTGTGATCAGAACAGGCTAAATAAATCACATTAGTTTTTCTGGGTAAGAATAGTGGTAAAGGTAGAAATTCTTTTATATATCGGGAGTTGCCAAGACATAGGATCTGTAGATAAAAACCTGATAGTTAGAATGAAGAAAGGATACTGATAATCTTTAAAATATAACTGAAAAACACACGATATTCTTTTGGAAATGAATTTCCATCCTTTGTTTATAAATATACTGATGCTTTAACAGTAACAGTTAACAACCAAAACTATTTCCTTTATTTAAAGATACATGTAAACATATTTAGGAGAAGGTATCATCTGTTATACCATTCAAATTGCTTTCTGCTTTGTTTACTGATCACAGCAATAACTAAACGCTATTACATGTAAATGTGACAAAACATCCAATCTTTTCCGATGTAAGTTGGTAAGCACAGTCTAAGATCTTGCTGAAATTTGTCCATAACTCTTTGTCTGCTATGTATGTTCAAGATTCTTTTTCTTGAATGTACATACTGTAAAGTCATACAGCATAGTTTACCAATTGCTTGTATCATTTATCATCCTAATTCACACTGAAAAATATGTGTTCTTGACTCCTAAGTTATGCTTTTCTTTTTTTTCCTGCTTGCTGCTTTTTGAGTATTTTTTTCCCTATGATTGAAGTTCTAATGTTCAAGATAAGAAAGATGATGTGGTGAGTTGACCCTGGCTGGATGCCATATGCCCACCAAATCCACTTTATCACTCCCTTCCTAAACAGAACAGGGGAGAGAAAATATAACAAAAGCTTTGTTCATGGGTCGAGGTAAGGCCAGGAAGAGGCACTCACCAATTACCATCGTGGGCAAAACAGACGCAACATGGGGAAATTAGTTTAATTTATTGCCAATCAAAATCAGAGTAGGATAATGAGAACTAAAGCCAAATCTTAAAACACCTTCCTGTCACCCCTCCATTTTTCCCAGGCTTAGCTTCACTCATGATTTCTCTACCTACTCCCCACCAAGTGACACAGATGGACAGGGAAAGGGGACTGTGGTCAGTTCATCACATGTTGTTTCTGCCACTCCTTCCTCCTCAGGGGAAGGACTCCTCACACTCTGCCCCTGCTCCAGAGTGGGGTCCCTCCCATGGGAGACAGTCCTCAACAAACTTCTCCAACATTGAGTCCTTCCCACGGGCTGCAGTTCTTCATGAACTGCTCCAGCCTGGGTTCCCCACGGGGTCACAAGTCCTGCCAGAAAACCTGCTCCAGTGTGGCCTTCTCCTTCCATGGGTCCACAGGTCCTGCCAGGAGCCTGCTCCAGCATGGGTTCTCTGTGGGGTCACAACCTCCTTCAGCCATATCCGCTTGCTACAGCATGAGGCCCTCCATGGGCTGCAGGTGGATATCTGCTCCTCCATGGAACTCCATGGGCTGCAGGGGGACAGCCTGCCTCATGGTCTTCACCACGACCTGCAGGAGAATCTCTGCTGTGGTGCCTGGAACCCTTCATCACCCTCCTTCTTCACTCACCTTGGTGTCTGCAGAGTCGTTTCTGTCACATATTCTCACTCCTCTCTCCAGCTGCAGGTTGTTGTGCAGCTTTCCCCCCCTGCTTCTTAAATCCATTATCCCAGAGGTACTACCATTGTCACTGATGGGTTCAGCCTTGGCCAGCAGCAGGTCCATCTTGGAGCCGACTGGTAGTGGCTCTATTTGTCACAGGGGAAGCTTCTAGAATCTTCTTACAGAAGCCATCCCTGCAGTCCTCCCTTACCTTGCCATGCAAACCCAATACAGATATTGTCGGTTCCTTGTGCTTTGGGAGCAGAAGTTATACAAATATATAATGCTATCTTTTCCTATCTCTTTGAATAAACAAGGCCTGCAGAGTGAACACTGGCACAGCAATTTCACAACTAAATTAGATATGTAATGTGTATTCAGTAATGCATATGCAAATTGTACATACCCTGATATTTCAAAGTGGGAATATATAAATTTTTCCCCATTATCTTGCGAAATGTCAATGTGTCAATACATGATGGTGAATCTTAGTAGCTTTTGACATAGCAAATTCAAATATCAGACAGCTTTATTCTTTTTGAATTTCATACTGAAACTGTTTCTTTTTACATACTAGTATTTAATTAATCCAATATGATTTGTTGCAACAAATAGCATGTAATGAATTCAAATGCAATTTTATTAATGACAAAACAAATCTAGTTGTCTGTCATATTTCCAGTGATATGGCCAGTGAAACCAAAAAATGGACATTATTCTAAAATGCTGTTTAAGTGAAGAGTGATTGGTCTTTGCCTGGTATTTCCTTGAAGTATTATAAATTTTGAATCTCCGCTGAAGTGCTAAGCAAGTCTTCAGTACTGTACTTTTCCACTGTGCACCAGTGATCTCTTTTCTTTCAAAATAGTTTTCCCTTATAAGAATCACATTCCTATCTTTTATTTTCCCTGGAGTTACAGGAGGGAAAAGATAGACAAATTACCTCTTTAAGCCCTAACTCGAATGCAATTCTGTCAAAATGCATTTGTATAGTAAGTGACCATTTCTTTTCCCTAAGGCCCATTTAGTGACCTCCAGAATGTGCCTGTCCTTTACAAAGACAAAGAATAAGAGAAAAAGAACATTCCTATCCTGCTATCCCTATATTGATAGCTACTGTAGCTTTGGGCTCTCCCTTTGGTACATCACTGATTGGAAATCTACAAAACCCGTCAGTGAGATACGCAAAAATAACAAAAGGATAATTTAAAACAGAATGAGACGGTTACCTTCATTTTCTATTTTTCTTTTATTTTTCCATTAATGTGATAAGTTTCCTAGATATTCTTGTTAGAAAACATGTTGGCAATTATAAGGTCCATTCAGTGCACTGTGACCACACACTTAGTTTTATTTAAGTTTGTGTACGAAGTTTCCAAAATAATGAGTATCTTAGTCTCAACAGGATTTCATCTTTAAAAGAAGTTAGAACTCAAACATCACCAGAAATCATTCCTCCTTTTACTGTTAATGTCCTTCTCTGTGAAATAACTTCTGAAAACAAAAATGAAATTTTTTCCCCTCTCAAAAGCCTTAAACCTCAAAAGATCATGCTCGATTCATTATTAACACATTTAACAAACTGTATTAAGGCTTAAAGGTGCTTCTCTTCTTTTATAAGACTACAAAGAAAGAAAGGACTATGTAACAGAAATAATATCAGCATACGTGTTTTGTCCTTAGGCACAAATAACAGTACTCATCTTTTGGATAACAGATCAGTAAGTCAGTGGCAGTGACCACAGGAAAAGAAAAATCCATCCTAACTATCTCTTATTGTAGCCAATATGAACTGAAAATCTCAAAAAACAGAATAAAACATAAAAGAGAACATAAATCAAAATGTAAAAATTTAAAGTAACCAAAATATAAAATGAAAGACAAAAATGTGTTTGAGAAATAAGATTACTTTTGACTTTTCAAAGCTATGCTCCAGGAGGGTACTCCATAATACCTTTTATTTTTTTTCACTGTTTGGTGACTCATATTGAAGTTTCCAATTTATACTATTTATTTTAAAAGTTTAATAATGACATTACTAATTGAGCTGTTTGAAAACTTACTGTTTCTTCTGCTAATATTAAACAACTGTAAATAATTTATATTTATCATAAATAAATTATTTACAATGAGGGACTAGCGCAAGTTTATAGAGAAATGATACTTTGTCACCCCTGAACCTAACTTAGGAAATAAATGTGCAATGCAGGGAAGCTGAAACAAGGGTGGTAGAGCTAGCAGTAAAAAATGTGAATATGAATTTCATTAGCCCCCTCAGTGACGTCAAACAAAGATGAAATACTGGTCTTCCCTAAAATCATGTTATTTAAAATGTGATTACATGACAAAAGTCAGGTAAGCAGTATTTTTTCCCCTGTCTGTTTCCAATGAAGTTTGTTGACATTCTTTAAACAAATCTAAAATCTATTTGCACTTCAATCCAAAAAAAAAAAGCTATTATTTTTGCTCATAAAGAGAACTAAGTAATGATAAAAATATTCTGATTCAAATTCAGAAATGAACTGATGTTAACATGAAATTTACAGAGTATAAAAGTGGTGTAAACAAGGTGTGCAGAAAAGATTAAAGTAATAAAAGAAAGATTTGTTTTCAGTCTTAATGGATACGAATGCGGTATAGGGATGGTTTATTTAATTTAAAACTGTCATTCAAATAACAGCTTGTTCAACTTAATTCTGTTGATGAAAGCAAATGAAATACAAGCCTATGCATGTAATCTTACAAGTACAGCAATCACATAGGATAAAGGAAAATAGTAATTTTTTTCCAACTAACTCCTGTAAATAATTGTACTCTGCCTAAGAATTTTCTGAATGCAGAATCAGTTCCTTTAATTTCCTAATAGGGGTGTCTGATAGAAGACAAGATGAACAAGCTCACTGTATCAGATTTGCTCAGCTATATAACTTTTAAATTTGACAAAAAGCATGGAAACTCTTGCTATTTAGGGTAAAATAATAATTAGAGAACTCCTTTGGCTCAGCTACATCTGAATAGTACTCCCAAAAGAAAATAAATATAACTAGGTATAAATACATTTACTGTCTAACATATATTTTTTGAGAAATCTAAATTAAGTTACTTGATGTAATCTGTTGTTGGAGAACTATTTTATAGAATACAATTGTTTTCCCAAATAAAATATTTTTATCAATGATCTAGATGAGGGGATCGAGTGCTCCCTCAGTAAGTTTGCAGATGACACCAAGTTGGGTGGGAGTGTTGATCTGCTGGAGGGTAGGAGGGCTCTGCAGAGGGATCTGGACAGGCTGGATCAATGGGCCGAGGCCAACTGTATGAGGTTTAATAAGGCCAAGTGCAGGGTCCTGCACTTTGGCCACAACAACCTCACGCAACGCTACAGGCTTGGGGAGTAGTGGCTGGAGAACTACTCAGCGGAAAAGGACCTGGGGGTGCTGGTTGACAGCCGGCTGAACATGAGCCGGCAGTGTGCCCAGGTGGCCACGGCAGCCAACAGCGTCCTGGCCTGTATCAGGAATAGTGTGGCCAGCAGGAGTGGGGAAGTGATTGTGCCCCTGTACTCGGCACTGGTGAGGCTGCACCTTGAATTCTGTGTTCAGTTTTGGGCCCCTCATGGCAAGAAAGACTCTGCGGTGCTGGAGTGTGTCTCGAGAAGGGCAACGAAGCTGGTGAGGGATCTGGAGCACAATTCTTATTGAGGAGCAGCTGAGGGAACTGGGGTTGTTTAGTCTGGAGAAGAGGAGGCTGAGAGGAGACCTTACCGCTCTCTACAACTACCTGAAAGGGGGTTGTGGCGACGAGAGTGTTGGCCTCTTCTCCCACGTAACTAGCGATGGAACAAGAGGAAATGGCCTCAAGTTGTGCCAGGGGAGGTTTAGACTAGATATCAGGAAAAATTTCTTGATTGAGAGAGTGGTCAGGCATTGGAACAGGCTGCCCAGGGAGTGGTGGACTCACTGTCATTGGAAGTGTTCAAAAAATGTGTAAATGTGGCACTTTGGGATATGGTTCAGTGGGCGTGGAGGTTTTGGGTTGATGTTTGGACTTGATCATCTTAAAGGTATTTTCCAACCTTAATGATTTCATGATTCTGTGAAAGCACTTAGAATATTATTAATCTACCAGGACAGCCTAGGAAAACTTTGTATTATTTCAGCAGTTAAAAACTGAGTAGTTGTGTGGGCCTGACATTAACAATTTCATAAACATTGAAGATAGGAGGAGTGAATGTGTCTTCTTTGGGATATCTTATGTTGTTTCTTCAGGACAGCTTTAACTTTTATTTGGAGGGTTGTGTTCTGTAAAGAGTTTGAACCTGATTTTTATGTTTTTTAAAATTATGAATTATATTCTTATTTTCCTAGAATTCTTTGAACAAATACAAATGAAGCAATAAGAAATGTTAATGTTTGTTGTGCTTTTTGTTATATGATTTTGTTTTGTTGGTTTTGATTTTTCTGTAATCAAATAGAATAATAAAGCCTTTCAAATCCCTGTGAAGTATTTTTTTTAAATAATCTTCAAGTCTTTTTAATTTCCTTTTTGAAATTAAAATGTTCTTTATTTGCTTTTTGTCACATTTCAGTTGTATTCAGAGCATAAATAGCTGAAAGCTCTGAGAAATGAGGTGTACGCTACTGAAAATATAACCCTAGAAAAATTATTTGAGTTAAAATCAAAACACATGCTGTTTGTTTGTTTGTTTGTTTTCTCATAGTCAAACAACTAAATATGGAAATGTAAAAAAGTGGCAGAAAGGCCTTAAAGAGAAATTTTCAAACTATTGTATAAGGATATTTGTTGTTATTATTATGACATGTGATAAATTTTATTTTAAGACTTCTATCCTTTTTATAGTTAGGATCTCTCATGAAAGAGGTTTGCAATAGTTGGGATAGACAAGGAAAAAATATTTTGTACTGAATTTCCATTACCTGTGTACAGGTATATTTCCTCTATTTGTAGATCATGAATTCCTTCCTAAGTTTCATATCTTGAACACAAATTTTTATTTACAAATTTCTAAGACATAACAGACTGCATCCAAGGGTGCAGACAGAGTTGGTGAATGTCCTTGCAAGGCCACTTTCAATCATCTTTGAAAGTTTGTAGAGCTTAGGAGAGATCCCCAAAGACAGCATCAAATGAAGTATGGGCTACATTAAAAGAAGCATGGCCAGCAGGTCAAGGGAGGTGATTCTGCTTCTCTCCTGCGCTCTGATGAGACCCCACCTGGACTAGTGCCTTCAGCTCTGGATCCCTCAGCACACGAAAGACATGGACCTGTTGGAGTGGGTCCAGAGGAGGGCCACCACAATGGTCAGAGGGATGGAACACCTCTCCTATGAAGACAGGCTGAGAGAGTTGGGTTTGTTCATCTTGGATAAGAGAATGCTCCAGGGAGACTGTCTTGCAACCTTCCAGTACTTAAAAGGGGCTTATAAGAAAGATGGGGACAGACTTTTTAGCAGGGCCTGTTGCAACAGGACAAGGGGTAATGGTTTTAAACTAAAAGAGGGTAGATTTAGCCTGGATACAAGGAAGAAATTTTTCACAATAAGTATGGTGAAACAGTGGACCAGGTTGCCCAGGGAGGTGGTAGATGCCCCATCGCTGGAAACATTCAAGGTCAGGCTGCACGGGGCTCTGAGCAACCTGATCTAGTTGAAGATGTCCACACTCATTGCAGGGGTTTGGACTAGATGACCTCTAAATCTTCCTTCCAACCCAAACTATTCTGTGATTCCATGATTCTGTGAGTGCAAGAAAGTTGTACGATCTTCAACAAAAGCCAAAAGCCTGACCCGTGCAACTGCAGGTTGGCCCTTATTTCAATTCCTGGGAAAATCATGGATTAAATCTTCCTGGAAGTCATTTCCTGGCACATTAAGGGAGTGATTGTGAACAGCTAGCTTCAATTTGTCATGGGTAAATCACACTTGACCAAGCTGATTTCTCTTTTATAATAAATCACTATGTCGCTGGACAAGGGGAGAGCTGTGGATGTTGCCTACCTCAATGTTACCAAGACTTTTCACTCTGTCCACTCATTCAGAGTTGGATATGTGAATATAATGTCCTGACTTGAATGCAAGAATACTGTTGGAGAAAAATGGATGGGTGAAAAAAAAAGAAAAAAACACAACAACAACAATAACAACAAAACAAATCAAGCCCCCCCCCCAACAAAACAAAACAAAACTGGTTGGATGATAGAATAGAGGGTAGAGGTTAATGCGTCATAAGTGTACTGGAGACCAGGAGCAAGAAGAGTACCACAGAGGTCTACTCTGGGGTATTCTATTTTGTCACTGACGGCGAAGAAGCTACGAAGTGCACTCCCATCAGGTTTGCAGATGACATCAAATTGGGAGAAACAGTTGAATACACTCAAGAACAGTGGTGCCATCTAGAGGGACCTATACAGGTCAGAGGAATGCACATACAGGAGCTCTATGAAATTCAACAAGGGCAAGTGGTAAGTCCTGCACCTAGGAATTACTAACTCCTGCACACAGAAAAGGCTGAGGAGTGGCTTTCCAGAAAAGGCCTTGGTGCCCTGGCAGACAGCAAGCTTAGAAGGTCCAAAACATCCTCAGCTTTGGATGGACCACAAAGATGGTCAGGGAGATGGAACACCTCCTCTGTGAGGACAGGCTGAGAGAGATGTTTTTTTCAGCTTAGACAAGAGAAGGCTCTGGAGAAACTTTATAGCAGCCTTAAAGAGGGCCTACAGGAAAGATGGGGAGGGACTCTTTATCAGGGAGTGTAGTGATAGGATGAGGTATAACTGGTTTAAACTGAAAGAGGGTAGATTTTCATTGGATGTAAGGAATATATTTTTCATGATGAAGGTGGTGAGACACTGGAACAGGTTGTCCAGAAAAGTTGTGGATATTCGATCCCTGGAAGTGTTCAAAGTCAGGTTGGACAGGGCTTTGAAGAACCTGATATAGTGGAAGGTATCCCGGACCATGGCAGGGGGGTTGGAACTAAATGATATTTAAGGTCCCTTCCAACACAAACCATTCTATGATTCCAGCTTGAATTGCCCTATGAGCTTGTGAAATGCATAGGGGTTGAAACTCCATGCTTGTAACTACCAGTGAAAGTTCAGGACAATGTGTAACTTGAGAGAATATCATAGCTGTAACAACTGTAGTAATAGGAGAGGAACATTCAGATACCTTGCAGTTAAGACTACTGTGTTAAAATGTTATTTAAGTATAGAGAAGTTATTTTTGTATGTGTGTACATAATGTGAGTGTATAAATGTGTATATATGTCTATAAATATTTATGTATTTATGTACAGACTCCTTTTGATTTTGGTCAATTCTTTTTGTGTCACTACTCCTTTTTTTTTGCCATGTCATTAGTTCATCAGTTTAAGCTGTATTGGAACATGAACAGTGTTTACATTGTGGGATGCTGGTCTCTGTTGCTAGTTTTAAGCGCACATGTTCTACAAGTGATATTTTACTTAATATTATTATTGCCTAAAATTTTACGAAATAAAGTAAAGTAGGAATACTTCTCACATCCTTTTAACTTCAAGTAATCTGTTAACACAAAGAGCTCTGTTTTTTCTAAGATCCTTACACAGAATTTCTTCCTTAAGAAGCCAGAATATAGAAAAAGACTCAGTGGTGCATTTCAGCATCAGTTGTTATGTAGATTATTTTAATTTGCTTATAATAATGTATAGTTATTTTCTAGATGTGAGCATATTACCCCAGGGAGTTTGTTTTATTCCTCTAGAAATAAATTCCTTATTTTTTTCAACAGAAATTGAAAAGGAAAGCTGTGGGGATCCTGGAACACCATTGTATGGTATCAGAGAAGGGGATGGATTTTCTAACCGTGATGTTTTAAGGTTTGAGTGTCAGTTTGGATTTGAATTAATTGGAGAGAAATCTATCATTTGCCAAGAAAACAACCAGTGGTCGGCAAACATACCAATCTGTATTTGTATGTACCGAATATTTTATTATTATTATTTTAATACATATCATTGTGATAAGTTTTTCCTTATATGTAAAAATTTGTGTGATTGATTGCAGAGTTAGCACAATGCAATTAACTCCTCTGGCAGGATGAATTTACTTTTGTTCAGTGGTAGGTTTGCCTAATGATTATGTCCAAGACAGGTTCTAGAACTGCTAAAATACTTTTTCTTTTAATAGCAACTATTAAAGCAATTGTCTTTATGTGATTTGATATATTTTTTTATTATTGGCTTTTTTGGTAGGATTCTGTAGATTTTATATATATGGTAAACTTTTTATAGCTCCTCTTATAAGTTAATATATTTCCTTAGATTGAAAGTTTCTGAATCATAATCAAGGGTTTAAATTATTTACATTTTTTCCCCATGTACTATGTATTAATATCTTTTCACACATAAATGATCATAGACAGGTATAGCTCTATTCCAGTTATGTTATACAGCATAAGTAAAAACAATGTTGTGATATATATTTATGGCAACACCTTTCTTAACTTTTCCACTAAAATAGCACAGATAAAATCAATTGAGTGCAGTCATGTGCTTTCATCCCTGCAACTCAATTTAATATGCCTGAACTGAAATGGTTGAATATAAAATATTATCCTGATAACAACAAAACAACTCTGTTGTCTCTTTGAGGCTAGTTAATTTCTTGTGCTTCTGTGTGAACAACAAATGATAAGGGCACTATTGACTTTCTGCCTCTTTAATGTGCTCAGTGAGAGGTTTGCTCATCTAAACAGTTCCCTAACAAAGAAAATAAGTGGTGCTAAGTGATAAGGATTGTTGAACATGGGTAAATTATAAGGACTGCTGTGGGCTTCCAATGAAACAAGGATGCCCTTTATTACTTACAGGTTCTGCTTGGGAGTTAGTTTTATTGAGGGGAGGGGAATAAGAAGATAAAAAAAAAAACTTTCTTTCTGGGTTCACAGACAGTAACAAATCATGAATTATTCAGTTGAGGTAATCAGAAAATTTAAGGATCTCTTACAAAAACTTAATACTAAAATAAATCCTTGTTGAAACGTTTTATTCTATTATCTAATTTCTTTCTCTCTTTTTTGGCAGTTCCTTGCCTTTCCAATTTCACTGCACCAATGGGAACAGTTCTTTCACCTGATTATCCAGAGGGATATGGGAATAATTTAAACTGTATCTGGACAATAATTTCAGACCCCGGGAGCCGAATCCATCTCGCTTTTAATGACTTTGACTTGGAATCTCAGTTTGACTTCCTTGCAGTTAAAGATGGTGACTCCCCAGATTCCCCCATAATAGGAACATTTACTGGTGCTGAAGTTCCTTCCCATCTTACCAGTAACGGTCATATTTTGCGTCTGGAATTTCAAGCTGACCATTCAATGTCAGGACGTGGATTTAACATCACTTATAACAGTGAGTAATAGTATTTTTTTATGTATGTGTGTGTTTTGTTTGCAACACACAGTTTAGGAGATATATATAAGTATGTAAAAATGAGGTTATGGTAATACATCTTCAAACAAATCCTATATACCTATGAATACCTAATATAGGTGTTTGGATGGTTTTTCAACTACAGAATTAGGGCTGAAAATATGTGTATATTTATAATTTACAGCACTAGAGATCGTTGTGATGGGAGTGTTTAGAAGAGTGACAAATCAGGCCAGTGTCAAATTGTAAAACAGAACTTTGTTAAATTTGCTAGCAACACAATTTGTGCTGCTGGTTAAATACTACATAATGTTAATCGCCATCATCACATGTACAAAACTGTTACTCTTGAACACTCATATGCCAGTTTAGCTGTGAACATATATAATACCCTGGAGGTGACGGTTGCAGTCTATGCTAGGTCCTAGTCATCGCGGTTAATGTGGGCAGCTGTAGGAGCTCTCTGATAAAAGACAAACTGCAATCGGCTTGTCGCCTTTTTCTCTGTTTTATCTTCCTTATGCCTGATGCTTTTAAGCTATTTTTCCCACCCCCAGAAGAGGAGGTCTCCTGTTCTCCTTGTACTAATTACCTTGTTCTTTTTTGTCTTGGATGCCTTGTCTTGCTACTCGGATGTCTTCTATGTGCAACTACACCTGTCTCTCTTTGCTTTTTTGGTAATCAAATTGTTAACATGCTTATGTACAATGCTTATATGTTGTGCCTGGCTACATCATTACGATGTTAAAAAGAATACTTACATACAGTTAGTTTCTCTGGTTTGGTATGCTTGTATATAGGCTGGAGATAAGTTCATGTTAATTATACCCTGATTATTACACTTTTAACTTACAGCTGTAAAAGCTATGGGGAGAGAAATTTCTAGACTGCCATTCAGAGCAACTGTAGTAAACAGTAGTTTGGCTTCTGTCTTGAGCACTCTAAATTTTACTTACTTATTTGTAGCTTTTGGAAGAGAAACCAACATCTTCTGTCACATTTTGTGTGTAGTTTATCTATCACACAGAAACAGAGAGTTTCCTGTTAAATTTGAGTTCTGTCTATTTCAGTCGCTTCTGTCCTGGGGGAGGTTAAAAGCGACTGAAACCATACATAGAGCCACATTTACTGCTTGGCACTACATTTACTGACAGCATAATAATTGAAGGTGACATTAAATATCTTCAACAGTACTAAATACCATTAGCACTTATTCACCTTACTTTTTGCTGGCAAAATTATTACATTTCTTCTGAAGGACATGTGAAGAACTGCCTATGTTTTATTGCTATGAAATTATTTGGCATTTATCCCACACCGAAGTCCAGGCAGGATATATTCCCAGCTAGGACGGACATGATGATGCAATACATAAGCCCACAGCATGAATAACACTGCAAAATATAACATGAAGCTTTCCTGGGAGCATATACAAAATTAAATTTTGCTGTTCCAACAGTGAAGTGAGAAGAACTGGGTTTAGCCAAGTTGTTCTTTTTGGGGAGTTGGGAGGAAATTAGGAGAGGAAATGCCTGAAGTATCAGGCTTTCTAATATGTATAGAAGATGATAAGGACAAGAGACTGGCTATTGGCAGGATCATATCCTCCAGCCAGAGTTACCCCACCTCACACATTTGAATTTTTTTTTCTTTCTGATAGTAGAGATAGTAGACTCATTTTCCATGCCAATAGGCAAAAGATATTTTGATATTCCCAAAAGTCTGATGTTAGGAGTTACTGGTCCTGTTCAAGTCTTTCTCCCTAACACCTAAGAATATGATAATTCCATAAGCTTAATCAGAATGTAAGTGAATCTTCAGCTGCATGATTTGAAGGACAGCTGTATACTCACGTCTCCCCTTCCCAGAAACATGTTTTACATGCTTGGCTATATGAAAAAAATACTCTTTATTACTGAAGATGTTTTACTCTGGAAAAAAACCAAAAAGGATCCATTAAACCAAAGAGGAAATGAGATTAAGTAAGCTTGGTAATTGAGAGACCCAGATTCTTTTCCAACTTCTGTTGGAAAGAACCAAAAATTAGATTTCAAATGTCTCATCTTTGAGTTACTACACTAAGTCTGACAAAGATTTCTAATAAGTTACATGTTGGGACAAGCCCACAGAAACGTGTGACTTGAAAATCGATGATGCAGAGAATGTTCCAATAATCAAAGGAATAGGAACTCAAAAGGGTGTATTTTTCATCTTGGTCAGATCCTTGTATCAATTTACATGTATCTGGCAATGCACTACTGTTGATGTAAAAGGGGGAACAAGGCAGGAGACTGCTTTACTGGGTACAGCAGAACACAGGAACATATCAACCTGAAATTGCATTGGTTTAAGTTGCTATAGAACTGCATACTTACACCTGGCTCATTGCTTCCAGTTTATATTCCAAAACCAGGATCCCTTAATGACATTTCTGGTCTCTGTGAAGGTATTTATAAACTCAGTCATCCCTATATGCATTGTATTCCTCAGTTTAAGGCCTTTTATCATATTTGTAACTTCTTCATGGATGTTTCACACTTTATTCGATTATGGAGATCACAACTAGACACAGTATGTGATTATAGTCACATAAATTACAAGCAGTGAAGTTATATAGTCTCTGCTTCAGTCTGGATTTCCTAGTTTAGGTCAGGATAGACAAAATGCACACATTAATTGCTATGCAACAATTGGAAACATGTGAAGGAGAGGAGATATTTATTGTCTCTGACAAAGGAGTTAATGCAAAGAAGACTACAAAGTCATGAGTGAGTATCTCTATCTCCCCTTTCCTCAGTGGTAGAAGTAGGGGTTGTCAGTGGTTGGGAGGAAGTGTATCAGCTCCAGCCATGAGAGTGTGGTCCCAGGTGTCCCTGGAGGCTCTCCATGGCCAGGCATTCAGAATACAGAGTTGTTCCAGCCTCCCTTTGGGCTGAGATAGATGAGTGTTTTGAGATGGAAAGCATCTTCCAGGTTGATTTTTGCTAGTTGGGGTACTGCTTTGAGCTGTTGCCCATTGATTGGGGTGTAGGAAGTGCTGGGAAAATATTTTTTATTAAGTTCAGATTTGCTGTTTCTGTTATACAGACTTCTTTTTATAGCTGTTTTCATTACAACTGTTTAATTGTGCTTTAATCTAGCAAAAGTTACAACCCTATGAACTACAGAGCAACATGCCAAAGGTCAAAGTGTGGGCCTCTGCCATCAGCCTAATTACTCTAGTGATTTCAGCTCAAGTAGGCCAAGACATTGACAATCCCAGGTGCTGTTTTTGTATCCAAAGACTGCTTTAGTCTCTTTCATTACTGTGATAGGGTATGTCCATCACAACACAGTTTTGCTGGCACTCCCTCCTGCTAGACTTCTTCAGTCTCAGTACTTCCCAAGATAGAATTCTTCAAACTATTATGTACTACACAGAAGTATGAGTTTACATGTGATGGTACTGAATAACCTACAAGTTGTTTGCATAACTTTAGACAATCTTTCACTATTGTTTATTATGAAGTATATCTTTATTATTTGATATTATCTTAACTTCTGTTTCTGCTCTGTATTTTCCTCTGAAAGGGTTACATTTACTCCAGAGCCATTGCTAGATTTATTAGCTAAAACTCTTCATGGGGCAATCTACCAAAACAATTAATCACACCAGTGGACCAGTCCTTTCTGGCCCTGTTTCCAAGGACTTTTCAAAGGACTTTCCAAAGGACTTTCCAAGGACTTTTCAAAGCAAACTTCAGACCATTATGGCTAGCAGCTTAATTCCTGCCTTCCTATCTCTTGAGATCTCCGCAGTTCCTCCTCTTCACATTTTTTGATGCAAAATGCAGCTTTTATCATCCTTCTGAGTTAATATCAGAACTGAAAGTAATTCACCATCACCCTGTGCTATGATTATGTTGCCTGGCTTTTTTCCAGATATTACTTAAAATACCAGTACAATCATGATGAGTATAAATGCCAAGAAAACTGGATCTCCTCTTTACATGTAATGTTGCATAAGGAACTTTTCCATGGTTTCTTGATTTATTGATAATAGGTAAAATGTTAAGGATATACCCCTGAGTTCTTTTTCTTTTCAGTTTAAGGTTTGTATATAATATTATAGCTCTACCATGAAGCTTTTCACGAGTATAGGCAGACTGAATTTTACTCAAGTAATGTAACTGCAGCCAGGCTAGGCTAAGAGAGTGATTGCTGTTGTTGGGAAGGGTTGTCTTTCACTCTCTTGCCTCCCATAGCCATCCTATACAGTACAGTTGCTTCCATAGGAGCAGCAGTAGCAACCACAACTCTGAGTTCCTGAGCTGAAATACAGAGCATTAAATTGATTTTGCAGCCTTAATAAACTGGTGTCATACACAAGCAAGTTATATGTAGAGTCAATGTTTATCTACATTTGCAGATAACAATATTAAAAATCTATATCTCTGTTGTCTGAAGCTAGTAAGAAAAACAGGCAATCCTCTCACTAAAAGTGATCACTGTGCGTAAAGTATTGAAAAAGTTTTTGTAACCCCTATGAAAAAATATGGGATTGTGTCATTTTTAATGCCAATGATAGACAACTATTCAATGAAAACACTATTTTCATTCCCAATATATATGGCATTTCCTAAGTCAAAATGACAATAAAGGAATGCTTTCTCTTGTCTGTTATTATGTTTCTTAATACTTCTGTAATGCAACATCTGAGAAATCTTCTGCTAAGCTAATGAAATACTACTTTTTCAAAAATTTCATGGCGGAGCTTGGATATGTTTTATCTAGCAAGCATATTAGTAAAACTGCAGAAAAACATTGTGAAAATTATCTTTTTAGGACATAGTCCTTTCTGATGTCTCCATATGTAAACCTATTTATGAAGCTGTAATTTGCAGTCATCATGGGAGGAGGTGGATATTGTGCTTGTAATTGTTCTCACTGGAAAATCAACATTATTTAAACTCTAAGATTTATGTGCAGTATTCTTCTTAATAAATAAAATAACAAAATATAGTAACTAAGTAATACATATCTTTTTAATGATACTGCTATAAATATGGTTGTGTTCACTTCTGGTAGGAAGATGAGCTTGTTTGTTCTCCTCTGTAAGGTGTGTTTTGTAGTAAAAGACATAGACTATCTTTGTGGTAGTCTCTAGACATATACAGAGAAATCACAATTTTTTCTAATTTTCCCCATAGGTAAACTCAAAATTTTGGAAGGATTCGTATATATTAGGAATTTCTTTGACCTTAAACATAATGATATGGTTAAAATTTCAGGTTTTAATTCTTTCACCAGTATCACCCATTTTGTAGCCATTCACCAACTCAGTACAGGAAACAAAATAGACTATGGCAATATCAGGCACAGTGAAGTCAGTATGGCTCGAATGGCTGTGACAATGAATTGAAAATACAAAGGACACCTAAAGTTATTACATCATAGATGCTTGCCCTGTCCTTCTGACAGATGTTTCTGGCCCACTGTAGCAATGGATAGGATGGACTCTTGGAAAGAACTTCATGCTGGTATAACTTTATCATATTTTGAGCAATATTTTGTACCAGTTTACATTTTCTGCTATTGGTCAAGTTTTTGTTTCTTATTGTTTCCTAATATAAATAGATTGTTCTTACTAGCAGAATAAAATCGTAAATATGCCATCTTACTTGTAAGAGTTATCACACTATTTCCACCCCCGCTTTTTTTTTCTTTTGAAAAGCATTTGGACATAACGAGTGCCCTGATCCTGGAGTGCCAATCAATGCTCGGCGGTTTGGAGACAACTTTCAGCTGGGGAGCTCAATTTCTGTTATATGTGAGGAAGGATTTATTAAAACACAAGGAACTGAAACAATTACTTGCATGCTAATGGATGGAAAAGTAATGTGGAGTGGACCTATTCCTAAATGTGGAGGTATGTATAATACTTTTTTCTGATTCAGACCTTTTTGTAATGTCTTTCAAGTTGTCACCAAATGAAGTTCAGATTTTTGCAAATGGATAGCACAAAGTTCCTGAAAAACATAGTCCTTAATAAAGAAATCTAGCGAGGCATGAGCTTTTATTAAAACGCTGTCTGCAGGAGTGAATTTTTCCAACAGTTGTTAAAAGGACAGAAGAAAAACATGGAAAAAAATGGCATAAACACCAATGACACAAGCACAGCTATATCACCTCTGTAACAATAAAGGCTCATCTAAGGAACTTGTTTGGACTGGAATGGGAATAGTTTATGCTTTCACAGTCATACTTTCAGATAGCTCTCATTTGTCACTGGAGGAACAACAATTTCCCAAAGGCATTTTATGTGTGAAAGGATAAATTCTTTTTTTTTTTTTTAAAAAAATGTATTTGTCCAATTTGAGAAACTATTTAAAAGCAATGACTTCAGTGCTAGCAATACACCAATAATATTGATCTCTGCATTTTTTAATTCCAGTCCAATCAGTATAATGATTGGCCTTGTTAATACGAAGGAGAAAGAACAGGGAAGAAGAAAATCCTCTGTTTTCACTGAACTTTATTTCAGTATATTGAGGGTTTCTGATCTCCAGCCCTATTCTCTGCTGATCTCAATCTGGTCTTGGGACTTCCTGGTTTGACCTCAGACCTAACCCATCAAATTGCATTCATCTGATGGTCACCAGACCCTTTTCCTGTCACCAATCCAGTCCTGTTCACCTTGTTCAGGTGGAGTTGAATGATGTTTTATCCGTAAGGGTCCTAACTTTGCCTCTGTATGTGTATGTGATAATCCTTGGCTCTTGGCTTCTCTTCTCTAGTGGAGCAGCCCTGCTTTTGCTGTTCCCTGATGCTTTTGAATTTGGGATTCCTGTCCTTGTGCCTTTCACCCTTCCTGTGTGAGGGTTATATGGAGGATTTTTGTATAGTAATAGCATACTGTTGTGCCTGTGCTGCAGCCCTGCCCTTGGTCTTCCTGCATAACTCCTGTAATGCTTAATATCCTGCTGTGCTGTAGCATGGGTGATAAGCTCTTGAAAAAAGTGTCTAAGACTATGAACATACAAGATGTTCAGTGATTAGCCTGTCATCCTCAAAGCATTCTTTACACTCACGTATGGAAATTCCCTGCCTCTAACCCTGCACTTTACTATAAAAATAAATAAATAGAAATTACTTTGTGAGAATTCTTAGATCAGACTAAGACTGGTTTTCACTACTTGTTATAGACCTGTGCTTCTGGTTGATGACATCTTCTAGCTATGTTATATTTCTAGCGTTTTGTTTTTAACACATTGACAATCGATATGAATCTGCCAGGCAACCATCAAATAAAACAGGAAGAAAGAACAGGGGGTGAAAGTAAATGTAAAAAAGGTCAGGGAAACAATCCTATGGCAAGGTGAGCAGAAAGCTTTATTTTCTAAAAAATAAGGCTCTGTAAAATAACCATAGTCACCCAGCTATTCTGAAGGGAAGATCTCCTTGGTCTAGGAAAACAACACGTGATGGTGAAAGTCAAATAACAAATTCTATTGAAATTTGCACTGCAGGCATCAGGAAGACCCATAATCAGAGGAAAGATAAGAAAGATTTTCTTAATAAAAAAAAAAACAAAAACAAAACAAAAAAAACCCCAGCAAAACACTCTATTGCTGTCAGGTGCCAAATAAAGAGAGAAAGTACTCTGAATTTATACAAATTATAATTTGCATTATTTTTAATGTAATACTTATAAGCGTAGTTTTGTATGAGAGTTATTTTTTTGTATTCCAAAGATAATCTTTCAGTTTCATGTAAATTTTGTGAGAAAATGGAGCTTCGTACAAATTTAACAATACTGTATTCCAATTAAGGTAGCATACTGGCTCAGAATAAAGCCATCTGGTATTCCTATTTTTGTTGATATATTTTGTACTTTATAAGCTCCATATGTATTGTGAATATGTATAAGTGTTTATATACACTGAAACCATAGAATCCTAGAATCCTAGAACAATTTGCGTTGGAAGGGACCTTTAAACGTCATCTAGTCCAAGCCCCTGCAATGAGCATGGACATCCTCAGCTAGAGCAGGTTGCTCAGAGCCCCATCCTACCTAAATTTGAATGTTTCCAGACATGGGGCATCTACCACCTCTCTGGGCAACCTGGTCCACTGTTTCACCACCCTCATTATGAAAAATTTCTTCCTTAGAACTAGTCTAAATCTACCCTCTTCTAGTTTAAAACCATTACCCCTTGTCCCATTGCTACGAGCCCTGATGAAAGTCTGTCCCCATTTTTCTTACAAGATTCCTAAGGCTGCAGTAAGGTCTCCCCTCAACCTTCTCTTTTCCAGGCTGAACAACACAAACTCTCTCAGCCTGTCCTCAGCGGAGAGGTGTTCCATCCCACTGATCATTTTTGTGACCCTCCTCTGGACCCGCTCCAACAGCTCTATGTCTTTCCTGTGCTGAGGGCTCCACAGCTGGATGCAGTAGTGCAGGTGGGGTCTCACCAGGGTAGAGTAGAGGAGCAGAATCACGTCCCTCGACCTGCTGGCCATGCTGTTTTGGGTGCAGTCCAGGATACAGTTGGCGTTCTGGGCTGTGAGGGCACATTGCTGGCTCATGTGCAGCTTTTCATCCACCAGTACCCCCAAGTCCTTCTCAGCAGGGCTGCTCTCAATCCCTTCATCCCCCAGCCTGTAGTGATATGAGGGGTTGCCCAATCCAGGTGAAGGACTTCATGAGGTTCACATGGGCCAATTCCTTGAGCTTGTGCAGGTCCCTCTGGATGGCATCCTGTCCCTCAGGTGTGTCAACTGCGCCGCTCAGCTTGGTGTCATCTGAAAACATGATGAGGGTGCACTCGATCCCACTATGTTATCGATGAAGATATTAAAGAGTACTGGTCTCAAGATGGACCTCTGAGGGACAGCATTCATCACCGATCTCCATCTGGACATTGATCCATTGACCACTGGATGTTATCCTACATATATATATCTCCTATATATATATTCTCTCTATATATACGTACCCTCTGGTATGTTATCCCTTGTCTTATCACTACAGGCCTTGGTAAAAAAGTCTCTCTCTGTCTTTCTTGTAAGCCCCTTTAAATATTGAAAGGCTGTAATAAGGTCTTCCCAGAGCCTTCTCTTCTCCAGGTTGAATAACCCCAACTCTCTCAGCCTTTCTTCATAGAAGTGTTCCAGCCCTCTGATCATTTTTGTGGCCCCCCTAACCTGCTCTGACAGGTCTATGTCCTTCTTGTGCTGTGGACCCCATAGCTGGATGCAGTACTCCAGGTGAGTTCTCACAAGAACAGAGCAGAGCGGAAAAATCACCTCCCTTGAACTGCTGGCCATCCTTCTTTTTAAGCAGCCTAGGATATATTTGGCCTTCTGCGCTGCAAGCCCACGTTGCCAGTTATGCCCAGCTTTTCATCCACCAGTATCCCCAAGTCCTGCTCTGCAGGACTGCTTTCAATCTATTAATCTCTCATCATCTTCAGAAGGTTTCCTGACAGATTTCATTTGCTTTGGAAGTGAATATTGAAGTGTTTTGGTAACAAGCCAAAAGTTTTTGCCATTGTTTAGAAATAAATGACAAGTAATTTTTGCATTGAGAGAGTTACAAAATCCATACACATAATGTATAACTCACTTTGAGCACTTTACTACCTAAGATGTTTTATTCAACAATAAAAGAAAAACAAGAACAATAAAAACCCAAATCTTTGCCTACATATAAATGCCTATAATGTAAATAAATATATGTACATGTCTAATAAGCCTGGTAAAGAAACAAAGAAAGCTCATCCTTCAATTTACAAAATTCAATTTAGGGGAAAATTTCCAGCTTGATTATGTCAGCTGTGTATGAACTTTGAGGCTTGGTGAAATCCAGGGTCATTTGGTGGATTTGTTTAGCAAAGTGTCATAAAACAAACAAATATGTTCAAAAACCAAAAAGAAAAAAAACCTCTAAAGTTTTCCTTTAGAAAATGTGTTTAGTCCCTTAGGGTTCAGCTCCTGAGAAGCTCCGCAAATCTAATTTGTGCTGGATCAAATCCTTAATTAACAATTAAGCAAAGAAGCTCAAGATAACAATGCATTTATAGTTCTAAAGGCTATTGTATTTATTCCAATGTTCATCATAACTAAAAAAGTATTTAAGCATACTTCTAACTGAAGAAATTGTATTTTCCTTGTGTCTATGAAGATTATATGGATAGATATATATATAGATACTTCTATATATATACACACACACTGAAGTTCATGTTCTTCTCTCATTATTTGTATAGATGAGCAAATCCCACTTTTGGGACATATCTATGTCATGTACAAGAGAGAAGATTAATATGACAAAGATTGTTAGTTCAATCCTGGTATCTCTTCATTCAACCCCAAGGCACACAATCCCAACACTATTGTAGTTTGCAGCTTAGAATATGTTTGTTGATACCTTTTACACCTCAGTAGTGTTAAAAAGTTCTGCTCTCTAGAATACAGTGCCCTTACTCCAGGAGTGGAACTGGTATGTCCAGACCATTTTGTGGAAATATAGCTATAAAAGAGTAAATAATTATTTTGAGTCCCTTGAAAACCATCTCCTCTTAATAAGGAGATATAATGAGATATAAGACTATTGCTTGATAATCTTCCTAAATTGAACCTGCAGAATCCACTTATCTGGTTAGTTACACTCTTATTTATATAACATTGGAAAAGTCAGTAGTTTTATTCAAACTTTGTCTAGAATAACGGATATCCAGTGTTTGATAGTGTGTTGTTGAGAACTCGTTAAGAAATCTTTGTTCTCATCCAGCACTCATTAGTGCTCATCCTTACAAGACAGATGGTAATGGGAAAGACAATGATGTAAATTGTTCAGTTTTACTGTCTGCTTTGTATGATTTAGCACTGTCCACAAAATGTGCTACCTACTTCTTCATGGCTGACTTTTTTGGGAAGCAATGAATTTTGTTTCTGCCTGCTTGTGTAAGGCACTGCAATGTGTGTTGCTTGATTTCTTCTTTGCCTCACATAGAGGAACTATAAATAGGTCTGATCAAAAAGATTTTCTGGCAGAAAAATAAGTTTTAATGTACATTTGTAATTGAATAGCTGATACATTCTGCAGATTTAATTTTCTGCAAAACAGTCAGAAATTCCTGAAAATAAAGAAATGTTTATGTTGTTATGGTAGTCTGGGGAAAATCAACTCTCATACTATTTTTCTTTACTTTCTTTTTCCTTGAGATAGGGCATAACAACTTATCAGGTCCTCATTACCTTGTATTTTCATCAAAGAAATCTTGATTAGTTGTCTTCATAAGGTCACAAGTAATGCTCACTTATGTAACTCAGAGCAACTCTGAAAAAGCTTTTTTTATAGTATTACTCCTAACTCCCTCTTTTATACTTAAGAGTCTAGGTAATAAATTTTAGTTAAAATAATAAAAATAATAATAATAATTTAGACAACCAACTTACTAAATGTCCCTACTTGCAATAGTTTTTACTGAAGTAGCTGGCTATCACTTAAGAACAACAATTTGCAAGCACTTCAGTGCATGAAAAAGTTTAGAGTTAAGTATTTCACAGATTATATTGTCCCAGGAAAAAGTGATTGAATTTAGTTATCTGATACATAACACTGTAACTCAAGGAAAATATATCTTACTCTTCTGGAGGAAAATATATTCAGAGATCAACTGCTTTTCTGTTTTGTCTCCTGTATTTCGTATATTTGTCTATATAGGTTTGTTTAGTATATTCATACATATACATAACACACATATAGAAAAATATATTAGATATGGTCTTTTGCAGATGTTTGCAGTTGTGCTGAACAATATATGTTCAATTTACCATACTGAACATGCATTAAATTTGTAAGATGTCCTAGATATTTTAATTTGCTAGAAAAACATTATTTTAAAAATGCTAATACTTCTCGTGACAGGATTTCTTAGATATCTAGAATTCAAGATAATTCGGTGAGTTAATTTCCCTATTTAGGCAATATCAATCTCCTACTAAAAACAAAGAAACAAAAGCATGCCAAGCATTCCCACGATCTTTTCCATCCATACCACTAAGGAGAAGATGATATCACAGAAGTCTGATGACACATGCACTTGACTTTACATAAACATGTAGATCCATCAGATGTAATGGATTTGCATTCAAGCATGAAATTAAAAACCTGAACAGATCTTTACAAGACTTAAACATAAAAGATCTGTCCTTGAATAACATTAGTCTTATAGTTCTTACTCTTCCCACCTGTGAGATCATACCATCTTTGGGATAGACCAGCACCCTCCATAGCCAAAATCAGCATTAGTCCAACATAATTATTGCTTCTGGGAATATATCTTCTACCCTATGACTAACTGACTTGACACTGATCAGCTAATGGAAACTTCCCTCATTCTGTCCCAGATTCTCTTCAACAATTTAAGAAGAATTGTTATCAAAGAAATGCTCTTCATCTTTCTAATACCTACAGTTGTGGAGATTATTCCTCTAACTAATGTATCATTAGGCCATTGAAAAACTTTAAATATGATTAGCAACAACTTTGATTGCAATTATGTTTTAATACAGTTTTCGTAGCTTGTATTTCTCACTGTCTCTGAGGGAAAAACTATGTTATTTCTAGTATTTCTGGCTGCTGATAAAGATATTACAGTATTAAATATATTTTTATTTGCCAAAAGTTAAAAAAAACAAAACTGACCTTGTAAGGATGGTAAGTATGTCTCATGAATGAGGAATTGGAACTGACAATGTGGCAAGCAAAATGTATGTGGTCTGACTCACTAGATTCTAGCTTGGTAACTGAAACTTTTGCAAGGTTTTCAAATTTATCTACTCACAATTAAAAGCAAAAGTAATGACCGATTATAAACACTATGTTCTGTTGTATGTCCTTTATTACAGGAAAATAGATTGTACCTGCAAGAATACAGTATAAAAAGCTTTGTCAGAACTTACTGAACAGTTTGTTTTATTTTTTAAGGTTTTAATTCAGTTGTCTCCATCTAATTCTGAGCCTCGCAAGGTCTGTCAGCTTTGAAGCCTTGTTATATCTTCCTGCAGCTGAATTTTTAAAAATTTATTCGGTATAGATGTCCTATATTGAAAGTGATAATTATTCATTACATATGATAAGTCTCTGTTATTATACCTTTCTCTTTGTTTCATTTTTAGCTCCATGTGGTGGGCATTTTTCATCTCCAAGTGGAGTAATACTCTCTCCAGGCTGGCCAGGATATTATAAAGATTCCTTGAATTGTGAGTGGGTGATAGAAGCTGAACCAGGACACTCTATCAAAATTACATTTGAAAGGTCTTGGCTAATGTTTTTCTTATTTAATATTTTCCAGTTTTTACCCAGAAGCAGGAGTTTATTAGCTCTGTCATAAGATTAATTTGCAGTATGACTAAAATCAATAAATTTTATTATCAGGTAGGATTTTCCAAAACACCTTAGTGCTTCAGAGCATGAATTTTATCTTCAATGTAATTTCTACTTTGATGCACTGAAAATCTTTTGAAATTCCTACCCTCTTGCATGTATTTAAGCCTGTCCAGCCCAGTTAACAATTTTGTCTGTTTGTAAAGATTAGAATATCTCATTTGCTTGTAATTGTGTTGCTATGATGAATTATACTTACGAAGTTTTTTTTCTCTCAAACTCATGAAATCTTCAACTCTGAAAATCTGAATAAACTGTAAAAAATTAATTAAATGCACTCATATTTTTATCCACTGTGAATATTTAATTATCAAATCAGCTGATCTGTTTTTATAAAAGGACTGTGTTCTCTCAAGATGGAATTACAGTTTTCCCAAATTACTACAGCATTCCACTTTCCCTACATTACTTGCCTGTTACTTAGGTCCCTTCCTGATTCCAAGGATTGAAATATGCTGAAGACCTTAAATTTCTCATGGTAGCAAGGTGTGGATGTTTCTTTTAAGCTCTTTATGAAAAAGCAAAACAGAAAATATAATTAAAAAAATGTTACTTGTTATACATATATTCAAGAATGTTTTAGATTCTTCTTAATTGTAAATATTAATAAAGTTAGATGATGATCCAGGAAAAAAGGGCCTTTGATGATCAAAGTTAAAGTGTACAAATATCATGCAAGTACTTTTCAATTGCCATTTATGCAGCATATTTTGACTACTCGTGTTTCCACTCAACTTAAAAGAGAAGATATTGTTTTATTTTAATACAATTCAAAAGTTGTTTTTAGTAGGGTATGAAAATTAACACCTTCTCTTAACACAATTTCTCATTGTAATAAGATTGTTTAAAATCTTTTTCTAGTACTGCAGTTTAAATTATAACAAAGTGTTCACATGACATTATATACAGTCAGAGCACAGGTAATATGGACACTTCAAAGGTATTTGCCATCCTTAACATGAAATGAAGGCTAGTCTTCCAAAGTCACTAGTGCTGTACATAAGCTTAAAATGAAGCTTTACCAAATTTTTGCTAATTAAAATACAAGAGAGAAGTGAATAACTTCCTCTTGCAGAAATTAATTAGCTCAAAATTAAAAGAAAATTACTAGTTTTCTTCATTGTTTTGTAAATCAAAATTTAAAAAAAAGTTACAACTTACATTAACTCAAGTTCTTGAAAAGAAAAATATATTAAAATTATTTTTAATTCAACATTTCACTTTCAACTGCACGTTTGATGTGGACTGTCATTTCAAAGTGAAAAACATTTGCCTTTTTATTTGAAAAATTCTATATCAGCTGGATTTTCTTCCTTTGCACCTGAGTTTCATTAAATCTGACAGTCTCTTGTGTACGCTTTTTGTTTGTAACACATTAACGCCTTGTCGTAAAATTGCCCAACCTCTGTTACTCTTAAAGGTAAGAGCAGTAAGAACAAGATGTGGTCTCTTCAGATCACAGAGAGAGTTCCTATCCTTTTTATAACCTAGTCTCATTATGACACTTCTTTTTCCATTGCTGCTCATTCTTGACACTCTTGTCATTCTTCATAAATTGGACCGATTGGCATATGGCTCAGCTGCAGCAAGGTGAATCTAGAGAGGCCCTACTTACATATAGGTGTGCGTATACTCATGTGTTTTTATGCAGGAGTACATGTAAAAATACATCTATGTATGTTCATACAAATGCACTTAGATATATAATTACATGTTTGGATGTAATTAAAAGTTTATTACATAAACCAAATAATAAAATAAATCTTCATAGAAGGAAAACATTTGTAAACTATTAACGTTAAGTTTTTTACTTAGACTTTATTAACTTTCACATAATTTAAATTTATATTCTGAGACTTTCATAGATTAGCTTCTTTTTAAAGACTTATTCTAGTCTGACTGTCCTTATTCTGCTCCTTCTGCTTGCAAATCTTCAGCTGGATTTTATTAAGACAGAAGGTTAATTTTGTTGAAATACACAAATTTAAAACTACAGTCAAATGGCTTTCGTATTTGCTTAAAAAAATAAATTCATATTTTGCCCAGTTCTTTACATTTCACCTTTGTCCTGAAAAACAGGGAGAAATAAGTTTTCTAGCCTTTCTTAGTATGAATACTAAGACTTCCACAATATGTGTAGTTATTTGAAAGATTTCTTTTTTTTATTTTCTCAGTCAGGGTAAAACATTTATTGTACACATCTAGCATCTTTACATCCTTTCTTTTGGGATTTTCCAAGAGGAAAGGAACAGTCCTTAATAATACACATTTCCTGCAAAGTGACACCTTAACATTACATCAGTTTATCACTTGCACCGTACTTTATTTCCTTTTAATCTCCCATCTTCCTGTGGCTTCTCTCTTACAACATTACATATGTGCAAGCTACAGCATTCTATGGCTATATGTTAAAATGTTCCTGTGCCGTGGAGCCAGAGACACAGGAGAAGAGAGAGAGATCTACAGACAAAACTAATAATAATAACAACTATTATTTTTTCTGCTTTCAGAGGTTTCATGATAACTTTTTCATATTTTGTTTTATGATAGTGCATGTATACTGTGAAAGGTTTACTCCTATTGTACAGGCACAGCTACAATAGATAATCTGCTGGATTTTTGTTATAAATCAGTAGCTTTTTAAACTGACTTGAAATTACAGAAGTGAGAAATGAGTGCCATTCTTTACTGTAATTAAGTGTTTATCATGAAGCCCAATTACAAGTATTTAAACGCTAGGGATGTTAATCAGCAAGCTGCTGATTGGAGTATATACACATTTAACTAATGAGTATATACTTGCAGAAATATATTCTACTCATATCCTGACTGCATTGAGTTGAAAGGGTGGCTCTTAGAAACAAAGATGCATGTTATAAATATTAAAACAGCTTTATCTGTTAAAATAAAATTAAAAAAAAAAGTGTCACCTCCTGTGTTAAAGTTTGTTTCACTCCTATCTGCTTGAATGAATTTTTGTGAGTCCTCCATAAGAATAGACCTCACATAGTAATGAAGCCACCCAGGTTAATTTAATAATAGTGACTAGTTAAGTAGAAAAGAGCATTGGAGTGGCCTTACATGAGCACAAAGTATTTGTTATTGTTTCCTATAAATCCCTACTGTTTTCTCACATCAGTGAATAACCAGGTGATATGTAAATATATCAGATAAGTTGATCATCAAGAAGAAAGGTATTGAAGGAAAAAATTATGTAAGCATCACCCTTATAAATTAAGTTTAAATTGATTACTTTTCTGAGCCAAACGCAAGCAAAGACATTGCACATAATCCCCTCTTCATATTTCTTTCAGCTCATCTCACTAAAAAACTGTGCTTACTTTTTTTTTCTTGGGTGCTTAATCATTTTTTTCATCTCCTTATTTTTCTGCTGTTTGTGGTATTGTATGTACTCTTGGAAGGACAAGAATTTATGAGAGTATTTATGTTATGTCTTTGAAGACTCAGCTGAATTTGATCCTGTGTTGACTGGCCTGGTAGTTGCTTTTCATTTGTGAGCTCAATGCCTTTGACTAAATGATCTGTTTCCAAGATTGCTTATGTCTTGAATGGATTAGTGGGAAAAACAAGTACTGGAAAAAACAAGTTATTGCCTAGTAGCTTTTTAGCAACTTATCATTGTGACCTCATGTGGGAACTAGGAAAAAAAGTTTTCAGTTCTCCTGCTTGTAGGTTTATCCTACTTCATTTCCGTAACTCCCTACTACGTTATTTCTGTGCTATTTTCTGTGCTATTTTATAGGAGTGGGACATGGATAAAAGAAAACACATGTTTTGGAGGTTCAATTTGGCTTCTTGTCTTTTACCAGACTCCTTTAGATCTTTAGGCTCAGAATCATGGGACATAAATATTGAAATATAGAATTCTTCAGTATACTGACATTAGTCATGCAGTTCCTTGAATGGATTTCACAAAGATAAATGAGAGAGAGAATTAGGAAGGGTCCTTGTAGGATCCTGTTGTTAATTGTTTCTTTTTAATTCTGAAAGGGTTTTTCAAGAATCCATCAGATTAAAGCAGTATGATTGCTCTGTCATAACAAGAAAGAGAGAAACCACTGTCAAAATACCAAGCAGGTGTTTGGGATTGCTGATACTATCTAAAACAAGACAAGCAAGGAGATATCTAGCAGCACTGTCACACTCAGCTTTTCCTTGATGACAGAGTTAGCACACATGCTGTCTTTAAACAGACAGTTGCTTTATAGTTCTTTCTAAATAGGATTTTTTTTTGCCGTGACTTCTGCCACTACTTTAGACTGAGCCCCAAATGGAACAAAGCCACTGGAGTCTCAGAGCAGACTCAAGTAATTCTATTCCTGCTTATAGATAATTTTAAGGATAGATGCTCAAAGTATGATTCTTTGATAATATAAAGTACCTTGATGATATTTGTGCCAAATGGGATGGATATAATAAAAGAATGCATCAGCATAACCTCTATGTAATTTACTTAATTTTTCCAAAAAGAAAAATAATTTTGAGATATAAAATAGTATAGACAAGTAATTAATCTTTGCTAAAACACTATATGTTTCTGTTTTCTTTTTCCTGCAATACAAACCAGCTCAAGGAGTTTTAACTTAAATCTCATTTTACTAAGGCAATAACCTGAAATTGGATTATTGTATTAATGATATAGGATAATTAATACAATTATATTGATATTGTAAAATAGATATGTGGATAAATAATTAAAAGAATACGATCAGGAAAAGAGCATAGTTTTAAAATATGGCTTACTTTGTGAGGGTTTATTAAATTTATTTTAACGGCTTCTTATGTTTGTGCCTCTCTGTTTTTCCTCAATTCCAGATTTCAGACAGAACTCAATTATGACGTTTTGGAAGTTCATGATGGACCAAATTTATTATCTCCACTTCTGGGATCTTACAATGGTACACAGGTACCACAATTCCTATTTAGCAGTAGCAATTTCATTTATCTTCTCTTTACAACTGACAACAGTCGTTCTAACAATGGATTCAAGATTCACTATGAAAGTAAGTAGTTCTGAATTGTATGATTTGATTTCCCCATCAATGCTTATCCCAGTCTTAAAAGTATAAAGGTGTACAGGTGTCATCTTTTGTAAATTCCTGTTATTTCTCAAACTGAGGAAGTTGCGCCAGGGGAGGTTTAGATTGGATATTAGGAAAAATTTCTTTACAGAGAGAGTGGTCAAATATTGGAACAGGCTGCCCAGGGAGGTGGTGGAGTCACCATGACTGGAAGTGTTCAAAAAACTTGTAAACGTGGCACTTCAGGACATGGTTTAGTGGGCTTGGTGGTGTTGGGTTGATGGTTGGACTTGATGATCTTAAAGGTCTTTTCCAACCTTAATGATTCTGTGATTCTGTGATTTAGTGATGTTAAACTCCAAAAGGAATGACCAGTAATTTCACTTACAATTTAATGCCATTGTTGTACTGCTCCATGCTTTAAGAATCAGAAGATGTGAATGGGAAGCAAATGACTTTCTTCTGGATGTTGCTTTTATGTCTTATTATTCTTATCTTTTATAAAATGTATTTTTGTGTATTAAAAACTCCATGAGATCAGGATGAAAAACTAAGAAAACACCTGAAATACTGTCCTGATTGATGTACCTGTAGCTCTAAATGAAGGTAATAAGAAATGTAATTCACACTAGTGAGCTGAAAATCAAGCTATGGAATTGCTTGATTATGGATTTTCAGGAATCTAAAAACCTGCATGTGTGATTTGTTCCAACATATAGGAGTATTCTTTTTCCCTTATAGTCATATAAACTGCACTACAGAAAATATCTATAACATTTCATGCTTTATGAACTTTTAAAATTCATTTAAGTTGATATATTATCATGCAATTTATTTTTGTGTTTATAAATATACCTTTGGTTGTACTAAGTCATATTTTCATGTGAAATACTTTTTTTTGTAATCACTGTCTAATTCTCTCAGTAAAGTTCATGATCACATTGTTATCTATCCATTTCTGTTTCATACTCTTACTTGTTGGAGCTACCACCAAGCAATTTTCAGATGTTCTTAGTTTATTACATTATTTTTGAGCATTTTCACTATTCCTGACCACTAATGATAAGGGTATTATATACAATATATGTGGAGGTGACTTTGCCATACAAAATTTGGGCTGATTTGAACTCCAGTAAATGTCAAATTCTAGCTGTTTATTGCAAAAAATCTATTATTATTCCAAAACTATTTACTGTCCTAGCCTTCACCCACATAATTCCATTTGTATAATGATCTACATTGTAAAGAAGTTAATGATTTTGTTAAGTTCCTGTCCTTTCTGAAGTTTGAAGGATGGCTATCCTTACACATCGGGAAAACTAGATTAATATTGCCAGCAGAGACCACCAAATTCTTAAAGTGGTTAGTTAAATTAATAAAGTTAAATAGTAGCAATTACACTTTGGGAATGTGAACAGCAAAAAGACGAAAGCTGCACTTGCTAGAAATATCCTTATATCAAACTTTTAAAATTAAATAAATTTAGAAAGGAAATCTAAAGTTTCATTATAAATTAATTCTTCAATTTCATTATAAAATCCTTCTTCTAAAATTGATCTCTACCTCACAGTCCTCTTTACGTTAATGAAGAATGAAAGTTAAATTTATACTGTCAGAGAACATTGAAAATATATGTCTTTACAATTTTTACACAAAAAAACCCATTTTCAGTAGTTGTATTTCTGCTTGACATCTCTGTTTATATACAGGCATCTAGTACTAATTTTATTTTTGTTTAATTCTTACTAGTTCATTGTCTTATAGTACGCAATGCAACCTAATTCTGATTTCCCTTTTTTGTATAATAATAATGATTAACAGTTCTCTATTCAGCATTTCTTCCTTCAAATATCACTGAAAGTTAAACTCTTTTATATATTCTTATTCTTTATATTGATTATTTCTTTCCACACTGAATTTCTTTGTAAGGAAGGAAATTTTATAGCTTTTAGGAATAAAAGGAATAACATCCATAAAAAGTCTTACACTGAATACTTCTAATTTGCTAACTTCAGTAATATTCCTAAAATTTTTTTGTTTCTTTCTTTGTTTTCCCTGATTCTTTTATAATAAAGTTAAACTTCTCACTAGGAAAAAATCTAAAAAATTTAGGGTTTTAGCACACATGAAAATTGTCTTTATCAAATCAACTTACCTCTACACCTTTTTCTGTTATTTATCTTCTCAATATCTCACATATCAAAAAAACATAAGGTATGACAATTATTAATGTAAATAATTGATCTATGTAAATATTTCAAGAATAAATATCAAAAGAAATAAAAAGCATTTTAGCTAGCATAACAAAGTTTGATCAGGGAAAAATAAACACTCAAAATCAGAATTTTGAGTGTTTTGCAAGCTCAGCATCAGGGAAAAAATTACTTAATGTTACCGAGATAGGATCAAACTAAATATCCTGTAAATTTATGTGATGTTTTTCTCTGCAACAGTGGCAGGATGCAATTCATTATCCATAACATCTTATAATGTTAGAACAGTCAGACAGTGCAAGGATAATTCACTGAAAATGTGTGATGATGAAACCTTCACCCCCACTCACAGCATAGTGAATGACTTAAATTAATTAAAAATAATGTATAGGTTGTTTATTTAGTTCTCCTTGTTTGTTTGTTTAATCTAGGTGTAACTGTTAATACTTACTCTTGCTTGGACCCTGGCATACCAGTACATGGACGTCGTTATGGACATGACTTCTCTATAGGTTCCACTGTCTCATTTAGCTGTGATCCAGGTTATAGGTTGAGTCATGAGGAGCCTTTGCTATGTGAAAAAAATCACTGGTGGAGTCACCCACTCCCAACTTGTGATGGTAAGAATGAATGGATGAAATACAAAGTACCTTAATATATACACATTTTGCCAAACTATTATGAGTTAAAAGTTGGAGTTAGTACAAGCTTAATTTTTAGGAAAAAAAGTAATTAGAGGAAATAAATGTTATATACCTCTGTGTGATGAGAATGAGTAGAAAATAATGTATAATTCTTTAAATCAACAGATTACTTAAGATACATCTATCTGAATATATGTTACTGTGAGCTAACTGATTGCCAATTAGCTCAAGGCATGCAGGGTTAATCTATATCTAGTTATAAAGAACTTATTACAAGCGACAAATACTTGTGTTTGAGTATCCATCTATGGACACAGGTGTGCTGACATATGAAACATGAGATGCAGTTTATTTACACCTGACTCAAAAACTGTATTTTCTCCCATTTCATGTTGATCGCTGTGTTCCTAGCATGTTAATGGAGCTTGATACCCTTTAATCACTGTAGGAACTGATTAGGGCCACATTTTACCTGATGGTTAAATGTATGGTTGTTAAACGAGACAAAACCAACATTGCATAACGTCATACATTTTAAAGTCTCAAGCATATTATTAAAAAAGTCTGCTTGAAAAATTATCTAATAGTTTCACTTGCCTCGTGTTATCTGAATTGTTGATTTTAATCTGTTTTTCTAGTTAGGGTGGTATCAATTATATTTCATATTAAGAAAGTATATTGTAATGGTTATTAGATTTTGTATTTGAGATGTTTTCATCTCAAAATAATTTTTTTCCCTCTGAGCATGGTATACGCTTTTCTTATGCTAAAAAATGTTGTCAGGAAAAATGTACCCACTTAATCCTAGAGTATTATTTAACAAAAAAACCCGAACTTCTGTGAGCTACATAATGCACATGATGATATACCTTTTCTAAAACAGTTCTTAGTGTCTCAGGACACTCAGAAAGAAAAAACAGAATTTGAATGAAGACTAATGAAAAATCTCACCAAATCATGTGTGATTTGCCATATGGAACTATATTAATTTTCATTATATTTCTTTCTTTAAAAGATGGTAGAGGTTTTCTTGGCCTTCAACGTATTTAGTTAGCAAATGCTTTGCTTTTTATATTTGAATAGGTTGAACATGTCAGTATATGATGATATTCAAAATTTGTGGTAGAAAGGGTTGTGAATAATCACTTTCCTGAAAATGGTACTCCATAGTTCAGCAAGCCCTTTTCCTAAAGCATTCTGCTTCTCAGTCAGGTTCTTGGAATGAAGAATTGCAGGATTCCCACAGCTCACAGTCAAAAGGATTATATTTTGCTGAATAAGCCATAAACATAAGACATGTTTTCTTACGGTGATAGGCACTAGATGTTAACCATCTAAACAAACAGTATTAACACACTCCCTATGAATATTGTGCTCTGCTGTAAAATAAACTTACTTATTTTGATAAATTTCTTCCTCAAGATGCTGAGCTAGCATACAATTCATTAAGTAAATGAGATTTTTTTCTCCAGAGCACATTGCTAAATGGCAGTTGTCCATTGAATAAATATGCTCTAAAGGCAGGATTTGGTACATTTATTCTAGTAAATTTAATCAGTTCATGGCTGAACTAATTTTAACTTCATTGCTGAATTTCTTCTCTGGTGGAATGTTTTTAAGTAGGATCCAGAGTCCTTGCAGCCCCCAGGGAAAAAAGAGCATTTGCTAAATGGCCTGTTCTTTGCATCAACTATGAGGTTGGGTTTATATTCATTGTACCACTAATAAACACATTTGTCAGTGTTCTTGCTCATTCAATATATTACTCTGACAGTTTCTGATGTGCAGAGTTCTTTCTTGATTGTTCTTTTTGATAATTACATCTCTTTTTGATAATTACATCATGTAGTGATATATAGACAGATCATGACAATTGTGCAGACAGATCATGACAACTCATGAGTTGTGTTTTGGAGGAGAAGGGTGTAGAAAAGTTAAAAATTTAGACCTCTTAGAACCAGTCCTTCCTCAAAGTAGAAGATTGTGTTGACTACAATTTTATTCTTTGAAGGAGATATGTATTCTCTGTGTGTATATGTGTATACATACATACAGAAACACAGTTTTATATATGCAGAAGTATAGCAAACCATTTCTGGGAAAAAAAAAAAATAGAGCTCTCTGACCTTTGAGGACAGTAGAATCTATTCCTGCTCTTTAAAGGGAAGTACTTAAGGAAAATATTTTCAGAATCATAGAACAGTTATAGCTGAAAGGAACCTCAGAATGTCATCTAGTCGAAATCCATACCTCAAAAAGCAGGTCCAAGCTGGATGTTAGATCAGGTTGCTCAGGATCCTACACAACTGAGTTTTACCTCCAAGGGAGGAGATTCCACTTGATCCCTGTGCAATCTGTGCCATTGTTTGATCACACAATAGATATTCTTAACATCTGCTGAGAATTTCCCATTTCCCAGTTACATCCATTACCTCCCATCCTTTCACTGTGGTGAAAGCTACTTGACTTTATAAAGTACTTGAATGTCTTTAGACTTTTCAAGACAGCAACTCCACTATGTTACAATAAGTTATACAACCATAAAATTAAGGCTTCAAAGAATGAAAAGTAAAACCTATAACTTTATCAAGACATCAGTCTCTTTTCAATAAATTAATTGGTCTGTATGACCAATTTCTGGATAGCTGTCTCGGCAAAATATTTTTTATTTCTTTTCAGAAGAAGTGGTGCTGATCAAGGCCTAGACTTTTGCCTTTTTTTTTTCTTCTTTGGTTCATGGGTAAACAGCTTTTTTATTCACACAGACCAGAGAAAAATTATCGATATTATTGTGTACATTAATTTCTCCGAAACAGTTAATCTGAAGATGTGGTTTGGTCTGTATACCATAAACATGGGACACGTTACCTAGGAAACAAACATACAAATAAATAACAACCATTCTTTTCAAATGAGAATATGTACAGGCCTTCAGAAAATAGTCATACGCAAGAGAGGGAAAATAGATGGTTTTGAGCTTTGCTTAGAAAATATTGTATTACATTTACACCATTTCTGTGTAACATCTACATATGATTCATTGGGTACATATCTATCTGGACACCCTTGAATTTCTTGACTAATCTCCTTCCAGTGCTTAACAAATAAGACAAAATTTTGTCTTATCATATCCTTTCTATATGAATATTATAGTAGAATTTTTTTTTTAAGCTTTGAATATATGTGAGGAAACTTATACTACCCAAAATATTTAAAATATATTAATGTAAAAGTTACATACCTAGTTAAAAGTGTACAGTGCTTTTTATTCATCATAATGTGAAATTGAATGTTAATACATAATCATTCTTATTCATTATTTGAATTAAGAGTTAATATTGTCATTCAACTTGGTCTTCATTTACTTAGAAAATTAATAAAAAGCAAGAAAAATGCTCAAGCAAGATAGAAAAAGGTTAAAGTTTATATTGAAAACACCTAGATGTCCAATTACTTTTGCAATACCATGATGAACATATCCAGGAAATATGGCAGAAGTTTCTGTTAAGACATCTCTAAGCTAAAACCAATATTTTTCTTAAAATATAACAGTTAAAAATCCTGCTGCAAATATTCAGTGTGGTAGATGTCAGAATTGGGAACAGATAATATGTCTCAGTCTGTTTTAGATTTAAACAAGAAGGTAAAAATACAACAGTTTATGTTGTGAGTAATCTCAGCTACACTAGTTTCTATTAGGTTAGTGTCTTGTGTAATATAACTCAAGTCCAAGGTTTCTTTCCAGAGGCTGGTTGTAATAATTTGATGTCCATATTGTTATTTACAAAAAATTTCCTGCAAAACAAGTGCATATGTGATCATTTACAATAAAAGAAAGTATAAGTAATTAACCTAATACTGTAAGAATTTATTTCACCTAAACAACTGGCTTAGCCACTGAAACCCACTATAGAATTTTAATCTTCATTTGCAGTTATCCAAAACTTGCTTCTCGTCACATCATTTCTGATCACTGTAGTGCTGCAGAGATACTTTATACTGTACATCCAGGCACCTACCTGTATTTCTTTGAGTCACTTCTATATTTTGTTCTCATTATTTTTTGTTACTTTGTTTCTCACTATTCTGAAAACATAGTAATGGAGTGAAAAAAATAATTACACATGTCTTGATTCAGCTTCTATGGTTGCATAGCAAAGAAATTATTAATTACCATGTTAGCAACACAATATTCCATTTTCCACATTAGAACACCAAGCTAGGGCTTCAGTTATTTGTTTATGTATTCATTCTACTTTTAGCCAGTCCTAGCCTCCAACTCTGTATAATCAGATAAAGTGAAAGAAAAGTTCCTTGTAGAATCTGGAAAAATGTGTGGAGTTTATATTTTGCTGGTTTTACTTTCTTGTGTTTTTGTTTTCATTTGCACTCTGAAAAAGAGTCAGATGCTAGTAGTGATATTATATGCTTGGGCTGTCTGCCATCTTATCAGGACCAGTGCACATTTTACATTTCAGATGTGTCAGCCTGGCTTTGTTTGTAAAATGCTGGTCCCTTCATGCCTTTTTTTTTTGCCATCTGCTAGCCTTCATAGAGTTACACTGAGTGCCTGATGGCATGCCATAGATGTTTTGTCACCATTTACATTCCTGAAAGGTTTTCCAAACACCCACTGTAAAATACATTATTTGTTCAGTCTATATCCTATCATAAAAACTGATGATTGCATTTTCTTATTTAATAGGGCTGACCTAAGGTATAGACAAAGTAGGTAGTTTCCATCAGAAGCTCCAATAACATGCTGTCATAGCCCTTATTCTGTTTTATTAATATCTAAATATAACAAGATCAAGTGATAAGTGGACAGTAGTTACCTTCATTGGCTCTTCATCAGAGAAGTAAGGAGGAAAATTAGGATGCTGGGAGGTTATTCTCCTATGGCAACAATTATGAGATTGGACACTCGTGGTCCTAGAATGTCCTATTTCAGCATATGGTACTGGATTTGCAAGTTTCCAGCTTACAACTAGGTCAAAAAGCCTTAAAATTTGGCAAGAGAAATAGCACACACAAAGTAATCATGATGCTGCCCAGACAAATATACATGTTTAAAACAGAAATGTGGTTAGTTAGAACAATGAAACAAATCTTATTCATTTCTGCTTTATAAGAAAACTGTAATTAAATGTATGCTTCTGTTTATTCAGTGCCCTAAATATAGTGATGGCAGGCAGTGCAGTAACCTCATCATGTAAAATTGTTGACCTTTATGAAAACATTCCACAGTGCTACTGAAGTGTCTGAAAAATGCATGTATTTCCTTGAGACAAATGTCTGCTTAGGTACAGGGTAAGAAGGTACATTCTGAATATTCTCTTGATTCACTGTATGGCTTGTCCTCAAATCAGTTTTGAATATACTTCTACAAGCATAAAATCATGACTGGTCGACATATTCATTCTCAAATAAATAGCATTGATACCAAAAGCAAAGATAGGTATAACTTTCATGATTTACCCCATCAATGTCTAGCAGAAATTTTCAGAAGTAGAATAAATAACAAGTTATAGTAGAATAAATGGCATGATGTAACAAATTACTCGCAACATCTTTGGCCTGAAGAAGTATGAAAATGTTGTTTAAGCACCTTTCATATATTGAAAGTCCAAACTTCTCCCACCTTTATTCTTGAGTGCTGTGTTGGCAGCTGCTGCTGATGTTACAGGAGGAGTAGGAGCAGGTTAAACCAGCTAGTGTATGTTGGGCAGCCTCTCATAGAAAGAGGTATTACTCCTCCAGTCTGTGACAGGCTCCTTCCATCGCGCTTACTCCTGTAGCAGCAGGCTGGGGAGCACAGACATGAGCAATAGGTGACCAATGGCTTATAGAAAAAGGGGAAGAGGGATTGATAGTTCTATCGATTGGAATTGCAGACAATAACCACCATTTGCCTATCTTCCAAACTGCCTTTCAACAGCTTGAACATCTGCTAAAGAAAAAACTTTATTGTTAAAAATGGGAGTGGTGAACACTGGCTTAGGTTAAGGTGGGGCCTCAGAGAAACTACAGTTGATACCAACAAAAATTCTGAAAGGACACTGGTTGAGAGCTTGACTGCTTAAGGCTGAAAAGGGATTTTGTGTTAACTACTTTGGAAGAGCTTCTCATATTAAGAACTGCAACTAACTTTCCTAAAACAGTCTATATTATTTTACTTAAATCTCATGGAAGTAATATAGTTTGCGGGGGTTTTTTTGTATCCTGGAGCATTTCTACAAAAAAAAAATGGTAATACATTTAATCAGGCTAAGAAAAATAAAAAGAATACATGTTTTCAATCTTGAAGAAAAACAAAAGTAGAAATACTCATTTGGTTTATAATGTCTGCCCTTCTGAGATAATCTATATTCAGAGAACTATGGTCTAATAACTTTGCTTGGTACTGAGTTTTAATCACTGTTATTGATAAAACATTATTCTAAGGTATAAGAGCCTCTTCACTACTAAAAATTACTCAATTAATTTCATATTTCAAAAGCTCTGGTATATAAATTCACCATTAAAATGTAATGGTGAATTATGAAGATATTTATGCCCGTGTTGTAAGATCTTATTTTTGTATTTTGTATTAATTCAAGCTGTAATTTAATTTTTATATTGTTCAATTACTGATTATGTTTCAAAGTCACTATTGATCCTGTAGACTTATTCTTATATTGGCAATTGTTGTTATAACTTGCACTATAGATATAGATGCATATCCAATAATTAGATACAAGAAATGATGTCATGCTTCCCTGCAATAATATTTTCAGTCAGTAATTCTTCAATAACGAGATCCACTCTATGGCATTTTAACTCTCCAGCCTTAGCTTCTGGCTAAAGTGATATTGTTGGGCTCCTTATCTTGTGCCCTCCTCTTCCTGCTGAACTTGAGACTCTCACAGAGTCTCAAGAAAATGTGAAAAAGCAGCTAAGGAAACTTACTTTTCATTTTCTACTACCTATTACAAAGTATGTTAATTATTAATTAATTAAATTTATTTTCATATTTTGTAAATATGGGTTGTAGTTTTATGTGGAATTGAACCATTTGACTACCTATTTTTATGTCATTTTAAAGCCAGACATTTTTTTTAATTTTTTTTTCTTATATTTTGTCTCATCTGTAAGTTTTATATTAATGATTTTATTTCTAGCTTTATGTGGTGGAGATGTTAGAGGACCTAGTGGAACGATTTTATCCCCTGGTTACCCTGATCTGTATCCAAATTCTCTGAATTGCACATGGACTGTGGATGTTACCCATGGAAAAGGTAAATAAATCCTTTTCTCTTCTTCCACCTATTTTTTTTTAGTATATAAAACCAATATTCTGTGCTACACATGTAGATCTAGGTTAGAAGCAATGAACTAGGAATTATGTTCCTGATTTTTGGTTTTGTTCATGTTGGTTGTAGTAATTCCTAGAATTCCACATGTGAACTAGGCCCTAACTCTTTCTATAGAACAGAAAGTCCCTAAAAGTTTATAGTCCACTTAACAGATAGTTGGATGTGTGCACATTAATTCATAAAGGTGAAAGAGGATGAATGCTTTTTCTGTGTTGAGGAAGAAATGTTGTAGAGAGATTAGCTGGAAGTAGTCATTGATATTTAGACTTGGTATCAACAGAAGAATCTGAAGTGAAGACTTAATGAAAATGTTATTCATATTATGGCATAAAAAAGGAATGGAGTTAATGAGAGGCGTTGTTTAAAAGATTGCTCATTATGTATATTTATATACATTATTACTAGCTGTTGACAAGGAAGTGTCAGAAAGACAAGTCCTATTCTTTTGAAGAAAAGAAACTGTTTCAGCTTACTGAGACACATTTTCAGGGTGGCAGCATATAAACGGCAGTTCAATATGCATTTATGTATTGAATAAATAATATCATTAGAAATAAACATAGAGGGAAAAATAAATAATGGAAGTCAATAAGAGAACATTTAGAGAGGTAAGAAAGAATTACAAAATGACTGATCACAGAAGCTGAGGGACAGGAGACTTTTAAGAAATGGATGGTTATTTGTTGAAGGGAGATTTCAAGATAAAGATGTAATACTGGTTTTAACTTTTCTCTGAGAAAGGATCTTAGTAAGAGTTATTTCAAAGAAGTAAAAGACACACAGGAGATGTTAGAAAACACTCAGCACACAAATGGAAGTTCTAAATTCCAGACAGAAAAATTGTGTTGAAATAGTGTGTCCTATATGCTTTCAGATGAAAGGATTTGGGACTAGATGAAAAGAGATGGTTAAACTTTTAGATTTTTTGTCAATATTTTATTCTAAATATAGGACTGACTGACTAGTACTCTTGTACTCTGTGGAAAGAGCTAGAGAAACATTAAGAATTTAATGTTAAGGGAAGGAGAGAAATAGAGACAGGTGTCATAAGAGAAATTGATTATAAATAGGGTGAAGTGATAAGAACACAAAAAGGAGAATTACATCTGTAACACTGGAAACAATACAGAAAAAAGAATGGAAGTGAGAAGAATGAGGGAAAGTTCAATTGTGAATTTCATCAATTTTCTCTGTGAGGGCATGAAAAATGCGACAAAGTATACTGATGATGTAGTCCCCTAAGAAAGAGTTATTGATAACATAAAAATAATACTTCCCTCACAGAGAACTGTGCTGATCTGTGATCCTCTTATTCTATTTTATACAAATAGTGTGATAGTTCCTCATCTAGATGTTATGTCACTCTGACTGGATATCCCATTTAAAACTCCTCAAAGTGTTAAAGTCGCAAATTTATATATCTCTCAAAATTGTTGCATCAGCTATTCCACAGTCTCTTTTTACCACCAAATGATGCCATTGCGTCAATATCATTTGCTTGTAAGTATCTACATTGAAAAAGCATCCTGAAAAAGTACTCTGAAACTACAGAGCCTACATCAGATGCTACATTTGCCCTTGTTACCTCTAGGTATGATACACAGCTTTTAGAGTTGCAGAAAAATAAGGTACTGTGGATGTTTTGCAAAGGAGAAAGGATGTGGGAAGAATATAACTATTCTTCTGGATAAGCAAGAAAGACTGACAGAAAGTGTAAGAAAACTGTTAACCCTGTAGTCATTTAGTTTGCACCCTATCTGAAAAGCCATTGCATAACCAGCCCAAGCTCTATAATCCAGGCATTGAAGAGAAGTAGCAAAGATGGATAAGAGTTTAACTTCATGGAGTAATATGCGACCAAAAATTATGTAAATTCTACAGTAAACATGAGCCCAGACTAAGCCATATTTTTCAGGATTCTTGAAAGACATTTTATTAACAGTTTCATTTTTCTTAACTTAAACATGGTATTACAGAGGAAAGTATTTAGAATTTTTTTTTTAATTAAGTAGGTTTTTTTGTGATTTATTTTTTTTCTTGAACCTTCAGCTAGAGAAGTACTTAAAAGTTGTGATAAAAAAAAGCTGAAATTCTCAATGTGATTGCAATTTTATGTGAGGTTGAAAAAACACCATATATAGTAAGAATCCTGAGAAAATAAATATACAGAAATAATATATACAGGGAAAGAGAGTAATAGTATAAACATACACATTTATCAGCACATATACACTGATACAGATACACACATACATATATTGGCACCAGCACATTCCTTTCTGTGTCAATAAGTTTTATACTACCTTATGGAAATATTATTAAGGAAAAACATACTAAATATGAATGCTACGTTGTAATTTGACTTGAGCATTTTGATTCACACTGCTGAAAGTTCTCCTGGAAACAACTGAAGAGTAAGGATTTGCTGTGTGTAGAAAATAGGGAATATTGTATGAACTCCACACATTTTCTTCTTGTTGGCAAAAAGTTATTAATATTTTAAGTTCTTCCTGTTATATTGCATGAGGAAGATACCTCTCCTTTTATGAAAATAAATCACAAGCTTACTTAATTAAACTTTCAACTTCTAACAGTAAAGTTCTATGTCTGAGTAAGATAGTCCATTAAGCGGCTTCTGTATTTAATGGACAAATACATATATCTTCAGGATATGACTCATCTCACACTGAAAAAGTATCTAAAGTAGATGGAATGAACTACCCTCTGAAGGTGCATATTTACCTCTATCATCTAATGTCCAGGGGGTTTATATAGTCCCTAGATGTACTGTCCATGCGGAGACTGAGTGACTAAGTTTTAGGTAGCTACCATTTGGGAAAATTAGTGTCGTACACATAAATGGGTTATTTTAAAGTGAAGGAGAAAAACTTTTTTCTAGAAATCTCATTTTAAGCTCTATTTCACGTCTAATATAATTCAACTTTAGAATCTCAAGGAATATCTTCTACTGGCCATTAACTAGTGATATGATTTTTAAAAAGTAATTAAAGTTTTCTTTAGATATTTTTTACAAATTTTGTAGTTTAATGTCAGACATCTATGAAAATATATATAACTTAAATAACATAATCTGCAAGATATTTTTTTATATATATATATATGTTAATTTTACCATTCAAGTATATATATACTTCCAGAATTCTGGAATGATTTTTCATTTGTGTTCATGTGGACCAGCATTACGATTCTTGAAGGTCCATTAAAACTTTATATGATTTTTTTTTTTATTTGTTAACTAGGGAATGGAATATGCACTTTAAATAGAGTTAATATATCTAATAATTGGTTTATTTATGAAGACATGAGAATATTTATTATATTTTGACTGTGCACTATATGTTGAAGACAAATTTATGGAGTATCAATGGTATATTTTAAACCCTTTATTAATAGAACAGTGAATTTACTCATCCCCCAACAGTCTGGAGCATAACATTGAGAAATGACATTAGAGTGCTATGTCTTCCCATCTTCATTTCAGATTTTAAATATTCCCCCTACAAAGAATAGGGCATGTGAGGCAGAATGAGAAGAAATCTACCGGAACGTATCTTTTAAAAATTTTTTCTCTGGAGAAGGGACAATCTGTCACACAGCTTATATTAATGTGATTAGAATATTTTCTGAAGAAAACTAAATTGTACAGCTACTGTTGGGTTATACCTTGGGGTTTTGCTTAGAAATGTCATGGCAATCTGGAAAATTGCTTGAAACATTCCCTTGAGTTAAACCTTGAGTTTAGTGTTTGAACAATATCCAGTGAAGCTCAGCCGTGATTCACAGGAATTCCATTATTTTGGGTTACTACCATAAAATTTTCTTTGGCATTTCTAATTTTGTTGTTGTGGTATTCATGCATGCATAAAAAGATCCCAAATTAATTTGGACTGCAGTAAATGCAACAAATACGGCCTGAATTTCAGCCCCATTCTGTGCATATCACATTTTTCTTTTAAGAGCTCTCTTTTCATGTCAGATCACTACTGTCTCCTATGGAAAATGATGATAAAAAGATTAAACCATTTAAGAGTTTACCAATCCCAAAGCTAAATTTTGTATGCATTAGCTCAAAAAATACATAATCTAACCTTGATTCCAAAATTCCATGTGTGATTTTTGCCAATTTATTGTCACACAGTCTAGGACAATAAATAGGCTGCTCAAAGCAGATGAATGGCTTTGTTCATATAATTATTACATTAAGAATTTTTAAAATCCGGAATAGATTTCTTGGATTATATAGTTGTATCCTATGCATAAAACACAACCCCATCCTGTAATTTCTATATCAGTGCTACTAAGTAAGGGTGCATTATCTGGATCTGCAAGTTTCAGCACTTTGGGGAGGGGTGGGGTCAGTTGTGTGGAGATATCTGCTTGAAAAGACTCAATAGTTCTCAAGTTTCTTTAAAGGGAAGCACAACCTAGAGGTCTCTAAGATCCAAGGGATTTCTCTTGCTCCCATTTGTATGTCCAGCTGACAGCAAGCCTAAGCATGTATCCCAGAGATGCCAATATGTACATACACATATACTGCTGGTCACACAGACTGACATGGACAGAGACAAGTGTCTTTATTGGCACACACAGAAACACCAAGAGCACTGAAACAGACATTGACACCTCAGGCAGCCAAATCCTATTTCTCTGGTTGGGCTGATGGGAACAGGAGTTTGCTAGGAGTGACACAGACTCACACACGCACGGGCATGTGCTCCCACAACCTTCCATGTCCTGGCCCAGGAGTCGGCCTCCAGATCCCCCTTCTTCCAAGTTCTGCCCCCCTGTGACCAATGGCCTTTTTACCAATTGTTGGCCCCTGACCTCATCCTGCTCACCAGGCAGTCCATACTAATTAATATTCACTAGTGGTCACGTATCACACTCTGGACAGAGGACACACACAGTAAATAGTCAGGAACAGATTTTAAAAAGAATAGAGGGCAGGCTGTCGTGGTTAGGTGCAGGATTTAGTAAGAGAGGCTTAATCGTCTCCATTTTCCCACACTTTTTCTCCCTTATCCTCCATGATCCCTCCCCTTACCCGCTTTTGGCCCTAAATATCCCACAAAAAGTTTTGTAGTCTCCAAATACCATTTAAAAACCTCATATTAAAGTTTACATAATCTCACAAATTCCCTCAAATACTTCACAGTAAATTTCTAATTTCCTTGAGACCCAAGATAACCTTCCTTAGCTCATTCTAATCAGTTACTAAGTTCTGGCTGACCTGCTGCAGTATTACAGTGATACATTCAATGGCCCATCAGTCAGAAACTTAAGAGTTCTGGTCTTTGTTAGTGTCTCCACTAAATCCTACTCGTTAAAACTTGCGTATGTGTATATATAATTTATTACTTCCTTCATCTCTTGTCTTTGCTTTCTCTACTGAAAGGTCCTTGATTGGGTATCCTCATAAATCGAGTATTCTTACATTCCAGATACCCTTACAAACTGTATTTACTAGGTGTGATCAAGTTGCATTAACATAAATGTCTAATGCCATTTGAGGCAATCTCAGAGATCCAATGTATTGTAAAAAAAATACAGGAGAATGGGAAAGAAGAAAGAAGAAAAGCTCTTTACCAAGAGCTTCTAAAGCTGCACGTGAAGTCTAGAAAAGATGTCTCCAGCACCTAAAGTGGCATAAGGTTCCTATGTTTAGTTAACTGAGTCAAGCATGGTATATCTAGCTTCAGTCTTGGATTTTGTTATCCTGTTTGGGAAGTTCTTGGGGCAGGGGAATTAGGAAGGTGAAGTATTTGTTTTGCCTACTATTAAATATCTGTTGTCCACAAGAGTACCCAAAGATCATTAAACTTCGTACACTATGTTAATCTTCATACACTACGTTAATCTTTATATACTGTGTTAATCTTCAATCACATGAATGGATCTTCCTAAGCATTACGTCATTAGATATATTTTACAGACTCTGAATCATTGGTTTATAACTTTTATGATAAAACAGAAAATGCTATTACACTAGAGTTCTCAATAATCATTTAAGCTAGCTAATGTCTTCTCCTGTTTCTTTCTCTTGACTTTTCCATGCATTCTGCCAAAGATCATGGTCTAACTTTCAGTCACAGAAATACCAAAAAAGTAATTTAATTTTGTCTATCTTGATCTTTAAGTCTTTTTATTGATATTGTGATCTAATATATATCTTCCTTTTTAGGATTTGTATCTGATGGTTTGCAAAAAAACATACTGTTGACATATGCCACATCTTATTGAGACCTCCCTTTTCTGGGGGAGGAAGAGCTGCTGTTACTGTATGTGCCATGAGAATATAATGTCATATATTTTATAACCTTTCCTTTCACTGCTGCTCTACAAGGATACTGGTGACTGTAAGAAATAAGGTTTACCTTTCCCATTCTGGCATAAACAGTTTGTAATTTTGAACTTATATAGTGCGTCATTGGATTTTACATTACAACGCAAGCATATGTCTTTGAATTCTATAAATCAAACACCCATATTTGCAGTCAAAGGCAAAAGTGAAAGATAGTGTCAAAAACAAAAGACCTGCTGCAAAGATATTTTTATACTAAAATCAGGAAAGATGCTAATTTTTGGAAAAAAAAGATTGTCTTCATTTTCTGAATGACGATTCATAACGAAATGCATCAACTTAATCCTTGGCTTAATTACATTGATGTTAACAATATGTTATGTAAATCTAATTCTACTTTTTCTAATAGGAGTGCAGTTCACCTTCTACACGTTTCATTTGGAGGATCATCATGACTACTTACTAATAACAGAGAATGGCAGTTTTACACAGCCATTAGCACGTCTGACTGGTTCAGAGCTTCCTTCACCAATCAATGCTGGTCTCTATGGAAATTTCAGGGCTCAGTTGCGCTTTATTTCAGATTTTTCAATATCATATGAAGGATTTAATATTTCTTTCTCTGGTAAGGAAATATCTGTAATACCTGGCTCCTGAAAAAAAAAGTTTATAATTTAAGTTATTTTGATGAGTGCATATATTAAACCATAAAATTATATAAGTTGTTTCTTAATCACAACAATTTTAAAGCAAGCAAACCTCTGTACCTCTGTAGAGACATTTCTGCTACATGATAAATAAGTTGGCAGTAAACTGTAAGACAAGTGATCAAGTGAAGGGAGGAAACAGAACTATTCTAATTTCAGTTATTGAAATTCCAGATGAGCTCAAGTGTCAATTATTTAGGCTTGTGTGCTGTGCCATTGTTTTAATTTGTTTTATGTACCTGGGACATTTATGGCTCTTACAAGACTGATACAGCATATTGTGTTATGAATCTTAAAAACGTTCTGAACTCATTCATTAGTCTTAATATTTAATGTAATGTAATTGCCAGCTTAAAGTTCATGCTTTCATTTTGGTTTTAATTCTGAATTCTGTATTGACAGTCAGGTGGAAATATACAGATGTTACTAGAATGCAAGATTACAAATATGACTGATAGAAAACATGTTTTTCTCACTCGTATAAACTGACTTGTTCTCTTTTTTTCAGAGTATAATCTTGAACCTTGTGAAGATCCTGGGATCCCACAATATGGCAACAGAATAGGATTTAATTTTGGAGTGGGTGATATTCTGACATTCTCCTGTTCATCTGGATATCGTTTAGAAGGATCTTCAGAGATTATTTGTCTTGGTGGTGGCCGACGAGTATGGAGTGCACCTCTGCCAAGGTGTGTGGGTACGTGGTCAGCTGCTTTCATTTGCTTGTATGTGTAGTCATTGTCCATGGATTTGCAGATTTACAGCACGGAAAAGCATGTTAATACACCTCTTACTTTTTAATTTACTTTCATATTCTCCATATCTCCTTAGTAAAATTTATTTAATCTTTTCTTAATATAGTTAGTGTTAGAATGAACAGTGGACTTCATAGTCAATGTTTGAAAGCAGTTCAAATTGAGGGCACAGCTCTTATTTTAATTAATAGGTTAGGACAACTGAATATAAATTTAAATCAACATTTACCAGTTCAGATGCCTAATAACTGACTCTCTTTTGTCAATGCAAGTTTCCAAGTGATACCTGTATTACAAAATTGTGCAAATATAGTTACAGCACTTAGACCAGAGATACGTCATAAAATTAGGTCTATATATAGGAGTACAGTCAACCTGGGCTTCCTATGTAGGTTACAGTAGAGAACCATATACTCAGAATATCCTCAGAACAGTTGTTCTTGTTTTAAAACGATAACTAAGATAACCAAGGGGAAATAATTTCTGACGGTTCCTAACACACTCCACTCACTGTAGAGGTAGCCTACATATGTAGCTTTGACTATAAACAACTTTTAATAGCTAATGTTGTCTGAGCTGATTTCTTCCTAAATGTCTTGATTTTCGGTTCTGTTGAGAACTGTTAAAACAACAACAACAAAATCTCTTAAAATTAGGATAGCTATTTAGGCATCTACATTTTTATTTAGTTAAGACTATATGCTATATGGAAAGGTTTATCTATGAAAATATCTGTGTCAATGTGCATTAGAAATATGTTATTTTTAATACTGAATTGTGTGATAGTGAAACATAAGTTTCTTTCAGAATCTAATTGTAGAATAACATAATATGTATGATAACTGTATCATAATTTTCACATCCAAACTATACCTATACTTACCTTGGTATAACAGAAGTTCTGAATTTGGCATATGCATACGTGACATTTATGTATGTATCTACTGAAGAGATGGTTTAGAAGCTGAATCAGTGTTTTGCATAAATAGAAGTTATTTTAGTGTTGAGGTTGATGAATTTTTAACCATAAGAATAATAATGAATGCATGCACAATTGTGAAGACGGGTTAAATTTTAGTAATAAATTTCTGGATATGTTAGTATACTAAAAATGAATTGGTAAATTATCAGTAAAGAAGAACTTGTGCAGAAGCATAAATGAAAAAAATTGCTATTTAGTTTTCATGACATAGTGTTTATGTTTGTGTGTTTGGCAGGGAAAAATAAAAGAGGAAGATAGAACACAAGGAGTAAATTATTTTCCAGTCAATGTATTGTCTCCTTATCTTTGAAAATGAGAGATAATCTCCACTAGAATGACTTAATCAGCCACATCCCTCCCATAAACATTAAACCTTTGTCAATTTTGTGCTTAATTTATATGCCATAATAATAAAATTCAAACAACTAGAGAGTAGAAATTCCTGGTGACCACATTTATTAGATTCAGAAAATTTATATATTGCTGCTGTTTCTCATGTTTGGCATTTTCTGACAAAGTGATTTATGAGCTTTGATGCTTCTGATCTCATATACACTTTCACATACATACAACATGAACTGGGAACTAACAAATGTTCATAGCAAGACACAGATAAACTGGAACAAGTTTGATGGCAGGTCACCAAGATAGTTGGAAGCTGGAGCACTGATCCTGTGGTGAAAGGAGAGAGAAATGTGTCTTTTCAGCCTGAAGAAGAGACTGCTTCATGAGAACCTAATAGCAGTTCTCAACGGCTGTGAGGAGATCACAAAGACAATGGAGCAAGGTCCTTCACAACAGTTTATGACAGAAAGATGAAAGGAAAAGGCATAAATTGAAATAAGAGAGTTTCAGACTGGAAATAAGTGAAACCTGTTCGAGCTTCTCCAGAGGTGGTTTTTTTTTTTTAAAAAAAAAGGCACAACATTGCTCATTGCTCTGAGCAATGAAAATGGACACCATACTTCACCATCTAATCTGTGAGCCAGGGATCTCTTCCAGGAGTGGATGCATTTAGCAGTGTAGACACAGGTAATGTGACCAAAGTGATTCATTAGCATGTGCTTCCATTCACATGTTAAGAAATCCTTCATGATGGTCATAGTTGTTCTAGTCATGTGATAGCAGATAGTGTTTGCAGCCTTCAGAAAAGGTTTGGGAATAAATAGGATGTCAGAACAATAGGTGTTAGTTATGACTGCTTTCTAGTTCACTTACTCCTGAAATTTAAGACCCTAAGAAGCACAGAGGTCAGGACCAATAAGAATGAATATTTCTGGTGGTGTTCATATGTCATTCATTGGCTGCAAATGGATTTTTGACAGTATTTTTTGACTGTTAATAATCCTGAATTTGACTAAATTCAGAATTTGAAAAATTAATGGAATCATAAATATCTTTTGAAAATTCCTTAAATAGGAAAAGACTGAATTTAATAAATTTACAGTATTGTAAGCTTTTTTATTTGTTTGTTTCCAATGCTTAAAACTCAGTGTGATTTGGGTTATCAGATCCCTTAGATTGCTTGAAATTTGCCATGCAGTTAAATAAATTAATCTCATTTTAGTAACACATGTTTATAGGTTTATGTATTGATCCTCTATTTTGGTTATACATACCTGTTATTTTCTTTTCCTGAAAATTTGACAAGATTCATAGCTCATTGATTTGTTTTAGAATTAAACTTAAAAGATTTTACTAGAACTTAAAATGCAACGGTGACTTAAATGTGTTGTAACCTTTAATTTACAGACAGAAAATAAACAACATATGGTAGCTAGGACAACATATGTTGTATATGAACCAGCCATTTCAGATTCTTAGTGAGTCATCTCATGATGGTTTTCTACTGTCTTTGCTATATTTCTGGTGCCACATATAATCATAGAATCACAGAATCTTTGGGTTGGAAGGGACCATTTAAGGTCATCTAGTCCAACCCCCCTGCAATAATCACAGACATCTTCAACGCAATCAGGTTGCTCAGAGCCCCGTCCAACCTGACCTTGAATGTTTCCAGGGATGGGGCATCTACTACCTCTCTGGGCAACTTCTGCCACTGTCTCACCACCCTCATTGTGAAAAATTTCTTCCTCATATATATTTGTTTAAAAAATTTAATTTGAAATTAAAACTTAACAAATAAGTGACATTTTTACTTTACAAATTAATATATTAAAAAGTAATGTTCAAATAGAAAACAAATATATTAAACTTAATTTTTAAAGCTGAACTGCACAAATGATGTTGTTACCTGAATTCCATATGGCTTGATTGTGCTGAAACAATTTTTATAATAAGTCTTCTCTACAAATGCAGAAATATTTTTCATATTTCTGTTTATTTGGTTGTTTCTGTTAAATGACTAATAGCTTTGAAGTTGATAAACTGTTACAGAATTAATATTACTATTTCTAAATCCTGATGAACATGATAATTACAAATATCCACATTCACTAATTACATGATTGGTAGGGGTTCACACAAATACATCTATATGTTTTGTTTATATACAAAAATGTATATAAAATGTACATCATTCCTAATATCCTAACGTTATCTTTATAGTAAATGCATGTACTTTCAGTATAGCTAGGACTCCACTATGTGATTCAGCTTATTTTGGGGTTGATGTCTGTAATCACTTGTGAATTTTATCATTTGTGTTTCCAACATATGTATGGTAGTTTTAGTTAACTAACAAACAATGTTAACCTACTGTCATTGTTTTGTTTTGATTTTGTTTGTGTTTTGTTGGCTGGTTTTTTTGTGTCTCATTTTCAGTACATCTAGAGACATGCAATGAATAATATTGTAAAAAATCATAACAGTAACTGAGAAATTGACCACATCATAATTCAATTCTGAAAACTTTAATATTAATTTAATATTGCCCTCTCATGATTAGCAAGCAGTAATATCACATACTTTATCCTGTGAAAGTTAATTTTTTTTTAAACAAATAATTAAAATTGAGGGGGAGGTTTTATTTTTGGGGGAAGAGGCAACCGTTGAAATCAAGTCTACTTAATGTGATAAGTGTTTCCACGTCTCTCTTTAGATGTTTCCATATATTGAAGACCGGTGCCTTGTTTTGTATCAAAACATCAATTGGCAGTCTTTTCAGATTTGTGGTCATCCTTGCCTCTTGCCTTGGGAATTTCTGTACTTATCTACTTACCTATCCTTTGAAATGAACTTCCTAAAGCTAAATACATTGCTCAAATCTGAGGCCTTACCACTATCAAATAGAAGAGACACAGACAGTGCTCACATTTATATATCTTAATCTCATGTTAAGAGGAAGCCAGCCATACTGGTGAGCTATTCAAAGGTTTTGATCTACTGTTAGTCCTTACAACTTTCTGTGCAGTTGATTACTAATCATAAAACTTCACATTTATTTTATTGAGTTTTCCTCCTGTTTACTCAGGCAAATTCCCCAATTTTTCAATAATATTCAGAAGCGCATGTTATTGGAGAAGACAAAAGAAATAAATCCACTTTTTTCTATTCTATTTGTTGAAATAAGAAAAATATTAGCAGGAAATTTTGCACTAGACTAGTTTTTTGAGACTGCTTTTTTTAGTGCTACATATTTTTAATAGTCTGAATAGTATATGAAATAACTATGAAATAGTCTGAATGTTATAGGATCTTAATCTGTGTGATGGGTTGACCCCAGCTGGCAGAGGAGTCCCCAACCCAGACACCTACTCACTCGCCCCAGTGGGATAGGGAGAGAATAGGAGGTTCAAAAGCAAGGAAAAAACCAACCACAAACTTGTGGGTCAAAATAAAGACAGTTTAATAAGCGACAGGAAAAAAAGAGCAAAGTGACACAAAGGCAGTCACTGACCATCAGCAGACTGATGCCCTGTCAATCCCCAAGCAATGACTACTTTGAGAAAACTCCCCTAATTTTATTGCGGAGCATGACACTCTACGGCATGAAATATCGCTTCAGTCAATTCAGGTCAGCTGTCACAGCTGTGTCGCGTCGCAGCCTCTTGGCTACTCACTGCGCGGGCAGCATGAGAAACAGAAGGCCTTGACACTGGGCAAGCACTGTTCAGCAGTAGCTAAAATGTTGGCGTGTTATCAACACTGATTTGGTCACAAATCTAAAACACTCACTGTATGGACTATCCCAGACAAACCCAGTACAATCTATTAATAAATGGATGTACTAACGATTAAAAAAAGACTCGAGAATCTTTAAATTGCTTGCTTTGAACTTGAACATAGAAAGTGAAAAATATTCTTTTTTAATTCTGAGTAGTAGATTCTTCAAAGAATAGTTAAAGAAAGTATGACTACTTGTCCACTTTTACTTTCTTCCAGAAGCAAAATCTAAGCTCTGCATAGTCATAGGTAATCAACATTTTCAACATTGTATTAGGGGCATGTCTCCAGCTTGTGATACAGAGCACAAGTATCATCTTAAGTTTGTGAATATGCAGTTCAGTTGTTTTCGTGGGGTCGTAGTGCCTGTGAACTGGTTCTGATGCATTTAGAGTTCAGATGTCTCTGCCTAGTTCTCTTTATAGTTTTCAATGCCATAGTTAACTTACTAGTTGCTAGTTTGAATATTCCTGTAACTGTGCCATAAACAAGAACAAACAAGAGCAATTATTATTACTTTAAAGTAAAAGTAATTAAATAGATAAAATTAAATAGCCAAATTGCATTACCTTTCGTTATAACTATCTTGTCAGAATTTATAACCCATAATTGTTTCTATGGCTTTGTAAAGAAATAATCTAGTTTCTTAAGAGCTTCCTGACTGCATAGGACCTTTTCCTTTGGCTTTCTCAAGGCCATACAATTTCTTTCCAGTCTGCTAAACCTTAGCTGGAAGACACTGACTTTAAAATCTTGTTTCCTTGTGCTCATATGCTATTTCCACTTATGTTTCTCCTTATTATATTTTCTGTCCATGTTTATCAGTATGTCCTAAACAGCTAAGGTCAGAGTCTCTGGTGTTCTGGTCATACAGATTTCCAAGGAACTATACCCCTTAAAATGATGAAAAGTGGACATCCCCCCCCGCCCCCCCAATCTACTGGCAAATTGAGTAATTTATGTAATGTTTATTGCATACTTTTCAGATAATATTGTATATGGATCTTTGTTGGTAAAGATTTTTGCTAAGTTGACAGTTCTTTTTCCTGTTTATTGATGTAGCTTCTTTGCCAAATTTGAGTTAAGTTGCTTTTCAGGGGATACCTGTGGAGTGAAAAATTGAAATGCCTGAAAGGTTATATTGTATCAGAGAAAAAATAAATTCAGTGTTGAACTGAAGCACAATTAAGTAACCAATGAAGGGAAGGTTCTACTACAGATACATCTGCAGTAACTGGAAGGTCACTTAATTAGCGGGAAAGCCATTAGCTACCCTCTGCACATGTTATTCCATACTGTCACTAGAGACTTGCTGCATAGCTTTATTCATTTCTGTGCATACACAAAATTTAAGGCAAAGTTTGTTTTAATATTTTGGGTTTGAAAAGGTGTCCTTTTGCTAGATTTAACTGAATTTTCTTTTAATACTTGGAATGTTTTGGCAGCATGAATTCTCAGTTTAAGGACTGTGATATTAATTTGTAAATGAGTAATTGATTTCTCTCAGAACAAATTAACCCTAATCTCAGTTTTGTTTGTCAGAAGTAAATTTATTCCTTTAAATATTTCTGAAGTCATTGTAGGTCTGCTATTTTCTTCAGGAATATGATATTCTGAACAAAGCAAAATACAGACATTGAGGACTCACCATCTGTTAGTATAATAACATGATCTTATAAGCACTTTCTTAACATTTCTTATGTATCTTAATATTTAACATAAAGTTTTAACTGTTCCTGTTCACTGCATGGAAATTTTCACTAAGTTCCAACAGTTCTTGAGTTATTTTGTGTTTTATTTCCGTTTTAGGTTTTCATGTTTTGGGGCTGGTTTTTTGTTTGTTTGTTTGTTTATGATACAGTTGTACTTAAGTTAAAGGCAAATTGTGCACATTTGTTTTTAAAATTATCCTAATATAGAACATGTATTTGTTAATCCATTTTACCTTGTTAATACTAATGCAAAAGGTCATTTGTCGGGCTATTTCTCCATCCTCCTTTTGTTGGTTGCAGTGCAGGGGCATATTGTTTAAAGCATATGGGACTCCTCCGCATTCTTGTTGGCTGTAGTTCTTAATTATGAAAAATAATAGTAATAATGTGAATAATTATTTCTAATAATTATTTCTTTTGTATTTTACCATTTTAGTAGAAACATCAACTTGCTGTAAGATTATGTGTAGGTCTTAAATACAGGACCTTCTAAAATCTGACAATAGTATCTTTCATTATAACATAAATGATGCAGTAAAATAACAGCTAAAAAACTATGTACAAAGTATATTGAAAGTAAATTTAATACACAGACAGCCACATGATGTTAAGATCAACTCTGATGTACTGCAAATACATAATAAGATATTACAGTTATTCATTTTTAGCTCTATGAAAGGATATCTGGTCTTTTGGGACAAAATGAAATAAAAGAGAAAAACACTATTCTTACTGATTGAAGAAGACAACATTCATTTCATTTTCTTCATCAGCATAGGGTTCCCTGTACTTAATTCTGTCAGAATACTAAAAGCACCTGGAAAACTTTTGATGACCTCATCAAAGGTTATCCAAGGAAATAAAGTTTCAGTCACAACTTTCAGGATTGTCTTGTTATCCTCTGTTTTGTTTTGACAAGAGTCTATTTTCTTGCTTACATCTGCCATCAGTTGAAGAGGTAGAACTTCTGAAGATTAACAGCTTTATAAGAAACAGTTTTTTGATCAGTGAATTTAGGTACACTTTATGAAATAACAGTTGATTTACAGTCTACTACAACTGTTGGTTAAAGATAAAATCCTTTTCAGAATGTTTCCACTTACTTGCCCAGTCAGGATGTTGCAATGCACACTTAGTCTCCTAACCAAGAGATAACACCTTTTCAAAATACAGAACTGCTATTTGCAGCTCGTATCTTTTGATTCCAAAGGATTGCCTTGAAGAAAACAATGGCTGAACTTCAGTCTGTAGCAGCATGTCACATTTTTTTGTTTGATAATTTTTTATGGTGAACATTTCATCAGCAGAATTGTGGGAAACCTTGCAAAATTCTCCTAGTAGAGCATATTTTTTTTAAAAAAGCCATTCATTGAAGAATTAGTTTCAAATGGCTAAATTACCCAAACAGATGTATTTTGTTCCTTGATTACAATAACAATGGCATTTTACAGGATTACAGAATTTAAATACACTAATAAACAGTACTTTAACTCATTTGTTTTATTATGGAAATGTGCAATGAACACACATTCATAACCAAAAACATAACAGTAATTTCTTATAAATAGCTCATTATATCACTATTTCCCTTTCATTATTTTCTTTGAGTTTTTGTTTATTTCCCTTTTTAAATACGAAATGATTCTATATTTCTGGTAAAGTCCAGAAACAGTGATTTACTTCTATATTAGTTTTACATCCTTGTACTTTATATAAGGCTGAATTAAAGTCTTTGTGGAAAAACAGCTGGACATTGGAATACTTTCCCTTTTTTTTTCCCTACAAGCAAAATGTGTGGGGAAGGTTCTAAGTTTCACCTGAAATAAGTGGATTTTTTTTTTTAAACTTTGTCACTAACCCAACCTGAATTTCATCTCTATTGAACAAGGAATGTTACTAAAATGGAACATTAAGGCGGTGCAGAAATGTTTGTAATTTCTGATAACAGCTCTAAGTATGTTTTTAAAGGATGGTCACAGACTGACTGTTCTTCTGTGATTTTTCTTTTACTTCTGAAATAGTGTTTTGTCCCTTCTTTTCTCTCTTCTATATTTCCCTCTTTACACATTTTCCCTTAATTTTATCCTGGTTTGCCTCTTCAGTCTCTTTGTTCTGTAACTTACCATAATGCCTCTTAAAATTATTTTCCAAACACTTTAAACAAGTAACATATGTTTAATATTTGTATTTATTTTAAATGTAAAACCTCAGTTAACATTTCTTCAGACACTTTTTTACTCAGAACTTAACTGCACGTAGAAGTATTTTGGTATTTTTTGATTTATGCTATAGTATTAATAGAATAGAAAGCAACCATAGGTTACCTGAATTTCCATGTAATTTTAAGCAACATAACTGTCTGTTCATGCTTACAAATAGAAGTGGAGATTGGCAGATAGAACTATCTGTGCTATAATTTGTAAAGCCTTATTAATCATGTTTTTCCCTGTTTGATTCTCCACTTAGAATTATATGGCTAGTTTGTGTATGTGTGTTTTCAGTGTTTTATGGTTTTGGGTTTTTTTTGAAGTCATAATTTGCACTGACAGGCGGCAAGTAGGGAAGCAAGGGACTAACTCTGATTTTGTGAGAAACCCTCTGAGAAATGTACAAAATAAGCTACAGTTGTAGGCTGCAGTGCATGCTTCCACAGAAATGTAATGCAATAACTGAATGGTATGGGAGAGATTCTTTTATACTGTGGTTTTCAAGACCACTGTTTACTAAGCTTGCGTTCTTGTCTGCTAATACAAGGGTTGAGATCATACATAGAATTTCAGAATGGTTTGGGTTGGAAAGGGCCTTTGAAGATCATTTAGTCCCCGCCCCTCCCATGAGCAGGGTCATCTATCACTAGATCAGGTTGCTCAAAGCCCCATCTAACCTGACCTTGAATACTTCCAGTAATGGTGAATCCACAACCTGGAACATAACATTCTCCCTCTATATTAGGAAAAATATAATCAGATTGATAAATATTATGACATGAACAATTTCCTTATTTTTAACAGAAAACATAGCATAGTTCTCAAATTTTAGTTAAAAATGTCCTAAGAGGACACTGTTGTGTTCAAGTTTTTTAAAATTGCTTTGAATTACAGTTCTGACAAAACCAGAATTGTTAGATCAACTTAATACCATAAATACTTTGTGCCTTTTGACTTTCTGTCTCTCTGGAATGGGAAAAGATATCCTACAAACTTGAAATTACAATCATCTTACTCTGATGTGTTGTAATTCAAACTGACCTATGCATCTTCAGAGTAGCAAATACCCATTTATTTGAGAATAAAATAAAAGGATGAACATGATCATGTGACTAGAAGGTTTTTTCACTTCTGCCTAGTTTATGTGGATCCAACTGTTCTAAGACAAATTGATGACACCTGAATTACTTGGGTACTTCTGTATCGCTGTTGAATTAAACATAGTCATCAAGCATTTCTTCTGCTTTGATCTGCGCCTGATTTGGCTTTCTGCACAATGCTCGTTTCAAATGCATACAGAAAGAATAGTTAATCAATTGTTTTGTCATTTAATGTACAAAGTTAATACACAAAATATATATTTCATTATCCTGGATTTCACTCAAACAAGTCAGGTGAAGAAGTAATAATAATGCTAATAAACTATAATAGCTTTTAAAATACATGCCATAGATTGTTTAAACAACTTTTCAGACCATTAAAAGAACCACATAGTTTTGCATAATACAATTTCTTATTCTTTGAAATTAAAAAACAATTAATTTCCCAAGTTAAAATAACTGGGGTGCATTCTCATGAAACTGTGTAAAATAAATGACAAGAACATTGAAGTGATCCTGAAAACAAACATAAACCCAGAAAATTTAGTGTTAGAGTTAAATTTACAATTAAGCTAAGTCAGTTATGAAAAGATTAAGTTCTCTTATTCTTGCACTATACTGACCACATATCAAAACTAAATAAAAAAAGAAGGAAAGAAATGTAATAGTTTGCCAGTTCTAAACTACCTGGTACCTCAGTGATAAAAATATCCTAAATAAAATCGTGTAAACAGTCCAAAATATGATAGTAAATGAAAGTTAGTTATTAATGCCTAATGTAGCATTGCCACTAGTTTTTATGTAATTTCTGTGTGTGTGTGTGTGTTTGTGTGTGTGTTAAAACTCAATTATCAAAGTCCTCAATTATAAGGTTTCTTTTTTGGAATAATAACAGTATTACTTGGAGAGACTTTCATATTTCTATTTTAAACTCTTAATCTTAAATCCATTTCATTCCTTTTTATCTTCTTTTTCTTCAGTCCCTGAGAGTTACTATTTCTCCAGTTATTTATTAGTGAAATTATTTTTTTTCTATTTTTTAGCTGGTAGATATAGCATAATTCTTTTTTTACTGTAATTGTTACTATTGACTATATTCTTTCAATAAATTAGTATTAGGAAAAAATATATCTTTTTTCATTAATCTGTATGAAACTGTGTATCTGCATGTATGTATATTATACAAGTGCATGTATATATATATATACACATACACATAAAAACTTCTAGAGTACTTTTACTTTAATTTAATTCACAGGTCTTTATGAATTTCTGAGTTGGAGAAATAAAAACAAGTATGTTTCCTCCAAAACAAAATTCAAGAAATGTCCTTTAAAACTTTCTAATTATGGAATGTGCCATTAACATAATTATAACTCTCCATATTATTTAATATAATTTTATTAAAGTATTGCAGCAATTTAGAAATATTGTTATAGCCTTCAATCATTGTCATGAACATATATTTAGAGCTAGATTTTAGATATCAATAAATGTTAATAATGTTGAGTTAGGTTGCATTACATTCCCATTATCACCATTATTAAAGTATTTGTGTTTGCTATTAAAATATCCCTTAATAATTTCTTTTATTTGCAGCTGAATGTGGAGCCTCCACGACAAGCAATGAAGGAATCTTACTGTCCCCCAATTATCCTCTTAACTATGAAAACAACCATGAATGTATTTATAGCATTCAGGTACAAGCAGGAAAAGGAATCAATATTTCTGCCAGAACATTTCACTTAGCCCAAGGAGATGTTCTTAAGGTATGTAATCATGTAACCTCTTTGTTATTTCTAAATTTGTGTTTACTCATATTGTTTATCTGTCTGTGATAGCACAGTATCAGGTAAGTTTATATTAAGCATTTCTTAGAAAATATGTATTTAAACTAGTTCCATTTCTAAAAAGTTAAAAATTAGGCAACCTGAGGTGTTTCCATAACCTGTTCCTTAAAACATGTATTTTTCTGACCACATATAATTAAAAAAGAGATTGAAACTATAAACCAAGTTGCTTTAATGCATATTCGTATTCTATTCATAGCATTAAATATTCATCAGTTGCATCTTTTATAAATTCTGTTTTCTTCCTCAGTATCTTCCAAATTTGAGCGGTGATCTAAACATAATAAACATTACACCCAGAAGCCTAATTTAATATACTGTCTACATACTACATTTTGTACTTGACTTTTACATTTTAAATGGCTCTAAACTTGCGTGATATGTAACATCTCCTGCAAAAACGATAAACACAGCAATTACATGTAAAGAGAATTTTTGCATTAAACAAAGAAACAACAAAGGGAAAGATAAGATACTAGAACCTTCCAGAGTTTTCTAGAGAAATTTCACTCTATAAATTTAGTACCATGTACTATGCACATACTGTTTATTTGTTCATAAATTTTATTACTGTATTCTCCAAAATCTACATTTCCAGATGCATATATTGCTTAGCCAACTACATATTTAAATCTGATGAAAAACAGGGTGAGTGTCTTTTAGTACATACTATCTCAATCCAATACGATATCCCTAAAGGGATTCAATAATTGTCTAATTTTTCAGAATATTCTCTTTAATTAAACTTGCCTGTCAGAAATCAACAGAACAAGAACATGTCAATCATGTTTGATTAAAAATAAAGTCCTTCTGCCATGTTCTGACATATAGCTATTTAAATAAGAAGGATTATGGAGAGATGTATTACTAAAAGACAGCTACGATTTGGACTGTGTTTTCTCTCATCTAACTTTAGCCATCTGAGCATTAGGTTAGGATTTCTGTCATTAGTTATCAGACATAGGCACTTCCAAAAAGGGGTTAATTACATGTAACGCATAAGCAGACCTAAACACCTAATGTAAGATGAAATCTTATGAGGAAGCAAGAAGAAAAAAAAAAAAAGTATTGTGTTTTTCCTAAAACAAAACACAAGCAAAACAAAATAAACCAAAGGCTACTGGATACCCAGCATGAACAGGCGTGTTAATTTTATTTTGACCTCACTGCTTACTTCAGAATCAAATAGATATTTTTTAATTTTGACATTAATTAATACAGAAAGATTTAATTTGAAAGATGTTTACTATTTATTAACATATAAATAGCATGGCAATAAACAAACAAAAAAGACCAGTTATTCAAGTTACCATTAAAACATCCAGATGATGTATGCAGGTATGTCATTTTAACAGTTTTGGAATTTCTTCATGAACCAGAACAATTAGTAAAGTTATGGTAAGATCTTTAAATTAACCAATGTTAGCATAATATTTGAAGTTAGGTCTTACATTTGAACTTGAATCCTTATCCACCCAAATCACTATCCTAATATTTCTGTCCACATTTTTTATGCCTGTCCAAATATATACGACGTTTTAGGTTGAACCCATTCATCTCTATTGTCTTCGTGTAAAATTCATAGCATTGTAGGGAGGGAGCTACAGTTATATACAGTTATATAAATATGAACTTCGATATAAACCTAAATGAATATTAATATAAATCAAGTCAAACTTTTTTCTTCTTTTTTCTTTCTTAATCATTTGATGCACATACAATTTTGAGGAGGTATATTCACTCAAGATTTCTCAAATATCATTCCAACCATGTGCACTACAGATGTTTTAATTTAACTAGAAATATTAACTCAGAGGCTTATAAAATCAAATTTTACTTTAATATTGTGAGTTAGTTAATGTGAACTTAAGAGTAATGTCAAATTAATTATAAATGGAAGGAGGCCACCACTCTGCTGTTAATGTCAGTGGCAGAAATACTTGCTGTGTTTTGCAGGTGTGTCTATTAGATGAAAGTAATATCTAGTAATTAGAGTGTTTGTTTTCCAAGTCAGCAGATTTGAATTATAATAATGAGCTGAGGTTCCTCCCAATCTATTAAAAAGAACTACAAGAAATATTCTTTATTATGATTATAACTTTTTTCAGCCTATCTGACATTGTAGCAAGACAAAGGTACTTGACCTTTAATATTGTAGGAAGGAATGGTATCTGTGGAACCCATCATACCTCTTCTTGCCTCATGTCTCAGATGAAGCTCTTACAAATAGTCTTAATCCCATCAGACTCTTTTTTCATGTGTTCATTTGATAAAGGAGTCTTGTTTTAGGAAATACAAAGCAGCAGTCAGTCATTCCAAAGCTTTTCTCATGGACCCAGTTCTGAAGCTATCTGTGGATCCCTATTATTATTGATTCCTCCTCATCTCCAGGGGCTGAAAAAGAATCAGGGGAAGATTTGGTGTGTGACTGACTTGGGAACATCCTTAGTATTTAAAGTTAGTATTTTCAAGGTCAGGAAAGTAGTCTTGGTTATCCACATTTTTCCCTGTATTCTCTTAGACTGATTTACATTAACCCCAATAAAGCACATTTGAAGATAAGTTTACAGGAACTGCCTTTTATTTTTACAGAACTGGTAACTAAAATAAAAAAGGAAAAATACTGACGACTTTGCCTATTTTGCTGATGGCGGAGAATAGATATTTGGCTACGGGAGTAGGACATTAAGGTTATAATTTAACTTTAGTTTTAAGTGAATCGATAATAAAAAATGCTGTAAACCTATCTAATATATATCATTTAAATATATTTAAATATTAATGTCTTGACCAAACTCTAAGAAATCTCTAAGGTAAGTAAAGTATAATAAAGTCTTCTGGAATGAAAAATGGCAATGGAAAGAAGTTAAGTTTAAAAAAAATTGTCATCCAGCCTTACAGCAAAAAGCTGAGTGACATATAGTGAATACACAGTTCCCTTTTAACTATGAAGGGAGGGTAAGGAATTCACCATTTGGAAAAACAACAGCTTCTGGACAGGGCTTCCTTTCCTCAAACACAAATGAAGAAACCCCATAATATTTCATAGTTAAAGCTCAGTCTTTTAGCTACAGACTTTGATTAAGAAATGGATAATGTATCTCTGTTCTTCAGAACTGGTGGGTGAAAATGTTGAAGAAGTTGATCATGTACTGTGTGTTACTTTGTCAGCTAATATTTTTGACTACTAGAGTTATGCACATAAAATTCCATTCAAACTCTGAGTAGACTGAATATTCCACTAAACTTGTGATATGCTATTTAATCAACTCATATGGTCTGCTGTTTACCACAAGAATTAACTACCATGGATCAAATTTATACCTGACAAGCACTGTGATAGAAACAATGAAACAGCTGGACTGGGAATACAGCATTAGAGGGAAAGAGCGTATTTAACACAAACAAATCACCACCCTTACTGTTACTCCTCAGGTGTAGAAGGAGGGGTTGCCATTTATCAATTATGAACTGATATAGAACAGAGGTTTCAGAAAATACAATTTATTTTCCATGTTCTTCATTTAGTATGCAATTCTCTCCTTGATGTAACTGCGCTGGCTACTTACATTAATGTTGTAGGTGGGGTTTTTTGTTTGTCTGGTTGTTTTTTATTGGGTATTATAAGAAATATATGTCTCTCTACTTTTATTTGTGTAGGGCTAGTACCTGCTCTTGATAGTGCCACATCTTGTTTTAATATTAATGAAAATTTCATGAAGGCATATGAAGAATTAAAGTTCTGTACAGTCATTATATGCCAATCCATTTAATATTAAATTCAGAAATTGTATAACAATTGTTTCCTTCTTTGAAATTGTACTGATAACTGAGTTTGTGTGATATGTTTCCAAAATTCAAAATTTTTAGAGTAAACTGCCTATGTGTGAGGCAGGGAAAAAGAATACATGTTTTCCAAAGAATGAGAACATTTCTACCTGCTTTTTTTCCCTGCTTTTATATCCACCCACCAGTTTTGTTTGTAAGCTCTGTAGTCTCTGATAGCTGTAAGCAAACCCTTTAGATTCTCAGGGAAAGGGACAGAGTTGCCATTCTTCTGCTTGCCTGAATAGCCCATTGTTAGTGGTGAACACTTTGCGTTTAAATCAGTTGAATGTAGGAAGTATTCTTTTATGTCAAATATCTTTTAATATACTTTTCTAATTTACTGGCGGAAAGGAACCTTTTATTGAAATTGAAGCTTGAACAAAGATAATATGATCGTTTTCTTTATTTTCAGTCGATTTCAACATAAATAGAAATGTACCTATGCATTGTACTAATTAATGAGTAGTTTTCTGTTAACGTTGCAAAAAACAAACTCCTGCCCCGCCAAAAATCTGCAGGTAGATTCCATAAAAGAACCTAAAAACAAAAGAGAAAGGAACACCACATATGAAAAGGACTGAGATGGAAAGAGAACACCAGTTGTCTGTGGTCATTGTTTTTTTTCCTTTTGTAGTAGGTTAGAGCTGATGTGCCAGATGAGATTGCACCTCTGTGGAAAAAATTAGCTTTAAGAATTATTTTTGATACTGTAATGAAGCAATCTTTCTTTTTCTTTCTATCAAAACACTCTATTTTCTATTTTTAAAACACTCTATTTTCTTTCCATTAAAACAGCAACAAGCAGGTAACAGTGTGTCAATAAACCAAATAGAAAAACTGGCATTAAGGGTCCCCATCCCCTGTGCTTGGCTCATCACTCCTCGTGCTCCTGCAAAATATGGAGGACTCGGTTTGACTGCATGTTTGCTCTCTCACTTGTGGGCCAGCTTTGGAATGTGTGCACATGATTCAGTTTTTGAGGGTTTTTGCTGCAAAGACTTGAAGGGAGATAATGTTTGGAGCTTTTTGGTAATTTGTTTCTTAAGAATCTCCACACTCATTATCATAATCCTTTTAGCAGTATCATCCTGAAAACATGTGTGAGAAATAGGTAATAAATGTGGGGGGAAAAAACCCAAACAAACATATGGGCTATTTTCTGTGTTTATATTAGTGCTTCTCTTTGCATGCGATGTGATACATTTGACAGGTTGTTGACAGCCTCAGCTCTGAGCTGTTGATTTGATGTTATTTCTTCTCTTTATAAAGGCACAGATCTTCATATCCATGTCTTTTATGTTTCAGTGGCAATTCTCAAAAATTAAAATGCCCAAATTAAATACATTCACTTTATACTATTTTTTTTCTAAAATTTTATGGAGTTAAATAAGTTACCAGAAAAAAGGTCATTAATTTCCATTTAAAATTTGTAGACAACAGAGCCCCTAGAAAGCATAGGAAGTTTTATTTGTCCTCTAACTGTAAATGTAAACATAATCCCTCTTCCCCAAATTAAACATTACATCTATCACTTGAAATCATATTTACGCAAAAAATGTTCATTACTAGCATTCTTTTCTATAACATTTCAAAATATCATTGTGATATGAAGAACATTAATTCAATTTTCAGTGTCTCTGTTCCTCTTTATGAATTAATAATATAACAGATCAGGCCTTTAAATAGCTGATAGAGGTGGACCTCTGTTTTACGGATAGATTGTCACTGGCATATTCAGGCATTATACAGTCATGAATCAATTATCTTTGCATTAAAGCCACAAGATGGCTTTCAGGAAATGCATCCAACCAAATAATATTTTCATAATGATTATTCTTTGCCATACATTTACCACCCAAGTGACATAAATTCAGATGTGTTGGCAACGCCTTTAAGAAAGAATATTTGTGTATTAAAAATATGATAATGGTGCTACATTAATTCACATACAATCTCGTCTTCTGGATCAAATTTTGAAACTGAATTACTAAGTTATTCAAAACATTTAGCAAAACTCCCACCTATTTCAGGAAGAAAATTATGATTCTGCAAATCTCACAAGAGAATGTAGGCTGTTACCACTTTCTTTGCAACTTAAATAGTATCATCTAAAAATTTCTATTTAGTGTCCATTAACTTGCATGAAACACAAAAAAGATGTGACTTATTTTGTAGTATATGTCTCAATTTATGCATCCATTGTACTAAGGGAGACCCCACTATCTCAAGAAGAGGCATATATGTTACTTTGAATATTTTAAAGTCAGCAACCGAAAGAAAATAAATAATTTCAATTTCCTGTTCAAATGAATCACATCCCTCCCTCATCCAAGTGCAGTTCTCCTACTCCAAGAATCATACAGTTTCAGAAGTGTTAGGGTACTTTAAATTTTGTTCCTTCATAGAAATGATATAGGCTTAGAAGTATTATACAGTGGGACAGCTAGTTAGCCCATAAAGTACAATTAGTATCAACTGTGGAGAGATATCAGTGTGCCAATGTGAAAAGTTTAATATGGTAGGACACTTAACAAAATTCACAATAAAGTTTGTGTGGGGAAATTTTAACATGAAGAAAATTTGGATAATGAAGTGGCTTATGGGAATTTCTGGCGAGACATCGAGAACAGTTGGTATAATTTACTAATAGCTTCCTTTGGTTAGTTATTAGTGATGCACACATAGCAGGAAATGGACTACTCTTATGTAGTGTTTAAAAATAAAATAGATCCTGAATCCTTGGGCGTTATAGCTTGGAGACATTAGGAGAAAGAACTGGTTTTCTTTAAGTCTGCCATTATGTAAATATCTTTGTAGGATAGCAACAATTCTCCCAGAATGGAAGTTTTTCTTTCAGTTACCGAAACAAAACTAAGTCCACTAAGTCCAGAACTAATTTTTTGGTGTGGTTTTTTTTATGGCTTGATTACTGGTCTCAGTATAGTTTGAAACAATTTTAAAATAAAATTAAGAAATTAATTTTAATACTATTACATATATTTTTAAATTACTTTTTAATTGATAGGCACTAATTACACTTTTTTTTTTCCCTTTACTTTCTTATTTTTACTCCATTGAAGGACATCATTGCCATTTAAATGTGAAGCTGGCTTGAATTTATTTGCTCGTTTCAGTAAAAAAATAAGGAATGATACCAAGTCATTTTACTGTGCTTCTTAAACAATTGTACAATTATTTATTCATTAGCGGTAACTAGGAATGGCTTATTTGTTTTATTTCAGCATATCATTAAAGATAAAGACTTTGTTATTAATAGAGACATGAGTATTCCTGCAAAATAAGACTTACGTGTCTAAGTCATTCTCACAGAAGGGGAACAGGGATCATAATATTTCACATTCACTTTGTTGCCTTACAACTATTGCTGGTGTAGTTTTGATTTCATTGTGGTATAGATTTCTGTTTACAAATGCAAGCTTTAATTACATTTCACATTAATACAATTAGATCTTCTTTAGAACTGGAGACAATTCAGTATTTTTTTACTAAAACTTTAGAATTTCCCTATATTGCAATTTAAAAATTATTCAGAGGTCAATTTACTGGTTTGCAAATGAAATTGTTCTTAAAACCCATTTATCAAAGTTTTAGCTATTATAGAAGCCAGTAAATAAATCCTACAGGACGTACGTTCAGGTTAGCAATTATTGTTAATTTTAACTTTTTTTAGGAATTATAAGAATGCAACAACATGCAATGTTTTAAAGCAACCAAGCTTGTAAGGAAATTTGCTGAGAAGTATTAAGGGATTGGTTTACATATTTAGTAGTCTGATAGAAGTTTCTGTTTCAAATATGGAAAAGAGCAACTATTGAAGAAAAATAATTAGTGTTGTATTCCAATTTACATATAGATTACATTACTTTTTCAACGTACAGAAGCAGTTGTTTGATTTATTTTATTTCCTAGTCTCCTTTTACTTTATAGTTATATTTGTACCTCTTTTTACATAGAAAAGAAATTCAAACATTTGTTTAACAAGCCAAATTTTGGGAGATGTGAGTTTTTCTACTATGCCACCTCAGTGACTTAAAGCAGACACAGCTACACAAAATAGGTGTCTGTTGATAGGTTGTGCATTACAATACTGGCACTGAAAGAGAAAACACAGATGTTTAAAAGCACTGAGCTGATATGACACCTCTGCCCACTTCTACTGTTATGCAAAAAAGGAACTGACATGTTTTAAATTGTGCATTTGAAAATTAAGTCAACTTAACTCAAGGTAGACAAACATGCAAATAGTGCTTCAGGTTGACTGGCAATAGATCTCCCTCTGCAGACCTGTCCTCCCTTTTAATGGAGACGTACAAAATTCTTTGGCAAATCAAATATTTCTTTTTTTTTTTTTTCTTCGTAACCGTAAAACATTTGTTTTACAGATCTATGACGGCAAAGACAACACTGCTCACCTGCTGGGTGCATATACTGGGGCATCGTTAAGAGGTCTGACACTAAGTAGTACTTCAAATCATTTGTGGTTGGAATTTAACTCAGACGTGGAGGGCACTGATGAAGGTTTTCAGCTTGTGTATACCAGTAAGTATTTGAGAAAACAGTAGTAATAGATTTAAGATTTTTAAGGAATGCAAATTCTTTGCTCATAGGATGAATATGCAGTCAAAAGACAAATGAGGATAAAATTAACAGGAAAACACTCATCACTCATCAAAATAATATAGTTTCATAATTGTACCTCAAAAAACCCCAGAACTTTTAGCATACTGAAACCTGCTTTGACAGTACTTTGTGTAGTTTGATACTTAAACCACTGTCTTTTCTAGAGGGGTATTTTGAAGTTTTTTTCAGTCTTGGAAAGGATAAGAAAAAATAGGATAATTTTCAGTCAATTATATCAGCATATAAAAATATCTAAGCGTGTGAGCAGTTTTAAATGTGTAACTAAAACCCAATGTTTCATAAAGATAATTCATAAGTAAAAGACTTTCTCCATCTTAAGATTCGTGTCTGATACTAACTTTGTATGAGTTTGGATTATTGTTTAGGACAACCCAGTTTGGAACCAAAATGATAATGAAAGATTCCTAACAAAAACTTCTTACAGATATGTAGACTGACAAAATTAAAGTATAAAGATTAAAATAGGAAAAAATCTTTTCAGATCTCTGGCCTAGAAGGTATGCAGGAAACAGCAATACATATCTATTTCATGAAGTGACAACTTCGGAAAATGTATATGATTGTTACATGTGTCTATTGACACGTAGTGTATATAATTATTAGCATATAATTATTTAATTATCACTGAACTATTATATTATACTGAATTTTTAGCAAGTAGAACAGTATTACAGGTAATTCTGCAATGCAGTTGTCAATATCCTTTTTTTTCCCTGTGCTTAAATCATTTGTTTTCACTTGTTCAAAAAATGTTCTTATGTTTCAAGAACTCTCCATCATCTTTTTAAAATTAATTCTAATAAAACTAATATAAGTCTAACAATGAAAGGAAAATATTTCAAGATACTACAAGAGTATGTAGTTATTTTTCAAATGAAAGTTTCATAATTATGCCATGTAATAGCCTGTGGTAGCATAGCACTGTACCCTATTATTAAAGATAGGCCTTCCAGTGCTGTGTTACTATGTAAGTGTCAAGGTATTTAATTTATATAGGTACGTCCAAGCCCAGCACATGAACCTTATCATTAACATTTCCTGTCTTTTGAGATAGTTATTCTTATGGTATAAACTTTCTTAGCCTGAATAGTTACGAATCTGAACAGTGCTGAATCTTCTTTCGTAAGTATTTGTAGAATTGGAAGAGAAAAAGTGAGAAAAACTCGTGGGTCAAAATAAAGATAGGGAGGAAAGAGAAAAAGGAAAATCAAGAGATGCAAAGGCATCACTTCCCACAAGCAGATCAATTCTGAGCAATGGCCCCTTTGGAAAGTCTATCTCTGAGTTTTATTGCTCAGCATGACATTATATGGTATGGAGTATCTCCTTGGTGACTTGGGGTCAGCTGTCCCAGCTGTGCCCCCTTCCAACCTCTTGCCCACCTCCAGCCTACTTGCTGCATGGGCAAAGTGAGAAACAGAGAAAGACTTGATGCTGTGCAAATACTGCTTAACAATTGCAGAAACGTTAGTGTGTTATCCACGCTGGTTTAGACAATCTAAAGCACAGCATAGTATGGGCTGCTATGAAGATAATTAACTCCATCCCAGCCAGAGCCAAAATACTCCATCTCCTATAGAATTTCCCGTCAGATTTATATGCATCGATAAAATCCCCCTATGAGCCTTCTCTTCTCCAGGCTGAACAGTCCCAGCTCTCTCAGCCTTTACCCAATATACTGGTCTGGATACTGGTCAATAAGTATTCAGACTGGCAATATCAAAAGAGGTTCTTCATTTGGGACTCACATTAGCCTTGTTTAGAGCTTCTGCAGTGCAGTCTGTACTGGGAAACAATAGCTTAGCTAGGAATGAGAAAAGTTCAGCTCAGAGGTTGTGGAGGCTCTTCAGGAGGTGAGATATTTTCAGTGAGACATTAAATGAGCTGAAGGAAGGACTGGGAAGATACAGCATTTGACCTATTTTTTTTTTCCTTATGTGAGCAAACAGCCTTATTCAGCCTGAAACATTTTGTCTGTAAAATAAAATAATGACCATTTTTCAAAAGAATCAATAGTAATGATTCAGTAACTGTTGACCAGATGGACAAATACTATGTAAATGATCTCACTGAACAATGTAGGCATGAAAACCCTTCATTTGCTCCCATGTCATCTAGATATAGGAATATCAATCTGACACAAAGTGCCTTTTTTACCTACAAACAGTTTGGGCTTCATGATATTAATAAAATACACTTCTTTTTGAATAATGTGAGGTTTTGAGCTGCTTCTCAGTTAACGAAAGTTAATAATTACCTGTTTCTGTATAATGTATAAGTAATTTTGTTCCTTTCTTACTCCACGTTTCTTAATTTTCAAAAATCTCCAAGTTGTTTGGCTAGAATTCTCTATATCATCATTATCATTGCTTCCTGCATGTGGTTTTTAAATTTACAAACTATTGAAGGCAGGGTTATGGTAGGGACTGATGAATACAACAGTATTTCTTTGGTGCCATAGGTGCTATCGTGCCATAGGTGTTACTGTGCACAATTATAAACAAATCTGCTGTGCAATTTTGCTTATGAGAGTTTAAATGTCTACTCACAAACTAGATTGTTATCAAAGTAAATGAACAGTCAATTAACTGCCATTTTATAATTTATCATACAATTTCAGAACCGATTGATAATGATAATTAATTTCCTTCTTAGTCTTTAATTGGACTCTTAGGAAAAATTATAACACTGTTTGACATGCTCTAAGTGCCAGGTATAGACAGTTATCCTACCTAGACTGTTTAAGAGTAAAGAAGAAACCTTAAATATGTTGTCACATGGAGTCTGAAAATGTTTGTTTTCAACTGGAAAAGAGAAAATCCTAATTTCATTAATGTATGTATCTGTTTGATTTAGTAACTACAATGTTTTATTCCTATTACAGGTTTTGAGCTTTCACATTGTGAAGACCCTGGTGTGCCACAGTTTGGATATAAAATCAGTGACCAAGGCCATTTTGCTGGAAGCACTATAATTTATGGATGCAATCCAGGTTATACACTCCATGGAAGTAGCCTTCTAAAGTGTATGACCGGAGAAAGAAGGGCATGGGACTATCCTCTGCCATCGTGTATTGGTAGTAGACTCTTTTTTTTTTTTTTTTACTTTATCTGAATATAAAAAAGAAAAAAAATTGTAAACATTGTTAGTTTTATGTGAAATCTGATCTATATGTATTCAGATCTATTTACACATACATTTACAGAGATCTGTCTACATAGATGTCATCTAAGTCTGTGTGAGTGGTGCTGCTTTTTTTAGGTTAAAAAAGATAGTGATATTAAACATTCACGCATAACGAAATTCTTAATATGTGAACATCCAGTTATAGTCAGCAAATAGTCAACATAAAAAGACAGCTTAATCAGAAAGTCAGGACTGTATATGTTTTATGAGGAATTGTAAAACTTGTTTGTGGGTTTTTTTCTAATTTTATCTAAATAACAAAAAAAAGGTAGAAATCTTTTCATATATTCACATATAAATACTACAAAATAAAGGAAAATAAAACTTAAAGATATGAATAGATGTAGACTTACCTTGTATTTTTGCCACTTGACTTCTGTTATGTTTCTGTGATAAATTACACAATATCATACACTTTATTACAATATTACAATAAATTTATAAGTTGTGCAGGTACCTACAGGCTCAATTCCTGAGCACAAAAAAGACAAAACCTAAACATTCTAGTAATTTTCTTCCTTCTTCATCTCCTTTTAGAGGAAATTGGGATTGAGTGAGTAAGGGAAGCATGGGGTGAAATGCACTTTGTGCCTAGATTTAAGTTTGACAGAAAACAATATACTTTGGCATATCTCATCAAGACATAAAGCCCACTTGGGAAAAATATGCAATAAATAAGAACTGAACAGCTCTCTTTTAGAGTAATAATTAGGGAACAAATGCTTAAATCCCAAATTTGTGATAAACCTTAACTAATTTCTACATCAGTTAGGATATATAAAACCAAAGAGTTAGGGGGAAAGCATGGCATTGGAACATGCAAGTGGCAAATAGGAGGTGTACAAAAAAGATAAGTTGAAACAAAATATCAACTAAAATGTGAAGGTGTCAGAAAGTTGAAATTAAATGTTTGAACAACAAATTACATTTTCAGTTCCATTATAAACTTTAAAAATCATAGGATGTATCACCGTAGTAACACTCGGATATATATATGAGTTCTTGCTTAGTTTTAAACAGAACAAGGTAAACGTGCCTCAAGTTATTCCTTTATTGATTATTTAGATTATGCACTGTGCACTATTTCCACTAATGTAGTGTCAATTTACTGAGCTTTAAATTAATCTTATTCAAAACATATCTATTAATCTGCTATTCACAGGGAGGTTACTTATCCATCCAGTTTGCAGTACCATGTATTCATATGTACTGTTCTTCATTAAGCCAACAAAAGTACACAGATGGTGCTTATAAATGAGCTTAGAAGACATTTATATTAATTTTGTTTATATCAGCTGGGTATTTCTCCATAGCCAAGTAGTAAAACATGTTATTTGCATCCAGAGAAGAGTTAAACGATTGTAAAGCTGTTGTCTATATCAGCAGTTGTATCCATCCCAAACTGAGGATTACATAGGTTTAGCTGAATAGATTTTAAAATAATTTTAATTTTATACAGACAAGCTTAAGAAAGCAAAAATTTTTTAATGCCAGTTCTAAATAATGATCTTGAATTCCACATACCTTCTGCTTTTTGGTGTTAATTAAGGTTCACTGCAGATGCTTTAAAATACTCTTGAAGGGATGCAGTATAAATCCTATAAAATGTCTTCTTGGGCTGCAAAACATATATGTTGATGTCTTCTTGATCTGAAAAATATCTAGTAAAAGATTAATGATGCCTTAGTAATGATACAACATAAGGACATTGGCTAGAAGAGAACTGGGAAGACAAAGGACAGTTAAGAAAAACACAAGGTTGGTAAAAAAAAATGTTTAGAATAGAAATATTCCTCAAAGAAAACAACGAAATTACATCACCATGGTTTTTATACAGGACTGAGACTTCCTTTAGATACTACTTTAATATGTCCAAACAAAAGCCTGAGTCTGAACATCTCTTACTCATCTGTGATAAAACCGTCAGTTTTTCAAAATTTAGTAATGGATTAAATAGCAGGAGGTGAAGATGAATCAGCAGTAAAACTGTTCTAACATTTCTAGTTTATACAAATCCTTCTTTCAACATTCACTTTTAGTTAAAATCAGTTTGAAACTAAACTTCATTTTTATGAAAGGAAATTGAAAAAAAAGATTGTTTTTGCAAGACTGATGTCCTTCCTTTCCAGAGTACTTCTTTGAGTAAGGTAGCTATATACACTCAAGTTTCATCCTTAGAAGAACTTGATTCCAGCCCACCATAACATCTTTTGAGGTCGACAGATTCTTGAGGCAAACCACGAGAATCTGTGAAAACAGTAATGCTTTGCACAAAATATTTTAGTTTGGTATGTACAAATAAAATTATTTCCCTGGATATTTAATAGATTCATAGAATCTTTGGGTTGGAAGGGTCCTTTAAAGGTCATCTAGTCCAACTCCCCTGCAATAAGCATGGACATCTTCCACTAGGTCAGGTTGCTCAGAGCCCCAACCAACCTGACCTTGAATGTTTCCAGGCATGGGGCTTCTACCACCTCCCTGGGCAACCTGTTCCTGTGTTTTACCACCCTCATTGTGGAAAACGTCTTCTTTAGATCTAGTCTAAATCTGTCCTCTTTTAATTTAAAACCATCACCCCTTCTCCTGTTGCTACAGACCCTGCTAAAAAGTCTGTCCCCATCTTTCTCAGAAGCCCCTCTGAAGTACTGGAAGACTGCAAGAAGGTGTCCTGGGAGCCTTCTCTTCTCCAGGCTGAACAACCTTAACTCTCTCAGCCTGTCCTCATCAGAGAGATGTTTGATTGCTCCAATCATTTTTGTGGCCTCCTCTGGCCCCGCTCCAACAGGCCCATGTCTTTCCTGTGCTGAGGGCTCCAGAGCTGGGCGCAGGACTCCAGGTGGGGTCTCAGCAGAGCAGAGAAAAGGGGAAGAATCACCTGCCTTGACCTGCTGTCCACACTGCTTTGAATGCAGGCCAGGATAGTTTTTGTCCTTCTGGGCTGTGAACACACATTGCTGGCTCATGTCCAGCTTTTCATCCAGCAGGACACCCAAGTCCTTCTTGGCAGGGCTGCTCTTAATCACTTGTCCCAATCCAATGTCAGGGGAGGTTTTGATATGATCCCAAGAGTGAGATTAAGACACAAACGAGGTCAAATGACGTATACCCAAAACAAATTTATTATCAAAAATAAAATAAAATAAAAATTCACACATAGACACGCATCCCTTATTTTCATGAGAGGTGTCATGTAGTCAAGGACAGATCCTGTTCAAAGCGGGGAAGTGGTCATCTCAGAAAGGCAGCATGTGAGTTTCAAACACAGACCTGCCCCCCTTACTTTCCTGTGAGGTCTCAATTATTTTGGAAATAATATGGCACTCTCGTCTCAAGGGATCCTGTCTGTGACGCCAATTTAAATGTCCCGATCCAATGTCGGGGGAGGTTTCTATATGATCCCAAGAGCAAGATTAAGACACAACGAGGTCAAATGCCATATACCCAAAACAACATTTATTATCAAAAATAACATAATAATTAAAAAAAATTAATAGTGATAATTAAAAGTAAGAAACTAATAGTGATAGGACAGAATGAAATAAAAAGACAGAAATCAAGCAAGCATTCGGGATAGAGTTGCAAGGAAAATCACCACCATGGATCTGCGGTGTCCTGGGGTCCAAGCTTCTCGATGTTTTGGTGGTGGGCGATCGTGGCAACGGCAGCACGCGCACACACACACGTCTTGGCAGTCCCTTTTATTCTTATTCAGGGGCTGCAAATTCCATGACAACGACACGTACTTGCCCGTCTGCACATGCGCATACGCTTCACGTGGCTCCAGCCCTGCTCCTCATGCGGCCAGCACGTGGCTATTGCATGACGCGGTGGTGCATGATTGGGCCTTGTAGCACCAACCACAGGTCTCTGTGGCCCTGCAGCCACCCCCATCGCCAGCCGAAGGAATTCTCGCCCAGATGAACAATCTTTGAGACAAATGCCCCGTGGTTTGCCCCATGGTTCAGTCTCTCATATCACTTCATCCACCAGCCTGTACTGATACCGGGGGCTGCCCTGACCCGGGTGCCAGACACTGCACTTCGCCTTATTGAATCTCATGATGTGCAAATGGGCCCATTTCTTGAGCTTGTCCAGGTCCATCTGGATGGCATCCTGTCCCTCAGGAAATATTTATGAACAATATAAGTCAACAGACATTTTACTTTGCTGCTACTATAAGAAATTGTCTTAAAAATGCTACTGTTCTTGTTTTAGTATCATTTCATAGAAGAATGTGACATTCACAAGACAATAGCAAAACTTTTTTCAAGCAATTGTAGTAACCACAAATCTTAAACATGGAGCAAATATTACAATTCAACATAATAACCATCGTTTTACAGGAAGAAATGTACCTACATATATATAAAAATCTGGGTGCTGGAACCTTGCTGGAGAGGCAGAAATAAGCCACTGGGGAGAGAGAGACCCTTAAAAAATCATAATTAAAACCAAACCAGTTATACTCTGTGAAGATTAAAAATTACAAACTTGGACTTGTTCAGTGGTCCTGGATGAAAAGTAATTAATTTTAAACTTCTTTCAGTTTCTCAGTGAGTAATTTTTTATTTATAGTGTACTCTATTTATATCCTTACTCTACTGGTAGAATGATAGACTATGCTATCCTCTGAGTTGAATAATTATGAAAGATTTTTTTTTTTCAAGAGTATTTAAGAATTAACAGATTGACAAAGTGCTTTAAAAAAGATATGAAAAGCCACCTGTCTCTGCAACTTTGCTTTTATTATATCAGAAAATCCATCAAGAGTAGCATTTCAATTATATTTTAACATGGAACTCACAGATCTTAAGGTAATAAATGTCTCAACTAAATATTTTACATGATGTTAAATAAAAATAAAAGTGTATTTTAACTATACCAAGAAGTCTAATGAAGATGTTATTTTGGCTTTGCATTTCACAAGAGAGAAAACATTAGAGGGACTTTAAAAGGAAAGAGAAATAGGAAGGCTTTAAAGACCTCTGGGATCTATGTTAAAAAAGTTAGTTTTCCCAAAGATTAGGTATTAAGTTTATGAAACACTCAGTTTTGCTTAAGGACTAGCTGAGGCTGTCTAAGAGGGAGCTACTTGCCATCCACTATCCTCTAAGTAATACTATAGCTTCACTGTAAGGACAAGTTTTGAGTAAGAAGTTCTACAAGATTTTTTTTCTAGGCTCAAAGGATGATTTTTCTTAGAATAGCCTGCTTTTATTTAGCATATTTCATCTCTTTTTTTAACAAAATATATATTTTATTTTGTAGTTACTAATTTATTTAATTTTCTTAATTTAATTCTTCTGCGTTAGGGTGACATGGTGTTCTTGGTTTGTTTGTTTTTTTTTTAAAGTAACAATCCATATTCTCTCATTATATAACGGTATGTTTTCTAACTATTATGGTGTGTTCAAAACTATTAGAAAAACATAGGTGCCAAAGGAAAATACAAACATATTCAAACAAAACCACATTTACAACTTCCTTTCCCAAGGCACTTCAAGTCTTTATCTGCTGTCTTACAGTCTTAGGGCATAGTCAGTTTAATTGTGTTACTTATTCAGTAAGGGAGTAGACGTGTAAATTGATTGCTCAGATGATGAGCTGGAAGACCATCTGTAATGAATTAAAAGTAACACATTATATAATGTTGTCTTTTATTAGCTGAATGTGGTGGCCGTTTTAAAGGAGAATCATCAGGAAGAATCTTGTCTCCTGGCTATCCTTTTCCCTATGACAACAATCTGCGTTGCATGTGGGTGATTGAAGTAGACCCAGGAAATATTGTCAGGTACTGGAAACAAATCTTACAAAAATCTTTTTGATTATATAATAGACAATCCTTATCTGTACAGCGGAAGGAAAAAGAGATTTAGGATTTAAAAATTAAGATGCAGCTCAAGGCCAGTATTTTTGTGTTGAAACTGCCTATTTTTCAGTGAATATTGTCTGATGAAGATCAAGCTTTAAAATTTTTTATATTTTTGTGAAACACTGATGAATTTTAAAACAATTCGTAAATGTATATATGCTAACATATATACAGACTAGTACTGTCAACTGGAAATCCAATTTTTAAAAAATCAAATATGAAAGTTATTTTAATAAAGCTATAATTCAAATATTATTAGGTTTTTTTTTTCAAGTACATTTCTGTATTGGGCTTTTATGTATCCAAAGCTAAAGGTATGAAACATTATGGAAATTCACCCTTGGAAATCATATTTTATTTGCTTTGTTGGGTTCTGTTGCTAAAGAGATGCTGCTAAGTAATATGAAAACTGACAGTAAAATCATGGTATTCTTACAGCCTCCAGTTTCTTGCTTTTGATACTGAGGCATCCCATGACATTCTACGAGTTTGGGATGGTCCACCTGAGAATGAGATGTTACTCAAAGAAATTAGTGGATCCCTTATTCCTGAAGGCATTCACAGTACACTCAACATAGTAACTATCCAGTTTGACACAGATTTTTATATCAGCAAATCTGGATTTGCCATACAGTTTTCAAGTAAGTTGATGAATTTATTTTTTTTTATAATGTGGTTCACTCATAGAGAATTATAGTGCTGGGAACAATTGAAATCAGTGAAAACCTTTCTGTCTTTGCTTGGGTAAAAATTGTCCCAGACTTGCAGGTTTGTTATAAAGCTATATTTTTATCTTAAAAAATAAATAAATAAAAAATCATGTCCTTTGGTAGTTTGGCTTTGTTTCAAGGGCAACTGGGGCAGTGCCAGACTGCTCATAATTATGACTAGTGTTTTTCAGAAAGGAGGTGATGTAGGCATGTTAAAGGCTCCATCCTTTTCTAATCAATAAGAGTTTCTGCTTTCAGAGACATCCATGCAGAGTTTTCGTTCCTGCTGCACTTGTATGAGATGAAATGGGAAATAGCACTACAGGAACAGCAGTGTCCTTCTCCCTTTTGCCTTCTAGTGCTATTTCATCTTATTACAGGCAGCATGGTGACAAATCTAAACTGTTACTTAACTGTTATTAAATACCTTTTGACATTTTTAGTGCTGATACAGAAGAAATCATTGAGTGAGGTCCATTTTGACTTTCTTTTTTTTCTGGTCAGTGAAATGTATATGTATTTTTTTAGGACTAGCAAGGTCTGTTCTAATATCATCATTTTGTTTATCAGTAGCAATGTTTCTGACATGGGTTGACAGAGACACTCTTAATTATAGCATTATTTACCTTGTTGACCTTCCTGTGCTTGATATTTGTATTAGCCCTTGTTTTCCACTACACTTTTTTCTTCCCATTCTTTCTATGTGTATGACAGATACATGTGTGCACACACAGTAATTTGAAGGAAGAATGAATTATGTGAATGAGAGGACAAAGTAAAAGTTATTTAATGTGTAGTGAAAGACTGCCTCTGCTCCATCTGCTGTTTTTTGAAGCCATGAATACAGTTTTTAATTCTTTCGCTCCAAGATATTTTTGACATTTTACCACCTTACCCCCTTCCAGAGCCTGTTTGAGAGAGTCTCACATATCTGCTTCTCTATTTAATGTTGAGGCCAAAAAGGGAATGCGGAGAGCATTATGCACTGAACTTATTCAGGTAGTCATTTAGGGTGAGTAGTAAAAGAGATTGATATAGACTAAGAATGGAGTTGCAAGGAATAATGGATGGAACATGGGAGTAGAACCATAAAGCGGCTACTGATGTACTTCCAGTGCTTTATCTGAAAAGATGTTTTAGAGTTTCGTCTGAAAGGGGAGGTATTTTATTTAATTCTCCATGCTCTCGCAGTATGTTGAGATCTACTGATGACAGTTTAAAGGATCCATGAAGTGTTACTGTCTCAGCATTTCTCTTATTCTTCAGGTTTAAAAAATCACAGTGATCCTTCTCAACTACTTGTTTTTGCACAGTTTGGGTATATATTCCTTCTCTGAATGGCAGAGATGTTTTTTCTCTTAAGATTTTTAGAATGTATAAATAGCTGCATAACCTGAATTAAACTATTGTTGTATGGACATTTTATTTTACTAACCAGGAAATAAATATATTTGAGGAGATGGAGGAAAGAGAAAGATAATTCCGTGCAACTTTGTTTCAAGCTTTCAGATACTTTCTTTGAGTATATAAGGTCGTCTGAGCGAAATGGATGGTGTCTGCATATTTTACCTACAGTGTAACTAACAAACAGAAAGCTCACATAGGGGTTGTATCTGCTTTTACTTTCCTCTACCCAATTTCGTGAAATGGTAATAAGTATTTAACTGGATTATTGTCCCTTTCACCTCAGGAGGAATGTTATTCAATGACAACAGATATTTTATGTTCAAACCTTTTTAAGACCTTGAATGATTTCATTTTTTTATATTACATTCTTAATCTTTAACTTAAAAATCTGTTTCTAAAAAGTGGATTAATTTTCTCATCAGTTTCTTACAGTTTTTGATCTCATTTTAGCAATTACTCATACACAGTTCTCCATCTGTCATTTATTTAATGAGTGAAAATATTCACCATTGATAACATGGTATAATTTGAATTTGACTCCTTTACAAATCATCCAATATATACATAAAATTAATTTGTATCTTGTAACATAAATCATAGGTGAGATAGCATCCTTCACCAAATTAAGGGGGGGGGGGGGAAAGCCTAGAGAAGCTGAAATGTTATATAAATAGTAGAAAGAAAATAGTAGTTTAATTAATATTATGTATTACAGCTGGTACTATTAGAATTCTCTCTGTCTAGGACTGCCCAACACAATCCTTTACAAGGCATCAAAGTTAATAATTTTGTAAAATTTAGGTGATGGAAAAGAGAAGATAATCAAGATGAGATTTTTTTTGCCCATTGCTTCAAATAATCTGCTTTATTTGTTTCTCTGTTTGCCTGTTTTAGAGGAAAGAAAATGGGATTTTGTTATGTGAAATAGTAGAACTATTTCAATGATTTTAATATTCATAATCTCTTTCTGTAAACAATTAATATAAAGGAAACTATTTATTGCATGCTGAACTTCTAAGAAATACTGAAGACTTTTATATGGTTGACAAGGATAAATTTGCTAAGTTAGTACAATTGTGCATTACTCTAAGAGGGAGAAGAGAAAGTGATGGATTTGGGATGAAGTAAGGGAGCTCAGCCTACTCATGTTTCTGTACTTTCCACTACCATCATGTATCTAATACTACTGCAAGTACAACTTGTTTTATATATCTAATGTAAACAAAGAAATAAATGCCACTGCTCATGACTTCACATCTCATCACTAGGTAGAAAAGATCTTTGGTCTAGTATTGTCTTTGAGTAGTGTATAATTTTCCTGTCAGGCTTCTGCAAACCATGACTATGGAATCTCTTCATATGAACTTTAAAATTTCTCATTTTCTGTGGTCTCCTTTGAGATGACGGTCAAGGAACACAAGAGAAAGCAGAGCCCACAAAGTCTAAAAAAAGAAAGTACAAAAAGATGTGTAATAAAGCAGAGTATTTAAAAACTTTGTGTACATGTAAAAGCTGGTGAGGGGTCTGGAGAACAAGTCTCATGAGGAGCTGTTGAGGGAACTCAGATTTTTTTAGTCTGGAGAAGAGGAGGCTGAGGGGAGACCTTATCACTCTCTACAACTACCTGAAAGGGGATTGTGGTGAGGAGGATGTTGATCTCTTCTCCCAAGTAACTAGTTATAGGATGAGAGGAAATGGCCTCAAGTTGTGCCAGGGGAGGTTTAGACCAGATATTAAGAAAAATTTCTGTACTGAGAGGTCAAGCATTGGCACAGGCTGCCCAGGGAGGTGGTGGAGTCAGCATCACTGTAGATGTTCAAAAAACGTGTAGATTGTGGTACTTCGGGACATGGTTTAGTGGGCATGGTGGTGTTGGGTTGATAGTTGGACTTGATGATCTTGAAGGTCCTTTCCAACCTTAATGATTCTGTGAAAGAAAAATAAGAACTTTTTTGGATTCACTAGGAGGATTGCAATATAAAGATTTTGGATTACATCTAAATGAGATGAACAGATTGAATAATATAGCTAAAGAGCAGGTGCCTGTGGTCTTCCCTTAAATTAGAAGGGTGAAAGGTTGACAACAAACCACAAGCAATATGAAAACAGGAAGTACCTGTTTGTTATGGTTTAACAACAGCCAGCAACTAAGCACCACTCTGAACTGTCAGAGACAAAGCATGAACAGCCCAATACATAGTGAAAAAATGCCAATGAAATCAGCAGTAACGTCATTTAGTCAGTAAATTCTGCACAAAATAGAAAATTAGACCTTCATGAAAAGTGAAGGAGAAAGAGAAGGTAACAAGTGTGTATTTGCCAGAGACATGAGATGTATATTTCAGGCTCAGACAGAAGTATTAAACATAATGAAACATTTTCTTCAGCTGACTGCTTCATGTCACCAAGTTGAAAGTACTAGCTGAAAAAGACTGAGAAAGACAACTGAAAAAAAGTTGAGTGGGAACATTAAAGTGCAAAAAATTGTGTGATAATAATTGTGCGTGCTTAAAATGATCTTTTTACTCCCTTTAATATGCATGAATCGTGTAGTATAAGAGCTTACTGAAGTCGATGAGATTATTTCCATAGATTTCAAGGGCCTTTGAATCTGGTATTACAGGGAAGTTTCCTCTCTGCTAGCTTTAACCGTTCAGGTGCCATTTATCACTTACGCAGAAAGGAAGGATCTGTATTCATCTCTCATAGGCCATTATTTCACTGTTAATAGCTGCCCTACTGAGTCACTCTGCATTAGAGACAGCATTCTGCACAGACCTAAGTGTGCAGTCACATTTCTGACTAATTAAACAGCACACATTATGGAACGTTATAAGGCAGCCAGAGCAGAACTAACCTGTAAACATGCTTTGAATATTTGGAAGCTTTTTGTAAATAGATATTCTACCAGTATTTTACATCATATAACAGCAATTTCTTATATAAGAGGATATGCCTTAAAATGCTTGGACTTACTCTACTGTCAAACTACAGTTGTCCCTCCTTATTTTAAAATTGTGTGATTGCCCTTTGGAATTACTTGTTATTGTAGACTACAGAAAAATGCTAGAAATCTTGTGTCAGATTCCTAGGCTTAGGTTTGACAATATTAATTTCCAGTCTAGAATTTTAGTTATAATTCATTACATTCCTTACTTTGATTACATTTAATGATTAAATGTTTACAAGTCAGCTTTCTACATTTATGTTTAGTGCTGATTTATAGACAAACTGTCTTCTAAATGTCCTGTGTTTGATTCTTCTTTTTTTGATGTTTGGTTGTTTTTTTGTTGTTAGGTTTGGAGGGCTTTTTGTGGGGGATTTTTTTATTCAAAGAGAGTCATATTCACCTAAGTCACATTTAAAAAGATTTTTTTTTTTACTTGCTGAACACCCTCTTAGTTTTCTTTTCTTCAGTTTTCCAGTAACATAGATCTCTACTTCTGACATGTTTAACCTGAAGGTGATTGGAGAATGGATTTAGGGAAGTTAACTCTTTTCTTTCTCAGAGTGCTGTTTACCTGTACTGCTAGTCTAAGATTTGCTCCCTAACATAACTTCTTCACTTTTCTGAACTCAGTAAGATGGGATTTATTCTTCCTCATGTCTATTCCATAGCAGAACCAGCTTTTCATTCTAAATTTTCTCATACTCTGGTTTGCTGACTTCTTTCAACTTTGAGAGGCATCCTTTGGATTTAGAGATTTCAGCATAACTGTTTTCCTAATTTTCACACTTCTAAATTTAGCCCAGTGTTTTTGTTTTGGGTTTTCTGAAGGTGGTGTTTATGTGTGTTTTCTTGGGATTTTTATTTGTGTGTGAGTTTTTGTTTTGTATTAGTTTTAGCATCAAGAGGCTTAAAAGAAAGAAAGCAGCCATTGAATAAATCTGTTTCCTTCTATCAGCTGTTGCCTTTCTTCTAAGTAGCAGATATTAGTAAAAGGAATAACCATTTCAACGGTCTTTCAGTGGTAAAAATGTCATTCCTGACACAGGTTTATAAATTATATAAACTGCTCAGTAGCTTTTATCTCCTAGTTCAGTAAGATATAGGATATGTGTATTTTATGCAAGCAAATACTATGAGTTAGTATTTACCATGTAAAATGCCCTGGTAATGGCTTCTAGCTGGAGAGACCTGGAGTTATGGTATGGATAGCTGAATGCACAGAGGAAGAATTGAAAGAAACAGGTTAATTTATAGGTACTTTTGAAATGATAAATAAATAAATAGTTCTCTGGGTCATGTCACTATAAAAAGAGTATATTTTAATTATACTGAGGATTGAAATTGCTTGATTAAAACACCATGCAACATAGTTTGGCCAAACCTTTGCAACTTACATCAATGCAAAGCCTACTCACTTGCCCTAAATTTACAAATATGGAGTTTAAAATAGACATTGTCTGACTTGTGTCATGGCATTTCAGAGAGCTCAAGTTGATTTGGTTCCAAATTGGGAATGTCATGTGTCTCAGGTTAATGTTTTGAGTTCATATTTCCATTTCACATGTATGAAATCTATTCTTTGACTCTGAAAAATCTGCTGGTATGTTTTCTGTTAAAGCAATACAAAATTAAACACTGTATTTTAGGTTTCTCAGATAAAAATTTGTAATTCTGATGGGTCATTTTACTTGCAAACAAAATCCGTTACAGATCTTTATAATTGTATACAAAATAAAATAAATTTGGAAGTGCAAAAATATCTTTATGTGGAATCCTGTTATAAATGAAACTAATTTTCTATTTCAGAAAAGGTTCTCTTCCTCATCAATTTTTTCTCTTTCATCAAATTCTTTAAAGTTAACTATTTTTTTAAATAGAAACATTTGACTGTCTTGTGCACTATAGCAGTACATTTGTACAAATCTTTGAAATTATTCCAGCTAAGATAATTTGAAGATTTAATGAGATGTATTTTATTTTCCATTTTGTATTACTCAGTAAAAAATAGAGTGAAAAGTATACGGGTTACGCTATATTGTGTAACAGTTGTCTTCCTAACAGATAGCTGTGACATCAGTAGAAGAGCATTACAATTTGTTTTCTATCCACATAATCAATTGTATGATTTTTGTCCCATCAGCAAATCAGAGAATAAGGGGATAAGGAAGCCTAATCATCAAATAGTAACCTATATTTAATAATAAACTTTACCTCTTTAGGCTCCATCGGGATGAAAATTATGTGCCTTTATTGACTGGATGAGGAGTATAATCTCAATGAAGCTTTCCCTTCCTTGCATTTCCATTACTACCAATAAATGAGCAAAACTGCATGAGACCAGGGCTTGCTACTTTTTGCCTTCTATGTACAAAGAAGCATTTCCCAAGTCACTTGTCTTGCAGAGATTTCACCCTGAAAATTAGTCTCTGCTTTCGTATGATACATTGGTTATTCAACAGTTGATTTTTGCAATCTTACATAGAAATACAGACAAACTGCAGAGTGACTGACAAATTCATCAACAGGTTTACAGGAATTATTTTGATGAAACAATGTAAACATTGTTTACATTGTTACATTTCATAACATTTTGCATCTTTAAATGTAAGTGAAGTTCATCCTGCCTCACTGAAATATCTTCTTACAATATGTTTTGCATGTAGGAGAGTAGTATTTATAGTATTCTCAAAAAAGGTATCTTGTTAAGCATTTGGTACAAAACAGAAGAAAATAGCATGGAATTGACATTCAATCATATGACTGGGGAAAACATATTCCAATGGTAAATAGACGAGATGCCATAGTTATTCTGCTATCTGTTTTCAGTGAAAAAATCTGGTATTGTGTTAGTGCTACCCTGGAGATGGATTTTTTTGTTTGGCATTTTCAGCATCACTGTTTCCTTTACTTATGATTAATGTCCCATTCATTATAGATATAGATATACACAGGCACAGACATACATGCATGCACACATACAGACAAATGCAAGCACACACAGATGATGGGCTCTCTCCTACAAGTACAGATACATCTTCAGGACTGTTAGCATTTCTCTACTCTCAGATTGCAGTAGAATGCATAACTGTACAAAAGGGACAGCTATTTGAAGATCTGTCTTCCATTTCTCCAGGATCTTACCCTCCTCTAATTTATGCATCTCTCATTTTCAGTCAATGAGCAATTGAAGTGTGTTTTCTATTGCATGTAATCCATACCTTAAGAAAATAAGTTCTTCTGGAAGTTTTATTGTAGGCTTGAAATGGAATGAACATGTCACAAAAATGTATCTAGATAATACTTGGGGAGAATGGCCAAAATATACTTACATAAGTGAGATTACATGAAGGTGTATCAAACCAGATTTACATGTAGAATGACAGAATCATAGAATAGTTTTGGGTGAAAGGGACATTTAAAAGCCATGTAGTCCAACCACCTCTGCAGTGAGCAGGGACATCTTCAACTAGATCAGGTTGCTCAGAGCTCACTCCAACCTGACCTGGAATGTTTTCAGGGATGGGGCATCTACCACCTCTCTGGACAACTGTTCCATTGTTTCACCACCCTCACTGTAAAAAAATTCTTCTTTATATCCAGTCTAAATCTACCCTCTTTTAGTTTAAAACCATTACCCTTTGTCCTACTGAAACAGGACCTGCTCAAAAGTTTATCCCCATCTTTCTCAGAAGTCCCCTGTAAGTACTCAAAGGCTGCAAGAAGGTCTAACCAGACTCTTCTCTTCTCCAGGCTGAACAACCTCAACTCTCTCAGCCTGTCCTCACAGGAGAAGTGTTCCACCTCTCTAAGCATTTTTGTGGCCCTCATCTGCCAACAGGTCAATGTCTTTCCTCTGCTGAGGGCTCCACAGCTGGGCACAGAACTCCAGGTGGGATCTGACCAGAGTGGAGTAGAGAGGCACAATCACCTCCCTCAACCCGCTGGCCATGTTTCTTTGGATGCAGCCCAGGGTATGGTTGGAATTCTGGGTTGCGAGCACACATTCCTGGCGTGTTTCATGCTTTTCATCCACCACTACCCCCCCAAAGTCCTTCTTGACAGGACTGCTCTCAATCCTTTCATCCACCAGCCTGTGCTGATACTGGGGGTTGCCCCAACCCACATGCAGGACCCTGCATTTGGCCTTGTTGAACCTCATGAGGTTCACATGGGCCCATGCCTCGAGCATATCCAGGTCTCTCTGAATGGCATCCCATCCCTCAGGTGGGTCAACCACACCACTGAGCTTGCTGAGGGGGCACTCAATCCCACTGTCTATGTCACTGGTGAAGATATTAAAGAGTACTGGTCCCAGTACGGACCCCTGAGGGATACTTCTCATCACCCATCTCCATCTGGACATTCAGCCATTGACCACTACCTTCTGGATGCTACCATCCAACCAATTCCTCATCCACCCAACAGTCCACCCATCAAATCCATACCTCTCCAACGTAGAGGGAAGGATGTTGTGGGGGAACCTGCCAAAGGCCTTACAGAAGTGCAGAGAAACAACATCGGTATCTCTTCCCTTGTCCACTGATGTAGTCACTCCATCATAGGAAGCCACTAGGTTGGTCAGGCAGGACTTGCCCTTGGTGAAGCCATGCTGGCTGTCTCAAATCACCTCCTTGTCCTCCATGTGCCTTAGCAGAGCTTCGAGGAGAGTCTGTTCCATGACTGTCCCAGGCACAGAGGTGAGGCTGACATGATGGTAGTTCCCAGGCTCCTCCTTGCTACCCTTTTTTAAGATGGGTGCAATGTCCCTGGTTTTGCAGTCTCCAGGGACTTCAGCTGTCTGCCCTGACTTTTCAAATATCATGGAGAGTGGCTTGGCAGCTACGTCAGCTAATTCCCTCAAGACTCTGGGTTGCATCTCGTCAGGTCCCATCGAGTTGTCTATGTTCTGGTTCCTCAGGTGGTCCCCAACTTGATCTTCTTATACAGTGGAAGGGACCTTGCTCCTCTAGTCCCCGTCTTGTGGTGCATACACTCAAGAGGTTTGGGAAGAGACACTGACAGTGAAGACTGAGGCAAAGAATTCGCTGAGTACCTCTGCCTTCTCCTCTTCTCTTATCACTAGTTTACCAGTCTTGCTCATCAAGTGGGGTATACACTTTCTTTGACCTTCCCTTTCTGGCTGACATACCGGTAGAGCTTACCAACTCCTTGAAGAGCTGGAATTTTGCTCTCATGAAATTCATGGTCATTTGATCAGTGATACTTTTTCATGATCTGTAACTACTCTTGCTGCTCTTTGAAAAGCTTTCAGTACTGGAATCCACAGCCTTTCTCAAGCCGTAATTCTTTCAAATTCTATATATCGATTTTTGCATCCCATATCCATCTTCTTGCTTCAGTTTTGAGAAGATGTCTTAACAGGGGGGTTATTGAAGTTTGTCAGCTCATTGTCTCTTCCTACCTTCCCTGTTACCACATTCCTGGCTAAGGCTAAGTGTTTTGTAGGATAAATAAATTAAAGGGAGATATTTGCTGCTATTTTATTGCCATAGAAATATTTTTTTTTTCTCTTAAAAACATTCCCTGAACTCATAAAGGACATATCTAGTAAAGTCATTTGACTGAAGGAATGATTATCTTTCAGTCTTTTATGTATGACTGGAAAAAAATACGTATGAACTGGCAACTTCAGTTACTGGTTGGACATATTCAGACCTGTAGTCTGAGATACAATTAATTTACATGGAGAGGTTCATCTTGAGCGTGCTCAGAGGGTATGTGAAGAACAATCAAGGGATCAGACCCAGTCAGCATAGGTTCATGAAAGGCAGGTCCTGCTTGACCAACCTGATCTCCTTCTATGACCAGGTGACCCGCCTAGTGGATAAGGGAAAGGCTGTGGGTGTTGTCTACCTGGACTTTAGTAAAGCCTTTGACACCATCTCCCACAGCATTCTCCTGGAGAAACTGGCAGCTCGTGGCTTAGACAGGTTTACTCTTCGCTGGGTAAAGAACTGGCTGGATGGCCAAGCCCAGAGAGTTGTGGTGAACGGCATTAAATCCGGCTGGCGGCTGGTCACAAGCGGTGTTCCCCAGGGTTCGGTTCTGGGGCCGGTCTTGTTCAGTATCTTTATTGATGATCTGGATGAGGAGACTGAGTGCTCCCTCAGTAAGTTTGCAGATGACACCAAGTTGGGTGGGAGTGTTGATCTGCTGGAGGGTAGGAGGGCTCTGCAGAGGGATCTGGACAGGCTGGATCAATGGGCCGAGGTCAACTGTATGAGGTTTAATAAGGCCAAGTGCTGCGTCCTGCACTTTGGCCACAACAACCCCATGCAACGCTACAGACATGGAGAGAAGTGACTGGAGAGTTGTCCAGCGGAAAAGGACCAGGGGGTGCTGGTTGACAACTGGCTGAATATGAGCCAGCAGTGTGCCTGGGTGGCCAAGAAGGCCAACAGCATCCTGGCCTGTATCAGGAATAGTGTGGCCAGCAGGAGTAGGGAAGTGATTGTGCCCCTGTACTCGGCACTGGTGAGGCCGCAGCTTGAATCCTGTGTTCAGTTTTGGGCCCCTCACTACAAGAAGGATGTTGAGGTGCTGGAGCGTGTCCAGAGAAGGGCAACGAAGCTGGTGAGGGGTCTGGAGAACAAGTTTTACAAGGAGCGTCTGAGGGAACTGGGGTTGTTCAGTCTGGAGAAGAGGAGGCTGAGGGGAGACCTTATCGCTCTCTCCAACTACCTGAAAGGGGGTTGTGGCGACGAGGGTGTTGGCCTCTTCTCCCAAGTAACTAGAGATAAGATGAGAGGAAATGGCCTTAAGTTGCGCCAGGGGAGGTTTAGATTGGATATTAGGAAAAACTTCTTTACCAAGAGAGTGGTCAAGCATTTGCGCAGGCTGCCCAGGGAGGTGGTGGAGTCAGCATCACTGGAGATGTTCAAAAAACATGTGAATGTGGTGCTTTGGGACAGTGTTTAGTGGGCATGGTGGTGTTTGCTTAATGGTTGGACTTGATGATCTCAAAGGTCTTTTCCAACCTTAATGATTCTGTGGTTCTGCAATACATAAATGAATTTTATAAACTTTTCTGAAGAAAATGCAAATAAGATTCATATCTTCATTCTTCATATTCCCATTGTTGTTGTGTAATGAGACTAAAGAAAACAGAATCTGTTTTCTGACAGTGTTCTGTAACTTTTTACAAAAAACATTGTATGTTTTCCTAAATTAATAATTTTAGTTATCTTAACAAACATCTGAATAATCACATTGAAGTGTATAGACCGATTATTACCAAATATTGGGGCCACTTCTGTATCAATGCCAAAATATTCAATCATCATACCCAAAAAACTTAAACCAAAACATCAACAAAAGCTGAATCATTCAGATAGATTAAATACCTTCTTACGCTACCAGGTGTCACAAACTCCAGATTTGGTCCTATCTTTAAGAACTCCCAAAATATTAATAGACTTTGGAAACTGTAAGGTTATAATGCATATATACAATTTGTGATGTTAAAAAAACAAAACAGAAAATTTAACTTTTAAGATAGGAGCAACTGCCTTCAGTGGATTTCGTTTCAACCAGAGCGCAAAATCAAGGACAAGGCAAACTGGCAGTGCTGTTCCGTATTGCACAGCTGTAACTTTAACAGTTGCAACAGAACAGGTTGCACGCTCTTCTGTAAAGAAACAAACAGATGTATTTTCACTCAGATCATCTTAACGATCTTTTCAATAGAAATGCTATAAAAAAATGGGTGATCATTGGTATGATTTCTCAATGCATGAGTAGCCCTTGTGTGTGGTCCAAGATCCCAGAGATTTCTTCTTTCTGATAAGCTATTTCTATCTCCCTGTATTCATACATGCGCTTAAAGAAATACGCTATCTGAAATAGGGATAAATCTGGTATAAAAAGCTTGGAAAAACCTATATTTCCCAAAAAAAACCCAACCCCCAAAACATCGATCTAAATGCAATTAATATTTTCGGAAAACTTCTCCCCAGCTGGAAGGCATTGCCAGCATGATTACATATTGTCACAGTATTCATTTTATGCTGAGTTCCGGCAATTATCTGAAACCATATGCCAATTAATTTATTTGGGGCTGGGTTTCATACTCCATGCCAAAGCTATGAGCAAATGCTTAAAGGATAATAGATGTTCAGAACAGAAACATTCGTATTTATGGAAAAAGAGATCTACTTATAAACTGGGAAAAAATAGCTCAGAAGGTTGTCCAGTAAAACATGGTAAGAGCATTGTAGTACTTCAGATGGTTTTAACAAAATATGTTTTAACAACTAATGTAAATTGACAACAACAAAAACAATAAGAAGAAAAAAAATTAGGTTATGTCATTAAACCTATGTCTGTTATCTCCCTAAGAACTAAAATGTATCTGACAGTAAAATCAGTTAGTCTCTTAGGAAAGACCTTGACTTTCACTGTTACCCCCACAAAAAAGATGTGAGACTATACCAGGTTACAATGTAAACAACACATTAAAAAAAATTCAGTTAACAAATGCAACTAAATATTTTTAATTGATAATCAGTAGAAATGTATAAAATAATCTGGATATTAATTCTGAATATTATAACAATGAAATAATATTTAAGTAAGCAGTTGGACAAGTAGTCTGTGTTTTCCAACTTGAGTTATCAGGTAAACATTCTAAAACCTATCATTACTGGTCATAGAAACCATTGTTGTTGGAAACTATCACGGTTTAGCCCCAGCCAGCAACTAAGACCCACGCAGCTGCTCACTCACTCCCCCACGGTGGGACAGGGGAGAGAATCGGAAGAGCAAAAGTGAGGAAATTCATGGGTTGAGTTAAAGACAGTTTAATAGGTAAGGCAAAAGCCGCACATGCAAGCAAAGCAAAACAAGGAATTCATTCACCACTCCCCATGGGCAGGCAGGTGCTCAGCCATCTCCAGGGAAGCAGGGCTCCATCACATGTAGTGGTTTCTTGGGAAGCCAGACACCATCACTCTGAATGTCCTTCCACCCCTTCCTTCTTCTTCGTCCCAGCTTTATACACTGAGCATGACATCATATGGTATGGAATATCCCCTTGGCCAGCCTGGGTCAGCTGTCCTGGCTGTGTCCCCTCCCAGCTTCCCGTGCACCCCCAGCCTTCTTGCTACCATGCCAGCACGAGAAGCTGGACTGTCCTTGACTGCTTAGCAACAACTCAAAGCATCATCATGTTATCAACATTTTCTCATCCCAAATCCAAACCATAGCCTCACATTAGCTTCTATAAAAAAAATTAACTCTATCCTGGCTGAAACCAGGATAGTAACACAAGAGTGTAAATCTCCACATTTCAGAAACAATCATATGCAATGCAAAACGAAACCAACATGATGAATATTTATAAATGTGGGACTTGGCATCGATGGTAATCACAATTTTGTGATTTCTTTCTGAACTACCTCTATTGTTGAGCTTTCTTGGAAAATGGAAAATCTAACAGATGAATCTACATTGATTAAACTATGTATGGAGTGAATTTCTCAATGAGCTCAAATATACACCACATATATATAAGGGCTTAACTAAAAAAAAAACAGGAATATGTGGCAGGAGAAAGATGCAAACACAAACCAGACAGATGTGTCTTTTTCAAGGCCTTTGCCAAATTTACTGGTTTTTTTTGTTTTATTTTCCTCAAAATGATTAATAACTCTCCTACATGTAAAAAGAATCTTAAAATAATGTGTGTTTTGATAGATAAGAATAAAATCCTTGAATCCAACTTTATCCACAAAAATTTAAGTAATTATTTAAGTTTTTCTATGAGGAGCATATTCAGTAAAACATTTTTTAAAATCCTTTTAAAGCTTTTTTTTTTGTGTTTTCTTTCAAAGTTTCTTAAAAACAGTAAACTTTCGCTATGTCAGGGTCCTGAGTATGTTAAACAGTGTGCAGCCTCATCTGGGAACCCCCTTACCTTCTGCCCAGGAGCCCCATTTCAGCTCAGCACAAGGCTCGTGAGCAATGCTGTAGGAGTGTTGGTCTCTAGCCCTGTGGATGGACATCTTGGACCTACACTGTGGGGAACTGAGGTCCTGTACAGAACCTTCTGCTCTATGCTGTAGGTAGCTTGGCTCCTGGATGGACTGTGAACAAGTCATATCCCTGGATTATATTGCCTGATTTAGTAGTTGTTTTCAGAGGGTAGATGCTTTTGCCCCAAATCCTTCCTCTTTTCCCCTTGTCAAGTATATACTTATAGCATAGTATGTTGCGGGGTTTACCAGTCATGGTTTAACTTTCTATATTTTTTGGTAATAATTGTCTTCAAAAGATCGCTAATCAGAGTTACCTCTAGTGCTTTTTTGCAGGTTGGAATCTCTCTGAAAATTTTGTAGTCAATTTATATGTAGGTGTGGATGCATGAGCCTGTGCATGTGCCCACATAGAATACAACAGAAGTTTAAGATAACAATACCACACAAAGACCTTACTGGTTTTTTATTATCAGGGTAATATTACCAAAATGTGAATATTATTTGTTATACACTGGGAAACAGGGAAAGGAAAAAAAAAAAAAGTTCCATTGCCTTGTAAAGGACCTTGCAGCATTCTCCAGCATGCATCTTTTCATGCAACTTTACAAGTTGTGGTTTGCCTGTTTCTGTAAGCATGGACACATCCAGTGAAATCCCCACTGAGGGACTACACAGGTGCACAAATTCACAAGAAATCTGTAACTCACTTCGTGAACTTGTTTTTCAGGACAGAATTATCTACTTAACCCTTCTTTTGATAATAACATGCATACAACATATGTTTGACCATTACATGTTTGCAAAGTCAAGTACACAAGTACATAGGACAACTGGGGTGTCAAAACCTTTAAACTTTGTGTTACGCACCACTTTTTGGGCTCTACCCAAGTTGTGGTCCCTGTAACTTCAGAAGCAGTCAGGGAAATCCCCACGGAGGGCTACTGGGGAGGAGTTTTATCCTTCATGTTCCAATGTATAATCCATCTTCAGTCATCTGTTTCCTGTTCTGATGTGTGGTACCAGGCTTGGTGCTAGGATGAGTTTGGTCAGTGCTTAGTGTAAGAGGGAAATAAGACTTATAAAGGTTCACTGCGAGTTAGAAAGATATGGTGAAGAAGAGCCTGGCTATCTGCAAGATAAATAGCATTCCTGTGGCTTTGAACAGCAAAATGACCCGTTGGCTATGCCAGAGCGTTGGATTGTCAAGGTGGTTGCTGCTGCTGCTGCTGCTGTGAGAAGAATTGGAGTGTGTGACCTGGAAGCTACTATTGACAATCCACAGCATCTATTGCTCCATCATCTCTCACAGTCCATACAGCAACAAGAGAAGCAAGCCAATCTGCTGTCCCAGCTCTAGACATTCAACATGGACCTTCTTCCATAAATTAATTCAAGAACTTTATCAGTTGCCTGATCTTCTTGGAAGAGCTGCAACAGAAACTTATACTGATGATTAGCTATTTTTTTTCCAAGCTTTTTTTTTTTGCATTTAGAATACTTAAGGAATATTTGAAAACGAAACTGAAGCTAGGCCGATGTATTGCATTCTTTCAGCTATTGACTCTCTTGAATTAGTCAAGAAGTTCTATGTGAGAAGACACATCAATATGTGTTCTATCTTCTGCTTCAAATTAGGTTTGAACTGTGGTCTACCCAAGTTTACTAATTTCTGTGTTTTGGGGTTTTTGTTTTGGTTTGTTTTTGTTTGTTTGTTTGTTTGTTTTTCCCCTGCAAAATAAACATACCTATCTTACACCTCTTAACTTATTTATTGTTGCAGAATCTGAGAGGAATTAAACCTAAAGTTAAGTGCCTAAGATGATGTTGCAAAGAGTTAGGTAAACAGAGAACTTGCCTCAACAACCTAGAAAACTCTGATTGTACAAAATGGAAAACTCTTTTTGTTGAAGGTTGGATTTGAGATAGCAAATACCAGGCTGACCTGATTCTCAAACAGACAGTATTAGAGATGCAGGGAGACTGCAGTGTCCATATGGGTAAAGGTATTACATGAAGGCTGAGATAGACTGCACCTTCAAAATTCAAGCTATCAGGATTGATTCAGACTGATGCAAGTTTGAAAGTCCAACAATTATAGAAAACTTTTATATAAAGTGATAGGAGTTTAGAAGAACATGTTGGTTTAAATAAGTTAAGAATAAATTTTTTTGGTATACTGTGTATTATGAAGAGCTTGAAATTTGAAAGGCTTAGAACTTCTGCTCTGATTGTGTGCTCCAGGGAAAAGAAAGAAAAAAATGAAAAAATAAAAAAAGTTTGTTTTTTTTCCCCTAGTTCTCAAATAAATGAATAAAATTCCCCTTTCTTTTCTCTCCAGAAGACATACACAAATGAATAAAAATGAAGTAATTTTGTCTCAGGGTTGGGATTCAAACTCTTTAATGATATTAGACTTGGTATGCATTAGGAAACTAAATTTAGAAATAATTTTTAACAGCAAGAAATCCCAAGACATTTATTATATTGATCCAGCATCAGTGGAGTCTATTACTGCCTTGTCACACTTTTAATGCCATGTTTCAAAGTATTTTTCTTGCATGAAAACAGAGCTGTAATCTTCGGACATTACAGTCACGTATCAAATTGCCGGGGCTTATGAACTATCAGAAACCTTTGGATCCTGACAGTAACTTACTATTTTTGAGGCAGGAATGATCAATTTACAATAATTTAATTATGTGATTTATTGTTTAAATGTCTTTTAGTGCCTTATTATTAAAAACATATATCAAAATGTTTTTATACCCACCTCAAGGAAATTTGTTTACAAATCTGTCTTTAAACTCTTTCCGTGTGTGACTGAATGCTGGTTTAATGGCTTCTGCAGCTCTGCAGGAGCATTTGTACAGTCAAGTACAGCTAGTCAAGTGATGATTTCAGATTCTCCCTCCTTTCATCTTAACTGCTCAGAACTTATGAATCTGTTCATATGCATACTCTTAAGACAAACTCAAGTTTCAGGGAGGGAATTTTACACATGACTTGGCTGCTATCCATCTTCAAAACAATATTCTGCCCCATTTCCTTCAATTCACATAGCAGGAACAGGGTAAGATAACTAACTCTCCAGAGTAAGAATTACTTCTGCCTGTGAGTTGGCACATATTTTCTGGAGAATTGCTGGTCTCATATTCAAAGTCTACTTTAGAGAATATGTTGTATGGATATCTGAGATATAAAGTATAATTTGTGGGTCCTTTGGGTATTTCTGTATTAGCAATAATAAAATAAATAGGAGCTGATATATAGATTGAAAAATTCTTAGTTCAAACTTGTTCTAGTGTAGTTCAGAAGTGTATCTTCCAGTTCAGTTTCATCCAAAAGGAATCAACTCATGTGCTCCAAACCCATGTCACAGTGTAAACCAAACACAATCTGGAGTTTTATTTCACAAACACACTCAGCTCTAAAGTGTGAAATGCTGATGTTGAAACACTTTTTGTCACTCTGACCATGTAGAAAGACATACAAGCTCTGTGTGTCTACTTTGTCCACTAATCTCTCACCTGTTGAACAGTTTGAGCATTGAGTATCATTAATCCCTATTGTGACTCTGGAGTTCTTGGTCAAGAACTGTCTCTTTGAGTTCTTAATCTAGCACAAATCTTTTGACTGATTGCAGTGTAATTATTCCAAAATAGCACTGCCCAGAGAAAGAATAAAATAGGTTTCTGCATTTCTTTATCTTCATTAGGGAAAAAAAGCTCTCGGATCACACACAGGCTTATGCTACACACACAGTTGTTCTTGCACCTGTACACACACATGCTGCATGTACTAATTGGAGTTTGTCTCTTTCCCATCTAAAATGTAGTTTATAGCCATTTAATCCATTACATTTACAAATCATACCTCACTAGTTATTCAAGACAATGTAATTGTAAGAGAAGTCTTTTCTAAACTCTCAGTTTAAAATTATTGTAATAGAATAAAAACCGATCTATTTTTTCTTTATCTATCAATTTTAGTATGTCACAAAGAGCTTTAGAGTCTATGCATGAACTTATGGGGAACTGTGATAGCCGTCCCCATTCATTTTGCAGAAAGCTCTCAAGGTCGTGTTGCAGGTATGATAGCAAAGTTGTAAGGGCCTTTTTCATTCCTGAGGCTTACTCCACAAATTTTCATGAGGAACGATGAAAGTGGTGATTGAGGTTCCTGTATATGTAACAGGAAAAGAACCAAAACAAAACAGTTCTTGCACTGGAACATACACTTCCATAAGCAAAAGGGTATAGATACTTCAAAAGGAGACACAAATAGACTGAAAGAAGATAATGGAAAAAATATTAAGAAATAAACAGAATAAAGAGGCAAACAGAGAGTAGAGAATGCAATACAGAACACAACCTGTCAAGATGTTTATAATAGAGATCCTCTCTCAAATCAAACATACACAGTTTTTAACAGTAGTAATGATGGGTTAGAGACAGGCACATGAAACAAAAACTAAGAACAGGAGCAGACATTACAAAAAACTGTGATTAAGAAATTCCATTTGAATATATGGCCAATATATGTCAACTCTCAAGAAATGCCTCGGTTCTATAATTGTATACAGTACTAAGATTTTCCTTCTCCAGTTTCCTTCTTATATTGTTATTTTTTAACCTTGCCCACCCAAAATATATTTCTGTATTTGAAGATTCTTATTCTGACAACTTGAATTATAAAAAAAAAAAAAAATCCATCTCCTTTTTGAGGTTGAATATATGATGCCAAGTAAGTAAAAAAGAAAAAGTTATTATAACAAATTTATTTTCAGGATAGTAGTTACATGTGCAATATGAATTATTCATACAGGATGTTTCTCTCAATTGAAAAAGATTGGTGTATCAGTATGATGTTTCCTTCCTTTCCATCACATGAGAATGTTAACTATGTAAGACAGAAGTGGATGTGCCTCCCTTGTGAGAGTGACTGTGGAGAGATTCTGGGAAACAAGTCTATTAATAAGACAACTAACTTCCACATAGCCAAAATTAAGTTAAATGAATCCCACTTCTAAATAAGCAAGTTGATTTTAGACACATGCTTACAAAGAAACATACGTGCTTTTCAGAAATACTGTAAAAGAATAATTTATTTGCTTTTAATCTCTCTATAAGTGTAGAACTGTGTTTGGATATCTTCTCCAAATGTACACTTTTTTTTAAAAGAATTAAAAGGCAAAAAGTAAAGATGAAAATTACCTTTTTTAAGAATTCTATAATGCTCAGTTATTTCCACAACAAAATATGTGAACGGGTAAGAGAAAGAAAGAAAGAAAGAAAGAAAGAAAGAAAGAAACCTCTACCATCTTTTATATATATAAGCCTCTACCACCACTTAAAATGGCAATCACATTAAAGTGACAACTGAAATTTTGTATATAAATCTGTTAGTTATGTTTGTTGACATGCTCTATAGAGGTATGTGTATATTTTGAAATGGAGGTGAGAGATATAAAACTGATTGGAGTGCTTGCTCTCAGCAACAGCAATAAAATATCAGAGATATTTCTATAGATATAAATGAATAATTAGAACAAGACATGTGTCAAAAAATTACTTATGTTTCACTTATCCAGTATGCATACCTATACAAAGTGTTTATCTATTTTTACCCTATCACATTCCTAAAGACTGTATGACAAATTATACTAACTGTTCTAAGTTAGTATCTTTGTAGCTCTACAATATACTTGCATTAAGAAATCATCACTGTATTATTATTATGACGATGATATTGAAGATAATTTCACACAACTATGTGAACAAATCATATATATATAAAGTATTTCATGTGTTAGAGATATTATGGTGGGTTTTTTCTGTCTTTCTTAAAATGCCTCCTTAAAATAGCACTTTAGTAGAGAACATAGAAACACAATTTCCCACAGATTTTAGACAAATCAAAACAAAATTATTATTTATTTATGAGAAAGAAGAAATAAATATATACTTTCATGAATCCTAGTGCTTTTAATGTCATGCTGGGTTCTTTCTCTTCCTTACTTTTTATTCATTTGGAATACATTAATTTCTTCTTTATCAGCCTATTGAGAATTTCTGTATGACATTCATGGCTGGTTCTCAAATAGTAGCTCACCTTGTCTGTCAGACTGTTTTATAAATCCTTCAATTAGAATTGATAGTCTTAATAGTGCCTTGCAAATTGCCAAACAAACTCTGAAGAACGAGAGTTAAATTTCTAGAGATTGAATACTTAAAAGCTGAAAATTCAGACTTAATAGTGCTTTATCTATTTCCGCTGTCGCTTGCATTCTAGCGCTATAATGCAAAAATCAGTCTTAAAGCAGTCTTTTTATTTTTAAATGACATCTCTGTGTGTTTAATATGAATTTGCAAAGTTAAAAAACAGTCATAGAATACTTTAGGTTGGAAAGGACCTCTGGAGACCTCTAGTCCAAATTGTCACGGAAGAGTCAAACAGATCAGGTTGCTTAGGGCTTTGACTATCTCCAAGGTTGGAGAGAAGACAACACCTCTGCAAAAATTGTTCTGGTGTTTGACTACCCTCGTAGTGAACCATTTTTTTCTTTTATGGAGTTGGAGTTTTGCTCATTACAACTTCTGAATGCTTTGTTTGTGCTTTTGCTGCACGCTTCCAAGAGGAGTTTTTGTTTTCTCTATTCCTTTTCTGCAAAGCTGCTTTCCAGAAAATTGTTTTATGGGATTGACTTGACCCAGATGCAGGATTTTGCATTTCCTTTTTTGAACTTCATTAAGTTTCTTTCAGGCTTTTTCTCCAGCCTACTGAGATCTCCCTAAATAGCACCGCTGCACTAGAGCGTATCAACTTGGTCCCATTTACTTGGTCCCATTGTCCCCATCTTTAATGAAGGTGTTGAAAAATATTGAAATCAATATCCACCCCTGAGGAACATTTCTATTGATCAGCTGCCATCTGGTTTTTGGATCATGGGAACCTAGCAGACCAGCCAGTTTTCCATCCCTTTCATACTCTGCCTATCCAATCCATGTTTCAACAATTTAGCTACAGACCCAAAAGGATAAGAAGTAGGTTGAACAAACATGCAAGTATGCAAGAAGGCTGCCATACATGGCAAATATGGAAAAGGTTTTCAGTTTAGCATATATCTATATACTATATATACTATAAACAACACTAATCAAAAGATACAGTGTGTTCTATGTTCCCAGCAGGGAAGAATGCAGATTAACTTATGACTGGTTTTACTACTTCCTTGAGTCGACGTTTACCTTAAGACTACTTTTTGAGTTCTGATCTGCATTAACGTTATGAGTGTTTCATATTTAAAGAAATTTGACTCCTGTGTGATCTAGCTCCAGTATTTTATTCTCTTGCATGTAACATTTGCAAGATCTGCTAGTATAGTGCAGTGAAATTTAGTAATTCCATATTTTAGTAATATTTTCTCCAAATTAAAAAAGCAGCTTATTCAAAGATATAAACAGAAGTCCTGTTCATTGTGTCTACAGCAGAAATCTTTAAAACTTGCATGATTATATAAAAAAATCATTATCTTTTATTTATTAAGCAGTAGTTAATATATTAAAGATATATGTAATTAATCTTTGAGGGATAAGAAGGAAAAAAATTGCTACCTTCTAGTCTCAGCTGACTTTTTGTGGTTTTATTTTCTTTGATGTTTTCCCCTGTACTCAGGACTTTTTATGTGGAAGAACAACCTCATAAAAATCCCCCTGATTTTCTAGAACAAATTCTTTTATTTTTTATTAAATATTACTTGGAAAGCAAGATATTTGGGGTTTTTTTATGGAAATAAGCTATTTAGACTAAGATCTCTTCTTCAAAAACATTGTAAATATATAAACCACACATACTTAAGATGAATACATTGCTCTCTGCTGGTATTAGCTCCCCGGAAAGAGGGCATTTGAATTAAATCTTAGTACTGACACTTTGTGTTTATGTTGCACAGATTGCTGAGCTCAGTGGGAATAGTTCCACAGGCATCTCTGACATTTGTTATTTATTTGTAATACATATTACATGTTGCAGTTCTGTAATGGAAGTAGAAAATAATTACTTAAATAAACATTGATGTGCTTACTTTTCACATAAGCTTACATATTTTGGAGCATAGTATATTAAAGGATATGTTGATCATACTATGTTAAATCTGGGGAAAACATCTATAAATCTCTCATACTTCTCTTGTAGTCATTGTGATTATGTATGCAGTCTTATTAATAATAGGTACTTGTGCATTATGTGTAACTGCATATTATCTCAGACCAAGTCCATGTATATTTTGGTGTAGGCGATTTCTTTAATATTAAAAAAAACCTAGCACGGAGTATATGTCATGTGCAAGGGTATAGATATGAGTGATCAATGAAATTCACTTCCAGATTTGCTACTAAATTTTGCACAATATATATGTTTAAGAAACATAGATATGTGGAGAATTGAATCGTAGAAGCACAGAACACTTTAGGATGAAAGAGACCATTAAAGGTCATCTAGTCCAACTCCCCCAGATGAGCTCCAACAGGTCCACGTCTCTCCTCTGCTGAGGACTCCACAGCTGGATGCGGGACTCCAGGTGGGGTCTCAGCAGAATGGAGTAGAGGGGCACAATCACCTTCCTCGACCTGCTGGCCACGCTGCTTTTGATGCAGCCTAAGATACTCTTGGCCTTCTGGGCCATGAGCGCACATTGCCGGCTCATGTTCAGCTTTGCATCCATCAGTACCGCCCAAGACATTCTCAGCAGGACTGCTCTCAATCCTTTCATCCACCAGCCTGTGCTGATACTGGGGGTTGCCCCAACCCACATGCAGGACCCTGCACTTGGCCTTGTTGAACCTCATGAGGTTCAAACGGGCCCATGCCTCGAACCTGTCCAAGTTTCTCTGAATGGCATCCCATCCGCCAGGCGTGTCAACCACACCACTCAGGTTGATGTCATCTGCAAACTTGCTGAGGGAGCACTCAATCCCACTGTCTATGTCACTGGTGAAGATATTAAAGAGTACTGGTCCCAGTACGGACCCCTGAGGGATACTTCTCATCACCCATCTCCATCTGGACATTCAGCCATTGACCACTACCTTCTGGATGCTACCATCCAACCAATTCCTCATCCACCCAACAGTCCACCCATCAAATCCATACCTCTCCAATGTAGAGGGAAGGATGTTGTGGGGAACCTGCCAAAGGCCTTACAGAAGTGCAGAGAGACAACATCGGTATCTCTTCCCTTGTCCACTGATGTAGTCACTCCATCATAGGAAGCCACTAGGTTGGTCAGGCAGGACTTGCCCTTGGTGAAGCCATGCTGGCTGTCTCAAATCACCTCCTTGTCCTCCATGTGCCTTAGCAGAGCTTCGAGGAGAGTCTGTTCCATGACTGTCCCAGGCACAGAGGTGAGGCTGACATGATGGTAGTTCCCAGGCTCCTCCTTGCTACCCTTTTTTAAGATGGGTGCAATGTCCCTGGTTTTGCAGTCTCCAGGGACTTCAGCTGACTGCCCTGACTTTTCAAATATCATGGAGAGTGGCTTGGCAGCTACGTCAGCTAATTCCCTCAAGACTCTGGGTTGCATCTCGTCAGGTCCCATCGAGTTGTCTATGTTCAGATTCCTCAGGTGGTCCCCAACTTGATCTTCTTATACAGTGGAAGGGATCTTGTTCTTCTAGTCCCCATCTTGTGGTGAATTATTGGAGGTTTGGGAAGAGACACTGACAGTGAAGACTGAGGCAAAGAAGTTGTTGAGTACCTCTGCCTTCTCCTCTTCTCTCATCACTAGTTTGCCAGTCTTGCTCATCAAGTGGGGTATACACTTTCTTTGACCTTCCCTTTCTGGCTGACATTCCTGTAGAAGCCCTTCTTATCATTCTTAGCATCTCTTGGGAAGTTCAGCTTGGGTGATGCCTTGGCCTTCCTGACCCCATCCTTATACAACTGGGCAGTGTCCCTATATTCTTCCCAAGATACCTGTCCCTGTTTCTACAGCCTGTGCATTTCCTCCTTACCCTTTAGTTTGCCCACTAGGTCTTTACTCAGCCTTGCTGGTCTCTTGTGTTTCTTTTTCCAAGAGAAGGTGTGTGCATGCACAGCTTATTGGGCAATCTGAGTTTTTTAATCCATTCATTCCATTATTCATATTAAAAATTCCTGTAAGTTGGAAGTTCTGAGTGTCCAGGGTGTAAGGAAATCTACTTTCCTTTCTAAATATTGCAATGTTCCACAGAGGTTTTTTAAAAAAAAAAAAAAAAGAAACTTTCAATAATGAAAGCTGGTGGCAAAAAATAATAGTATAAAAGCAGCAGATTATTGGATGTTTTCTCATAATTTTAGAAGTGAGTAGGAAAATTTTGTATTTGCAGAGCTTCCTGATTTGAAAAATGTAACAGGGAAAAAATGGATTGAAAAAAAAATATTTTACTTTTTCCATTCTCTGCTAGGTTCTGTAGCTACTGCCTGCCGCGATCCTGGTGTCCCCATGAATGGAACTAGAAATGGGGATGGAAGAGAACCTGGAGACATTGTCATTTTTCAGTGTGACCCTGGCTATGAACTACAAGGAGATGAAAGAATAACCTGCATTCAGGTAGAAAATCGGTACTTCTGGCAGCCCAACCCACCAGTCTGTATAGGTATGCAAAAAAAAAAAAAAAAAAGTTTTCTATATTTTGAAATTCTGGTGTAACATATCACACTGTTCTAGGAACTTTGGAGAATCAATTCATATAACTAATGCACATGTGATAAATTATTCTGTGCAAAGCTCTGATGGACATAAACAAATCTTTCCTTTGTAGTTGTTAGTATAATAGTTCTCACTCTGTTCCTCTCAAGGACATATAATAAATACCTTGATGACCTGTGACCTAGAAAGCAAGAAAGTCAATATCAATGACACTATTAGCTTTTCCTTAAACTTGAAAAATGGCGATAAGCATGGAAGATTTAGTTAAAGTTCGCTTGCCCGTATATACAAAATATCAGACAGACAGCCTAGTAAATTTCTAGATTAGGTAAGACTATGTAAGGGCTGAATTAGGATGCAACAGAAAAGAATGAGAAAATGAGAAAATGGTAGCCTAATTTCTCTGGCTGTCTTCATTATTTTAGAATGAACAAAATATTCATTAGTAAAAATTATAATGTACCATATATTTCTAGAAATATTGTCTAGGTCTCTGATGTTACTCTGATTTACATGACTCATACTAAAAGTATTGTAAAAGCATTTGATTTGGTTAACTGAATCATGATGAAAAGTAATAAGAAATTATGAAACTATAGTATATAATAGCCTTCCAGTAAACTTTTCTGAGGCATTCCTGATCATTATTATTATTGATCTAGAAAACATCTAAACTATAAGCTCTAGCTTATGAGTTGGCAGGGCTCATTGACAGGGCTTTAAACTAAATTCGAAGGGGAAGGGGATAACACAAGGCTCACTAGACATGAGCCTAGGGATGGCACACCAATGTTAGGGGCGAAAGTGATAGCCCAGCTGAAGTGCATTTACACCAATGCACGCAACATTGGCAGCAAATAGGAGGAGCTGGAAGCCATTGTGCAGCAGGAAAACTATGATACAGTTGCAAATATGGAAACATGGTGGGAAGACTCACATGACTGGACTGCTGCAACGGATGGCTATAGGTTCTTCAGAAGGGATGGGCAAGGAAGGAGAGGTGGTGGGGTGGCTCAGTATGTTAGGGTGTGTTTTGACTGTATAGAGCTCAATGACTGTGAGGACAAAGTCGAGTGCTTATGGGTAAGGATGAGGGGAAAGGCCAACAAGGCATATATCCTGCTGGGTGTCTAACAGACAACCCAGCCAGGATGAAGAGGCAGACGAAGCATTCCACAAGTGACTGGCAAAAGTCTCACAGTCGTTAGCCCTTGTTCTTTTTGGGGACTTCCACACCAGATGTCTGCTGGAAATATAACGCAGCAGAGAGGAAACAGTCTAGGCGGTTCCTGCAGTGTGTGGAAGATCACTTCCTAATGCAGCTGGTGAGTGAGCCAACTAGGGAAGGTGCCCCACTTGACCTGCTGTTTACAAACAGAGAAGGACTGGTGGGAAATGCACTGGTCGGAGTCAGTCTTGGGCTTAGCAACCATGAAATGATAGAATTCTCAATTCTTAGTGAAGTAAGGAGGGAAGTCAGCAAAACCACTACCACGGACTTCCAGAGGACAGACTTTGGCCTATTCAGGTCACTGGTTGAGAGAGTCTCTTGGGAGACTGTTCTGAAGGACGAAAGGGTCCAGGAAGATTACTGGACATCTGCTGGAAGTTTAACACGGCAGAGAGGAAACAGTCTAGGAGGTTCCTGGAGTGTGTGGAGGATAACTTCCTGACACAGCTGGTGAGTGAGCCCACAAGGGGAGATGCCTTACTGGACCTGCTGTTTACAAACAGAGAAGGACTGGTGAGAGATGTGGTGGTCGGAGGCTGTCTTGGGCTTAGCGACCACGACATGATAGAATTCTCAGTTGTGAGGGAAGTAAGGAGAGGGGTCAGCAAAACTGCTATCATGGACTTCCGGAGGGCAGACTTTGGCCTGTTCAGGTCACTGGTTGAGAGAGTCCCTTGGGAGACAGTCCTGAAGGACAAAGGGGTCCAGGAAGGCTGGACAGTCTTCAAGAAGGAAATCTTAAAGGCGCAGGAGCAGGCGGTCCCCATGTGCCGTAAGAAGAGCTGGCGGGGAAGGCGACCGGCCTGGCTGAACAGGGAGATTTTACTGGGACTCAGGGAAAAGAGGAGAGTTTATCACCTGTGGAAGAAGGGGCAGGCAACTCACGAAGAGTACAAGGATCTCGTTAGGTCAAGCAGGGACAAAATTAGAAAGGCAGAAGCCCAGCTAGAGCTCAGTCTGGCCACAGTCGTAAAGGATAATAAAAAATGTTTTTACAAATATATTAACAACAAAAGGAGAGGCAAGGAGAATCTCCATCCCCTACTGGATATGGCGGGGAACATTGTCTCCAAGGACGAGGACAAGGCTGAGGTACTTAATGCCTTCTTCGCCTCAGTCTTTAATAGCCAGTCCAGGTATCCACAGGATATTCAGCCCCCTGAGCTGGAAGACGGGGATGGAGAGCACAATGTACTCCTCATAATCCAGGAGGAAGCAGTCAAGGACATGCTAAGCCACCTGGACACCCACAAGTCTATGGGGCCTGATGAGATCCACCCGAGAGTACTGAGAGAGCTGGCGGAGGAGCTTGCCAAGCCACTCTCCATCATCTATCAGCAGTCCTGGTTAACAGGAGAGGTCCCAGAAGACTGGAGGCTTGCCAATGTGACGCCCGTCTACAAGAAAGGCCGGAAGGAGGATCCTGGGAACTACAGGCCTGTCAGCCTGACCTCTGTACCAGGGAAGATTATGGAGCGGTTGGTCTTGAGAGTGCTCACAGGGCATCTGCAAGACAACCAAAGGATCAGGCCCAGCCAGCATGGGTTCATGAAAGGCAGGTCCTGCTTGACCAACCTGATCTCCTTCTAGGACCAGGTGACCCGCCTAGTGGATGAGGGAAAGGCTGTGGGTGTTGTCTACCTGGACTTTAGTAAAGCCTTTGACAGCGTCTCCCACAGCATTCTCCTGGAGAAACTGGCAGCTCGTGGCTTAGACGGGTTTACTCTTCGCTGGGTGAGGAACTGGCTGGATGGCCGAGCCCAGAGAGTTGTGGTGAACGGCGTTAAATCCGGCTGGCGGCCGGTCACAAGCGGTGTTCCCCAGGGCTCCGTTCTGGGGCCGGTCTTATTCAATATCTTTATTGATGATCTGGATGAGGGAATTGAGTGCTCCCTCAGTAAGTTTGCAGATGACACCAAGTTGGGTGGGAGTGTTGATGTGCTGGAGGGTAGGAGGGCTCTGCAGAGGGATCTGGACAGGCTGGATCGATGGGCAGAGGCCAACTGTATGAGGTTTAATAAGGCCAAGTGCAGGGTCCTGCACTTTGGCCACAACAACCCCATGCAATGCTACAGGCTTGGGGAGGAGTGGCTGGAGAGCAGCCCGGCAGAAAGGGCCCTGGGAGTGCTGGTTGACAGCCGGCTGAATATGAGCCGGCAGTGTGCCCAGGTGGCCACGAAGGCCAACAGCGTCCTGGCCTGTATCAGAAAGAGTGTGGCCAGCAGGAGTAGGGAAGTGATTGTGCCCCTGTACTCGGCACTGGTGAGGCCGCAGCTTGAATCCTGTGTTCAGTTTTGGGCCCCTCACTACAAGAAGGATGTTGAGGTGCTGGAGCGTGTCCAGAGAAGGGCAACGAAGCTGGTGAGGGGTCTGGAGCACAAGTCTTATGAGGAGCGGCTGAGGGAACTGGGATTGTTTAGTCTGGAGAAGAGGAGGCTGAGAGGAGACCTTATTGCTCTCTACAACTACCTGAAAGGGGGTTGTGGCGACGAGGGTGTTGGTCTCTTCTCCCAAGTAACTAGTGATAGGACGAGAGGAAATGGCCTCAAGTTGCGCCAGGGGAGGTTTAGTTTGGATATTAGGAAAAATTTCTTCACTGAGAGGGTGGTCAGGCATTGGAACAGGCTGCCCAGGGAGGTGGTGGAGTCGCCATCTCTGGAAGTGTTCAAAAAACATGTGGATGTGGCGCTTCAGGACATGGTTTAGGGAACATGATGGTGCTGGATTAATGGTTGGACTTGATGATCTTAAAGGTCCTTTCCAACCTAGTGATTCTGCGATTCTGTGATTCTGTGATTGGACATTCTTCAAGAAGGAGATCTTAAAGGCACAGGAGCAGGCGGACCCCATGTGCTGCAATACAAGCTGGCGGGGAAGACGACCATGCTGGCTGAACAGGGAGATTTTGATGGGACTCAGGAATAAAAGAAAAGGTTACTAACTTTGGAAGAAGGGACAGGCAACTCAAGAAGAGTATAAGGATCTTGTTAGGTCATGCAGAGAGAAAATTAGAAAGGCAAAAGCCCAACTAGAACACAATCTGGCCACTGTCATAAGGGACAACAAAAACTGTTTTTACAAATATATTTACAACAAGAAGAGAGCCAAAGAGAATCTCCATCCCTTATTGGATGCGCAGGGGGAACATTGTCACGAAGGATGAGGAAAAGGCTGAGGTACTTAATGCCTTCTTTGCCTCAGTCTTTAATAGCCAGACCAGGTATTCTTCCCAGTGAGCTGGAAGACAGGGATGGAGAGCAGAATAAACTCCCCATAATCCAGGAGGAAGCAGTTAAGGACCTGAGTCTTAAGGGTCTAACGGGACCTGATGGGATCCACCCAAGAGTACTGAGGGAGCTGGCAGAGGAGCTTGCCAAGCCACTCTCCATCACTTAACAGCAATCCTGGTTAAACAGGGGAGGTCCCAGATGACTGGAGGCTTGCCAATGTGATGCTCATCTACAAGAAAGGCCGGAAGGAGGATCCTGGAACTACAGGCCTGTCAGCCTGACCTCGGTACCGGGGAAGATCATGGAGCGGTTCATTTTAGAGGGCGCTTATAGGGCATGTGCAGGACAACCAAGGGATCAGGCCCAGCCAGCATGGGTTCATGAAAGGCAGGTCCTGCTTGACCAACCTGATCTCTTTCTCACCAAGTGACCTGCCTAGTGGATGAGGGAAAGGCTGTAGATGTTGACTACCTGGACTTCAGTAAAGCCTTTGACACCATTTCCCCCAGCATTCTGCTGGAGAAACTGGCTGCTCATGGCTTGGAGGGGTATACTCTTTGTTGGATAAAACCCTGGCTTGATGGCCGAGCCCAAAGAGTGTTGCTGAATGGAGTTAAATCCAGGTGGCAGCCAGTCACAAGTGGTGTTCCCCAGGGCTCAGTATTTGGGCCAGTCTTGTTTAATATCTTTATCAGTGATCTGGGTAAGGGGATTGAGTGCACCCTCAGTAAGTTTGCAGATGACACCAAGTTGGATGGGAGTGTTGATCTGCTAAAGTGTAGGAAGGCGCTGCAGGGGGATCTGGACAGGCTAGATAGATGGGCTGAGGTCAGTTGTATGAGGTTTAACAAGGACAAGTGCCAGGTCCTGCACTTTGGTCACAATATCCCCATGCAACCCTACAGCCTTGGGGAGGAGTGGCTGGAGAGCTGCCTGGCAGAAAAAAATCTGGAGGTGCTGGTGGTAGAGCATGTCCAAAGAAGGGCAACAAAGCTGGTGAGGGGTCTGGAGAACAAGTGTTATGAGGAGCAGCTGAGGGAATTGGGATTATTTAGTCTGGAGGAGACTGAGGGGAGACCGTATCATTCTTTACAATTACCTGAAACAGTGTTAAGGTGGGTGTTGGTCTCTTCTCCCAAGTAACTAGTGACAGAATGAGTGGAAATGGTCTCAAGTTGCACCAGGGGAGGTTTAGACTAGATATTAGGAAAAATTTCTTCACTGAGAGAGTGGTCAAGCATTGGCACAGGCTTCCCAGGGAGGTGGTGGAGTCACCATCACTGGATGTGTTCAAAAAACATGGGGACATGGCACTTCAAGACATGGTTTTAGTGGGCATGGTGGTGTTGGCTTGATGGGTTGGGTTGATACCACCTGTCTGGGCAATATGCTCCACTGTTTCTGCACCCTCATTGTGAAAATTTTCTTCCTACATCTTGTCTAATTCTACCCTCTTTTAGTTTAAAGCCATTGCCCCTTGTCCTATTGCAACAGGCCCTGCTAAAATGTTTCTCCACCTTTCTTATAGTCCCCATTTAAGTATTGAGAGCTACTGGAATAAGGTCTCCCTGGAGCCTTCTCTTTTCCAGGCTGAACAACCCCAACTCTCTCAATCTGTCCTCACAAGAGAGGTGTTCCATGCCTCTTATCATTTTTGTGGCACTCCTCTAGACCTGCTCCAAGAGGTCCACGTCTTTCCTCACGGAGGACTCCACAGCTGGATGCAGGACTCCAGGTGAGGTCTCAGCAGAATGGAGTAGATGGGCACAATCACCTTCCTCGACCTGCTGGCCACGTTGCTTTTGATGCAGCACAAGATACTCTCGGCCTTCTGGGCCATGAGCGCACATTGCCGGCTCATGTTCAGCTTTGCATCCATCAGTACCGCCCAAGACATTCTCAGCAGGACTGCTCTCAATCCTTTCATCCACCAGCCTGTGCTGATACTGGGGGTTGCCCCAACCCACATGCAGGACCCTGCACTTGGCCTTGTTGAACCTCATGAGGTTCACATGGGCCCATGCCTCAAACCTGTCCAAGTCTCTCTGAATGGCATCCCATCCCTCAGGTGTGTCAACCATTAAATCCATATGTCTCCAATCTACAAAGGAGGATGTTGTGGGGGTCATTGACAAATGCCTTACAGAAGTCCAGACAGATGACATCAGTAGCCCTTTCATTGGCCAACGATATAGTCACTCCATCATAGAAAGCCACTAGGTTGGTCAGGCAGGACTTGACCTTAGTGAAGCCATGCTAGCTGTCTCGTATCACCTCCCTGTCTTCCATGTGCCTTTGCAGAGCTTCTAGGAGGATTTGTTCCATGATCTTCCCAGGTGCACAAGTGAGGCTGACGAGTTGGTAGTTCCCAGGGTTCTCCTTGCTATTATTCTTTTAAAAAATAGATGCAGTGTTTCCCTTATTCATGAGAGTGGCTTGGCAACTACATCAGCCATTTCCCTCAAGATTATGGGATGCACCTTATTAGGTTCCACAGACTTGTGCATGTTCAGATTCTTCAGGTGGTCTCCAACTTGATCTTCTCTTACAGTGGGAGGGACTTGGCTCCTCCAGTCCCTGTCTTGTGGTGCATACATTCAAGAGTTGTGGGAAGAGGCACTGCCAGTGAAGACTGAGGCAAAGAAGTTGTTAAGTACCTCAGCCTTCTCCTCATCTCTTGTTTCCAGTTTGTCAGTCTTGCTCATCAAGTGGGGGGTACACTTCCTCTGACCTTCTTATTCTGCATGACATACCTGTAGAATGCCCCGTCTGTCTAGGTCAGTAAATAATCTAATGATGCTTATTTTCCCAGTCTGTTCTTTAATGCAGTCAAATGTGATATCATGATATAGAACAGTAGAAGATTTTGTCTCTGTGGACAACAGCTGCTTACCTGAAGTTCCCTAAGTGTTCTGATAAGTTATCTTTTAAGTAGGAACTGCAAGTTTACTGATGCAGAAAAGAAGGAAATTGGGCCACTCCAATGAAAAACAAGTGGAAAATACTTGTTAGACCATTTGCAGTGGTATCACTGTGAGTCACATTATTATGAGATAATGTGCTTACTGTCCTGTCCAAAGCAGAACTGCCTGAAAGATGTGTGTGAAAGGAGTGGGGTAAAACAAGGGAACCTACAATAATCAGACAAGAGCCCCTGGGCCCGGAATGTTGAGTTGGCACTGCAGCTGTGAGAACACCAGCTCCACAAGGGCATTTTTCCTGCTTTGCTACCTCTGGTAGTTTGTTCTTGGGCAAAAATTGCAAGGAGGAACTAGACAGAGACTGCAGCTACGAGGAGCAATTGCTCGAGTTTTTGGATACCCTCTTGCCTTTAATAAACTTAACTTAACCTTAGTTGTTACAAAATAAATTCTGCATCCTATTTGTTTACGCGTGCATGCACACACACACCACCCGCTATGCATGTCTGCAGACAGGTATTTGCAAACATATTATGGTACTGATCTAGTGTCTGTGGCTATTCTGCTTACCACCTCAGCGTGTTATTTTCTCTGTTCTTACTCTCCTTTACTGTATTTCCAATGTAGTGTGAGTGTATGGGCTTGAGGACAAGAACTGTCTATGCTATTTGATGGAAGACTGTAGAAAATAAATACTGTTTTATTGTTATCTCTTATTATTCTTATATGACTAAATATGTATTTGATAATAATTATAATTGAACATCTGTAGGTGCTTAAGGGAAAAAGTAAAAAGAATGATAGAGCTCTAGGAACAGGCCTTATAGTTAATATATTATATCATACTGGCCTTATTTAATATTGCTGGTTTAAAATATTGTTTCAAATGAAAAATAATTACCCTAATATAAAGCAGTGTTAACAGTTCTAATCATTATCTGTACTGAGTTGATGATATTATGAAATAAATTAAATGTAAGTGCTCACCTGCCATTCTGTCCTTGGTACATGTGTAAATACGCTTGCATTTGTTTTCTTAACTGCATGCATCCATTTACTTAATACTCATAATTTCCACACTTTATGCACAAACACCTACTGTACATAGTGTAGCAAGAATGCTTGTTATGATGATTTATTGGCCAAATATCAGGCATGAAGTTATTTTACATTGATTTCCTATAATGATATATTTTGGGGGAATATGAGCTGCTAATAGACTAAAGTAGGGTGTGCAAACCTTGGCTTGGAGCCAAAATATTTCAAAGTTGTCTGTTGTAGTTCAGTACACTGCAGTTCATCAGTTTTCTTCTGAACTTGTAATACATTCATTTATATTGTTTCTATGTCTGTAAATCAAAACTCTACAAAGCTTACTCTACACGTAACTTCAACATCATTATGGTTTATCAAAGTCTTAGAAAAAAAACCCATCATTTTTATGGAAGAATAAGAGGCAGGGATAATACCTGACGTGTCTTGTTGTAGGATATTTTAGATTTATTTTATTACTTCTTTACACTGCAAAGTGTATTCTTGAACCTCTGAATTATTAATGGTCAAAACTAGTTAAACATACTTCTTAATTGTTCTTACATGTGGGACTACCTTTTTTGTTTAGTTGCTTTCAGTCTTGCCTGTAACACAATTTTAAGAATATCTTCATTTCAAAGGTAAAAGCAACAGGAAGAGATAAATATTCATTCAGCTGTTTTAATGAATGATGAAAATTAGGGATTCTTCTATACCGAAGACAAACTAAAAATTTGAGAATATGTCTCTACCAAAAGACAGTTCTTTGGCTTGTGCTTGTGCTGTCCAAAATACCTAGGTGTTTTCCATTCCAAAGACCTCCCAGACCCCATCTTATTTAGATGTCAGAATCTTAAATGATTGTGTTTGCATAGTTTGCTCAGGGATAACATAAAAATTAATGGATGCAGAATGTCTTTTTAGGGTTCAGGTTTACTATACATTTAGATGAAGTAAGGACTGTTTCCCAGAAGTTTCAGACTTTCTTCAGAAATACCTAAGTCACTTTTTTTTTTATTACATATTGATTTTGTTTGGTTCTATTGTTTTGTTTTAAGCAAGTTCTTGGTTTCCATTTTTATATCTATGGAAATTTTTTTGTAAACAGTGAATTCCAGTGTTTTCTCAAAATGGAATCTATACAATACTACTGCAAAGGAAAATTTATTTCAGCATTTTTTTCATATTTTATTACAATTATTTAAATATCTCTTCAGATTAGATATAAGGAAGTAATTTTTCACCATCATCGTTGTGAAGTACTGGAACAGGTTTCCCAGAGTGGTAGTAGATGTCCCATCCTTAGAAACATTCAAGGTCAGGTTGAACAGGGCTCTGAGCAACCTGATCTAGTTGAAGATGTCCCTGCTCATTGCAGGGTGGTTGGACTAGATGACCTTAAATGGTCCCTTCCAACCCAAACCATTCTATGCTTCTATGATTCTATTATTCTATATCTTATATCTCTTATTTAAAAAAAAAAAAAAAAGACTAATGTAACCACACATTCTGTTTCTTTTGTTAAGGTGTAATTCAGTGAATACAAAAATAAATAAAAGCCAGAAAGTTCTGGAATAGTACTTTGTTACCTTCCAGGAAAATTAAATAGGTTTTAGGTGTAAAACAACCCAACTTTTAATTCCTCTCATAGAAAAAATTAATGCTAAAATCATCATACAGACAGACTGTCTGGCACAGTGATTGCTTACCACTGTGTCTACACAGAGGTTTATAAAGACAGAATGGCATAGCCTACATATAGTTTTCACTGTATAATAAGTTAAGAATACATTTTTATAGTATATTGGCATTTTCCTTTCTAGATGAGTTATTACACTTGTTCAGTCTTAGGTCTTGTGCATAATACTACAATAATAGGTGTCCTTTACACTTTGTTTTCACAGCTGGTCTGCACTCAGTTAAAAACAAATGTATGACACTTAATAATAGTTCAGAAACTTACGGATTCTGAAACACACAAGAATTTAATTCAAGCACACAAAGAAAGTATTTAAACAACTTTAAAGAAGATAGTAAACTGGAAAATGCAACATGCATGAATGTACGGTGTTATACTGAAGAATACTAGTTCCAGGTGATGAGCAGCCTTTACATTCCATACAACACCACAGTTCAAGACTCTTTTCCATGAACTTCTAGTTCAGCAAGATGGGGTTGTTTTAAAATAAAGGAAGCATATTGTTTTGTAATAATTTAATCTTCTTTTGTTTCAGAACTGTAATAAAAAAAAAGTTAAATAAAAGATGCTTCTGATTAGAAACAATACCACTTTTAACCTTATGAAGACAGAAAAAATGCCATTATTATCCTTTTTGTAAAACTAAGTAAATATTTTAAATTAATTAAAGTTAAGTTTAAGTTAAATGAAACTTCTCCAGCCTGTTCCCTTGTAACTAATGGAACATTCTCTAGTTACTGAAAACTGCTGAGAAAATGTTATCGTGATAAAATTTGTATTTGGTGACTGTTAAAAGAAGAAAAAAATTGTGCTAGGTCTGGAAAAATTGCTATATGCATTTGCTAGTGCTATTGATTTATAATATTTATGTGTTCCGAAAACAAGGTGGTGTTTCAGATTCTATCTGCTTTTACAAAAAATGGTGATTTTTTAATTCCTTACCACTTATAATAGTAAGTATACTTTATAATAGTTTACTTTATAATAGTAAAATATAATGGAAGAGTCTAATTTTTATTTTTATTTTCTAGGTAATTTAACTCTCCATTTCTCCCTTTTAATATAAGAAAAATATGTAAAATGTAGGAAGACTATACTCATATGTATTTTAACTGTGGATACATTAATCTACTTAAGTTTTCTAAATACACGTCTTGAATTCTTAAATGACCTGTGATTTATTTCTTGTGACATTAGAAAATACTGTGTATATTTCTCACTCAGTTGATTTATAACTGTACACATCATGTTGATCTGTACAGATTCTTGAGTGCCATCACATGGCACGTACGGGACAGTGAGGTGATCAGGCTCAGTCAGCATGTGTGTATGAAAAGCAGGTCCTGCTTGACCAACCTGATATTCTATGTGAAGGTGACTCACTTAATAGATAAGGGAAAGGTTGTGGATGTTGTCTACCTGGACTTCCGCAAAGCCTTTGACAATGTTTCCCACAGCATTCTCCTGGAGAAACTGGCAGCTCATGGCTTGGATGGGCATACCCTTGCAGGGTAAAAAACTGGCTGCATGGCTGAGTCCAAAGAGTGTTGGAGAACAGAGTTAAATCCATTTGTCATCTGGTCACAAATGATATTCCCTAGGGCTCAGTATTTGGGCCAGTCTTATTCAATATCTTTATCGATGATCTAGATAAAGGGATTGAGTGTTCTTCAGTAAGCTTGCAGATGACACCAAGTTGGATGGGAGTGTTGACCTTCTTGAGGGTAGCAAGGCTCTGCAGAGGGATCTGGACAGGCTAGATAGATGGGCTGAAGTCAATCCTATGAGGTTTAACAAGGACAAGTACCGGGTCCTGCACTTTGGTCACAACAACCCCATGCAATGCTACAGGCTTGGGGAGGAGTGGCTGGAGAGTTGCCTGGCAGAAAAGGACCTGGGAGTGTGTGTTGACAGCCGGCTGAATATGAGCCAGCAGTGTGCCCAGGTGGCCAAGAAGGCCAACAGCATCCTGGCCTGTATCAGCAATGGTGTGGCCAGCAGGATCAAGGAAGTGACCATGCCCCTGTACGCAGCACTGGTGAGGCCGCACCTCGAATGCTGTGTTCAGTTTTGGGTCCCTCACTACAAGAAGGTCATTGAGGTGGTAGAGCATGTCCAAAGAAGGGCAACAAAGGTGGTGAGGGGTCTAGAGTACAAGTCTTATGAGGAACAGCTGAGGGAACTGGACCTGTTTTGCCTGGAGAAGAGGAGGTTGAGAGGAGACTTTGTCACTCTTTACAGCTACCTGAAAGGAGGTTGTAGCAAGGTGGGTGTTGGCTCTTCTCCCAAGTAACCAGCGATAGGACAGGAGGAAATGGTCTCAGGTTGCACCAGAGGAGGTTATTAGGAAAAATTTCTTCACTGAAAGGTTTATCAATCATTGGAACAGGCTGCCCAGGGAAGTAGTGGATTCAGCATCCCTGGAGGTATTTAGAAGATGTGTAGACATGGCGCTTAGGGACACAATTTAGTAGTGAAATTGGTAGTACTAGGTTAATGTTTCAACTTGATGATCTTAAGGGTCTTTTCCAACCTAAATTATTCTATGAGTGATTTAAGTAACCTCTGAGCTCACAGAATCTCTGTTACAGAAGACCTGAGAGATAACTCCTTTCCCTGGTACTGCAGGTGATCACTTTGTAGAATCCAGTTTTGCAAAGTGATAAGTCTTTATAAAACTTATCTAGAATCTTTTGAATAAAATTTAAGTTCTTTCAAAAACCATCTTTAGAAAATGTGCTTATTCTCTTGTTCTTATATGAAGTCTTAGTTAAAGAATGTTGAAGTACAAAACTTCATGAGGGTAGTGATACCTGCATTATTTTTATTAAGTATGTACCTTTCTGGACTATAAACATGTTGCATTTCACACAGATAAATGTTTTTGTTCTATTCTGCATGTGCTGGAAGATATTTTATTTTTATCTGAGTTTGAAAGCTGCAATTGCTAGGTAGTTTTTGTTGAATTTAATTTATATTATATCAGCCTTGATCTGAATTATTAATCAGTACTGTCTGATGAAAATGCAGGTAGTTGCATTATCAGTGTAAGTAGATCACATTTCATAACCTAGGAAGTTTCTTTTAGAATGCCTTTAACAAGAAGTAGAAACTGAAAAGCTTATCCAGTTAATTTTTTGTCCGCAGGCAGAGAATTTGTCACATTCACAGTATTTTCAGAAAAGCCTTGACTTGATATTATGCAAGCAAATAATAGGACAGAGTTCAAAAACAAGTGCTTCGCTTAGTAGTATTAATATTTGTCTAAGAAATGTGAATACATTTTTTGTTTCTAATAAAGCTTTATAAATACTTCACTTGTTTCTTGTTTAACTTTTGGAGGACATTAAATGTCAGTGAACAGATTGCTGCTACTTGCTTCTTTTTCTCTTTTCTTCCCTCAATTCCAATTTATTTTTATTCACAGCTCCCTGTGGAGGAAACTTGACTGGCTCATCAGGTTTTATACTTTCACCAAACTTCCCTCATCCTTATCCCCACAGCAGAGATTGTGACTGGACTATCACCGTTAATAATGATTATGTCATATCATTAGCTTTTATCAGGTAAACTGTTACTTGCTCATAATTTTTGAAGTTATGTTCATAACTTTATTATTGGAAGTTGTTCAGAGCTTTGTAGGGTAACATATGTATGCTTGATATAACTATCAAAGTGATTATTAATTGTTATCTTCCTTAGCAGGCACAACAAATACATTAGAGTATTTAATACACACAGAGGTGGGTCTTCGGAGCTCATTGCTCCTGTTCAGTTAAAAGCACTTTCAGTTGATATAGTAGGTGTTTTGAAGAATACCTTCCAATCAAATTAATCACTCATTATATATTTATATGATTAACAATGTAACTATTTTATTGGTTATTTCAGAACGCTGTAAATTGTTAAGCAACTTTTTACTATACAGTAACACTTTTTTTGTTTGGTGAAATATCATGACCCCAAAATACTTAAGAATACTCTGCTCTTCATATTGGATATTTAGATATGAGAGATCCTCCATCTTAGAATAAAACCAATATTTTACAGTGTCTCAGTACAGTATGTGAACAGTTTATAGATCCCAAATATTGCCAAGCTATATTTCTTAAAATCTAGAAAATTGCTATCTTTCTTTACAGAAGCTGACAAGCTTAATCTTGGTTAATGTAGATTTCATACTTACTGAGGTTTGCCTTACTTATGACACACAGATTGTTCCGGAGTGAGAAAAAAAACATTCCTGTATAAACCAAACTGTGGATACTTCACTGAGTACTGTTAAATATCCTTTTGACTAAGACTTACTCCAGCTAGCCCTTTTAAACTCAAGACAAACTACAACACTTTAAAAATTGAAGGTGTTGATATTTGAGTTTTGCATTTCTTTTGTAAGGAAATATTTTTGAAATAAACCAAAAGTTAAAGAATATTTTCCCTGAAGGAGTTGTATCAGGTTTTTAATTTATTGCCTTTATTTATTTTAATCAGGATGTTGTGTCAAGTATAGACAAAATAATTCTAGTGGTTGGATTTTCATTCTTTTACTAACAGTTATTATAAAACTTTTTTTGTACAGGGACAGTCTTATAAGTAAAATTTATTAACTCTCTGCCCTTAACTAAAATTAAGTTCAAAATTAACTAATGAAGTTAATTAACTACAGTTACATTATTAATGAATTAAATTTTTAAAATGAAATAAAATTAAGTTCAAAAGAAAAGATGAGGTTTCAATACAACACCTTTTCTTTTAAGCTGATTATAGACAAAGTGCTTCTTGTTCTTAGGGTTGCCAAAGATCATCCCATGGCTCCATGAAAGTGTTCAGTCTGACTGGATGCTGTGTACACTCTGCAGCTGGCTGCATTATATCATAAAGTATTTCTGCCAAAGGTTCCGGTAGATCTGTGTTGTTTATTTCTCTAAATCTTTAGAAATATTGTTACTTTTTTTTTTCCTAGTTGAAAAGTTTACTTCTTTTGTCTAGCTAGCAGCAAAATATTGTTTCTAAGCAGAGAACCAATAAATACAGTATTGTTTTCTAATAAAACACTTCTACAAACAAATTATTCTGTCAGTAGAGGGTTTGTTTTTACTTTTATGAAAACAATGATAAACTTCTATTTAATAAGAGTGATAATGTTAGGCAAAGAATATTCTATCTAGTATTTCTTTTTTTTATTCTACAGTTTCAGTATAGAACCAAATTATGATTTTCTTTATATCTACGATGGGCCAGATGGTAATAGCCCACTGATTGGGAGCTTTCAAGATAGCAAGCTGCCAGAGAGGATAGAAAGCAGTTCAAATACCATGCATCTGGCTTTTCGGAGTGATGGATCTGTTAGTTTTACTGGATTCCACCTAGAGTACAAAGGTAAATAAAATTATTTTTATTTTCTATTAAAAAAAGTTTAATGCAAGAGTCTAAATTTTAATCTGTTTAATTTCTCATAATTTTCTGCCTGGTAATGTTTTGGTTTTGCCGAAAAGGATGATAATGTGTATTATCTGTACATACAAAATGTAATGTTATAAGGTTACTAACTGAAGATAAAGCTTCTAGTATGATTTCCTTTAGCTGATATATGATAATGTTAAATGCATGATTCCAAATAAAAAAAAAACATACAGCTGTTCACATTTCAAAAATAATGTTACAGTGACAAAACTTAACAGCATACATATATGTTTTTTTCCAGAATATAATTTATTTTTATTTTTCCTTTACATAGTAGGGCATGTTGGCACATGTGCATTTAAGATTCTGTAAGATGTGCTGGAATCTAGGAGGCCAATACTGAAAATGAAAAAATATTTTGGCTAGACCTTTTTATGATAGGCCATGGTAGAGTTGTCTACCTGTCTCAGATCTATCTGAGGTCATAATGCAGTAAACAAGAAAATAAAGGCTTGTAAAATTCATAACCAGGAGGAGCTTTCATAACTGCCTCTGAATGGCTCAAGAAACAGAAATATTTGATATTAAATGAATATGAAAATATTCAATAATCTGTAAAGACAACCAGAAATAAAATATCAATGCTACTTGTATACAGGCAATACATGCTAACCTCCTTGTACTTATTTTCTTCTCCGCTTATTCTGAAAGCAATTAGTAAATACAAAGGCATACAAGGGAAAGACTGACATATTTGTTGTTTTGGCAAACCCACCGAGTCTCCTTTTACTTTCCTAAAGTCATTGGATTCTACAGATGTAAAGGAAGTTGTCTCCATAGTATGCACTAGTCCTAAGAAGTTAAAAATAGGGTCTTAAACATGTTGATGGTGAGCCCAAATGGATGTACTTTTCCCCTTCACTTAAAGATATTTCTTCTTCCTTCTCAATTAAATTGAAGAATAATAAATGCAGATACAAGTGCTATAGAAAGCAGTTCAGGGACACCAAACTTCTAAAGAATGAGAAAGTATATTGATTTTTCAAAGGGACCAATCTTTTTCTGCTGTGCTCTTGAATACAGTCTTGTCTCATGGAATTAAAAGGTTTCTCCCATCCACCAGTCCAAGTATGAAAGATTAGGGACACAGTGCCTTCTCATTCTTGGTCTTGGTTTAAACAAAGTGAACCACTATACTTTGGAATCAATGCAGAATACTATTTCTAACACTACTACTAGCCTGTGTATGCCACTAAGATCTCTTACTTCTTTCCGTCCTTCCAGGAGTAACGATGCCAAAGAAATTATGTAGATTTTCACCACATTTCTAAAGAGACTGAAAATCTAAGTAATAAGAGGATGTAGGCATTAAATTACGTGTTTGTGTGTGTATGTAAGTGAAGAGAAGTTTGAGAAAGGAATCAACCTAATCCTAATCTCCGCTGAGCACTTGATGTAGTTATATCTCCTGCTTTTCTCAGAAGAACTGGAGTATGCATTTCAACATCTACCTTAGAACAACAAGACATAAACAAAAGGAATTATTTTAATTCCCATTAAAAATTCAAGGGTTGTTAAATTTGGACAACTCAAAATCCCTTAAACAGAGGACAAGTTTATTCAGTGAATTATTCTGGTTTTAGTGGGACTATCTGCTAAATATGACACTGCACTACTTATTTTAAGAGTATCACAAGAACACTTACTCTCATGTCTTAAAATGTGAAAGTGATATACCTTATTAGTTGGCAAAAGAACAGTTGCCAAGATTCTTAACAGTTTTTTGTTAGTCTCTTGCACAGTGGATTATAAGTATCAAGATAATGTAAGCATGATATCTGCAATAGAAAACTGACATACATTTAATTTGGCCAAAATAAATAATTACATTATTGATGAGGAAATTTTTAATAAAATGTTTTATGAACCATTTTTATTATGAATATGAACCATTATCTTTTTACTCATAATGTGTGACTGGGAAGGGAACCTACAGAGCAGCAGACTTCAGGAAAGAGTTGTTAATGGTGTGATATATCATAAGTAGGATGGAAAAGGCAGAGGAAGATAAAGAATAGATTTAAGGAGTACACCTAAGAAGTTCTAAACTGCTTTGAATAAGAGCTGCCATTTTGTGGAGGATTAACATTTTCAAGAGCAGAGAATGGTTAGATTAGTTGAGGAAACCAACTACGGATGTTATTGTTGTGGGTGCCTGCCTGACACAGAGCAGCTGGCTAAAAGAAAACAGATGATAGCTGGAAGAAGCAGAGCCCTGACACTCACGGGGAATTTTAACCACTCCTATAGCTGCTGCAAGGATGATATGGCAATTTTTTCACACAAACTGTAGCAGCTGCAGTTGTGTCCTATATGTACACTAATCCTATTTTAAGTGGCAGTAGTACTCAAGCTGCACTTCATTGAAGGGCCATATTTCTTAGATACAAATCTCAAACCTGACCCGAGTCTCAGGTCTGGTCTGTAATCATGTTTCTGCTTGGATTTTGTTCTTCCCTTCCTCCTTCCCTTCATTTCTATTTTATAATGGAAGAACAGCTTATTAGTTCTTGTAAGTGCTCTGGAGAATAATTATGGAATGTTTGCTCTAGCTAGGTATGTCTATAAAATTATTTCAAAGCAGCTTATTAGGGCTTTGTTCTCTTTGAGACTTACAGATGGATGTTCTGGACAAAGCACCTGCTTCTCTTGGCTTTCAATGTTGTTTTCCATGCACTGAGTTACTAGTTTTCTAGGGGGTTTTGGCATAGTTACCATATGTTAGCCAACAGAGACTTCCTTTGTTGAACTTCAGATTGCACCAGCAATGTATTGCTACCTGTTTTCAGCCTGTATTTCAGAAGCCTTAACTGATCCAATGGTATGCTGAAGTTATCAGAGAAGGAATTGCTGTTTTTCTTGAAGCTTGTTGCAAAATGTTATGATGGGCAAAAAGAATTTACATCTAGTATGCACAGCCAAGAATATAGTGTTACTGTAACTCAAATATTACCTGCCTAAAGAAACAATTGGTTTTAGTCCATACATAACTACTACAGAAAATAATTTAAAAAATACTACTATGGAAAAAAGTCTTCATAATAATACACCTAAAGTTGTAGCACACACACTCTCCAGCATTTTCTCTGATGTCCTGATAAACCTGCCACTGCTCTTCTATGTTGTCCATTTAATGATACTAGTATTCTTGGGAAAGAAAGGGGATGGGGCACAAGGGTCATCAGTGTGTTGAGGTCTTCAGTTGGAGCAACATAACACTGATGGTGAAGGACTTTTCCTCTTGACTCCTGGGAGCACTTCTATTAATTTTTATTAATTTGCTAATACAGTCTTCTTATTTTCTCTGTTTTTCACTGGTTCTCAGCTAGACTTGATGAATCCTTTTGTGACATTTAATTTCATTCTTCACATATTGTAGTGTAGTACACTGACTTTTTCAAGTTCACATAGCGGCAGGTTTCCAACAAGTACTTTGAAGGTGCTAAGTATTTCAGGCTTTATTTTTCAGAGTAGTTATTAAGAAACTGTATTTCTATGGTGACATTGTTACTGTTTAGTCAGCAACTTCAGGAGTCTGTCACAACTGTACCTTTGGGGAAAATAAAATTACAGGGCTGTAATTTTTCCCTAGAGAAAATTTGTGCTGTGGCAGATCATGTCTTTCCACAGTTTTTGATTTATGCACCAGACATAATAGATTATTTTATCTTCTTCTCAATTTCTCATGTGATACGAGTCTCTACTTTATCCAAGGATCGGCTAGAATTCTGAAACATGGATTTCTTATCATAAACTCAAGAATGGTGATCTCACAATATCAGTTGTATAACAATACGAATATATCAATATCAGTTCAGTAAGAAGAAAAAAAATAATGTTTTCTTGATATTGACCTAATGATAGCTATAATCCTAAAATAAATACTTGTTGTGGGATTTTTTTAAATTTGAGAATTTTGACTGGTTTGCCCTAAGCTCTGTGAGACCTTACGTGACAGTGTATTTGGCTTACATAATTATCAATATCTATGTGATATCTTACAGATTTCTAGTAAATTGTACGTCTCAGCTTTTGATTGTCCACCCAGATTTTTAATGAGTGTTACAAAAATTTTAACCTTTCTTTTCTAATGTCGTACCATATTTTGAAGACTTGCCATTTGGAACAGGAGACAGATCTTACAGGCATCACACTACAACTACCTAAATGAATCAATATGGATATCAGATGACTGTTCTTAACAATTTACTATCTGATGTAACTGTGGTGGGTTGACCTTGTCTGGCTACCAGATAACCACCAAAGCTACTCTTTTCTCCCCTGTTCAACTGAGAAGGGGAGTGATAAAGTATTTTGCAGAAATCGAATAAGTGTTCCTTATTGATTTTCTCCACAACACTCTTTAAATGTTGAAGAAGAAAATCTGAAATTTCTGTCTTATTGCCTGAAAAAATTAATTGCTCCAAACTCCATCTTGCATAGCACAAAATCATCTGCTTCATTCCAGCTTCTACCATTTCTGCATATATTTACTGGTTTTTCATTAGTGGAAAAACATTGGAAATTTTTTTCAAAATGTTTTCTTTTCTTCTCTTCTGCACAGTATTGTTAATTAGAAGTGCTAAGTGGTTATTTTTGTTCAGTTTGTTATGTCTTGGATACTAAACACACTAGTATTCACATTATAGAAGGAAGAGGGAAGCAAAGATAAGAGCATATGCATATGTTTGAATCTATTTCAATATTTTGAAACAAATAGCTGTAATAACAAAAAAAAGAGATAAATTTAAAAAATATTTTCATGGTTTGTCCTCCAGTGGGGAAAGAAAAGCTATATGAAAATATATCATATGATATGCACCGATATAGATAGTCATTTGGGGTTTATTAATTTCTAAGAAATTCTTGTTTACATACTTTTTATTTTGTCACAAACAAGTTATATTAGTTTCTCCCATTTATCAGTTTTCAGACCACAGATTTCAAAACTAGGATGTATCTTGTCTGCTGGGACAGTTTCCATAAAACTAACTTGATCTAACTATGCAATGATGTATTTTCTTTTTTTTAATTTAATTTTTTTTTTTTTTAAGTCATTGGTCCTAGTGAACTCTGGAAAAATAATTCTCATAATGGAGGTGTATAGAAATTATCTAGGAAGAGTATAGGGCATATCATTTTGATCACTATATAGTAAGTTAAATGAAAAAGAGAGAATATTTGATGTAGAATGGAAAGATTCTTCAAAAAGAAGGAACATTATATGTCTACAGGGTGCTCAAAGAAGATCTTGAGAGAACTCCAGAAAATATTTGTAATATTTTAGGTTATATTCAAAATTATATCTGCATTTGTTTCCTCTATAGCAAAGCTTCGTGAGTCTTGTTTTGATCCTGGAAATATAATGAATGGAACAAGACTTGGAATGGATTATAAACTGGGGTCAACTGTCACATATTACTGCGATGCAGGTTATGTTCTTCAAGGATATTCTACACTAACATGTATCATGGGAGATGATGGAAGGCCTGGATGGAACAGAGCCCTGCCCAGTTGTCATGGTAAGAGTAGTTTTTCATTTATGATAATTCTGTTATTATTTTTACTTTATCATATGGAAGAAACAGGTGCAATTTTAACAGACTTCCCTTTTAGGACAAAATACTTTTCAGTGACATACTCAATAAAAATAACATATTTAATAACCCAGCATAAATCTTGTTTCAAGTTTTTAATAACATTGGATAAATAGTGTTACAAGTTGTTATTGCAGATAAAGGTTAATAGTAAAGTCATCCTCTATGCCTACCTGTATTCTTGAATTAGTGAGTTTACAGCAGAGTATAGAGAAAAATACTATATATAAGTATTTAAATAGAGCATTTAGTATATTCTGGATGTCACAATATATGTTTGTTTCTTTTTGTTATTACTGGGTTTTAAACCACATAGATTAAATATTTTGTATATTTATTATTGCACCATTTAACCTGTTGGACATAGGGTCTCTAGAAAATGAAATGCACTGAAGATCCAATCATTCAAACTTTTATGGATATGAATAACTGCACTCATTTCAGGAATCTCTTGACTGACTATCTCAAGTACAAGCATTTTCAGATTTAAAGTCTAAGAAAAGATTCAATTTTTATTTCACTGATTTGGTGTTAATTTTTAGCAGCAATTGATAGCCACTTCAGAAAAAAAAAATATTATCTTCACATATTCTGTAAGATTAAGCACAAAACCTGTATCATATATCCAGATATTAATAAACAATTAACACAAAAATGCCAAATTATAAAATTAACATTTGTTTTATAAGTTAAAATAAAATCTCCTCAATATCATCTTAATTTCAATTCCTTTTCATGATTTGAAAACAAAAAGTCTGTTAAATTAATTTTCAATTTGAATATATTTATTTTAAATAGAATATGGATTTTATTGTTGTACACTTAGATTTCTATTGCAAAGTGGATGGTGGAGTACCAGCAAAGCAACAAAAAAATAAAATTGTCAAACCAATATTATAAACATTTGAAGAGCTTTAGTAATTTCATTACCCACCAAAAACATGACACTGAACACCAAACTTCAGTGGCAGCAAATTGGAAAATTGGCCCTAGCAAACTTTTGGAAATGTTTTCAAACTTGTGGACTGTATGCAATGGAAGCCAAAAGTTTCTTCCTCATTTTAAAATGAGATATAAATGTTGTTTTCTAGAGAGAAGTCAGTGAGGAAGGTTGTTGTGTATAAAAGGAAAAAGGTTTTCTTCTTTTTGGAGGTATGTCTCATGGGTAATGAAAGATAAAGAATTTCTTTATCAATGATGCAATAGTTTTGTCTATTCAAACCAATTACAATCTATTTATCAATCTTCCAGTGCTATCTATTTTAACAATCACTAAAGGGAGAGTGTTTTGCTTGAAAGGACTGACATTTTAATAAAAGGAAAAAAAATACAATAGAAGGGGTAGTGGATATCTGTCACTTATTCTAACTGGACCATTTTTTCCCAGGATAAAAAAGGCCTTAGTTCAAAGATGTCAAACACCACACTTCCTTAGGATGTGATGTCACACAATATGCCCTATAAAAATACCTTAACTTTGCAATTTTCACTTGGGTTTTTTACATACTTTTTTTTTCATAGAATCATAGAATCTTTGGGTTGGAAGGGACCTTTAAAGTTCACCTAGTCCAACTCCCCTGCAATAAGCAGGGACATATTCAAGTAGATCAGGTTACTCAGGGCCTCATCCAGCCTGACCTGGAATGTTCCCAGGGATGGGGCATCTACCACCTCTCTGGGCAACCTCTGCCAGTGTTTCACCACCCTCATTGTAAAAAATTTCTTCCTTATATCTCGTTTAAATCTGCTCTCTTTTAGTTTAAAACCATTACCCCTTGTCCTGTCGCTACATGTCCTGCTAAAAAATTAGTTCCCATCTTTCCTGTAAGCTCCCTTTAAGTACTTGGAAGGCTGAAAGAATGTCTCCCCGAGTCTTCTCTTCTCCAGCCTGAACAACCCCAGCTCTCTCAGCCTGTCCTCACAGGAAAGGTGTTCCATTCCTCTGAATATTTTTGTGGCCCTCCTCTAGACACAATCCAACAGGTCCATGTGTTCTGTGTGCTGAGGGCTCCAGAGCTGGACACAGGACTCCAGGTGGGGTCTCACCAGAGCACAGTACAGGGGCAGAATCCCCTCCCTCAACCTGCTGGGCACACTGCTTTGGATGCAGCCCAGGATACAGTTGCCCTTCTGGGCTGCGAGTGCATGTTGCCGGCTCATGTCCAGCTTTTCCTCCACCAGTACACCCAAGTCCTTCTCAGCAGGGTTGTCCTCAATCCCTTCATCTTCCAGCCTGTATAGATATTTTTCCATTTCAGAGGCAATGAAGATTTCTAGGTATGTTGCTGTGATATATTACAGTATATTTTTAATGTAATCAATGCTTTCCACTTTTGTGGGATTTAGCCCAAGAAAACCAGAACATTTATTTAGCTGTGAGAAAGATGATATCACTGATTATCTTTCAATTACATAGAATCATAGAATCTTAAAATCATTTAGGTTGGAAAAAATCTTTAAGATCACCAAGTCCAACCATTAACCTAGCACTACCTAGCACGTGGAGCTGGTAGAAACAGTCTGAGAGCTGAATTTTGACCCATGACTGCCAGTCTCTCCTACATAAAAAATTTGCTTAGTAGAGAAATAAGATTCCTCCATTCTGCCAGCTGTGTCTTTGAAACTCTTCTAAAACTCATAGTGTTGTAATGAAATGTGTTGTACAATACACTTCAGTATATAAGGGGTTTTTTTATTTCCTTGTTTATTTTTAAGAAAAAAATTGAGAACCTTAGCCCCCTTTATACCTGTAATAGTTTGATCTAATTCTTTAAGTATGAACTAAAAAAACGATTTTAAAAAAGTTACCTATCATTCTCTCTAAACTTTTAAACGTTTAATATAAATCTAGAATCCTGGTTCTTCTGTAAAATTCCTGTGGGCCACATTTAGCCATACAGCTTTATAGGGGGAGTAAGACATCTCAGAATATGGAAAAGAGAAATAATACTAATGAATATTCTCATTTTGTTCATGTTTGGAGCTAACTAAGCCAGAGGAGAGGAAAGGAGAACTTTCAACACTCCAGATTGCTCTCTGGGCTCAAGGGACATGATTTCCAATGTATAGAATTGGTCTTGTAAAGAGTGTAATTCAAGAACATAGAAAAGCTTTTTCTCTTCTGAGAGAATGTGTGTCAGTAATATTTGATCATTTCCATGAAGAAAATTATTAGAGAAATAACATGGATAAAATTGGGATGAAACTGATATGGGGTCCAAAGTAAGACCCTATTAAGTAAAAAAATCTTCTTGTTGCAATTAATATGGATATTTTCACTGAACAGTAGAATCACAACAGAGGAGGATAGAGTACCATCTCTATACCAATTCTGAATAACTTGACATAACTTAAGACATACTCCTGAGACGTGGTAGATGAGTTTGAATGGACCACGTAGAGCAAGGAGTTGTAAGTCTAACTTGTTCTGAAGTCTAGGCTTTTGGATAAAATGTGGGCAAAAAGACATTCTATTTTCAGAATTAACAAGAAAATGGAGGCCATGGCTCTATTATATTGGAAGGGCAACTGTTTGGGATGGCTTTACACATTCTCTGAAAATGTCTGGTACATCAAGCCCAGTACGGAGTCTTTGTTGAGGAACACTGATGCTCTGGATCTGGTCAGGCATCACTTTAACTAGTTGATGAGTTGCCCAGTCTGACAAAGCTTGCTTTCCTGGGAATGTGCAAAACTAGAAAATGCGATTGTCTGCAAGACCCTGAAAGTCAATAACTGATGGGTTTGGAGTTAGATAAAAGCTGAGCAGAGGCTTTCTGAATCATAGAGGACTAGTTTTCCAAAATCTATTCAGTGCATAATGCTGATGGTTTTGCAATTGTACCTTTATGCACCAAATACTTTCTATGGCCTAGTCCTATGTGCATTAGGCATGACTTGCATTTGGTTGAAATCATTATTTAAAATGACCTTGAGCCTCTTTAATAAGTGTGGGAAGTGAACCAAATCATTGATTTCATTCTTTTATGAACACATGCAAAGATTATCCAGGCTAATATGCTAAGGTATTTGGCATTTCATGGTGGATGTTAAGAATAGGATGTAATTTACATATGCAGATGCAATATTCTTATGACACAGATGATGATTAATGATTTCTCTTAGCTTCACGATCTGCAATCAATTTTAAATTTTTGGTAACAAACAACAATTGTTTACATAATAACAAAGCGGTCTGTAGTGGGAAATCATATTTATGACTGAGTGTGAAAACCTTGTTCCTCCAGAAGAAATAATTTCTAGATAGTTAAAAAATATTGCCACATTTCATTACAGTCTGTTGTTTAATCCTTGGAAATATTTTAATTTAGGCTTCAAAATATCTCTATCTGAAGGATACATCTAACAATCTCAAATATTGTCGAGCTGCATATGATTTTTTTTTTTGTAACAAAACATCAGTACTTTTGTTTAAAAAGTCCTGGGATTGCTCAGAGAGCAGTTCCATACCATGATATTTAAAACAGAAACATTTTTAATTATGATTACAATGAGAAATCTTAATTCCCAGTCTGATGTACTGAATTGTATACTATAGCAGTGGTGGTTTAGTGACTAAAGACCATGCTAAAAACCATATGCATATGCATTATGAGGAAGGAGAGATGACCTTGAACTACGTGTCGACTCCTTTGTCATATGACATGGAGCATAACCTGCATTATTAGGAGCTGGCAAAAATGGTGCCTGCAGCCTCATCTTCTTCCAAAGAGTTGTTTTCCTGACAACTGACATTTCAGAGGAAGTAATTCTTCTTTATTTTGGCTCTTGGTTTAATTTGCGGTAATTCATACTTTTCTGTATGATTTTTTTTTTTTAATTCCTATTTTTTTTAATTCCTTTTTTTTTAACTTGTCATAGCTATTTGAGGTAGCTCCGATCAGGTTTATATCTGAAAATTTTTAGCATGGAAGACTGCACAGAAAAGCTTAATCTTACTATCTGTTATTTTGTAATAAATTAAATATTGACAGCTTTTTCATCAATTATTCAATATTGATTAGTTAATCAGAGGCTTTATAGGCCACCTTTTTATGCACTTTTTACATAGTGAAGGTATGATTCTAATGTGGATATTGCATACTGACATGGTCTTTTAAAACCATGACTTTAGTCAGCCAATTGTTTGATAAATCATAGTCAGACACAGCACTATCACAAATTGTGAGAAAAAGAATAAAATTATAATTTTCATCATTATTGACAATATTATAAAAAATTGAGAATGTTCTTGTCATAAGCAAACATATGTCTAGAAGAAGATAAAAGACTAAGTCATATTAGGCTAAAATACTTTCTTGGCTTTTTTATATTTAGGATAGGTAGGTAAGGACAAGGTTGAATTTCTAGGTAATCTAATTTCCATTTCTTAATAATACTCAAGTATTTTAAAAGAACAATCAGATAGAACTGGCATAAGATGCTCTATTTTATACATGTAAGAATCAAGGATTTTTTTGTGTGTTTATAGTATTTTGGATATAAAGATTTTGATCAAAGCAGTTGGAACTTTCAGTAGCATTTTTGTCCCATTCTGTGTTTTTGGAGAACAAATGTAGAATGCTTAATTATATTCCCAAATCCTCAACTATCATATATAAGCAATTAAAAAGAATATTTTAAAAGGCACAAAACAGTTGTTAGAAGCCCAATGTTCACTAACTTCCATCTGTGGTATTTAATTCATCTTTATTAAAAAAACAACTAAACAAAACACATTTCTAGACAAAACTGCTTGGTTTTAATAGGTCAAATGCATATCTAAAATGTAACAGAGATCAGGATCAGACTTTATTACAGGGATACTCTAGATGGATTGTAGTTGTCGTGGTTTAGCCCCAGCCAGCAACTAAGCACCACGCAGCCGCTCGCTCACTCCCCCACGGTGGCACGGGGGAGAGAATCGGAAGAGTAAAAGTGAGGAAACTCATGGTTTGAGATAAAGACAGTTCAATAAGTAAAGCAAAAGCCGTGCACGCAAGCAAAGCAAAACAAGGAATTTGTTCACCACTCCCCATGGGCAGGCAGGTGTTCAGCCATCTCCAGGGAAGCAGGGCTCCGTCACGCGTAATGGTTTCTTGGGAAGACAGACGCCATCACTCCAAACGTCCCTCCACCTTTTCCTTCTTCTTTGTCCCAGCTTTATATACTGAGCATGACGTTATATGGTATGGAATATCTCTTTGGCCAGCCTGGGTCAGCTGTCCCAGCTGTGTCCCCTCCCAGCTTCCCGTGCACCCCCAGCCTGCTCGCTGCAGGCCAGCATGAGAAGCTGGACTGTCCTTGACTACTTAGCAACAACTCAAAACATCAGCACCTTATCAACATTTTCTCATCCCAAATCCAAAACATAGCCTCATGCTAGCTTCTATGAAGAAAATTAACTCTACCCTAGCTGAAACCAGGACATTATCCACCCCTTATTCCATACCATTTACGTTATGCTCAGGTACCACACTATCCAATATAACCTCATTAACCACCCCCCCCCTTCCCATCCTTTAATATAATACACAGATTATCATCCCCTTAGTCTATAGACTTCCCTCCAAAATGTCCGTGAAATGTCTGCTGAGTTTATTTAGTCCGTGACTTTGGGCTCCATCCCTTATGGTGGTCACTCAGGACAGGCGAGGTGGGGTGTTGCATGGAGTTACTGGGCACCAAAGCCAGCTCAGGTCAGGTCACTGCTGCACTGGCACTGCTTCTTGTAAGGCTTGTCCTCCATTGGTTCAGGTGGTTCCTGCTATAGTAGTTCCTATAACATGCAACTCAAATCATGGGTTACAACAGTTTAAAGGTACTTCCATTACAATCGCCACCCCTGGGCCCTTTGTACTGGACCATAGGGTTTAACACTGCAATGAACTCCTCCCCTTGCCCCTGCTCCAGCTTGGACTTATCCACAGACTGCAGTCCCTTCCATGAGCCACAGTCTCCAGGGGTATATCTGCTGCGGCATAGATTTATCCATAGTTGCAGTCACTTCGAGGTGCACCTGCTCCAAAACGGCCGTCTCCACAGGCCACAGTACCTCCAGAGATAAATCTGCTCCAACGTGGCCTTACCCATAGTTCCAGTTCCTCCAGGGCTTCTCCATGGCCACACACTTTGAGGTGCTCCAAGCATGACCTCATGCACAACCAATAATGCTTCAAGGTGCACCTGCTGCAGCATAGACTTATCCACAGCCACAGACGCTTCGAGATGTACCTTCTCCAGCGTGGACTTATCCTTGTGCCACAATCCCATCAGAGGTATACCTGCTGCGGCACAGACATAACCATGGCCACAGATGCTTCGAGATATACCTGCTTCTGTCATGGGCTTATGCACAGCCACAGACACTTCGGGGTGTCCTGCTCCCACATGGACTCACCCACAGGTCACAGTCCCTTCGACTCGAGTTCACAGTGGAGTTCCAGCCTATTCAGTACAGCAGCACAGGAGAAAAACCAGCAATACCCCGGCCATCTGCCAGCCCAGGTGCAAGGCCATTGCTGTTACCAGAATCTTGCCAGGCACAGCAGGGTCAGACGATCAGCAGTACAGCAGCAGCGAAAGCAAAATGCAGCCACTAACGAGCACTGGACTCTAATATATGCAGGGAAGGCAAACCCATGGCAAGCACAGGGGCCTGGCAATTAATGGCATGGCTAAGCAGCAATAACAGCTATAAATTCTATCATCTAGCACATTCCAATCAAACTTGTCATTATCTCAAACCCTTCGAGCCCCACGTTGGGCGCCAAAAAGGACTGTTGTGGTTTAGCCCCAGCCAGCAACTACGCACCACGCAGCCGCTCGCTCACTCCCCCACAGTGGCACGGGGGAGAGAATCGGAAGAGTAAAAGTGAGGAAACTCATGGTTTGAGATAAAGACAGTTCAATAAGTAAAGCAAAAGCCGTGCACGCAAGTAAAGCAAAACAAGGAATTTGTTCACCACTCCCCATGGGCAGGCAGGTGTTCAGCCATCTCCAGGGAAGCAGGGCTCCGTCACGCGTAATGGTTTCTTGGGAAGACAGACGCCATAACTCCGAACGTCCCTCCACCTTTTCCTTCTTCTTTGTCCCAGCTTTATATACTGAGCATGACGTTATATGGTATGGAATATCTCTTTGGCCAGCCTGGGTCAGCTGTCCCAGCTGTGTCCCCTCCCAGCTTCCTGCGCACCCCCAGCCTGCTCGCTGCAGGCCAGCATGAGAAGCTGGACTGTCCTTGACTACTTAGCAACAACTCAAAACATCAGCACCTTATCAACATTTTCTCATCCCAAATCCAAAACATAGCCTCATGCTAGCTTCTATGAAGAAAATTAACTCTACCCTAGCTGAAACCAGGACAGTAGTAACTACATTTTGGGTTGGCTAGTTATTCTTCATTAATTATTTTTGTTAAAACAAAAATATTTTTTGTTTGTTTTTCAATAAAAACACTTATATTTAAGTCCTTTTAATTATTTAATGACTTTAAAGTGCCAGCTTGATATTTGCAGTTCTCTGCATCAGTCTTGTTCCTCAATATGATTAATTAACTTTAAAATTATGTATCTGTGGCAAAGAATTAAGTCTGCAGCAAACACATTGTCTTCATACTTTGGAGGTGGCAGAGGACTGAATGAGGTAGTGGAAGAGAAGAGATACAGAGATTCAAAGCCAAGATGGCTTATAATCACTAAAGAATTCTTGCAGAATCTGAAACTAATTCTCAGAAGCCCAATGTCTATCTTTTTCATGTTATGAAAGGGCCTCAGACAGAAATTCTGAGGATGACATGAGTTTAAATGGTTGGTATTTATGGTATAAAGAGTGGAATGAATGCATTGAGAGAGTTACTGTGTATTGGAATGCAAAGACCTACCTCAGTCAGCATTCCGTTAAGGTAGTAAAAGTATTAAAGGCATTAAAACACATGGAAGAGGTGGCATAGGTGATGCTGCAGTTGTAGTCATCCATTTACCTCCTCTTGAAGGATGACACTTTCATTTAAAATAAATTTATGTCTACTAATTTTTCATTTGAATTATGACTAACTAAATGATATTACAGAGTGAAATTCGTTAACTGCCATGGGCTTGTGAAAAAGTTGTGCTACCTGGTCTTGGATTTTCAGTATTGAGGAGTCATTCTGGATAGATTTCTTCACTGTCTACTTCAGAAACTTTTCTTAAATGAGCATTCATACAAAGTATAAATGTTACTTTTCCTATATTGTGCACTTTTATCATACACTCTTATGCTTACACAACATCTTTGAGTAGGTAAAGAATTCAACTTCATGACATTTACACCATGAAACAAGAGTACAAGAATGATGCTTTTCTTTTAAAACTACTCAATAATTTCCTTAAATCTTTACAAATAAAAGTAAAACCAGTAGTGGAAAAAAAAAAACCACCTGAACATAGCCCCTTGAGTGTTTATGATACTGTGCAATGTCACAAATTACTCTCTTAACTTTGCATAACTTTGTGTTTAAAGTTGTGAAGAATAAAATGACATGTGAGGGGAGGCAAAATGAAGTGTGTAGAGAGGAAAAAATTGTCCTTTAAAGTAATAAAAATTATATTTATAATTATTATAAATTATTATATTTATTATTATTTATTATCATACATGTGTATAAATGTATTGAACTATTATTAATAATTAATTTATGTGTGTAAAGAATTATACTATTACAAGTAATAAACTGATGTGGTATTTATGTTCAAAACTCCCAAAATTTAAGGCTGAAAAAATCTAACATTGAAAAGTTAGTCAATGACAGAATTAAGGTTGTCATGCAGCTGAGGTTGTGTTTGGAACACCTTCAACTGTAGTCTTATATACTACTGTGTTTGAGAGATGGCAGCAGTTGTTTTGTTTTGATACAGTGATGATAGAGTTGCTTATGTTTGAAGTCACTATATGAAGGGCCACTACTTAACCTATTTCAAGGTTTGAAAGTCTGTAACAAATGAGTTGGGCAATTGCAGAGGCACAGAGTATTCTTGCAGCTAATGAAGCTGAATGTTACTGTGAATGACACTCTGTCTGTGTTTTATAGTTCCAAAGTAATGTTCTTTTTAACCACTTAAGCAGTATGCTTTCTTAGAAGTTGTCATATGTTGGTTACTTAAAAAGCATTTTCTTTTTGCTGAGAATAAAACACAGAATCACATAAATCATCACTTGAGTTCTTAGATTTGAAATCAATTAGGATTTGAATATATAAAATGTTACTCAAATGCTACATACTCTGAAAAGTTAGTTTTTAATAGGCAGACTTGAAAAGGACTTTTGAAGAAAGTATGTATATAGTGACTGAAATATCTTCTGGATACCAAATTTTTGTTCCCAAGATTCTGCTGCCCATTTTTTATAAATATATGCCCACTGCTCTACCATTCCAAGCTTTCCTCCCAATATACTCAGTGGAGAGAGACAGTTTTCATAAAAGGTCACCAAAAGGGATTCAAAGAGCTTGTTAGGAAGGTATATTTTTCCATTTCCATCTGGACTGCATGAACAGGATTTACTGTGCTTGCATGCTGAGCAAGGCATGACTTAGAGTAGCAACACAGGAAACAGTAGATATAGCAAAATATCTGAATATGCTGTGTGGAAGCAGTATCACTTGAGATTAAAACATACAACAAACACTGTTTTGGAGGGATTGTAAGGTTACTTTTTGTGTGTGTAAAAACTTAAGCAGTTAGAAGATTCCTGATAAAGTAAAAGAGTAAGCATCTAGGTCTGAGTATACCTTAACCTCACACTACAGACACTTTTCTGTATGAACACATTCATTACTCATACTCTGAGGAAGGGAGACTATTGAACACCAAAGAACTATCAAGTCAAAAAGCCAAAAAGAGAAAAGCTAACTTGCACCTAGTGGATTTAGTAGTGATTTAGTAGAGACTGGTTATGAATATATACTTCTTGGAGATAGTGGGCTCATTTTTCCTATGACAAACCACTGTTTATTGTAAAATGCACAAATGATTTGCAGAATAGGGAATAAAAATAAGATCTTTATATATGGATATGCAGATAGCTGTTATTTTGCTGAAAACCCCACAGTTTTTGAAAAATGTGATTAAGTTAAAATCTGAGCTTTTCTTAAACCTGTTCTCTTCATATCAGAGAAAGTTTGAATATGTTACTGGAATAAGCTATGAAGGTTAATTATTGTAGAAAGCTTAGAAAACAATAAAAAATAAATATAGACACATACATATACCCACACCAAGCACTACTCTGAATATCTGACCTTTTCAATATACATTTGGAATTCATAATTGGCTTTACAATGTCCGCTGAATAATCAATGCTACATGTAATTATTCCAAGCTTTCGTTTCAGAAGTACTAACATAATATAATGGTAAATAAAGCATAAGAAATGAAGACTATTAGTTAATTACAATGAACTCATTAAAATCAGCTGCCAGAGAATCCTAATTTCCAAGGCATTTAAAGGATTAGTTAAATAGAGTGCGCCATAAAACCATGTTGAACTAAATCTGCTGCAACTTTTTAGAAGCACGGTTTAATGAAGGAAATAATACAAAGAAGGTGAAATAGTTTGAGCTATGTAAAATTTTATTTTTTTAACCTTATTTTTTAATATAATTTACTACAAAAAAAGTATCTGAAATCAAGCATGTATATCCAGGTCATAATTTTAAATGTACCTGCTTAGATGTAACCGTTAGTTTGAATAAAGATCATGAGTAAGCAAGGAAAATATAACACGGAACTTCAGTATTATTGAGAATAACATGTAAATTATAAAATATGTAAATTAACTGACAGTTTCTAGTTTATTTGGCAATAAAATCATATAGAAAGAACACATGAAAATGTGCAATAAAGTATATGGGGTTTTATTTAGACTATTAAACACTAACATTTGTTTGTTTACTCTCAATATGTAAATTTTCCAGTAGAAAATTGTAAAATATTATTCCTCAAAAAAAGGTTATCCCATCATGTGTTTTGAATGTTTTGGAGAGAAAAACAGATTTTAGCACTAGTTTAAGCAAATATATGCTTGTTTCTGTATTATTAACACCATAGGTACATATTCCTCTTTGAAGTTTTTTTTAGAACAGACAAGGTGGCTGCAGGGTATTTTATTCTTTGAAGGAAAAAAAAAATCCCTACTGTTTATTCACACACATAAACAAATATTTATTTTTCAAAGACTGCAAGACACTGAAGTAGGATAGGATTATGTAGTATCAGTCAGTAATCAAGGTAAATCAATTAATTAATAACTGGAATTAAAGAAACTAATCCAGTCATCTGCACTGGCTATACCTGATAAATATGCATGTTTCTAACTTAACCTCAGGCAGCAGTCTGAAAGTCCTCATTCTTTTCTAATAAGACTTCAGTAACCCACTCAACTAGAAGAAGATTTATTAGGTGGGCTATGTTCGTAGTTACATGTATAATACTCATATTTCATTTTTTGCACAAGTTTTGGCATCCTCACATTGACTATGACAGTGAGGACTAGGGGAGCATTCTGTGGAAGAGAAAAACCTACAATTAAGAGACTGCATTGTTTTAAAAAGGAAGTCAGATTTCTTTTCCTTCTCAACTGGGATACACGTAGCAGTTAATTAGTCAAAGTACTGTATGAATGATAAGCAAGATCATTGTCCAGCTTAAAGAGGATAGTCACCTCTTTAAAGATCTATTATTTCCTGATGTTTCACTCAGAAGCTGCACACATAACAGCTTTTTTCTGATCTCACACTCTCTTGAAGAAACAGTGTATTCCACAACAAAACTTTACTTATAATTTTTAGGTATTCACTGGATCCTTTTTACTAAATATTCTTTGTAATATCCTGAAGTGTAGCTGTATGCTAACAGAAGTTAATATAATGAATGACAACTCTAACACACATTTCTGTACTCCAGCTACTGTGGAAGTTGTTTTGTTGTTATGAATTTAAAAGGTTACATTTCCTTCCCTGTTATACTGCACTTTATTTTATATTTTTCTATTGTTTTGATAATCAGTTACTAAGTTGGTAGTTTAAAGCTTTACTTATGTAGCATGCCAGGAAATACACTGGTTTCATTCATGAGTGAATTTTTACTAAAAGACCTATTCAGACATTAAGATATTTTTAGAGTTACAGAATATTATAGTGATATTTTGATTATCCTCAATTCAAATATTAGTGATTCGGCTAACATCTTTTTATTTCAGCATTAAGACAAAAGTATCAAATGAATAGAGAAACAGCTGGCCTAAAGCAGAGCAGATTTTCTCTGTGAGAGTAAATGTGACAATAATGCGCTTAAAACCTATTCAAAGTGTCCACAAGGCACTCAAATTGGACACCCTGGGAGGAAGCGAAGAGAAAGAAACTAAAAGTAATTTTTTACTTTGTATGGGGAGCTATATAAAACTGAGGAAGCTCACTGAAATGAATTTGAAGACAACACCATAATGGTAAGTATTTACTGGTGACCCGGAAATCATGTCGAAATGTCATTTTATAGTCTCAAGAATCAGAAGCAAAATCTGAAAAGATCACTAAAAGAGATGGTAAAACAACACAGTCAAGGAATTTAATCAAAATTAAAATATGTATCCCAGGAAAAGGAAATCATGTTTAAATAAGGACAGTAGAAATTGTGGCCAACCGGCTTTTGAGAAACAACTTCAGAACATGTGAACCTAATCTACCCACTAATACAGTTTTTCAAAGATGAGAAAAATAGGGAACTTATTAAAGTGTTAACAGAAGTTCAAGGCCAAAAATACATTCAAGGACACTGTCATTGCAGAAAAGCTAAGGTTATGTCATGTCATGTCATGTCATGTCATGTCATGTCCTGTCCTGTCCTGTCCTGTCCTGTTTGTTATGTTATGTTACGTTACTGAGGTAGCCAGAGAGGTCCTGCATTAGAACCATTTCTTTGGTTCTAAGGAACTGTGTCAAAATGAAAGCAGTTATAGAAGATACGTTAAAGAAAATCAATAAATAGAACCACAGCAAGTTACTAGGATGAGCCTTTTCTGTGTAGTTCTGAAAGAGCCTAGATATGAAGTGTTTGAAGTACAAATGTTGGTCTTGAGGTTAAGTTAGCCTTTCTATCAAAGTAGTGGAAAGTAATGAACATGTCAAAAATCTTCCATGATAAGCAACTCTCCAATCTCCATATTTAGAAAATTGGTAGAGATTATAAAAAAGAACAGAACGAGGAGATGCATGGTTAAACATGTTAAAGGAAAATCAATATGACTTTTGAAAAGAAATGTGGAGCTTAATGGGAAGTCTGAGATCTCAACAGCATATGAATGAAATTAACAACAGTTGATATCATATCACTGAATTTTTAAAAATTTTGATGGAGTTCCACAAAGAAAGGTTATTTTTAAAGGGAAATGTAATACAATGTGTTAGGATTAATATTTGATTTCAACGTAGGAATTGAAAGTTGTTGGTGTGATGGTGGGTTTTGTTATTTAAAAAAGAATTGCAATAAAGGCAGGTTACCACAAATATCCCATATATATTTGTGTTAGGGACTGTGCCATCCAGTACAACTTTAAATAAAATTGAGATGTCAAAGTTCACAGCTATCAGAAAATTATACTGCATAATCAAATCTAGAGTCAAATGCACAAAGATTAATCCTCAATACTGTGTGACTAGGGAGTAAAATGTGCATCAATTTCACTTTTTTTAAGTGCAGGATAAATGCTCATAAAAGAAATAACCCTAAGTATAGGCATGTGATGATAGACAATTAGCTTTTAGTAGTTACGTAAATTACTTTGAAATCATTATGACTAGTCCTTTACAGATTAGTAAAATTCTAGCAGGATTATATTAAAAGATATTTTTTTCCCCTCATAGAGCATCCTAGCCTATGAGACATATTCTGATGAGTCAGTGTTAACACGAGAATGAATAAATATAATATGAAAGTAGTGTTTGCTTCTTGCTTTCAAAAAGAGGAGACTATTTGATGCCTGTCTACTATTTGACTATGTGATGCCCGTCTACAGGAAAGGCCGGAAGGAGGATCCTGGGAACTACAGGCCTGTCAGCCTGACCTCTATACCGAGGAAGATTATGGAGCGGTTGGTCTTGAGAGTGCTCACAGGGCATCTGCAGGACAGCCAAGGGATCAGGCCCAGCCAGCATGGGTTCATGAAAGGCAGGTCCTGCTTGACCAACCTGATCTCCTTCTAGGACCAGGTGACGCGCCTAGTGGATGAGGAAAAGGCTGTGGATGTTGTCTACCTGGACTTTAGTAAAGCCTTTGACAGCGTCTCCCACAGCATTCTCCTGGAGAAACTGATGGCTTCTAGCTTAGACAGGTGTACTCTTCACTGGGTAAAGAACTGGCTGGATGGCCAAGCCCAGAGAATTGTGGTGAATGGAGTTAAATCCAGTTGGCAGCCAGTCACAAGTGGTGTTCCCCAGGGTTCAGTTTTGGGGATGGTCTTACTTAATATTTTTATTGATGATGTGAATGAGGGTATTGAGTGCTCCCTCAGTAAGTTTGCAGATGACACCAAGTTGGGTGGGAGTGTTGATCTGCTAAAGTGTAGGAAGGCGCTGCAGGGGGATCTGGACAGGCTGGATCGATGGGCAGAGGCCAACTGTATGAAGTTTAATAAGGCCAAGTGCCGGGTCCTGCACTTTGGCCACAACAACCCCATGCAACGCTACAGGCTTGGGGAGGAGTGGCTGGAGAGCAGCCCGGCAGAAAGGGACCTGGGGGTGCTGGTTGACAGCCGGCTGAACATGAGCCGGCAGTGTGCCCAGGTGGCCAAGAAGGCCAACAGCATCCTGGCCTGTATCAGGAATAGTGTGGCCAGCAGGAGTAGGGAAGTGATTGTGCCCCTGTACTCGGCACTGGTGAGGCCACAGCTTGAATCCTGTGTTCAGTTTTGGGCCCCTCACTACAAGAAGGATGTTGAGGTGCTGGAGCGTGTCCAGAGAAGGGCAACGAAGCTGGTGAGGGGTCTGGAGCACAAGTCTTATGAGGAGCGGCTGAGGGAACTGGGGTTGTTTAGTCTGGAGAAGAGGAGGCTGAGAGGAGACCTTACCGCTCTCTACAACTACCTGAAAGGGGGCTGTGGTGAGGTGGGTGTTAGTCTCTTCTCCCAACTAACGAGTGATAGGATGAGAGGAAATGGCCTCAAGTTGCGCCAGGGGAGGTTTAGTTTGGATATTAGGAAAAATTTCTTCACTGAGAGAGTGGTCAGGCGTTGGAACAGGCTGCCCAGGGAGGTGGTGGAGTCGCCATCTCTGGAAGTGTTCAAAAAACATGTGGATGTGGCGTTTCAGGACATGGTTTAGGGGACATGGTGGCGCTGGATTAATGGTTGGACTTGATGATCTTGAAGGTCCTTTCCAACCTAGTGATTCTGTGATTCTGTGATTTCTCAGAGCTCAGAGTTCAAGTAAAAATAAAATTGAAATTTTCAAATGTAATCTTTATTACAATGAAACAAAACAGTCTTAGAATACTGAGAAATGCAATTAAAAATACTTTTAAACAGATGAATCAAGGTGCCTTAAATCTGTCTTTCTGATACTGAGAAATAGTACATAGCAAATAAGATTGTCTGGTTTGCTGATCACTAGAGAATCCTAGTGATACAAGTGAAGAACATGTGAAGGTCTACTAGACACACAAAAAGCAGCAATCTTGCTTTGATTTTGACCTCCTGCACCTCTAGGGATTGAGACTTTCCTCAACTAACATAATTCAAAGACTGTTAAAAATCTTAGCAAAAAATAGTTGTTATGATTCCTCTTCTTCAGAGAGTAGATACTTGATTTTCGTGTGTCAGTTCAATATTTGTTTTTGACAGAATTATCAAAGATACTTGCAATTAAATATTTAATTGTGGACAGTTTAACTTCCATAGACTAGTCCTGGGCATGTTCAGAAGTGAAGGCTGTTAAGTAAAGATGTGTACAAACTATTAAGTTGTTTCAATGTATTCTAAATTGGATAGTGATTTTCTAAGTTTTGCCTCATGTGCATAACATATATATTCCCCTGCATTTCAGTCTAGCAACTCAACTGAATTTAGAATGATGTAGTTATGCAGCTAAAAACTACAATTACTACTCAGGACAAAAATCATATTATCTTTAATGACTCTTTTTCTTGAATTAATCAAAAATACCAAATATTAGATTTAACAGGGATCAAAAGGAAATAGTTTATTTCTAAATTTTTAAACTATTTCTAACCAGTACAATTCATTGTAAATCTATCATATTTAATGTACTGAATTAATTTTATATTTAAAATACAAAGAATCAAAAGGAAGGTTAAGGAAATGTTGTGGTTTAACCCCAGCCAGCAACTAAGCACCACAGAGCCACTTGCTCACTCCCCCCTCTCCCAGTGGGACAGGGGAGAGAACTGGGAAAAAAACTCATGGGTTGAGATAAAAACAGTTTAACAGGACAGCAAGAGAGAGGGAAACAACGATAACAACAATAATAATACCGACAAAGGAATGTACAAGAACAAATGATGCCCAATACAGCAATTGCTCACCACCCAGCGATCTATAGCCTGTCCCCAAGCAGCGATTTCTGCCCCCCAGCTAACTCCAGTTTACATATTGGACATGACGTTGTATGGTATGGAATATGTCTTTGGCCAGCCTGGGTCAGCTGTCCCAGCTGTGTTCCCTCCCAGGTCCCCGTGCACCCCCAGCCTTCTTGCTAGCAGGCCAGCACGAGAAGCTGGACTGTCCTTGACTACTTAGCACCAACCCAAAACATCAGCATGTTATCAACAGTTTCTTATCCCAAACCCAAAACTTAACCTCACACTAGCTTCCATGAAGAAAACCAACTCTATCCTGGCTGAAACCAGGACAGGAAATTAAAAGGAAGGTTAAATAAAAGGAGATTTTTAGGTACCCCAGAAATTATTTGAAGATGGACTCAAAATTTTATTAAAAATCTTCATGAATATATCAAACATACACAGGTTGTTCATCTAAATGTGTGTTCAGCCCTAAAAGATCATGCTACTGCTGTTGACATCAACTCTGAAAGAAAGGTGTTCTTTGGAGTCTGATGAAAACTGTGAAGCTGGGGTCTTTCCAAGTTTTGTTGTCATCAGTGTATAGACTTGGAAGAGAAACTGTCAGCACTGTGTCATTGTAAACCATGACGTCTCTCTTTTTTGTATATCTCTTTTTTCCCTCTCCTTCCTAGTCTATCTGCTATCCTAGACATTTGCTTTCCTTATGTGTACTCAAAGCTTGACTTGCAATGGATATGCCTAGAACATTAGAAATTAAAAATGTAATTGTTGTAATCTTGCTTTAAATATAATCTATCATTCAAGAATTAGCAAGAGATACCATATAATCAAAAAGTAACTACACATAAAAGAGGTAAACAATATGCATACATATTCTATAGCTCAGCCAAGAAGTACCAGTTTGAGATTTTAACACTGGTGCAGTTCTGTGCTTCATGTTATGCAAGTGGCCACGTTGATAAAAATGGCCATTCTTAGTCTTATACTATATAAATCTGTAACCAGTGGTTGAAATGTCTTAATATGTGCTGATATGCCACACTGTTATTCAAAATCAAGTAGAGACATTACTAGTAATGCTAGAGTAATGTAACTGCCTTTTACAGAAATGTCATCTCTTTTGTATGTAGAACTACTTACACAAGGTATAGCAAAAGCAGTCTAGATTAGATTAGTGAGTTTTATGGGTATTTTTGATTTATTTGTTGCCTGTGTGCTTGTTTTAAAGACAACCTTGTATTATTATGTTATTTTATATTTTCAACTGATACCTGTGCTCATAACTGTTCATTCCATAAACCACTACTCTTTATTTTAGTATTAATAGTTGTTTCTTACCCTGTTTTTCTTTCCTGTGTTTCAGGAGTTGGGTCCTGGTTCCTCACTTTCTGGGATGAATTAGTTTTTTTATTTGCTTCTAATGTGAATGTGATTGTACTTATGGATTGTGTATGGTTTTGGGGTTGTTTTTTGTTCTGGTTTGGTTTTCACTCTCTTGTGTGCCTTTTTCAGTCTAATATTACAACATTTTGGTTAGTAGCTGAGAACTAGAGTTCTTCAGAGTGGGAACAATAGTATGTGTTTTTCTGTCTGCTAGTCACAGAGAGTGCTTAGATGACTACACAGATGTGTTTTAGAAAAGTAGAGTTAAAAAAAGTGAATCTGTGGCCTCATCTACAATAATCTTTAAAGACATTTTTTCTTGTCATTTGAGAGAGACAAGCACTTGCTCTTGTCTATCCTGAACACTACAAGGTGAGATAAAACATCCTCTAGGGAAATCTATTTCTTTATTCCTTTACATATAAGTATCGAAAAGCAGCAATGCTTTGTTGCTGTTTTTTGCTTAAATTGTTTGTGTTTCAGTATATTTCTTTTTCTCTCAGTTGTATTATTGAATTGTCATTTAACTTGCTACAGCTTTGAGAATGACCCTATGTAAACCTTGAATTAACTCAGGTATTTAAGTACTTGAATTGAGATCACTGTTCTTACTGTTTGTATTTTAATGTATTTTTCCCTTCTAACCACAGAACGGTGTTTATTAGAGTTCATATTGGTTTGAGTGTACCATGACATTTTATTCTCTAGAAAACTTACTAGTTTTACTTTTTCCTCTTAAGAACAGTTTGTTATATCAAGCTTTATAGGAAATTTTTTAGGTATCAATCCAATGGTAAATTTGGTATGGTAAATGGTAACCCTTAAGTTCAGTTGATAATTGAAAGGGGGAATCATTTAAGGAAGGGAGTTTGAAAAGTGTGGACTTCTATCTACTTAAAATTAATTTAAAAGTCTGTGTTGCAAATATAAATAACAATGATGGCAAAGCTAGCTGAGATTCAGCAGATTACAGAGGCTTTATTTAATTTATCATTAATTGTCAGATATGAAATTTAAAATTAAATTAATTAATTATTATTGTAGTTTCCTTTCAAACTGCTGATGCTCACACACATTCAAAATATCAAAAATCACTTGGAAACCAAGTGATCCTCAATCACTTGGAAACCTAAGGAATTACAGAGTTTCATTCTAATATTGTAATAATATTCTCAGATAATTCAAGAAAAAGCTTATTCTTTGTAGCAGCTGTGATTTACCGCTAGTGCTAGAAAACTCATTTGGATAAAAGGACATTCTAGAAACATGCAGATGGGCAGCATACAATAACATCAAGGATTTTTGGATGGGTAATACACTCATGACAGCCTCTCTACCCCTAAAATATTGAGGCTTGTAGATTCTTGGTTCTGTGCAGTTCTAAATGAACTCATAAAGGTAGTGAGTTCTAAGGAAGCTCATAATTTTAATTTTCAGCCTCACATTTTGTAGGTTTCTTCTTCTGCATAATAAAAAGGTGTTTTAAGCACAGCCTTGTCCACTAAGTTTATGGAACAAAAAATATTCTCAGTGAGTCCTCAACAGCATTGTCTATAGAATGACTTAGAAACAGTCATCACATTCTTCATCACCTAATAGGAATGACTCTTCCTTAAGACAAATAAGTAATGAAATGTAATTTAGCTATAAAGAGTGCACAGGCAAATAAACAAATAGTACAGAAACTATATGGCCTCCAAAAAAAAAAAAAAATCGTTTTTGACTGGAAAGGATGACTGGAAGTTTCTGATTGCAAGGGGGAACCTCTGGAGGAGACAAGAGAGCTGCCTGGAGCCCACAGCTCACACGACAGTAGCTGACAAGACCTGAGCAGTGCCAGGAGCAACGGCAGCCAAGCCCTTCCACACATATAAAAGAAGCCCTTAGGGAGCACTAGCAAACAGGAGCACTAGCGATGAGGGTGGGTAAACCGGGTGTGGCGCATCAGCAAGGGTGTAGTGCAACAGTTTGCGTGGGTGTTTGGGTGGAAGGGCATGCAGGAAGGGTGCTGAAGCTCTGCCAGTTCAACCAGGGAGCAATGGTATCCACCTGTCAGAAAGGCATGGCCTCTCTAAACTCTGCACCCACCACAAACTGAAGCAGCCTCCCAGACAGAGCTCCTGTGGGAACATGCTGCCACCCAGGTGTCAGGCTGCAGGCTGTGCCTTACTCTTATTCCAGTATCAGATGGCAGTAGTGGGCAAACTTGTGGGAGGTGTGTCCAGGTAGAGTAACTTCTCTGCTTAGTGACAAGAGATCCAGGAGGAGGTGAGTAGGTTGAGGAGTATCAGGGAGTGTGAAAGAGACTACTGGAACTGCACCCTACCATCCCTGGGGCAGGCCTGTCAGGCAGACAGACATATGATACAGGGGATTCCTTATCCTATCCCCACCTGTCTGAACACAGTGACTTAAAGGACAGGGGCCAATGATGACAAGCTCTTGCCTGGCACACCAGGTGTGTCTCCTCTGTGACCCCTCTCCTCCCCACCTTTGCAGGTGTCCTTGCATAATACGTTTGAGGCTCTGCAAGTGGGACTGAACAATAACAAGGACAGTGGTTCATCTAGCTTGGAGGCATCACAGTGGTTAAGTCAGACTATGTCCTGCATCAAAACTGCTTCCATAAAGAAAAAAAGATGGGTCATTGTCATAGGACACTGCTTTCTGAAGGGAAGAGAAGGTCCAATATGCAGACTGGACCCACTCCTTAGGGAATTCTGCTGCCTTCCTGGGGCGCAGGTTAAAGAAGAGAAAACTTCCTACTCTGGTACAGACCTTAGATTATTATCCATTATTGATTTTTCAAGTATGCAGCAATGAAGTTGCAACAAGAAGTCCGAGGGCAACCAAGAGAGACTTCAGGGCCTTGGGACAACTGGTTAAGGGATGAGGAGTACAAGTAGTGTTCTCCTCTGCCCTTCCAGTTGCAGGGAGCAATGAGGGAAGAAACAGGAAGAGCCAGCAGGTAAATACCTGGCTCCAAGCCTGGTGTGACTGGCAGGATTTTGGTTTTTTTGATCATGAGTCTGTTTAAAGGACACCAGGCCTGCTGGCAACAGATGGGGTACAACTGTCTCAAAGGGGGAAAAGGATCTTTGCACAGGAGTTAGCAGGGGTCATTGAAAGAGCTTTAAACTAGATTTGAAGGGATAAAACCAGGGTCCTTAGAAATAAGCCTGGGGGCAGCACGCCAATGTTTGAGGGACAATGTTCTAGTGAGATCCTTCGTTCTGTCATCTCAATTGAGGTATGGGATGGAGATCCATAAGACAGCATAGATGCAAGGGTTATTGAAGTGTTAGAAACAACATAAGTGCCTGAGAATGGTTATGTAGGAATTAGGCCTTCTCCCCCACAAAAAAGTGGCAGGATCAGTAGCCCAACTGAAGTGCATCTACACCAATGCACGCAGCATGAGCAGCAAATAGGAGGAGCTGGAAGCCATTATGCAGCAGGAAAACTATGATATAGTTGCAAACATGGAAACATGGTGGGATTACTCACATGACTGGAGTGCTGCAATGGATGACTATAAGTTCTTCAGAAGGGCTAGGCAAGGAAGGTGGTGGGGTAACCCTGTCTGTTAGGAGTGTTTTGATTGTCTAGAGTTTGATGATGGTGATGAAAGGATTGAGTGTTTATGGGTAAGAATCAGGGGGAAGGCCAACAAGGCAGATATCATGGTGGGAGTCTGTTATACACCACCCAACCAGGATGAAGAGGCAGATGACATATTCTATAAGCAGCTGGGAGAAGTCTCACAATCGCTAGCCCTTATACTCCTGGGGGACTTCAACTTACCAGTTGTCTGCTGGAAATACAACACAGCAGAGAGGAAACAGTCTAGGAGTTCCTGGAATGTGTGGAAGATAACTTCCTGACACAGCTGGTGAGTGAGCCAACTGGGGGAGATGCCGTGCTGGACTTGTTGTTTGTGAACAGAGAAGGACTGGTGGGTGATGTGATGGTTGGAGGCCATCTTGGGCATAGTGATCAGGAAATGATAGAGTTTTAGCTTCTTGGAGAGGTAATGAGGGGGGTGAGCAGAATGTTACCTTGGACTTCTGGAGGACAGACTTTGGCCTGTTTAGGAGCCTGGTTGACAGAGTTCCTGGGGAGGTAGTCCTGAAGGGCAGAGGAGTTCAGGAAGGCTGGACATTCTTCAAGAAGAGATTCATAAAGGCACAGGAGCAGGCTGTCCCCATGTGCCAAAAGATGAGGTGGCACAGAAGAAGACTGACCTGGCTGAACAGAGAGCTTTGGTTGGAACTCAGGGAAAAAAAAGGAGAGTTTATGACCTTTGGAAGAAGGGGCAAGTGACTCAGGAGGACTAGAAGGATGTCATGAGGTTATGCATGGAGAAAATTAGAAGGGCCAAAGCCCAACTAGAACTTAATCTGGCTACTGCCATAAAAGACAATAAATGCTTTGATAAATACATTAGCAATAAAAGGAGAATCTCCATCCTTATGGGGTGTGGGGGGAAAACATAGTGCCAAAGGCTGAGGAAAAGGCTGAGGTACTTAACGCCATCTTTGCCTCGGTCTTTAATAGTAAGACCAGCTGTTTTCCAGGTACCGAGACTCTGGAGCTGGAAGACAGGGATGGGGAGCAGAACGAAGCCCCAGTAATCCTAAGGGAAATGGTTAGTGACCTCCTACAGCACTTAGACACACACAGGTCTATGGGGTTGGGTAGGATCCACCCAAGGGTTTTAAGGGAGCTGGCAGAAGCGCTCTTCAAATCATTTTCAATAATTTATCAGCAATCAAGACTCCTGAATAACTGGGGAGTTCCCAGTTGACTAGAAGTTATCAAATGTGATGCCCATCTGTAAGAAGTGCTGGGATGAGGATCTGGGGAAATACAGGCCTGTCAGTCTGACCTCGGTGCTGGGGAAGATTATAGAGCAGATCATCCTGAGTCCTGTCAGGTGGCACGTACAGGACAGCCAGGAGATCAGGGTCAGTCAGCATGTGTTTATGAAAGGCAGGTCCTGCTTGACTAACTTAATCTCCTTCTAGGACCAGGTGGCCCACCTAGTGGATGAGGGAAAGGCTGTGGATATTCTCTACATGGACTTCAGTAAAGCCTTTGACACCATTTCCCACAGCATTCTGCTGGAGAAACTGGCTGCTCATGGCTTGGAGGGGTATACTCTTTGTTGGATAAAACCCTGGCTTGATGGCCGAGCCCAAAGAGTAGGGGGTAGGAAGGCTCTGCAGGGGGATCTGGACAGGCTGGATCAATGGGCTGAGGCCAACTGTATGAGGTTCAACAAGGCTAAGTGCAGGGTCCTGTGCCTGGGTCACAACATCCCCATGCAACACTACAGGCTTCAGGAAGAGTGGCTGGAAAGCTGCCTGGCAGAAAAGGACCTGGGTGCATTGGATGAATATCAGCCCGTACTGTGCCCAGGTGGCCAATAAGGCCAATAGCATCCTGTCTTGTATCAGGAATAGTGTAGGTAGTGAACTGTCCCCCTCTACTTGGCACTGGTGAGGCTGCTCCTCAAATACTCTGTTCAGTTTTGGGCCCCTCACTACAAGAAGGACATTGAAGTGCTGGAGTGTGTCCAGAGAAGAGCAATAAAGCTGGTGTGCTCTGTCTAGAGCACAAGTCTTATGAGGGGTGGCTGAGGAAACCAGGATTGTTTAGTCTGGAGAAGAGGAGGCTGAGGGGAGACCTCATCACTCTCTGCAACTACTTGAGGTTGTAGTGAGGTGGGTGTTGGTCTCTTCTCCCAAATAACAAGTGATAGAATGTGAGGAAATGGCCTGAGGTTGCTCCAGGGGAGGTTTACATTGGATATTAGGACAAAAATTCTTCACCAAAATTGTTGTCAATCACTGGAAAAGGCTGCCCAGGGAAGTGATTGAGTCATGATCCCTGGAGGTATTTAAAAGATATGTAGATGTGGTGCTTAGGGACATAGTTTAGTGGTGGACTTGGCAGTGCTACGTTAACAGTTGGACTTGATGATCTTAAGGGTCTTTTCCAACCTAAGTGATTCTATGATTCTATGACTCTACAACTATTTCTTGTGATCTGTAAATCCATATACATCTTCCATTTTTACTTCTCATGAGTCAATAACTCCGTTCTGCTATTGTAGCTAAAAATATGTAAACCTTTCTTAATCCCTGACTTATTTTACTTCTACACATCTGTCATGCAATGCTCTTTTCCTCTTGCTATCAGACAGACTTGAAAGGCTCTGAAACAGTCTCCCCGAGAAGACTCTATTACTACCAATTCTCTCTTATTTTTTATTCTTTCATTATGTTAGCATATAAGTTGCTTTATTTTATTTTCCTCCAGAATTTTCTTAAATATCATGTCAAAGCTTTGCTGCAGATGGTTGAAATGAAAAGCATTTCTAAATTTTTATTTAGCTATTTTTTTTTCATCTGTGGAAACTATAACTCTGGTGTGGTCTTCCAGAGGAATGAACCTGTGCTGAGGCACAGGATGACTTCAAAGACCTATTCCACCTCCATTATTTTTATGAGCAGAGACTGTTTCACTGCAAAGGCTTTTATTCTAGCACAAAATATGTTAGACAGCATTTTGTCTTATTATATGGCTCCATTCTCAGAGCCTGCTACTTCAACTCCATTTTATTGGCAAAAAGAAAATATTATTAAATGAAGGTACCACAGCCTTATTCAGTGAGTGTTTCTGAAGTGAGCCAGACTCCTGGAAATGTATCTCATGGAGTTCTAGTGCATTTCTCAACTGGAGCCAGAGATCTCTGGTGCAGTGAGAAACATGAAGGAGATGAGGCACCTCACCATCCTCCAGCTTGCCTGGGAACACTAAGCCAGAGAGAGCCCCAGATCCCGTTCCTTGTTGCAGAGGCAAGCAAAGAAAAGTCTTTGTCTCTTGCACAATGTCAATGAGATCACTCAGTGAGGCCTTCATGAGCTGCATACAATTCCTTCAAAAGTTAAAAATAAAAAATTATTGCATTAAACATCACTTAAGAGTCTAGAATACTATACCACCCTGGTAACTAGGATATACCACACTGGAAATTAATTTATACCACTGCTACCTGTTAAATTACAGTTCTTACAGAAATATGATTGTTGCACTACTAGAAGAAAAATGAAGAATTAAGATTCATAATTGTCTTCAATTTAGCTATTTTACATTTGAAATTTTTTAGCGTATCTGTTAAAAGACAACTAATTTCAGCCTAATTTCTGCCAAGTTAATTTTTTAGTTTTATCAATAAATTATTAATACATTAAACGTATTTATTTATCATCTGATTATCATTAAGTACTAAATTATTTTGACATCTACATGCCACAGGCTTTGATAATAAATAATTCCTGGTGTGTAGCTCTGCTTAAAGTTTAGAAATTGAAACATTGTATAAAATAAGATTTTGGCTTATAAAAAGTGGGACTTTCATTTTTCAAGTCTTCTTTAATTTTCTCTCTAGTACATTGACAATTTAAATAGGAGCACAGGATTTTACTTTTATGCTTCTGCACTCCACTGTCCATCTAAAATTCACATGGATTAACTCAGCCAGGATAGAAAAAGAAATATGTGTAAATTCCAGCTAATTGCATTTGTTTAGAAAAATATAGGAAAAAGAAAAAAAGAAGGAATAATTTCGAAAAGAGATGATATTTTGGATGTTTTGATAACAGTCAATATTTTGAAGGAGATATCAACTACAATAACATTCTATAAGAGAAAAAATGTAGGATTTTGACCTTCTGCCACTTCTTAGTTGAGGTTGGTCAGGCAGGATTTGCCCTTGGTGAAGCAATGCTGGATGCCTTGAGTCACCTCCCCATCCTCCATGTGCCTTAGCAAAGCTTCTAGGAGGATCTGTTCCATGATCTTCCCAGGTGCCGGGATGAGGCTGACATGATGATAGTTCCCAGGGTCCTCCTTGCTACCCTTTTTAAAAACGGGTGCAGTTTTTCCCTTTTTTCAGTCTCCAGGGACTTCCCCTGACTGCCATGACTTTTCAAATGTCATGGAGAGTGGCTTGGCAACTACATCAGCCAATTCCCTCAGGATTCTGGGTCGCATCTGGTCACATCCTGTAGACTCATGCATGTTCAGGTTCCTCAGGCGGTCTTGAATCTGATCTTCTCTTACAGTGGGAGGGACTTTGCTCCTCCAGTCCCTTTCTTGCAGTCCATCCACTTGAGAGGTGTGGGAAGACACACTGACAGTGAAGTCTGAGGCAAAGAAGTTGTTGAGTTCTTTTGTTCAGCCTTCTCCTCATCTGTTGTTACCAGTCTGCCAACTTTGTTCATCAAGGGAGGTACAGTTTCTTTGACCTTCCTTTTCTGGCTAACATACCTATAGAAGCCCTTATTATTATTCTTTGCATCACTTCCCATGTTCATCACCAGCCACGTGTTGACCTTCCTGACCCCATCCTTACACAACTGCACAGCATCCCTGTACTATTCCCAGGATACTTGGCCCTGCTTCCATTGCTTCTGCATTTTCTTCTTGCAATTTAGTTTGACCAGAAGGTCTGCACTCAGCCATGCAAGTCTCTTTCCTTCCTTTTTTGATATCTTACACCCAGGGATTGAGAGCTCTTGCGCTTTAAGGAAAGCATCCTTAAAAATGTGCCAGATCTGTTCTCTTCCCTTGTCCCTAAGGGCAATTTCCCAGGGGGTCCTATTGACTAACTCCCTGAAGAGCTGGAATTCTTCTTTCCTAAAATTCAGGGTCCTGACTTTACTCTTCGCCTGCCCCATATCCCTCAGGAATGCGAACTCCACCAGTGTATGAACCCTGCAGCCCAGGCTGCCTCCAAGCTTGACGTCATCAATTAGCTCACTTGTGTTTGTGACCATCAGGTACAGCATGGCATCCCCTCCGGTAGGTCTGTCTATTACCTGGCATAGGAAGTTATCCTCCATGCACTCCAGGAGTCTCCTGGATTGCCTACAGCTCACCATGCTACTTTTCCAGCAGATGTTGGGGTGGTTGAAGTTGCCCAGCAGGACAAGAGCCTGTGAGCGCAATGCCTCCTGTAGCTGAATTAGGAAGGCTTCATCAATAGACTCCCCTTAGTCAGGCAGTGTGTGGTAAACACCAACCACAAGGTTCCCTTTGTTGCCTTGGTCTCTGATTCTTACCCATAAGCTTTCAAGCTGCTCATGGCTATTCTTCAGAGACAGCTCTTCACACTCTATTAATTTCCTGACATAGAGGGCAACACCTCTGCCACTCCTTCCTCACCTGTCCCTTCTGAACAGCCACTAGTCATTGAGAGCCACACTCCTATGGTGGGATTCATCCCACCAAGTTTTAGTAATGGCAACTAGGTCATAGCTTTCTAACAGCACAGTAGTTTCCAGCTCCTCCTGTTTGCTGCCCATAATGCATGCATCAGCATAGAGGCACTTCAGCTGGGCTGTTGGCCATGTCACCACATTAGAGTAACACCCTTTAGTACCTTTGAGGTCTTTCTCTGGTGCAACAGGCTGAAGGGCCTCACTAGCACCCCATCCCCCTCACCTTGTGTGTCATCCCACAGCTTGTCGTGGGTAAGCCTTATATTATCTGCCTCCTTCTTCAAATCTAGTTTAAAGCCCTGTCAATAAGCCCCGTTAGTGTGCAAGCAGACCCTCTTCCCCCTTTTAGAAAGGTTAATCCCATCTGATGCCAGCAAGCCAGGTGCCATGTCGGCCAGCTCATTATCAAAAAACACAAAATTGTGGTGGTAACACTGGCCATGGAGCCATGCACTAAAAGACTGGGTCCCTCGGTTTCTTCCTATGTTGCTGCTTGCAATTGGAAGGAGAGAGGAATAAATAACTTGTGCTCCAGTGTGGAGTATTAAGGCATGGACTCTGGTGGGGATTCAAGCCAAAGACATTATTGCTACAGGCACTTGCTTTTTATACAGTTACAGCTCTCTCACAAGCCACAAAATGCATCCTGATTGGTTACTACACACAGTCCATGCGCTTCTAACACAGTCAGGATTCGCTGCCTGCAGGTGTCCACGCGTTCCTTTGCTTCCTCTTAGTTGTTTACCACAGCTCCTTCTCCTCAAGGTTGAGCCCTGCAGGTGTCCAGCTGTTTACCAGCTTCTCAATGCCACAGCTGCTTCTCCTTAAGGTTGAGCCTTTGCAGGGTGATCCCGACACTCCAGATACACTTAGAACCATCCCAAGGCCCTGAAGTCTCTTTTGATCACTCTTGGACTATGAGTTGCAGCTTCATCACCACCCACATGGCAGAACAGTAGTGAGTATAGTCCGAGGGCCTCACAAGGCTAGGAAGTTTCCTGATTATGTCCTTAATCTTCAGTTCCCCTCAGAATGGAGTTTCCTACAGCTATAACCTATCTTTTCTTCCCTGCGGGGGTGGTCATGATGCAGGGGGTAGGCCTTTCTGACCTAGGCAACTGCTCTGGTGTATCTGGGCCGTCGTCCACATCATCCATGGGCTAGCCTTCCACATCCAGAGCTGCATATGCATTGTACAGAGGCAATGTGCCTTTTTCTTGTGCTACATTCAATTAATATGGATAGATACATAACCAATAATAAAAGGATGAAGTACTGTCTCCTCTCTGCTTGGATATACTTAGCAAATTATGACAGATATTTGCATGTCTCGGTCTTCCAGGAATCACCAAGAAATTCAATAACATCCCAAAAGTAGTTATGAGAATATCTAAAATTAATTGATTTTACTAAAATTGTTGGCAGATATTTCTTGTCCTATCATTTCTACATGAAAATAAAAATTAATTTCTCTAATCTACCACATCTTCAAAAAGTGACCAGTGTTTGCATGGTCTATTCTTCTCCTTTGGAGACTAAGCAAAACTAAATATTTCCAAATTTCCTGCTACATCATAATAGAACCTTCTTTTTTTCTTTTCTGCTTTTTAAATTTTTTCTTTTTTGTTTTTCTTTTCATACCAAAAACTTGATGTGATGTCCCTGCTGAGACTTTCTTCAATGGAGACCACTCTTCAATGGACCAGAAATGTTACCTTCTATGTCTAATACATGAAAACCTAGCTTAGAAGTGTCTTTGTCTACAGCAATGTTGTATTGAAACTCACGATATTTGATCATTTAAGTTTTATGCAATATCCATCTAGATGCTTTTGATATTGCATTTCTATATTTGCTAATATTTTTTTTAAGTTGCTACTTAGAATTTCTCGCGGGGGGGGGGTTGTTTGGTATTTTTTTTTAAATAATGTCATAATTTCTCCAGTTTCTGTTAATGATTCAGGCTCTGCTTTGATAAGTTTCTGAATTCCTGAAGAGATTTTGCCAGCTTCTGCTGGCCTTTGTTTTAACTAACCACTTTCAAATACTACTAACATATATTGGCCTGAGCTTCTCTCTCATTTTTTAAATCGATTTTGATTGCCATAATTAAATTTTATTGTGAAGACTGAAGAGATGACAGCATAGAAAGCTTGCATAGTCTTTATGATATCGTTTTACTTGGTACTGCTTTCCAGCTGTATGATGGTGCACTTTCTCCCTGTATTTCTTGATGTCTTTTTATTTCTCATGTATTTATGTATTCCCAACAACAACTAAATATATATTTATACTCGATTGTCTTTTCCATATTCATTGTACTGTCAAAATAATTTTAGGTGCTTCTCACATTGACATTTGCAGACTGATATCCATAACAAAAGTGTCTATAATTTGGAAGTTTGGAAGAAATTTGCCTAATATTTTTTTCTGTTAAGATTTCCTTTGCATGATTTTTTTTATTATTTCATTTCCATGTGATGATATATCAGTCACTTTATTTTTTTTCTTGTTACCTATATATTAGTCTTGACTTAACCACTACAAGAAATCATTACAACCGAAAATCTGGTCATTTGGATTAAAAAGAATAAATAGAATTACATTGTATTAAATCAGACTAGGAAAAACAGTGATCAATTATTTAATATATTAAATTCTAAAAACATACATCATGTCACCAAATAATTATTTTTCTTAACCCACTCATTTAGACCAACTAAATTAGGTATCCTAGTCTGGGTTTTGAAACAGTGGCCCATTAGATAAAAAGTCAGTATTCCTTAGCATATTTTTCCTCCTTCTGCGGAGTTTATGCACTGTTATTCTTCATTCTTATTGCATTTGTAGCTGCATAATCAAATTTATCTGCATGACATAAAGCCATATTGTGCCATTAATTTTTAAGCAGTATTCCCCATTGATTCCACTGCTTAAAAATGGATGGTGCAATATGGCACTTAAATCTGCAATTACAATTAAATTCTATTAGATCTTAGCTGTAGGATCTAGAAAGTAGGTAATCTGAAAGCAGTAGTAGGAATTAAGAAAGCAGTGGTAGGAATTAAAAGCTTGAAGCTGCAGAAGAATACTTGGTAGCAAAAATATTCATTTATTTAAAAGTTGAAGAGATCTGAGATTGATTCTCATACTTATGTAGTCCATTCTTCACAGTTTTTTTACTGAACATTTTCCTTGCGAGTTCTTTCTTTTGGTTAAACTGCAAAGGCATGATGGAAAACATATGAGCAATAAGCACATTGCAGGGTCTTTTAACCCTGCAATGTTTTGCTGGTGCTATAGAAAATTTCACTTTATAGCAGTAGTTAGGTATAGATTACAGGGATCCGTGGTTCTGCTGTCTGATTATGCCTCTCTGTGGTGATCATCTACATTTCTTTTACAACCGGCATATGCTGAAATGTGAGAAAAGGTGTCACTGCTGATGATAATGCATTTTATTTTGTATTCTCTATTTACTTTTTCAATGCATTGCCGTAAAGAGGTAGAATTTAGTTCTTTGACAAAGGTGCATGAATACTAATGATCAAGATGGGTAATATTCCAGATAAAAAAGCTTACCAATGTAAGATACAGAGTGGGTGATAATTCGTTATTGTTATGATAGGGCTTTTTCAGGGGCTGCAGTGAGTGCTATTTTACAAGACAAGGTATCATTACAGTAAATTCAGCACACACAGAAAAGGAACTTTTTGCCATTAACGCTTAATAATATTTCAAGGAAGTAGTGAGAAATGCATCCATAAACTGATTATCACATTCCTACCATAAGCAACTGCCTTTCTCTCCTATTAGTGTTCCATAGCTGATCCTGGAAAGCAGGACACAGATAGCATACTGAGTAGTATTTTTATATGTCAGAGGATAAACTAAAGCAGAAATAAATACAGAAAGTGATACAGTATTTCAGAGTCTAAGCAAACATTATTAAAAATACTGGAATACTATCGGAGAATTACATTAAACAATATTATTTACCCTTTGAACTTTTTTTTTTTTTGCTTTGTTAGTTGGTTTGGTTTATTCTGCAGGATTTTTTTCATTCTTAAGGAAATGATGCTCAGCATTTGCTGCTTTTTTGTGTTAAATATGGTTTACATTTGTAAGTGTGATAAGTCTGTCTGTTAGAATTTTTACTGTTGGTAGATCTTTCAATGCACAGCATAATAATTAGACATGTTGATTTTCACAATCTTTCAGTTTTTAACTTTGTAATTATTAGGAAAATAAATGAAACGCTGCACTGTAAAATTGGTGCAAAGGCAATGAGACCTACATAGCTGAAATAAGCACAAGTGAAAGTCAATAGGTATCTTTGTGCTAGTGGAATTATTATATCCAGTCAGACAACTCAGTACTAGATATTTTCCAGAGGCAAAAATAGGTTTTATTTTTGTATCAAATTAATGTTTTTAATTCACTCTAGCTATGGTTTCATGTCCCTGGATCCACCTTTGATTTCTGAATAGTAATGTTTAGTGATGGTCAGGGTAGAATCTACTCTTCCAAAAAATTCTGACATTTTAAAGTAAGCATTTCCCAAAATGTAAGGAAAGAAATATAATCAGTGAAATCTATCAGTTTACTAAAGTACCAAATAAATCCCTTTGTTCTTCCTTATACTTTCAGAAATGTCTTGGAAGATAGTCTTGTTGCTCTAAGAACTAAATGATTTACCACCTAATGGTTTATGAAGTTAAAGATCTTCTCAGATTGCAAAGATCAGCTGTGTGCTTACAACTTGATTCAACTTTCCTTTATATTATCTATTTTTGAGACCCAGGAATGTGAGTTCTTGTGAGGATAAAGAGTCATTAGAGCAGCAGCTGGAAAGCTATGGGAGAGACCATAAGGGAATAGGTAAACGCAGAAAGAGCAGAATGAAAAAGTCCAGAATGAGAACACCAAGAGAAAGAAATTTCTATGAAACACTCAATGCAAGTATTTTGTTGTTGCTGCAAATTAAACTTTACATACGTCAGAGTGAAAAATAGTTTAATAGTTCATCTCTAAATCCAACCTGTACTGAGCACATTGTAGCACATTCTGCAGGCAACTCTGTTGAGAGACTTTGCACCTAAAGGACCGTGCTGGGAATCCTGCTTCCAGCCTTGTACTGTGTCTTTTGTTCCCTTATGTGACCAGATATGTCACCTCTATATAATCAGTGCAGATGTATATTGTTTTCATGGGATTCAATGTGTGGAAAAAATGTCTAGATGTTTCAGAAAATGTGTTATATAAACATTTAAATTAATATAAATTATAAAAAGAAAATGACATTATCTTCACCTTTAGAGATATTGAAGTTGTTTTAATCACACCTTAGTATTAATGAAACACTCAGCTTTTTGAATGTGCTAAATTGTATTTTGTATGTTTTTTTAATTAACAAAAATTGCTGTGTTTAATCACTTTTAGAAATTTATGTGCATTTGTCAATGAAATTATTCCGTGTGATTATTTTTATATCAGCTGTGACAATGCTACCTTTCAAATATTTTGAAATATTTTGGCTAGATGTATACACAGTTAAATAATAATTCTACCTCAGACAATCTAGAACACTTTGAAAGAGTACAAGCTTTCTTAAATTCTTGTGCATGACACAAACATAATCAGTTTCTCTCTTTTCCTGGCTGTAAAAAAAAGTCCTGGTGACATCACTTTGATATTACACTATGTTATTGGTATTATACAGTGTTACAACATCAACACAACATGAACAGTGTTTCGTATTTAGTAACGATGGTTACTCAGAAGTCACTCTTGATTTTAGATATACAACTATTAATAACAATAATTTATAGTGTAAGACATTGCACTGAAGTGAATAAAAACTTATAAAACTTGCATTAAATTTGATTCTTATTTGAAAAATTACGCATGTTAAGTTAAATGAATGTATGGAAAAATGTGTTTATTTAAAAGAAACTGTTGGGATTTTTTATCATTTTGCTCTGTTTTAAGCATACTAGTAGTTTTGTAAAAATCACAAATATCTTGCTTAACTGTGTAACTTATAGGAATAAAAAAAATAGGGGTATAAAAAAATCTGGACTTTATAAGTAATGGTCTGCTATATGTCGAGTACTAAATATATAGCTATTAGCTTAATTTTAACTATTCCTATTGTGTGTTATTACTTCAAGTTTTATTAAAAATTAAAATTCTGTGAAATTCTGTCCCTTTTGGTGTCAATGGTATTGACTTCAGTGGAATCATTTTTACCCTGAATTTGCACATTGTTGTATATCTGTTGATTAGGGAAATATACTAATGGTATGAGTGCTGGAGAGGGACAGTATTATTGGTCTGTGTTGCAGTAACTGATTTCTTCAATTCACAAACAGTAAAGAAGGAAATGGGGTTAGAGAGAAGTAATAATTTTTTTGGCAATTTATTTCTCTAGTTTTAGTGCTTTTGTTGCTTATATTCTTCCATGTTCTCTTCTGTTTCATACAAAATCTGGAATAGAAAATCTTGAGTACTTACAAGCTGGTAAGCAGATCTGTTTCATCAAAAATATTTACCACATTCAGCTAATGAAGAGTTTCTACTTTGTGTTTTTCAAATAAATCAAGGCACATAAGTCTCTGTATGTGAGGCTCAGCCAAGACTCCATTGCCTCTTGGCAAAAAGTATCAATAAATCTATTATCTAAATACATTTTCAAAAGAAACCATGAATTTATGATATTTCACATGATGGTGGATTGTGGGAAGACACTGAGATTATTCTTTTAGCCATAGAGAACAATATTCCACAGACGTGTGGTAGTTTTAGTGCTTATTCTATATCTCAGAGTGGGTGCCTACCAGTGAAGCTGTACTGAGCATCGCCAAGACTACGTCCTGTTCTGGGTCCTGACTGATTTCCTAATCTCTAATATATGTGCCACATCTACCACATGCACACACACACGCACAAGCAACAGTCAAGATCTTTCTGTTGACCTATTTCAAATACCATGACTTTCATGCGATCCCGTTAAATCATTTACAAACTGTATCTGCAGACTGGAGCAGTAGGTACCATCTGTTCCCCTTTCAGGTATGCAGTCTGTCAAAATCTGCAGCTACACCATACTGAAAGGAACCAGTGTTAATACAAATTACAGAAATGCATGCCTAAATTGACAGGGACTGAAGTTGTTAAAGGATGTGTTCTTTTTGTGGTATTCTGTACCATACATTTGTGTGAATTAACTAAAAGTAGTCTTAAAACACATGACTTGTAGCTACACTAATACATAGCTTGTATTTACCATGACAAGAAATGAAATAAAGTCTCTGAAATAATAGTAAAAAAATCACCTTGATCTTATTTAATACAATTAAGTCGATACTAATGTTTTGAAAGCATACTACAAAAAAAAGATATTTTGTGTTTCGCAAATGAAACATTAAATAGTACTTATATTAGAAAGACACTTATGTCTTAACAGAGGAAAATATTTGTTAGATAGATATTTATATTTATAAATATCCATATTTATAGATATTTAACATTAAGCTTATTAAAAAACCTGGACATAAGGTAGCAATGTGTATTTGCAGCCCAGAAAGCCAACCATATCCTGGGCAGCATGCAAAGAAGCATGGCCAGCAGGTCAAGGGAGGTGATTGTGCCCCTCTAATATGCTCTGGTGAGACCTCACCTGGAGTCCTGCATCCAGCTCTAGAGCACTCAGCACAGGAAAGACATGGACCTCCAAAATAGGGACTGGAGGAGCAAAGGCTGTCCCACTGTAACAAAAGATCAGGTTTGAGACCACCTGAGGAACCTGAACATGGACAAGTCTATGGGATCTGATGAGATGCATCCCAGAGTCCTGAGGGAATTGGCTGATGTAGCTACCAAGCCTTTCTCTATGATATTTAAAAAGTCAGGGCAGTCAGCTGAAGTTGAAGAAGTTGAAGTTGAAGTTGAGTTGAGTTGAAGTTGAAGTCAGATGAAGAATGAAGCTCCAGTCTTCCCTGGAGACTGGAAAAAGGGAAATATTGCACCCATTTTTAATAAAGGTACCAGGGAGGACCCTGGGAACTACTGACCTGTCAGCCTGACCTTTGTGCCTGGGTAGATCATGGGACAGATCCTCCTAGAAGTTCTGCTAAGGCGCATGGAGGACAGGGAGGTGATTTGAGACAGCCAGCATGGCTTCACCAAGGACAAGTCCTGCCTGACCAACCTAGTGGCCTTCTAGGATGGAGTGACCACATCAGTGGACAAGGGAAGAGCAACTGACGTTGTCTATCTGGAATTCTGTAAGGCCTTTGACAGTGTCCCCCAAAACATCCTCTCTAAGTTGGAGAGATATAGATTTGATACCTAAGGGGGGCACATCCCCCTTAGGCAGTTGTAGAGAGCGATAAGGTCTCCCCTCAGCCTCCTCTTCTACAGAATGAACAACCCCAGTTCCCTCAGCTGCTCCTTGTAAGACTTGTGCTGCAGATCCCTCACCAGCTTTGTTGCCCTTCTTTGGACACACTTGAGCACCTCAACATGCTTCTTGTAGTGAGGGGCCCAAAACAGAACACAGCTGGGGACAAACTTTTGAGCAGGGCCTGTAGCGACAGGACAAGGGGTGATGGTTTTAAACTAAAAGAGGGCAGATTTAGACTAGATCTGGGGAAGAATTTTTTCTCCATGAGGGCAGTGAAACACTGGCACAGGTTGCACAGAGAGGTTGTAGATGCCCTATCTCTGGAAAGATTCAAGGTCAGGTTGGACCTGATCAACTAGATCAGAGCAACATAATCTAGTTGAAGATGTCCGTGCTCATTGCAGAGGTTTGGACTAGATAAGCTTAAAATGTCCCTTTCAACCCAAACTATTCTATGACTCCATGATTCTCTGAAAAAGTGTGTTATAGTCCAAAGTATTTAGAAGAAATATTCTAAACAGATGCCATAATCTTAATAATAGATGAAACTACTAAATTACTAAGTGTATATGAGAAGCAGGTAATAGACATATTAAAACACTAACACTTAATGACTGTTTCATACAAATGCACCTGAACATCTGATGAAGAAAAAGAAGAAAAAACACTGTTTCTTGCATAACAGTTTTGAATAATGCCAAATGTTGTCTTCTGCTGTAAACCTCGGAAAAATACTTTCTTGAACTAAATAGCATTGTTATTTTTCTGTCATTTTATCAAGTATTATAGCTATTAATATTAAAATAAATATGAGGTTTGTGTCTTAAAGAAAAGTCATAATTTTACGCTTATTATATTATAAATAATTGAGATACAAATAAGTGGTACATCACGGTCAGTCAAGGAATCCTGACTTTCTTATTTGGGCAGTTATACACATTGTTTTGAATTATGAGTCTATTGACATGAATAAGAATTTACTAGTGTGTGGAAGGGCTACCTAAGTTATGCCTTTAGGAAACTATAAAGCACCTTACAAATAAAAAGCAGTTTTGTATGTTGTGAATAATAGCACACTGTGTATAAAGCACATCATTATTTTATTAAGATGGTTGGTAAGTGGTAAAAAACCCCCATAATTGATGTGGAAAACTGCAGAGTGCCATCGATTCTCTTGTGGTATATGAGCAAGTTGCACATACTCAGTACTTCACGTGATATACAAATTTAATTCAGTAATAAAATTTACTGTAATAACATATGCCAACATACAAGAAATCACTTTAAAATTATTCTTTTCTGATATTATATGATTCAAAACTGATTATGTTCACTTTCTAGCACCCTGTGGAAGCCGGTCAACAGGCTCTGAAGGCACTGTATTATCACCAAACTACCCCAAGAATTATAGTGTTGGTCACAACTGTGTTTATTCTATCACTGTTCCTAAGGAATTTGGTAAGTAGATCTGGTCTCATCTGCATATGTTTGTTGCTTGGGAGCTTGAAACAATTCTGTGTGATTTGTATGATTGCTTTTATATTAAACATATTAATGTGAAAAAACTGTTTTAAACTGATATTTCTGTTTATACTTTTTATCATTTTTATAGTGCATTATTTTCTCAAAATATTTATATTTACCACTATTTTTTGAAATTACAGTTTTTCATTTATTTTTGTCTCACTGTGACAATCAACATGCAATTTAGAAGATTGTTGTGATGCTAGCCAAATATATTAGTGTTATCAGTTAAGGTTTCTTTTCACCCAAGATCACATTCCAAGGCTCTAGAAAGTGTAGCGTGGCTCCAGTAAGTCTGCATAAGCAGGGGAAGCAATGTTTGTCTTAAATGTATGGTAATATTGCTCTTATAATCCTTGGCTTCTCTGCATCATGAGACAATGACATAGTCTACCCTGAGGAATGAAATTAGGGCAGCATGCATCTGTCTGGTCTTTGTAGATTCCCAGATCCTCCATCAAAACTTCACTCTCATCCTAACATTTTTTCTGATGATTAGATGAATGTTTAAAGATGTTATCTGTCCTACACAAAGACAGAGCTTTTACAGCACTGTTTTATCTCTCTGGATATATGAATTATTTTATCTCACTTTATTATTAAACAATGCCTATGATGACAGCTGATAGTTCGTTGTTCTCTTCGACTCCTTAGTAAGCAGTATGCCACATATTCAATATCACCTATTTTTTAAATATCCATGTTTCAGATTTGTTCTTGGATAAGTAGGATTTTTTTCTGACCCACTGCTCACGTTTCAGTTCATCAAATAACAGGTGCCTGGGGAGGGGGGTGGATATTTATTAATCTTCCTTCATGTTGATTCTGCAAACATTTTATCCAAATTAATGACAATGCTTGAACTGCTGTGTATCCATCTGCCATATTCATGATGACTGAACTCCCCTAATATCCAATTAATTTTTTCTTATGTACAGCATAAATGTGCATAAGCTACTACAAAATAAACAGGTATTTAAAAGTATTGTTTTCTAAGCCACAGGAATCTCTACTTATTCCTCTAGAATAATTAAATACATTTTCAAAATTCTTTATTTATTTCTAGCTGTTACAAATGTATGCTTTTGACCTAGCTAATTTCTTTTAGATATATTGGAAAAATTAGGTCCTCTCATTTCCATCAAATCTGATATTTAGTTTATGGCACAAATGTGAACACATAAAGAGTTGAAATTACTACAATAAATTAAATAAATTTAAGTGTTAATGCTCTGTACTTCATATCTGCACACTCTGGATGGAAATATAATTTTGTGATTTCTGGAAATAAAAGCAGAATTCCCAAAACAAGACATGGAAATGGGGAAAAATCCCACTGTTCTGCATTGTTACTTGGAATAATTTGACAAATATTCATTTTCTTAACATACTAAGCATGTTAAGAACAGTATTAAGAAATTCTGTTTGACCCTTTCACAGTGCTTATAAAAAAAAAAAGTAAAATGCTGATATGAAGAAGGAAAATCATGTTTTAGATACGATTAACCCTGCTATACAAGAATTCAGTGATGTATTTGGGATATGATTATCTGTAATTTCTCTTGGCTTTCCTACCTCGGGATAGACCTTTACTCTTTTTTTGTGTGTTTAAAGAGCATATTTTGACAATTAGACCAGGTACCTGTAGAGTATATCATGGAAGTAATTAATTCACTTTTGTGAATACAGAAAACATGAATGTTTGTGTGGTGAAAGAGAAAGGTAAAAAACATGCCTGGCTGCAGCCATTCAAAAATGAGTCTGATATGGCACATCAAATAGGCCAAGCCAAGTATTTCCATTTTAAATTTTTTTTTTTCAATGATACTCCTACAGTTATATGGAACAGAATTCCTTGCACCAAAAGCCCAAATTTTAATATATGAATCTTTTTTGAATTATACAACGGTGTATTTTTTTTGTAAGTTATTAATATGTCTTTGTTCTGACCCATGTTCTTTCTCTAATTTATTGTTACTAAAATTGTTCCAGTAACAACCATTGACAAAGTTAAAGTAATTTTGACAATCAATTTAACCTAAGTTTTCTATACTCGAGATAATTATTTTTCTGCCTGAAATTTTAAAGGTCTATGTAATCAATCTGTTTTATCTAATAGCTTTCACCTCTATCTCATCACGATATATTCCAGTAGAGTTGCAGAGAAGGATAGCCATAAATATTTAATGCTGAGCTCTTTAAGATAATTTTTAAGAAACTATTACTTGATAATCTTTTACTTTGGGTCCTGATAGAAGACCTTCATTTGCAGTGCTTGATATGGATTGTAAAGTGATCACCCACTGATGAGATGGTCCCCAAAAATGCTGGCCTTTGTGAGTGAAAACACCAGATTTCATCTTGAATTCAATTGCTAATGTGCATCATGACATGTAGATTCACACCAACAGAGTTGAAACAAGCTTTTTGGAGAATGAAGGAACACTCCAGGAAAGCAGTTGACATAAGATAATTTAAAGTAATCTTCCTAAAGAAAACAGCAAAAACTCTTTCCATAATCTTCCCTTTGGCTCCAGCTTTCCATGTGAAATACAGTATTCAAATATTTGCTGAATGGAAGCTCTAAGGGAACTGTTTTGGCATCCAATAGAGTATATGAGACCTTATAATAAAGCATAGTTTAAAAAAAAAAAAAAGGTAAAACCAGGTCAATGTAGGAAAAAAATACAAATAATGGAATAGAATATTCAGGATGTAGAAGGGAACTCATTGGCCTGGATTAGTTTTTGATGGAGTGAAAAGAAAAGCTGTTTCATGTGCAGCCATTCACTTTCTCAGGCCTAAAATTCTGTGGAAAAGTCATGGCATTGTGGACATTTTTTCAGTGTTTCATTATTCTGTCATGCGGAATCACAGTTGCAATATTTCTTACCATGACAGGTTTAAGCTAGAAGATAAATGATTCACAAAAGTGCACAGTATGCCACAGGCAAAATCTTTTGTAAACATGGAAGACTAATCTTTTTTGACACTCTCCCACTGATATTATAAAATGGTGTAATGATCATTAATTGTTCAACACTGAAATCCAGCACTGGTTACAAATAAGTGCAGATGTTTAAGATTTCATTTTGTTTTCCTGATACACATGAATTACTTTGTATGCTCTGCTCTTCACAATGGTGTCATTTAGACTTCTATTTAAATTAATATTATTAACAGTATTTATATCAACTTGCCTCAACAAATAACTTTACTTTCTGTTAGAGCAAAAAGGTTGAACATACACAGTAAGGTATGTAAGTGTGGTTTATGAGCTATGGTATCACAAAATGAAGTATTGATTCTCAGTGGCCATCAAAAAATATGAAATTTACATCAGAGCTATTTTTTTCTATAAAGCAGCTAAAAACACCTATACAATTGGGAAAATACATAGTTTCCATGGAGATGGTACATTTGCTTTACATTTACAGCAAGATATAATATCAAAAAATGACAAGCTTACGGATAAGCATGACATTTTGGGACAAGACTTCTTAGAATTTTGGCAATGAAGGTAGACCCAGTTTGCTTACTATAAACAGGGAAGGTAAAATCTACTATTATGTTCTGAATAACTGGCTTGTATTCACAAACACCTTTCTATCATACAGCTATACCATTTTCAGCTTTTCCTTGTGTCTTTTCTTGAATTTCTTTGTATTGACATAGACCTGAATTATTTTAAATAAGGAACAGAGAGAAGAAACAAATAGAGCCAAACAGCAGGGGTTTGGGAGGAGGAGAAGGGGGAGGAGTAGTGATAACATTTAGATCCTTGAAAGAGTAATTTTTTTGCAAATACTGTAAGGTACATGTACAACTTTTATTCTGCCAGTGAAGACACACATTGATCAAACAATGTTGTCAACATGTATTTTCTGTTAGCTCACTGCATCTAGGACTGTTAGACAGCTTAAAAGCTGTGTTACACTAGAGATATTTCAGTACTGTTTGATTTGATTTCAAACTCAGTTTACATTTGGAAAGAAAAAAAGATAGGTAAGGAAAGAACATCAGTAAGCAGGATGTCCCAGATGACAACCTCACATGAACCAAATGGTATTTATGATCATACTTAGCTGTGTTAAAGTAAAACATTTGCTTTTAATAACTTGTATCCATCGTCACTGCTGTGTACATCTTACTTTCATTTAAGAAATGTAGCAGACATGTATGGACTGACATTTTTAAAATGTGGAGGCTTTAACTCTCTATCTTAAATTAAAATGGATGGAGATGCCTGCCTGAATATCTAGCTTCAATATTTTCAACCATGAGCTAAGCAATTATTGAATTAAGCAATCTTTTTCTGAATGGGATGTAGAGATGATAGAGGATGATCTGAAATATCAAAAAAGCTACCACAGATATGAATCTTAGTCAGCTTCCTACTGTCTTTTTATACAATTAACCACTTCAAAGTCAGTGGGACTGCATTGTCCAAACAATGATTACTTGTCAGCAAAATGGAGTGAAACCACAAAGGCTGCTCCAAATGCTTATATGTCCAACTGTGTAAATGGTCAAGACACTAATTTCAGGGGAAAGGGTCAATGATCCATTTGTACCATGTATTTTATAAAAAATAAGTCAGCCCACCTTTCTTTCCCAAAAAGAGAATGACTACAAAACCACATAAATTAAAAGAAAAATTACCATTATTAATTTGTACATTTTGATTTTTTTTTTATCCCCAGGCAATAAAAAAACTATACTTTTTAAGACAAAACCTATTTTTTCTTATGTGCTTGTGAGAATTTGTCATAAAGATAGAAAAGCTGACCGTATCACAGGGTATGTCATATAAAAACTAAAAATATTTTAAAAAGATGATTTACTCCATCCAGAAATCTAATTAAATTCAATTTAGTTGAGTATGACAACTATTTAGATTAAGACCATGGTACTTCAGTTTTCTGATTTATTTTCTCAATTTTCTGCAGTATGGAGTGAACATCATGCAATACTGAGGATGTACCTACAAATATTTATTATTATCAATAGGAAGAAGTATTTGCTGCCTGAGTAAAACCAATAGATGATAGAAAGTTCATGCCCCTTTTCCATTTTTCTTGGCATTCTTTCAACTCTGTTGCCCTGCTGTCATTTCTCTTTTTAACACCATGCTGTTAATTGAAGATTTTCAGAGCATCTTGTACTAGCATGTGAAAACTTTAAAATGATGTTCAGTAAATTCTTAAAAGTGAGCTTTGAGAGCTCAGCATTAAATAGTGTATGAAAGTCCTTTTCTGCAATTTTCTCCAGTTGGTTAACTAAGCTTCATTCAAAAGTGTATAAACAGCAATGTTATCTGTGATAGACTTTAAAAACTCTAACCAGAACTGAGATGTCATTGTGCAAAGGGTATCAGGCAGACATAAAGGTGGTTTTCATCCTAGAAGCTATAAGCCTAATTAAGGTAATATGCAATCAGACATTCAATTGGCAAAATATTCTTTTTTTTTATGATGTATTATCACAATGGAAAGGAAACATTTGCAACATTACTGTAAATGATGCCTTACGTTAATTTAGCTCATTGCCAGAATATTATTTTGATTTGAAAATTCTCTGAGTGGATGTGGCAGGTACATGTCTTTTCATTTGACTCTTTTGTCAAGTTAATGTTGAGAGTTAATGAAGAATGCTGAAGGGGGGTAAGAATGGAGTCAGGTTGAATAAAGCCAGGAAAATATGTAGATTTTGCACATTGTGCTTGAAACAAATAATACACCCTTCCACCACAACAGAAATTGAATATTCTCAGTATGCATTCAGTGCTCATTAAATGACTGAATATGAATTTATTTTCCACTATTATTTTGTATAAATATAAAAAAATATTTGTTTGAAATGTACAATGCATTTTTAATGCATTGTTCATTCCTTCCTTAAAGTAAGAAGATTATATAGCTATATAATAAATACAATAAAAATGAGTAGAATCTGACTCATTGTAGAGTGTGTATTTTATAAAGAGAATGTACAGACGGTGAGCCAGAAACATAGAAAAATTAAAAGTTTACCTTCTGCACAACAAATGGACCTAAAAATCTTAATGGCAAAAAAAAAATCTTCATCCATAAGTTTAGGATCTGGACCTTTGGAGTCAGAAACAGTGACATGGTTTGTGTTTTAATCTGTATAATCCAAGTGGGGATGCTCTAAATTTGTAAATATATCTCATCTTGAAGAGCTGCCCTTAGCATTGCTGATTTCTGTGCATATATGTTTTAGACTTGCATGTAAAGCAAATAGGTGTTTATACATGCAATGTAACCCTTCGGTGGGATACATTTCCTCTTGGTTTAGTTAGGTACCTAACTATGGAAGTTAGATATCTAGTCTAAGCCATTCAGATGCTTGCTATTATTAACAAAAAGAGATACATATTCCCATGGCATGATTCATCCCATCAAAAAAAAATCTGTAATTTTTGGAAGGATAAATTCTTTGTAATGTAAATGAAACAGCACAGCCTCATTTTGTCATATTTGTTTTGGCAGCTACCATGGGTTAAATGAATCGGAGAACATTACTGCTAGTGCAATCTACATCCATCCAGTAGTCACGTTGCACACACATAGCTTCATGATTTTATCTTGTGAGTACATGAGAAGGCTGGCAATTTCAGATACATTCCAGCTAGCAACCATTTAGGGGCTTGAGCTTGGATGATTCAATTTTAAGCTTTACTTAGTCATTCCTCATCCTCAAATCTTTTAAATTTAAAACTGGAGGTGAACAAAATCCACGTTTTATTATTAAGCATATAATAGAGAGTAACATTCCTGCTTGTTTAAATGTTGTTAGATCACATACTCAAGAAGAATTTCAAGTGATCGACTGCATTATGTTAGATATTCTACAGCAACAGGAAGCTATGCCTGTCTACATAATGGATTTATGTTGTCATCTGGAAAAAAGAACATTAAAGGCAGGATTAGTAATATGCTGGAAATATTTTTTCTTATTTTTGTTTGTTGGGGGATTTTTTTAGCAATTTTTAAGTATTTTGTTCTCCAGAATATTTAATAAAGGTACCTTAAAGTGTTAAAATAGAAATATTTTCATAGTTGGGTATAAAATTAATTATAATACAAGAACTTAGGTTGCATATGCAAACTAGGAAATTATTTTCCCATTGATGTAAACATTTCTTCTTTGAAGAATATTTTACAAGCTTTAACAAGGTTGTGCCAAAGATTTTTCTTTTTCATTATATTTCAGATAATATTAACTACTTCATTCAGATATGAATAGGTTAGTAGCAATATATTGTATATGGAAGATACCTGGTAGATGGTGAATATATTTTTTATCATACTATTAAGTTCATGAAATTACTGTGCTATCTGCTCTTCATAAAATATTTTGAGATTGTGGTCTGAAATTTTGGGAGAATAAAGGTGAGCATTAGTTCTGTAACTATTAACTTCTGGTTTACTTTTCTAATTCAAGGACAAGTTTGTGTCATTCAGATGTTGACTATATCACTTAAAGAAGTGCCAGAAGGTCATTTCACATCACTTTGCACTTAGCTATGAATCTCCTAGGTTTATGAGAGGAAGAGCTGGCAGGTTTTATATACACAAACTCACAGCTGGGGAATATTTCATTCATTGGTTCAGTGCTTAACATGCTTGCCAAGTGAGCAGATCCCAATAAAAAAGTCATCATAGGGTGACTTTTAAAGGAGATCAAACTATTCAATGTATTTTTGAAATAAAATTAGAAGAGGTTTATTATTTTAGATGCTTAATATGGTTTGAAGTCAATTTTTCAATGCTTCTTTTAGATTTTTTCCATTAAAAATATTAGTTTTTGCTCAAATATTAATGATGTTTTTGAATATAATAATAGCCAACTTAATACTGACCACTAAATGTCTTAAGCTATTGTCGTGGTTTAGCCCCAGCCGGCAACTAAGCACCACGCAGCCGCTCGCTCACTCTCCCTCCCACAGCGGGACGGGGGAGAGAATTAGGAAAAACCTCGTGGGTTGAGATAAACACGGTTTAATAGGACAGAAAGAAAGAAGGGAACAATAATGATAATACCAACAAAAGAATGTATAAGAACAAGTGATGCCCAATACAGCAATTGCTCACCACCCCGTGATCGACAGCCCGTCCCCGAGCAGCGATTTCCGCCCCCCGGCCAACTCCAGTTTATGTACTGGGCATGACGTCGTATGGTAGGGAATATCTCTTTGGCCAGTCTGGGTCAGCTGTCCCGGCTGTGTCCCCTCCCAGCTCCCCGTGCACCCCCAGCCTGCTCGCTGGCAGGCCAGCACAAGAAGCTGGACAGTCCTTGACGGCTCAGCAACAACCCAAAACATCAGCACATTATCAACAGTTCCTCATCCCAAATCCAAAACACAGTCTCACACTAGCTTCTGTGAGGAAAACCAGCTCTATCCTGGCTGAAACCAGGACAGTATCCACCCCTTATTCCATACCATTTACGTCATGCCCAGGTCCTATACTTTTCAATACATTCCAATTATTCATTATTACTCTTCCTGTCCTTTAATATATACACACAGATATCACTCTCTTAGTCCATGGGCCATCACTTAAAATGTCTATGGAGTTCAGTCAGTCCATGACTCTGGGCTTCATCCATCATAGCAGTCTCTCAGGGCAGGGGAGATGGTATGTGGTGTTGGATTGTCATCTGGCACGGTCCATGTCCATGATCTGCAGGTCGAAGATGTCGATCTCGAGGGATTTGTTGGGCGCAAGCTGCTGAAGCCAGTTCTGGTTTCATCACTGCTGCACGTTGCTTGGTTTCAGTGAAGCTCATTCTTCATCAGTCTGGGTGATTCTTACTATAATACCATTGATATGGTAGATAGCAGCCATAGTAGTAATGTCATTCTGAACAATTAACATAATACAATTCAAATCATTGACTGTTTTCACCCAAAATCAAGTCTCCTTGAGGTACACATCGGACTTCCCCATCCTTCCGCATTACCCACCAAGTGCACCCAGGTCCCTGGGCAAAGGCAATCCCACGAATGGGTTTGCCTTTTCCTAATGCAGGAGTAACCCAGACTGTCTTCCCCAGCATGTTTCTCACATGCACCACAGGGACTTTATCCCCTTCTACAGTACGTAGAAGTTTTGATTGGGCAGGGCCGGCTCTATTAGTAGATCCCCTAGTGTTGACTAACCAGGTGGCTTTGGCTAAATGTTTATCCCAATTTTTGAATGTCCCATCACCCATTGCTCTCAGTGTAGTCTTTAACAGTCCGTTGTATCGTTCTATTTTTCCGGAAGCTGGTGCATGATAGGGGATATGATACACCCACTCAATGCCGTGCTCTTTGGCCCAGGTGTCTATGAGGTTGTTTCGGAAATGAGTCCCATTGTCTGACTCAATTCTTTCGGGGGTGCCATGTCGCCATAAGACTTGCTTTTCAAGGCCCAGGATAGTGTTTCGGGCGGTGGCATGGGGCACAGGGTATGTTTCCAGCCATCCGGTGGTTGCTTCCACCATGGTAAGCACATAGCGCTTGCCTTGGCGAGTTTGTGGAAGTGTGATATAGTCAATCTGCCAGGCCTCCCCATATTTATATTTCAACCATCGTCCTTCATACCAGAGAGGCTTTAACCGCTTGGCTTGTTTGATCGCAGCACACGTTTCACATTCATGGATAACCTGTGCAATAGCATCCATGGTCAGGTCCACCCCTCGATCCCGAGCCCATCTATATGTTGCATCTCTTCCCTGATGGCCTGAGGTGTCATGGGCCCACCGAGCTATAAATAATTCACCCTTATGTTGCCAGTCCAGATCCACCTGAGCCACTTCAATCTTAGCAGCCTGATCCACCTGATGGTTGTTTTGATGTTCTTCGGTGGCCCGACTCTTGGGTACGTGAGCATCTACGTGACGTACTTTTATGACGAGATTCTCTAGTCGGGCAGCAATATCTTGCCACAATTCAGCAGCCCAGATGGGCTTGCCTCTGCGTTGCCAGTTGCTCTGCTTCCATTGCTGCAGCCACCCCCATAGAGCATTTGCCACCATCCATGAGTCAGTATAAAGATAGAGTACTGGCCATTTTTCTCGTTCAGCAATATCTAAAGCCAGCTGGATGGCTTTCACCTCCGCAAACTGACTTGATTCACCTTGTCCTTCAGCCACTTCTGCAACTCGTCGTATAGGGCTCCATACAGCAGCTTTCCACCTTCGATGTTTGCCTACAATACGACAGGACCCATCAGTAAACAGGGCATATTGCCTTTCGTTCTCTGGCAGTTCATTATATGGTGGAGCCTCTTCAGCACGCGCCACCTCCTCTTCCGGTGATATTCCAAAATCTTTGCCTTCTGGCCAGTCCATGATCACTTCCAAGATTCCCGGGCGATTAAGATTTCCTATTCGAGCCTGCTGTGTAATAAGCGCGACCCACTTACTCCACGTAGCATCAGTCGCATGATGCGTAGAGGGGACCCTCCTTTTGAACATCCAGCCCAGCACCGGCAGTCGGGGTGCCAGGAGGAGCTGTGCTTCAGTACCAACCACTTCTGAGGCAGCTCGAACTCCTTCATATGCCGCCAATATCTCCTTTTCAGTTGGAGTATAGCGGGACTCAGATCCCCTATATCCTCGACTCCAAAACCCTAGAGGTCGACCTCGAGTCTCTCCTGGTGCCTTCTGCCAGAGACTCCAGGTAGGGCCATTCTCCCCGGCTGCCGTGTAGAGCACATTTTTAACATCTTGTCCTGCCCGTACTGGCCCGAGGGCTACGGCATGAACTATCTCCTGTTTGATTTGTTCGAAGGCTTGTCGTTGCTCAGGGCCCCATTTAAAATCGTTCTTCTTCCGGGTCACTTGATAAAGAGGGCTTACAATCAGACTGTAATTTGGAATATGCATTCTCCAGAAACCCACAACACCCAGAAATGCTTGTGTTTCTTTTTTGCTAGTTGGTGGAGACATAGCTGTTATTTTGTTGATCACATCCGTTGGGATCTGTCGACGTCCATCTTGCCATTTTATTCCTAAAAACTGGATCTCTTGTGCAGGACCCTTGACTTTACTTTGCTTTATAGCAAAACCAGCTTTCAGAAGGACTTGAATTATTTTCTTCCCTTTCTCGAAAACTTCTTCTGCTGTGTTGCCCCATACGATGATGTCATCAATGTATTGCAGATGCTCTGGAGCTTCACCCTGTTCCAGTGCAGTTTGTATCAGCCCATGGCAAATGGTAGGGCTGTGTTTCCACCCCTGGGGAAGTCGATTCCAGGTGTATTGGACACCTCTCCAAGTGAAAGCAAACTGTGGCCTGCACTCTGCCGCCAAAGGGATCGAGAAAAACGCGTTAGCAGTATCAATGGTGGCGTACCACTTGGCTGCCTTTGACTCCAGTTCATATTGAAGTTCTAGCATGTCCGGCACAGCAGCGCTCAGTGGCGGCGTGACTTCATTCAGGCCACGATAGTCTACTGTCAGTCTCCACTCTCCATTAGACTTTCGCACTGGCCATATGGGGCTGTTGAAGGGTGAGTGAGTCTTGCTGATCACTCCTTGGCTCTCCAGCCGACGAATCAGCTCATGGATGGGGATCAGGGAGTCTCTGTTGGTGCGATATTGCCGCCGGTGCACTGTTGTGGTAGCAATCGGCACCTGTTGTTCTTTGACCCTGAGCAACCCCACCACAGAAGGGTCCTCTGAGAGACCAGGCAAGGTGGACAGCTGTTTAATTTCTTCCGTCTCCAAGGCAGCTATACCAAAAGCCCATCGGTACCCTTTTGGGTCCTTGAAATACCCTCTGCTGAGGTAGTCTATGCCCAGGATGCACGGAGCCTCCGGGCCAGTCACAATGGGGTGCTTCTGCCACTCATTCCCAGTTAGGCTCACTTCAGCCTCCAGTACAGTCAGCTGTTGGGATCCCCCTGTCACTCCAGAAATACAGATGGGTTCTGCCCCTATATGGCTTGATGGCATCAGGGTACATTGTGCACCGGTGTCCACTAAAGCCTTATATTCCTGTGGGTCTGATGTGCCAGGCCATCTAATCCACACAGTCCAATAAACTCGATTGTCCCTCTCCTCCGCCTGGCTGGAGGCAGGGCCCCTCTAATCCTGCTCATAGTACTCGTTACCCACTTCTTGTAAATAGGAATCAGAAGTCCCTTCAAGAGGATCAGAGGTGAGATCAGCTCTTCTATTCTTTCTGGGAAGCTGCCCACTGGAAAGTGGAGCGACGATTTTCCTCGAGGAACCTGAACCCCCTTTTGTAATTGTTTTTCCTTGCAGCTCGCGTACTCGTGCCTCTAGGGTCGAGGTAGGTTTTCCATCCCACCTCCTCATGTCCTCTCCGTAGTCACGCAATTGAAACCACAGGGTGGCTCGTGGTGTGTATCCTCTATATCTTCTCTCTTGAACAGAAGAGCGCTTACTCCTAATGGCTGAGACACTGGTCCGTATGGGTGGAGGGTAGGGCATATCCTCTTTGAATTGCCAGAACTCCCGGGACAGTTTCTCTATAGCAGAGACGCAGGCCTGTAGGGAGGAAGAGAGACTTTCTTCGTATTGCCGGAGTTGGCCAGCCAATTCATCCACTGTTGGTCTCTCTCCGTCCTTCCAGGCCATTATTGCTAATGAGTTGGCATATGATGATGGTGCACTCCGTACAAACTTCCGCCACATAGGTTGCGTGCAATTGACTTCATCTGGATCTTTGGATGATTGTCCATTGTCCAAGTCACCATAAATCACTTCCAGCACCGCTAGCTCCCTCAGGTACTGGATACCTTTCTCCATGGTGGTCCACTTGCCTGGGTGACATAGAACATCTTCCTTGAAGGGATACCTTTCCTTCACACCCGATAGGAGTCGTCTCCAGAGGCTGAGGACTTGTGCACCTTTTCCAATTGCTTTGTCAATGCCCCCTTCCCTAGAAAGGGATCCCAGCTGCTTGGCTTCCCTACCCTCTAATTCCAGGCTACTGGCCCCATTATCCCAGCATCGGAGCAGCCAGGTGACAATGTGCTCACCTGGACGACGGCTGAAATCCTTTCGCATATCTCGCAATTCACTCAGGGATAGAGATCGGGTAGTTACCGTCTCTTTTATAAGTTCTTCCTCTTCCTCCTCTTCAAGCGATGACTCGCTCTCTTCCCTCTTCCGTGCTTGTGATGGCCCTGCTTCAGAGCACTCTGCCTCCTCACTCTCTTCCTCTGGCTCCTCCTTAGCAGGATCTTCCTCCTCCCTTACTAAACGAGCTGACTTCCGCTTCCAAGATTTATTCTTTTGTACAGGGGCAACTGATACCGGGATGGGCTGGTCCTCTGGTTCAGCTGCAACAGTCTGAGTAGCTACAGTGCCCGCCGTGGGGGTTGGAGTAGTGGCAGTGCCCGCCGTGGGGGTTGGAGTAGTGACAGTGCCTGCTACAGACGTTGGAGTAGTCACAGTGCCTGCCACATTGCCATCAGACCCAGAGAGCCCCTCTCCCCTTTGCATAGTGTTAAATAGGGTTCGGTAGGCATGGGTCAGGCCCCAGCACATGGCAATGATTTGTGTCTCCTTGGAGCTGCCAGGCTGACAGCATACTTCTTCCAGATATTCTGCTAGTTTATCAGGATTCTGCACTTGTTCGGGAGTGAAGCTCCAAAACACCGGAGGTGCCCACCGCCCCAGGCATTTGCCCATGCTGTTCCACACACCCTGCCATTCATAACTATCCAGCCTTGGGGCAGATCTCCGGGTGATATTCTTAAATTGCTTGCTAACCTTAGACAAAACTGAAACCATGTTCCCCAGAAGTAGCAATAGAGGTATTTTAACCAGCCAAGGGTGTTCAAAATACTGAAAAATTATTGTGATGAAGGAGGAAATGTTATGATAGAGGGTATCAAAGGTACCATTCTGCATTTCCTCCATAAAAAACCTTTCAGAGGCAGAAGTATAATTGCTAATCGTCTCCACAAGACTGTAGCCAAAATACAGTAACGGCTTTAGTACAGAGCTCAGATGATACCACATTAAGCTCAAGGTCAGTGCTCTAAAAACAAAATTCACAGGCGAGACATTACTAATCATTGCAGAGTACAGCAGCCCGCAGAAACCAACACCGATCCTTAACATGTACAGCAAAGACGAGAGCATGATGCAAATCAAACTGATATTGTGACCTGCAACCGTTATTATCTCAAGCCTCGGGCCCCACGTTGGGCGCCAAAAAGGACTGTCGTGGTTTAGCCCCAGCCGGCAACTAAGCACCACGCAGCCGCTCGCTCACTCTCCCTCCCACAGCGGGACGGGGGAGAGAATTAGGAAAAACCTCGTGGGTTGAGATAAACACGGTTTAATAGGACAGAAAGAAAGAAGGAAACAACAATGATAATACCAACAAAGAATGTATAAGAACAAGTGATGCCCAATACAGCAATTGCTCACCACCCCGTGATCGACAGCCCGTCCCCGAGCAGCGATTTCCGCCCCCCCGGCCAACTCCAGTTTATGTACTGGGCATGACGTCGTATGGTAGGGAATATCTCTTTGGCCAGTCTGGGTCAGCTGTCCCGGCTGTGTCCCCTCCCAGCTCCCCGTGCACCCCCAGCCTGCTCGCTGGCAGGCCAGCACAAGAAGCTGGACAGTCCTTGACGGCTCAGCAACAACCCAAAACATCAGCACATTATCAACAGTTCCTCATCCCAAATCCAAAACACAGTCTCACACTAGCTTCTGTGAGGAAAACCAGCTCTATCCTGGCTGAAACCAGGACAGCTATTGAGTTTGACTATGAAGATATAGCAACAGTACAGCTGTCTTTTTAATAACCTAATAAAGTGGAATGATGATAAGACCAAATCTGTGATGTTCGAAGAAATTAATGGCTTCACAATAAGTAAAATAATTTGATTATAATGCCAATGATGAAAGATTTCTAAATTTTTTTTTCCTTTTTTGTGAACACTGTGAATCCAGCTGCTCCAAATATTTAATTATCAAAACTTGTTCACAGAAAATGCTGTTATTAAAATAGCTGAAATCAGTCTGTGCTCCTGATTCTAAATGACAGAGGACAGACCACATTACATTTGTCACTTGCATGCATTCTAATACATAGAATGTATGGGGAGGAGACTGAGTGGTGACAGATTTTCAAAACCATTCTGCTTTTCGTTGGGTTCACTTCTTGGATTGAAGTACTTTAATAGCACAATACCAAAGTCTTGCGTGACCATTGATTAGGTCCTTTTAACGTAAAGTTATATTAATAAAGGTGTCATTTTTAGTCTTAATCTCTGTATGTGTGAAAAAACTGCTTTCTTACTCTTCAAACTTGGCCAGCGTGGGGTTGATTAGGGGGTGCAAACTTGCTTACTTCTGACCAACAGACTTCTGAGATACAAGAGCATTCTGGCCCCCACCAACAAATGTCTGCACTAGATGAAAGCCTTCATCATTCTTCCTGTTGGAACAATGACACAGTCCACCCCAGAGTTCACCTAGCTGCATATGAAGCCAGGAAGAGAGCAGATAAGCTCCCTCTGGAGAGCCTGAGTCTTCAAGGATTAGCTAGGCAGTAGAAATTTATAGTCCTGCTCTTCACTCCTAGGAATTACAGATAACAAAATAATCAAGGGAAAGGGGTTACATCAGTCTTTCTTGATGGAAAAAAAAGTTCTTACAGCTTGTGATTCGTCTAGAAACATTAATTTTGCATGACTATATAAAATCATAGACAACTGGAAAGGCTAACAGTGCTCCTGTTTAGAACAAGATGTAGTTTGGCTGATAGGGTACACTTTTCAGATGACAGAAATGAGGTTTCAATTTCCCTCAAGCTAAAGAAAGTCTAAAACTCTATTCACTTACTCACCTAGTTCTTTAATTAATGGGCTATACAAAATTATGACAAATGCAAGTCATACCAACCCTACAAACCAGTCTAGACTTCTTCTAAGAAATGGTGTTCTACTAGGGGTATGGGTAGATTTGGCCTTATAACTCTGATACTAAGTTCTGGACGTAACTCTTCCTGGCTTCATAAAAGGAACTAATAGTCATTGCTACTTAACTGTTCATAAATGTCATTAGCTTTCATTTAAATCACCTGGAAGGTTTTAAAGTTAAATGTATTTTCATTAACCAGTAAATACAGGCCAGTAGATACAGGTCTTTGGACCAAGAATTTCTTTTTTTTTATTCTTTTTTTTTTTCTGTATTTTCCCACATTTGTAGCTGCAAAAATCAATAGGAAAATCATCCTAACACAACAATTGAGGAATCTCCAAGTGCCTACTCCCTGATACGGAATATTCACTGGGAGGCAGTAAGGGACAGAGAAAACTCACCAGGGAATCCATGAGGAGTCATTGTGACCATTGCCAAGTTTCCATCTTGAAGTAGTCTGCTGTATTTAAGGGAAAGAGTTCATTAGGATCAGGCTAGGACCAAGGAACTGCAAAAAATCCTTTTACAAAAATCTTCTACTTCTAAAATTTTTCAGTATTAGGCCCTGCCCATGTAGTTATAACCCATATTTCTTACCTTTCCTCTTCATTATATTTCTTTGGATATAAACCATTCCTCTTTCAAGTAACATTATCTGTATTTACTCAGACATTTGTGTTCACTGCTGTGTACACAGATCTGAATCTTCAAAGATTCAGATTTTCTCTCAGTGATTTCCTTGTAACTACCTTTGTTTAGAAAATAAATAAAAAAGTGTTTTCAATCCTCACTGAACCTTGCTTTGTGTTTCTTCCAATTCCAGTCCTGACTGCAGAAATGGGTGATTATACTGCACTCTTAAAACAGAACCTCTGAGCACTCTATTTTACTGAGGAATGCTTGGGGGTTTTAGCTGTTAGCCATTTCTATCCAATTATTTATTTATAGTTATTTAAAAAGAAATATTCTAATTAAACTTGGAATAGAGCTGAATTACATCTGCTCTGTTAACATCAGTAGATTTCAGGAAACTGTGATTAAATTCTCCAAGAGAAAAAAAAAAGTCTTGGAAACCATGCTCTTGCAAATATTTTGTGGCAAAACCAAACTTTCTATAAGAGTTTAGAATTTGAAATGTACTTTGAGAAGTCATTAAAAGATGGTCAGAATATGGCTATTTGGTGAGAGGAAATTGCTTTGAGTTGCTAATTAGAGATGATATAGAATTTCTGTTTTGGGGGCAGGTGTGCAAAGACAGTGAAGGACTATAATCCTAGTGTTTCTATTAGGTTCGACTTGGGGTATATCAGTTGGGCAGGAGAATGGAAGTGGACCATATTATTCAATGATTATAATGGATAAATAACAAAAGAAGTGATGGGAAGAGTAGGAAAAGTAACGTATATGTATGCTTGGTTACATATAGATAAGCATGTATGTTGTCAAAGAGTAAAGGCTCCCTGAATGCAACACTCAGCTAATGATACATGACCAGCTCTAACTGATTACCATACAATCATAGAATCATAGAACAGTTTGGCTTGCAAGGGACCTTCAAAAGTCATCTAGTCCAAACACCTGCAATGAGCATGGACATCTTCAACTAGATCAGGTTGCTCAGAGCCCCAGCCAACCTGACCTTGAATGTTGCCAGGGATGGGGCACCTACCACCTCTCTGGGCAACCCGGGCCAGTGTTTCACCACCCTCATTGTCAAAAATTTCTTCCTTGTAACTCGTCTAAATCTGCTCTCTTTTAGTTTGAAAACATTAACCCTTGTCGTGTTGCTACAGGCCCTGCTAAAAAGTTTGTCACCATCTTTCCTATAAGCTCCCTTTAAGTACAGGAAGGCTGCAAAGAATGTCTCCCCTGAGCCTTCTCTTTTCCAGGCTGAACAACCCCAGCTTTCTCAGCCTGTCCTCACAGGAGAGGTGTTCCAACCCTCTGACCATTTTTGTGGCCCTCCTCTGGACCCGCTCCAACAGGACCATGTCTTTCCTGTGCTAAGGGCTCCAGAGCTGGACACAGTACTCCAGGTGGGATCTCACCAGAGTGGAGTAGAGGGGCAGAATCACCTCCCTCGACCTCTTGGCCATGTTTCTTTGGATGCAGCCCAGGATATGGTTGGTCTTCTGGCTTCCATCACACATTGCCAGCTCATATCCAGTTTTTCATCCACCACTACACCCAAGTCCTTGTCGGCAGGGCTGCTCTCAATCCCTTCATCTCCCAGCCTGTACTGATACCAGGGGTTGCCCCAACTGAGTTGTATGACCATGCATTTGGTCTTGTTGAACCTCATGAGTTTCACACGGGCCCATTCGTCGAACCTGTCAAGGTCTCTCTGGATGGCATCCCAACCCTCAGGTGTGTCAACTGCACCACTCAGCTTGGTGTCATCTGCAAAATTGCTGAGGTGCATTTAATCCCACTGTCTATGTCACTGATAAAAATATTAAAGGGTACTGATCCTAATATGGACCCCTGTGGGACACCACTCGTCACCCATCTCCATCTGGACATTCAGCCATTGACAATTGCCTTCCTGATGCAACCGTCCAACCAATTCCTTATCCAACCTAAAGTCCATGCATCAAATCCATCTCTCCAATGTAGAGAGAAGGTTGTTGTGGGGGACCATGTCAAAGACCTTACAGAAGTCCAGGCAGATGACATCAGCAGCTCTTCCATTGTCCACTGATGTGGTCACTCCATACCAGAAGGTCACCAGGTTCATCAGGCAGGATTTGCCCTTGGTGAAGCCATGCTGGGTGTCTCAAATCACTTCCCTGTCCTCCATGTGCCTTAGCAAAGCTTCTAGGAGGATCTGTTCCATGATCTTTCCAGGTGCAGGTGTGAGGCTGACATGATGGTAGTTCCTAGGGTCCTCCTTGCTACCCTTTTTAAAAACGGGTGCAGTTTTTCCCTTTTTTCAGTCTCCAGGGACTTCCCCTGACTGCCATGACTTTTCAAATGTCATGGAGAGTGGCTTGGCAACTACATCAGCCAATTCCCTCAGGATGTTGGGTCGCATCTGGTCACATCCTGTAGACTCATGCATGTTCAGGTTCCTCAGGTGGTCTTGAATCTGATCTTCTCTTACAGTGGGAGGGACTTTGCTCCTCCAGTCCCTTTCTTGCAGTCCCCTCAAAAGGTGTGGAAAGACACATTACCAGTGAAGTCTGAGGCAAAGAAGTTGTTGAGTATCTCAGCCTTGTCCTCATCTGTTGTTACTAGTCTGCCATTCTTGCTTATTAAGGGGGGTGTACAGATTCTTTAACCTTCCTTTTTTGGCTGACATACCTGTAGAAATCCTTCTTATTATTCTTTGCATCCTTTGACGTGTTCAGCTTGGCCTTCCTGACCCCACCCCTACACCAACCAGGCAGCGTACCTATACTCTTCCCAGGATAATTGTCCCTGCTTCCACTGCCCATGGAAGCCCTTTCCTTCTTGACCTTTAGTTTGACCTGCATATCTCGACTCATTTATGCCTGTCTTTTACCTTCCTTTCCTGATTTCTTACACCTGGGGATTGAGAGCTCTTGCGGTCTATGGAAAGTGTCCTTAAAGATCCTTATCCATATAGTCCTTAACAATTTTATGATTGTTACGTTCACTGGGAAGAAAAAGACTATCACAAACTTCGTTGTTATCATGGGGTGAGACCTACCCAAGAACACTGCTCACATAAAAGGTGCCTGTACCACAACTGTCCAGGTGTAATAGATAAAATTATTCCAGTTTGTGCAGAAAAAAAGAAAAAAACCTTGCTTTGTAAATGTATCTGAAATTATATGACATGAGTGGTGTGGTTCTCTTGTGACTACCACATGCCAAATTCCACTCTGACACTATATATATTATGTAACATTGGATGGCCTCTCTGCTTTTTGCTTTAATACTTGAGTTCTGCATAGACCTGTCATTTTTAAATACATCTGATGGTGAACATGAACTGGCACTGTTTAGAAGTTATCATAGTCAGTCAAAAAATAAGTTTCTACAAAAAATGTTTTTTAGGGGTTTCTTTTCATTATTGAATCACCATGTCAAACTGTTACCTCTCCAAGACACCTGTTCAACCTGCTCTCTTCCTCCTTTTTCCCTTTACCATTCTCTACAAAGGCCTGTGGATCCTTAAGCAAAGTGTTGTGGCTATACCTTCTTGTCCATGCTTTCAGCTGTGGTGTCAAGAGGAGAATAAAAATCCTGAAAATATTAATATATATGATTAAGAATTATTAAAATCTGAGGCTTCACATCGTGTTGTATAGAGAAGATAAATCTTGCAATAATATAACTTTGGTAGCTATTTGGTATAAGTATTGTTGATCAATGTCTGTTAATTTACAGAAAACAATATTTTAAGTAAAAGTTGATATGTTCATTTTCTATGTCATGTCCAAATAAATACTTAATTTCATATTAATTTTAAAGATCAAAATACACAGTTACAACTTTCAATTATTTTAATATACCTCTAAAATAAGCATGCTTATTTATATTTGAAATCTTATCCTACTGATCTATCTTTTTCTTCTTTTTCATAGAATCAGAGAATCGTAAAATCATTAAGGTTGGAAAAGACCTTTAAGATTATCCAGTCCAACCATTAACATAACACTGCCATGTCCACCACTAAATCATTTCCCTAAGCACCACATCTACACGTCTTTTAAATACCTCCAGGGAAGGTGACTCAACCACTTCCCCGGGCAGCCTGTGCCAATTCTGAACAACCCTTTCAGTGAAGAATTTTTATCTAATACCAATCTAAACCTCCCCTGGCACAACTTTAGGCCATTTCCTTTCATCCTATCACTTGTTACTTGGGAGAAGACACCAATACCTACCTTGCTACAAACCCCTTTCAAGTAGTTGTAGAGAGCGATGAGGTCTCCCCTCAGCCTCCTCTCCTCCAGGCTAAACAACCCCGATTTCCTCAGCCATTCCTCATGAGAATTGTGCTCTAGATCCTTCACCAGTTTCCTTGCTTTTCTTTGGACATGCTCCAGCACCTCAATATCTGTCTGGTAGTGAAGGACCCAAACTGAACACAGTATTCAAGGTATGGCGACTACAGGGGCAAAATCACTTCCCTACTCCTGCTGGCCGCATTATTTCTGATACAGGCCAGGATGCTGTTGGCCTTTTTGACCACGTGGGCACCCTGCTGACTCGTATTCAGCCAGCTGTTGATCAGCACCCCCAGGTCCTTTTCTGCCAGGCAGCTTTACAGTCACTCTTCCCCAGGCCTGTAACATTACATGGCTTTTTGTGACCCACGTGGCACTTATTGTTGGATGTCATACAGTTGATCCAGCCTGTCCAGATCCCTTTGCAGAGCCCTCCTACCCTCAAGCAGATCACCACTCCCACCCAACTTGGTGTCATCTGCAAACTTACTGAGGGAGCACTCGATCACCTTATCCAGGTCATCTATAAAGATACTGAGTGAGACCAGCCCCAGAACCGAGCCCCAGGGAACACTCTTTGTAATTGGCTGCCAACTGGATTTAGCTTCATTCACAACTACCTTTTGGGCTTGGACTTTCAGCCAGTTTTTTACCCAACAAAGAGTACACTCCTCCAAGCCATGAGCAGCCAGTTTCTCCAGCAGAATGCTGTGGGAAATGGTGTCAAAGGCTTTACTGAAGTCCACGTAGAGAACATCCACAGCCTTTCCCTTATCCACTAAGTAGGTCACCTGGTCATAGAAGGAGATCAGGTTGGTCAAGCAGGACCTGCCTTTCATAATCCCATGCTGACTGGGCCTGATCACCTGGTTAACCTGTACATGCCATATGATGGCACTTGGGATGACCTGCTCCATAGCATCCCACAGCACCAAGGTCAGACTGACAGGCCTGTAGTTCCCCAGATCCTCATCCCAGCCCTTCTTGTAGATGGGCATTACATTTGTTAACCTCCAGTCAACTGGGACCTCCCCGTTTAGCCAGGACTGTTGATAAATTATTGAAAGTTCCTCTTGGGTGAGTTTATATCATCCTGTTGAAATCTTATCAGTCAGAATTTGTATGCTAATGTGGAAGAGGAACAGAAATGTGTTGTATTACTGTGTTATAGCTTGTCTTTTCTTTGTTTCCTTTTCCTTTTTTCTTTTGAGGGAATGTTCTCTTGTTTCACTTGGCAAAGGTCTTTCTCAAAGATGTTCTCATATTTGTGAACTTTACAGGTACTTAATTTTGTGTTTGGGCTTATTTATTAATTTAGTTATCGCTAAAATACAAATATTCTAGGCATTTCAGAAGAGTTCTATACTTTAATACATACAATATTTCAATTTTCTTGTAATTTTAATGGCTGTGCTTAAAGTTTTCCATCACATCTTTCACTACATCATGACTGTCCTACAAGTATGCATTGTTAGGGTAATTAGATGGTTTAGATGCTTCAGTTTGTACTTTTGGAAGCTCAAGATACTCCTTTTGTGAGTTTTATTTTGGTGACGGGGGCAGTGGGTACAACTAAAATCTTTGTTGTAATTACAATCTAACGTTGTGTCATAATATCAGTGAGATTTTCAATCTGATTTCTCTGGTGATTTCATTTTCTGTCATATTGTCCAAAACCAGATCTGAGAAGTCTTAGCTTATGCTAAGATTTAACATCTTTAGATGAGATGAGAATAAATTTTCTTTCCATTTCCTGGGTGAAGGAGGTGTCTAAATTTTAGTATTTAACAATTTTGATGATAGTGTAAGAGATCAGACTCTGAACTGAAACAGGAAGTACACTAGAAAATACAGACCAAAGGAGTGGTGTGATGGTAATACTGAGCGTCAAAAATGTAAATCACCTAGTTTTGTTCATGAAAGAAGCTTTTAGTATTGTAAATTTGAATAATCGATATATTTGTTGAAATGTGTGGTAAAATCCTCAGCTGAAAGGAAAGATAAGGTATTCTAATATGTTGTCTGTAGATGAAGAAAATTTCCATTAGTCACTTGGGATTATTAAGCAGTTTCACTCATATCACTTTGATAAATGCAGAACAATTAGCATGAATTAAAAGTCATTAATTTCTACAACTTTATTATATTATTACAATTAATTACTATAACATTTATTAAATAAAATAATGAAAATATAGCCATTTCCATAAGAAAATAAAAATATCAATAATAACATCCTCATCATATTAGGATGCATTCTCTATCACTTCTGTGCTATGTTCTGCTACAAATAAAAATACAAGCTTATAGTTAGGCAAGATTTGCTTTCTCCACAAACAAAAAACTTTCTCATTTAGCTCTTGAAACACTTCACTTTGAAACATTCTTTAAGTTTTGAGTTCACATTTCAGTTAAAGACAGGCAAACTGGCAACACATCTGTTGCCAGGCTGGAAACTCTGGTAAATGATTACATCTACTTTAGGGATTGTATTGATGAAGTCCTGTTTCTCCTTTATACAGCTATTGAATGGCTGGAATATTTTGTTTGGGTTTTTTTCACAGGTTTTCTTTATGTACCTTTTGATAACTGATATGAAGGATTTTTTTAATGTTTCCTAATTTTATTTTCTTATTTTCAACAGGGAGTTGTTTTGGTTTTGCCTACTAATGCAAAGAAAAGATAATTATTTAACTATTCATTTCATTCACACCATTCAGCAAGCTGAAGTGATAATTTGTTTCAGATGAATGAACTGATGAATCGCCTGATCTAAACAATAACATTTACTAGTAGGATAATAAAAGATAATTATTATACTCAGAAAGCCATTGTACTTTTAATTAGTAGCTCTAAATTAGCTGAGAGGTGATTGAAGAGCCAAACAGCTTTTTCAAAGTGATTTTTCCATTAAAACTAGAACGCTTATTACTTAAATAATAAGATGGCTTGAATTAAACCTAGTATCTTAATAAGATTTTTTCTTAATGATATCTCAAATAAAGTATATTAAATAATAATAATGATAATAATAATACGGTGTTTAAATTATTTATTACTTCTATTATGCATATTACTTAAGAGCCTAGTGTCCCTGTGTTCCCTACATAAGCATTAGAGAGAGGTTTAGCAACAAATTTATTAAGGGGAGCCAAGCCTTCAAATTTAGGCACCTTGTTTAAATACCTTATTAGCCAATTTCATGTTGCTTTACTCTATTTTTTCTGTTATATTTGTATATTTTGTTATAATTTTCTTACATTGAAAAATCAGTTTTTGCCAGAACTTTAGTGAATAAGTTTGCAGAGTGCAACTAAGTTTAACTTCATGTTGTTTGTATCTTTGGAGATGATAGCTTTATGAATGGTTTTGTGATTACAGTCCCAAGAATCATCAATAAAAAAAATTTTTCTTGATCTGTCATCTCTAGGGATATTCCTTCTGTTATTTTTCGGCTAATGTTAAGATCTACAGGAAAACAACAAAAAGTTGCAGGCATGTTTTATTTCTTCTTCAGACTGTAATAAAAATCAGCAATAGACAAAATTCAGATGTTTTACTTTTACCAGTGTACTCCTCTTTCTTTACATAAAAACTTGCTTAGACAGTCAAATGCTATAAAAGTGTGATTCAGATTTGTTTTCTAAAAGCAAATAAACAGTTGCATAAGAAAGCACTGAAGCAGGACTAAAAAATGTTGTCCATGCTCAGGATTAGCAAGATCTTCACATTTCCAAGATGTAGACACAGTTCAGAACACTTTTGTAGTAGCAGGGCAATTGCCTCCTACACTATGCTGCTTCTAGCTTCTTCTACTCATTTTTGTCCATAAAATGCACTGAAGAAGTGTCCACAGAGCATGTAGATTTTTCAGCATAAAATAGATGTCAGTAGTTGTTAGCTGTACAATCTTGGATTTTTTTTCCTCCATCCTGTTCACACAACAGCTGCAGGACACTACAAAAACACATATCAGCTTCAGTCCGCCATAAAATGCATTTGATCACTGAATTTCTTGTTAGCACTGGTTTTTAACCAATTGCAATAAGAAATAGAATTACATATTTTCCTATCAAGAATACTTTACAAAAGCTTTCTTTTTTTTTTCAGTTTTCTATTGACTAGGAATATAATTAGACTGTCAAGAATTAGAGTTGGGTAACCACAATATAGGTTGTAATGGTATATAAGATTATACAAATATAAATGCTTCAAGTGTTTGAAAACAAATTTGTGTGGGAGGATGACCTTGGGAAAAAGGATATATTCAAATTCTGTACCTTTTTTAGAAAAGTTTTTAATGATTTTTGATATGTCCTTAATTATGAAAGAAGATACTGTAATTTTATTATATAACTTATTTCTAATCATTAGTATTTTTCTTTTCCTTGGTTTCTACTGTTATGAATAGTATTTTCACATTTCATCCATCTAATTAGAAATTAACCTGAATAAAAGGGAGATAATTAAAAATTTTCTCATGATTACATATGGCTTCTAATATAAAAAACTAGATAGAACTCTCCATAGTTTTGATTTTTAAATTTGACAAGAACCCATGTTCATAATTTATTTCCTAGTTGTTTTTTGGTCATTATTCCTCCAAAGATCATTGTATTTAAACAAAACAAAACAAAACAAAACAAAACAAAACAAAACAAAACACCAGAATAGACTTCATAATTAAAACAAGAGTGCTTGTTCTAGACTAATCTCAGTAAATAAAATTTTCTATTTATTTTTCAAAATAAAACCACCTAAGTGTTAGACTAATGTTTCCTGGACCCTATTCAAAGCATTAAATTTTACACTCAGTGCATCTATAATTAAAATTTACTTTGTTCCTCCAGATTGTAATTTACTGGAAACAAATAAGAAATCCTCCTTTTGATAAAGGAGGCAAAAAACCTGATATTACCACATTTTTCCTCAACCATGTTGTATCTAATAAATATCAGAAACAAATAGAACAATATTAACAAAAAAAGGTCACAGCATTAATGTTAACAATTATCATCTCTATGAAATAATATTTTTTTTAAAAGTAATTTGATGCACTAGTTAGTGTTTATGGGGGCGGTTAAAGACTCTTTAGCAGCATTGGTAAATCAGTACTGGTATTTTTGTCTCTGTGTTTGCCCCATCTCCATGAGTAATTCTGAGTCCATGAATGCTTTTGTATTTGTAAATAATCATGTAGTGTACAGAATCACAGAATTATGGAATGGTTTGGGTTGGAAGGGACCTTTAAAGTTCATTTAGTCCACTCGGCCTGCCAAGGCCAGGAACATCTTTCACTAGATCAGGTTGCTCAAAGCCCTGTCCAACTTGACCTTGAATGCTTCCAAGAATGAGGCATCCATAACTTCTCTGGGAAACCTGTTCCAGCGTCTCACCACTCTCATTGTAAAGTAATGTCTTCCTTACATCTGATCTAAATCTATGCTTTTTTAGTTTAAAACTTGCCAATGGACAAAGAAAACATAACAAAAATGGAAAAAAGTTTTTGAGAAATTGATTTTGCCCTCTGTGTCAGTAACAAAACATCTGATATACAGTGAAAAGCAGATCCAGAGTTAAGAAGTATTAGAAATATTTTCTCTACTTCAGGGTGGTTATATAACTATAGCTGGGAATCCTGTCCAAGATTCAATTTTAAAACCCAAGGAAGTCAAAAGATGTATCCCAGAGAATGGTCCATCTCAGGGATATACTGATCCATTTTGCTCCATGAATGTTATGTCAAATAGGAAAGAATAGAATTTGCTGATAAAAGCATATGGCTTCAGGGGCAGAAATCAAATTGTTTAAGTGAGTTCATACTATTCAATAAGGTACATCATGCAACACAGTTTAAGATGAAAGAATATGCCAGCAACTAGCTTCTTCAACAGAAGTTCCATTGAATCTAGCTGGAAATAACGTCCAATAACTGCAACGTAGATATGTATTCACACTGTGCAATGTGTATATATGCCCAAAGGCTGAAGAAATTAACAAAATATCCTTTTGTAGGTAGAGAGGACAAACATAGTTATATAGCTTATTGCTTTGAAAACTGTTTTTTAAAAGTGAATAGCAGAGTACTCCTGGTCCCCTTAAGACAAAAATTGTCTTTAGTGTAGCCATAAGGAAACACCTCTGCTGTGAGACACTTCACTGTGTGTCTCTTTCTAGTGTCCATTATCGTTAATCAGAAAATGTAAGAATTTAAATTAAATAATTCTCTTTTTTTGTTTTAATTTTTAAAAAATGTATACTTTTTGTCACATAAAACTAACAATGGAGAGAAAGAACCAGAAACCATTTTGTAAAAACAATGTTTAACAATGTTTAGCAAGGGAGAATAAATATTTGTGTGCATATACTAGTTGGGCAAAGCACTTAACCTCTCTGTATCTCTGTTTATCCATCTGTAAGACAGAATAATAACATCAACATCAAAGAAATCCTATGAAAATTAGTCAGAGTAACATTTAAACATTTAAGCATAAAATGGTACTGTGTAAACCTGAAGTGAAATACAAGTCGTATGTTTTATGTTATAGCAAGAAAATGCATTAAACCCATCGGTAAGCAATGAACTGTTTTTACAGCCTCACATATTCCCCAAGTCCTACCACTTTCTTGTAACCAATGTACCCTTGAGTTGTTACCCATGATGTATCACAATGTGATACAGAGTTTGCAGGCTAAAACCCCAGAATATTTCAATGCTAAAAAGTATATGGAGTTGAACAATAGGTACACTTTTCTATTATTTGGTAAACAATGTAATTTACTAAGGTAGAAAAATTGTTTTGCTCTTTAAAGTCTTATTGTTTGAGTAATAAAAATGGTATTAATGATGCTTGTTGAAAATTTATTTTCTCACTATATTTAGTTTGCTCACTGATGGACTTTCAGAGAAGTGAATACACACTTTTTCTCCCTTGTTATTCCCTTCAAGGTAGATTTGAAACTAGAAGTTTAAATAGAAAGCTGTAAGAACTGAGGGGCAAAAGCTGAAAACTAGTTTCAAAAAGATGGTGATATTTTCTTTGTGACACAGAGATAAGATAGTTAATTTAAAATGAGCAGCTAGGAACAGTTTTTATTTCTTTATAAAGTTTCACAGTTCAAATAAGCTATCAACTAAAATAGTTCTGAAAGGTATATAATCATCTGATCTTTCAGTAGTGAAGGTTAATTTCTTGCTGAGAGAAACATGGTTGAAGGAGAGTCAATCTTCTGGCTGAGAAAATAGTTCAAAGTGTAATTATACGTATTCTCTGTAATATATTTTAATGTATTCTATTAGGTCTCCATTTTTATTGTTTGTAAATTGCCAGTTACTGAGATCAAAGCCTTCTGGACTTTTTAATACAATTTGAGAAAATTAAGACTGTAAATAATGTAGTCAAATATGGAACGTTGTTACACTACCTGCAATGTATGTGATTGTAATGTGCATATATAACTCGTTAATATGAAGTGAAGCATAAACATCTTTGCTGCTGTCCATTTTGAGTGCATACTCCTTTCTGCTTAAAGAAGATAATATCTTATGCTATGTATAATAGAACTGAAATAATTTCAGATTTTGAAACTTGGTACCTCTATAAAATAAAATGTCTTTAAAAATGTGCTTATACTTACCTACATGTGAAATCACTATTTGTATTATCACAGCTGAAGTCTCAGTATATCAGTATTCATATTAAAAACATGAAGACTGCAGACATAGACAGGGTCATACTGATTCAAATTCAGGCCTAGATAAATTAGGAATACAGAGACGGGGAAAATTTAAAACAATAAAAGTACTGGACAATGGAATCATTTGCCTAAATACATGCTGCTGTTCCATCACTTAAAGTATTTAAATCAAGACTTTTCAGATTTAATATCTATATATTCTGAAACCATAGACCTTGATCATAAAAGTCATCATAATACCAAGTCAGAAAACAAAAACCAGGTCTGCCCAACACAGTGTCCTTTCAACAGCAATAAAAGAGGAAATCCAGGAAAAAATATAATATGAAGACAATGCTTACCGGTGGTTCGCAGAAGTACTTTCTCAGTTTTGATTTTTCTGTGACTGAAAGATCTGTTGATCTATACATAATACCTTTGTTTTTAGTAGCTCCTCATGAGTCCTCAACATAAGTGGGTTTTTTTAGCCCATATAGCTTTAACATGTTTCACAGCATCTAACAAGCACTTCCACTTCTTAAGCGTGCATTGTGTAAAGAAATGTATTCACAGTTTTAAAGGTGCTGTTCTCTTTTTTCGCTTGATGCTCTCCAATTCTTATGCTTGAAAGGACTGTAAAAATCATTCCCTGTTCAACTTCTCCATACATCTCATGATTTTATAGATTCATATCTTATTTGCCCCTTAATCTCCTTCTCAGAATGAAGAACTCAAATCTATTCACAAGAACCCATTACATAACTGTTATCACCTTGCTCATGCTTCCTTGTGTATTTTCTAATTTCACTCATGTTTTTTGCAGAGGGCAGAGCAAAATGTCTGTCCCTTGAACCCTGGATTTTCACATTTGTGTTATAATTGTTTGTTGTTCTCTGCTCTTTTCTTGATAATTGCTAATATTTTATTCCCTTTCTGTCATTACTGAGCACTAGACTGATATTTCACAGGACTTATTTGTTAGAACCTCAGGTTCTCAGTCCAAGACGGTTAATAGTTAATTCAAAGCCTATCATTGTGAATATAAAATAAGTTTATTTTTTCCTCATGAGCAGCACTTTGCATCTAATATTTTATCACTATTCATTACCATAATGTATTTCTGTAATTTTTCAGTTAGTTCTTGATTTTACTTCTTTGATAACTTACTGGCATCACAATATTTTGTAACTTGTACTTGTATATTTTTTAAATAATTTAAGAATATATTGAAAATCACAGTTCCTGACACACATCCCTGCACAGCTCTGTGCATGAAGAAAATGATTTATGCCTAATGTTGTTCTCCTAAATTTCCTAAACCATGTAATTTTTTTTCTTTTAAACAGCATTTGCTGAACTACCTTGTTGACTGCATTTTGGAAATTGAAATTAGTTTTTTTATAGTAAACATATGTGTCATTTCCTTAAGACAAAAAATCTAACTTGTGTCCTAAGTATTTGCATAGATTTGCTGTGTAACTCCATGGAAATAGGGGATAAAATCTTTCTAACTGATAACATACTATAGTGATTTGGGCCAATATAGTTATAAAGTTAAACCCATGTTAGATAAGGACCTGATATGTCATCTTGCAGGCTCACTTAGTATGAGTAGCAATACTTTATCTGGTGTCACAGACATTTAAGCTCTCAAACTTTGCCTGTTGGTTTAGTAAAACAACTTAGAAAACACAGCATGTGCAAAGTAGATATGAAAGACCATTCTCTCATTCTGCTCTTAGTTAGGACTATGGCGTTAATGACAAATGGATCTGAGAGGCATAATCATAGATTTAAGATGTATTGTGTTAGATACCAGAAAAATACCTAATTAAAAACTATTACTAGTGAACAAGAACCTACCTTAGTTGTTAAGAAAGACTACATGTAGGACTGAAATAATATAGGAAAAAGTCTGTACATCTAATGATAAAACTGTTTCAATAGGATATTTTGACACTATGGTGTACTTTTACATCATACAATATGCTACCTAATTTATCAGTAGGCTTTTCCATGCAACTTTCCTTCAGATTAATAAATTCTAAATTTCATATTCTCACTCTAGTTAGTGCTCTGGGTCTGTTCACTCATTCTCAGTCTATTAAATAAAATATGGCTATTGCTTATAGCATCTACCTTTATTTTTTGATGAACTGTTTTACCTGGGCTGTATTATCATTTCAACCTCCTTTCCCTAGTTTAAAAATGCCATTGGCAATATCTGAGAGGAAAATGTATATTTTTCACTCAAAGCTTTGAGACTGATATTCTTCCAAAAAATAAAATGAGAAAAAAACAGTAAGTCTTTAGAAAATTTCATAGGAATTGAGGCCTTTTTCTTTTTAAACATAGTTTTATGATCTAAATGGAAAAAAAGGCAAGCCAGAAAAAAATTTAAAACTTGCTAGCATGCCACAGTTATTAGAAAAAGTGTCATTTTCATCATATATGAAGTAGCGTTGGTTTTTTTTCTGTTTACCAGACCAGGTATCCTCAGGGTATTCACCTCCCTGAGCTGGAAGACAGGGATGGAGAACACAATAAACTCCCCATAATCCATGAGGAAGCAGTTAACAACCTGCTATGTCACCTAAACGTTCATAAGTCTATGGGGCCTGATGGGATCCATCAGAGTGCTGATGGAGCGGGTGGAGGAGATTGCCAAGGCACTCTCCATTTATCAGCAGTCCTCGTTAACAGGGGAAGTCCCAGACGACTGGAGGCTTGCCAGCATGATGCCCATCTACAAGAAGGGGGGGAAGGAGGATGCAGGGAACTACAGGCCTGTCAACCTTACCTCAGTACCGGGGAAGATTATGGAGCAGTTCGTCTTGAGGGCGCTCACAGGGCATCTGCAGGACAACCAATGGATCAGGCCCAGCCAGCATGGGTTCGTGAAAGGCAGGCCTTGCTTGGCCAACCTGATATCCTTCTACGACTGGGTAACCCACCTAGTGGATGAGGGAAAGGCTGTGGATGTTGTCTACCTGGACTTTAGTAAAGCCTTTGACAGTGTCTCCCACAGCATTCTCCTGGAGAAACTGGCGGCTTGTGGCTTATACAAGTGTACTCTTTGCTGGGGAAAGAACTGGATGAATGGCCAAGCCCAGAGTGGTGGGTGAACAGAGCTAAATCCAGTTGGCGGTTAGTTACAAGTGGTGTTCCCCAAGGCTTGGTTCTGGGGCCGGTCTTGTTCAATATCATTGAACATTGATCTGGATGAGGGGACCGAGTGCTCCCTCAGTAAGTTTGCAGATGATACCACGTTGGATGGGAGTGTTGATCTGCTCGAGGGCAGGAAGGCTCTGCAGAGGGATCTGGACAGACTGGATTGATGGGCAGAGGTCAACTGTATGAGGTTTAATAAGGTCAAGTGCTGGGTCCTGCACTTCAGCCACAACAACCCCATGCAACGCTACAGGCTTAGGGAAGAGTGGCTGGAGAGATGCCTGGCGAAAAGGGACCTGGGGGTGCTGGTTGACAGCCGGCTGAACATGAGCTGGCAGTGTGCCCAGGTGGCCAAGAAGGCCAACAGCGTCCTGGCCTGTATCAGCAATAGTGTGGCCAGAAGGAGTAGGGAAGTGATTGTGCCCCTGTACTCGGCACTGGTGAGGCTGCACCTTGAATCCTGTGTTCAGTTTTGGGCCCCTCACTACAAGAAGGATGCTGAGGTGCTGGAGCGTGTCCAGAGAAGGGCAACGAAGATGGTGAGGGGTCTGGAGGACAAGTCTTATGAGGAGCGGCTGAGGGAACTGGGGTTGTTTAATCTGCAGAAGAGGGGTCTGAGGGGAGACCTTATCGCTCTCTACAACTACCTGAAAGGGGGTTGTGGCGACGAGGGTGTTAGTCTCTTCTCCCAAATAACTAGAGGAGTAAATGGCCTCAAGTTGATCCAGGGGAGGTTTAGATTAGATACCAGGAAAAAACTTCTTTACTGAGAGAGTGGTCAAGCATTTGCACAGGCTGCCCAGGGAGGTGGTGGAGTCACCATCACTTGAAGTATTCAAAACACATGTGGACGTGGCACTTCAGGGCATGGCTTATTGGGCATGGTGGTGTTGGGTTGATGGTTGGACTTATGATCTTAAAGGTCTTTCCCAACCTTAGTGATTCTGTGATTCTGTGACCCTCTTCTAGAACTCTGCCCTTGACCTTTTCACAACATATATCCTTATTTCCTTCTTCAAAAAAAAAAAAAGGACAAAGCTATACTCTGGAGGAAACTAATGTTTTCTATTGCTGGACACATGGCGTGTTATAATATATCAGCTTGTACATTGTAAAAACATTTGTTTATTTAACACACATTTATTATTTAGTGGGATATAATTTCAAGTCTTCAGTTTACATTCAAGTTTTTAAAAGACTGTTTTGTAAGAAAAGAATATAAATTGTAAGGTTAAAACACTATGGATGAGGTTCATCTCATCTTTCTTCAGGCATCGAAAAATTGAATAACTAGTTTACACTAGTTGCCCAGTTTCCCATTATAGTTAATGGAGAAAGATAGGTCCCTGCAGATCATGATTCATTCCACTTCAGGAAAAAGCTCAGGAAATAAGCCACAATCAACTTTTAGGTAGCTTAAGGAAAATGAGGTATATTCAACATTTTAGGTATACAATCAGTCTTAAGAGCTTTAAAGGTCGTTAAAGTGGTAAGATACGGTTTTTGTCTGTAATGTTAAATAAGCCAATGTTACCTGTTTAAACACATAATAATAATAGATTCTTGAATTTAAGTTTAGTCAAATTGAAGCAAAGCAATGTAGAGAAAAAAAGGTGGTATGGCGTGGTGTTTCTTTCAGGGAATTACATAACAGATGCAACATATTAGTATTATTAATTATTATTGCATATAGTATACAATATAACTTATATAATATGGTAGACATAGTATTTACAATAAAGTGTACTTTTTTGACTTTTTTTCTTTTTCTATTGTGCTGTTGCAGATCCAGAAAGGGTTTCACATGTATGCATAATGAGTCAGGCCAGGAGAGGGAGATGGGAGCTGCAGAAAGGGAGGAGAAAGACTGAGGTTCAAAGCCTGAAGGAGAATAATAATTTATGTAATGTAATCGACTTTACTGATTTTAGGAGCAAGCAAGAAATATGTTAATTAGGAGAGTTTGTTCCTGTTCCAGCTCCAGGAAAAGGTCTGAGTCTCACTTTTCTCCCATTTTATATGAAATTATGCCCATTTCTGGGGAAATACGCATGTATCTTTTCTTGTGCACCTTCACTTTAATTCTTCGTTCCGAGCTTCTAGTGTTTCTAACCACCCCATCTCCTGTCCCCAAACACATTCTTACTGTCTTTTCATACATTCAGATAAACAGTTTATTTTCTCAAACATGGGAAGGTGTAACATTTCCCATCTCCTTCTTCCCTTCCTAATCTTGGAATGCAGGAGTACAGGAACAAGAAAGAGGATCGGCCAGCATGTTTTCAGTCAACTCTTTCTTTACAGAAGAAAAACAAAAGAACAGCAGCGTATGGCTTACAGCTCAGATGTAGATCTGTGCACTCCTGCTTTTTGTGTCTCTGAGACTGGTATTTTCTTTACTTTCATGCAGGGGAGGAAATCAGCATGAGAACTTTAAGAACCAGAACTCTTTCTGCCCTTCCTTACCTGTCCCTTGTTTACAGAGAGAATCCTTTATTCTTTCTTATTCTTCATAATTTTCTGGGTGTCCTGCCAGAAAACTGAGGACTCCACCTGAAAGAACAATAGCTGAGACTACCAATGGAACACCTGTCAGTATACAATTGACTATTATAGCATGTATCAATGAAAGGCAGATAGTTCAGTAAGGGCATTTTCCACAGATAAAGAGATTAAGAACTAGAGAGTGGTGCATGTCACATACATTTTGAAGAACTAATATAAATTCACATTAATTTGCCCTATCCAAGTACAGTTAGCAGGCACACCTTTGTGTAGTTTGGAAAATCTCCACGACTTTTATGTTGACCATTGATATTAAATGTAACCTTATTTAAGTGTATTTAATTTGCTAATAACAATAAACTTGCACAATATATGATGATATCAAAATACCATTCCCTACATTTGAGGGTTTGTGTTGTATAATCATAACTTTATACATTGGGAAACTGTGTAAGGGCAATCTATAGCTTCAGCAGCTATAGAAAATGTATAGTTATATGTTAATGTGCATTATGTATACATATACATTCCTTTTACCTTTTGACATCTTTAGTATCTTTTAATTTTCAGTTATTTCATGTTGTCTCTTTATTTTATATCTGTTTTTTTTTTTATAGCATTATTATATCAATTCATTCAGTTTCAGTTGCACAGTCACTCTTGTTAATAATTATCTGTTGAGCATAAGCAGTTCTCTACCCTTGCTCATGTCAGGAAGAATACCTCTTCTAGCGGTTTACACATAAACCCATCACTAGCCTTATTTTGATATCTAGTCTGTAGTGCACCCAAGAGGGTTATACTGTTAGAATTAATTTTTACTGCTTCCAAGTTCAGGAACACTAGGCAGTTGTTTTATTCTGGTATTTGTTTTGAAAAGGATTGAGATTTATCCAACAGGATATTACTAGTAGGGACTCTACTTTGTATTCACAAACAATTATCATTTTTATTGTCATAGCAAATCCTAAAAAGTGTCAACCATTACAGAGAAATCTTACAGATATCACTAAAGATTACTGCTACAGAAACAGAGTAGACTGAGTGTATTAACAGTAACTGGCAGACAAACAAATGTTTGAAAATGTAAGAGGAGAAACATTAAAAAAATGACACCTCTGTTACTAATTTAATTTAAAAAATTAATAATGATAGTAACACTGCTAACTCAGAGGTACTCAGTTATTGTTATGTCAAATTGAAGTATTCCACTGAACAGTACAAGATCAGATCTTCCAATTAGATTATGTGAGCTGGTCAAAATTTATTTAAGTTTCCTTACTGAAAGCAATATTACGACTCATGTTACATGCATGAATACTGTAAGATCCTCTCTTTAGGATTTCATTGTTTATTCTTTCCCTTCAAAACCCTTCCCAGTGGTAACTGAACAATTTCTCTTCTAAGACTCCAACATACATTCCAGTTATCTTACAGTTTTACTGGACATCTTTCTCAGGCAGAAGGGCGTGAATATCACTTTATTTAGTGTCTACATGAGTATAATTTAATTGAAAAATATTGAGTCAGTCCATCATTACAACGTATTATGAGTTCATCCTAAATACAAACAAAAAATTTCGTACATTTTTTCTTATCTGTTGCTTGTTATGAAGCTAAATACTTAAATCAAAGGTATTACTCACAGAGGAAGGCTATGTTCCAGCAGGAGGCGGCAGATACAAGTTTTAACAGGTAGCCTCTGACTTTTTCAACCATATACTAAAAGTCATTTTTCTTCTTTCACCGTAACTGAAGACAGTGATAGGTCATGATAAACGTTTCTACCTTTAGCATCTGTGAGTTTATTAACCATACTTTCTATGATTAAATTATTTTATGTAAAACCCTTGGCTTGCAGTACATGAATGTTAAGCTACTTCATATGAATAAATAATGGACTTTAACATTTTCCCAGATGCGGATATTCTGCTACTCATTTATGTTTGGGGTTTTTTTTTTCAAAGCTACTCCATGGCTAGTTCTAGGTATCTTGAAGATGACATCCAAAGGAAATAGTAGAAGAACTGAAAAATGTAAATGATGTCCTGTTTCTCACAAAAAAAAGGAAATATTTCCACTCCTCCTCTTCCTAAAAAATTTTCTGAAACTCCTGCAATGAAAGCTAGAGTGATTGTTATACTAATGTAGTCAGATCTTAATGCAGTTGGCTGACTTTGTGGAGAATTGCTGTCTTTCTTATAAGAATGGGCACAAAAGTTTCTCTTATCTGATGATCATTTGATTGATGATCCTAATCTAATCAGCTGTAAAGCCTTGCTCAGTCTCTCTTATAGAGAGACAATCTGACACAATAGTTTCTTGCTTTCTGTTTCCTGTAGTTATGCTTGAATCCTGCTTATTTAAAGCACGGCGTTTCTCCATTGTTATTTATCATTTAGCCAGCTGGCCATGATCCATAACTTAGCACAGTGAATGGAGTGTCCAGACTTGGGAGTTCAGATTCATGAGAAGTTTACATTTTTTGTTTCTTAGTGTGTACTTGTTACCTTTAATCACCACAAAAACATTTGTCTAGTGAGAGACTTATGTTTCCTTGTCTTTTAAAGAAGGTTGTAGCTTCTGAAAAATTATGCCCTTTTTTTTTTTTTCTCTTTCCCCCCAAAAATTTAAGTATGGTATTTTAATTCCTCTATAGGACCTGATAGGAAAAATATCACAGCTAGATCATAAGCAGAATGGGGCATGAAAAGCAGCATGGCCAGCAGGTCGAGGGAGGTGATTATGACTCTCTACTGTGCTCTGGTGAGAACCCACCTGGAGTCCTGCATCCAGCTCTGGAGCCCTCAGCACAGGAAAGACATGGACCTGTTGGATTGGGTCCAGATGAGGGCCACAAAAATGATCCGAGGGGATCTCTCCTGTGAGGACAGGTTGAGAGAGCTGGGGTTGTTCAGCCTAGAGAAGAGAAGGCTCCTGGGAGATATTCTTGAAGCCTTGCAGTACGTAAATGGGGTTAGAAGAAAGGTGGAGACAGACTTTTTAGCAGAGCCTGTAGCAACAGGACAAGGGGTAACAATTTTAAACTAAATCAAGGTAGATTTTGACTATATGCAAGGAAGACATTCATCACAGTGAATGTGGTGAGGCACTGGCACAGGTTGCCCAGAGAGTTGGTAGACGACCCATTCCTGGAAACATTCAAGGTTGAACAGGGCTCTGAACAACCTGATCTAGTTGAAGATGTCCCTGCTCACTGCAGGGGGATTGGACTTGATGACCTTAAAAGGTCACTTCCAACCCAAAGATTCTATGATTCTATGATGGCATTAGAGGAGCTGAAGAAGGATCAGACATACCAAGCTGAGCAGTGCAGTTGACACACCTGAGAGATGGGATGCCATCCAGAGGGACCTGGACAAGCTTGAGGAATGCGCCTGTGTGAACCTCATGAGGTTCAACAAGGCCAAGTGCAGGGTCTTGCACCTGGTTCGGAGCAACTCCCAGTATCAGTACAGGCTGGGGGATGAATGGATTGAGAGCAGCCTGGCCAAGAAGAACTCGGAGGTACTGGTGGATGAAAAGCTGGACAGGAGATGGCAATGTGCACCCGCAGCCAGAAGGCCAACGGTACCTTGGGCTGCATCCAAAGAAGCACGGCCAGCAGGTTGAGGGAGGGGATTTTGCCCCTCAACTCTGCTCTGCTGAGACTCCACCTGGAGTCCTGTGTCCAGCTCTGGAGCCGTCAGCACAGCAAAGACATGGAGCTGTTGGAGCAGGTCCAGAGGAGGGCCACAAAAATGCTCAGAGGGATGGAACACTTCTATGAGGACAGGCTTGAGAGAGCTGTGGTTTTTCAGTCCTGGAGAAGAGAATGCTCTGAGGACACCTTCTTTCAACCTTACAGTACGTAAATGGAGTTAGAAGAAAGATGAGGACAGACTTTTTAGTAGGGCCTGACAGGACAAGGGGTAATGATTTTAAACTAATTCAGGGTAGATTTAGACTATATATAAGGAAGAAATTTTTCATAGTGAGTGTGGTGAGGCACTGGCCCAGGTTGCCCAGAGAGGTGGTATCCCTGGAAATATTCAAGGTCAGGCTGGATGGGGCTCTGAGCAACCTGACTGAGTTGAAGATGTCCATGCTCATTGCCAGGGGGGTTGGACTAGATGACCTTAAAAGATCACTTCCAATCATGTTATGATTCTATAATTCTGTGGGATTTTTTTTCTTTTTCATCATGAATAAAATTTCCATGTTGTGAGCAAAACTCTCTTTTGGAAAAATAACTTCTTCTGATGACAAAAATTCTCTTAGAAACTATTTGAAGTTAGCTTCTGCAGAGTAACTTTAAATTCTTAGGAAGTGCTTTCTCTCTGTAGTAAGACCTGTGTGTATACCACAACAGTTAGACACCTGAACACTTTAACATTTCATTCACAATTAGAAGAAAAATATTTTAAACATAGTAGAAAAGATTTTCCTAAAACATCATGCTTAATCACAATTGAAAATATCATTAATAATAAGTGGATTGCTTTATCTGTGTTTTTGTTTGTTGGGATTTTTTTTCCGTTCTTCAAAACTATTTTGGTACAAGAGAAATGGTGATGCTACTGTAGAAAATAGCAACCATTATATAGCCTATGTATATATTTCCCAGCCTGAAACAGATTTTTTACATTTGTTCTGGAATAGTTCCTGATTGGAGATATATATGATATGTTAAAATTTGGGCATTATTTTAATTAATAGGACTTATTTTCCTTTTCCTTTGTCAGTGACAGTTCCTGATTCAATTTTGAAACAAAGGTCTGACCTTTATTGGGGGGGTTATATGAAATGCGCATTTCAGTTTATGTAGTAATGATGCCTTTGGTAACGTGTTAAAGGCAAGTGAATTACATCAGTAATGGACTTGATTTTACACTAGAGCTTTCTGAGTTCAGTAAATAATTAGGTACACAAAATATACCACTGATGTGAATGGGAAACCTAGGGTGGGGAAAGACAGCTCATCTTATTCCACTGATATCCATATAAGTTGTTCAGACTGTTTCTCTAGCTCTGATACCTGGCATAAGCATATATTTTACTTGGGTAGATATAACTTGATCAGTACAGTGTTATTATATGCTATCTATAAAAGTTTGAGTTGAGTTTAATTCTCACTGGGACAGAAGTGACAGCAATTCAAGGATATGTTTGGAAGAATCTGATGCTACATAACCCTGGACATGAGAAGTCCAAGACGTCAAGTTGATTTTCAGGGATCACCTCCTCCAAGGTTGAGACTGGTCCATCGCAATGATCAGGAAATCAAGAAAAGGTGGCAAAAGACCTGCATGGATGAACAAGGAGCTAGTGATAAAACTGTAATGTAAAAAAGAAGTGTATAAGAGGTTGAAGCAGGGTCAGATGGCCTGGGAAGAATACAGACACTTGAAACCCACTGCAAAGATGGTGTTAGGAAAGCCAAAGCCCTTCTACAATTGAATCTGGAAAGGGACATGAAAGGAATCTACAGATATATCAGCAAAAAAATGAAGAGTAGGGAAGATGTGGGTCCATTCTTGAATGGGGTGGGGTACCCTAAATGCCTTCTTTGCTTTAGTCTTTACCAGTAAACCAGCCTTGAGCAATCACAGACCCCTGAGAACAGGAGAAAATTCTAGAGCAAGGATGACTTGGAGGAGGACCAGGCCTTAAGCAAGGTGGACATGGGACCTGATGGTATGCATCCATGAGTGCTGAGGGAGGTTAGTTACCTTTGAAGAGTCATGACAGTTGAGCGACGTTCCCAAGGGCTGGAAGAAGACAAATGTCACTCTTGTCTTCAAGAATGGCAAGAAGGATCAAGGGAACAATAGGCCAGTTAGCCTCGCCTCTATACCTGGGAAGGTAGTAGAGCAAATAGTCCTGGTCACCTTCTACAAACATACTAAGGACAGGAAGATGATTGAAAGTAGTCACCATGGATTTACAAAAGGTAAATCAGTCCTGATAGACTTGATAGCCGTCTACAATAAGATGACTGGTTTGCTGGTAGCGGGGAGAGCACTACATATCATTTATCTTTACTTTAGCAAGCCTTTCAAGACAATCTTCTGTAACATCTTCATTGAAAAAAATATAGAATACCAGCTAGATAAGCAGATGGTGAGGTGAGTTGAAAAGTGGCTGAACTGCCAACCTCAAAGGGTTGTGGTCAGGATGAAGGATAGCTGGCTGTCAGTCAGTAATGGTGTACCCCAGGGATCAATACTGCAGCCAGTACTGTTTAATATCTTCATAAATTACCTACATTGTGGGACAGAGTGCACTCTCATCAAGTCTTTAGATGATACAAAACCAGGGGAGTCTGATATGCCATATGGTTCTGCTGCCATTTAGAGGGACCTCAAAGGCTCAGAGAAATGGGGAGACAGGAAGCTCATGAAGCTCAACAAAAGGAAATAAAGAATCTGCTGCTACGGAATAACCCTGTGCACCAGTACAGTTCGGGGACCATCTAGCTGAAAAGCAGGTTTGCAGAAAAGGTCCTGGGTGTCCTGATGGGTGTCAAGTTGAACACGAGACAGCAAAGTACCCTTGTGGCAAAGAATGCCACCAGCCTCCTAGGATGCATTCAGCAAAGTGTTGCCCGTAGCTCGAAGGATGTAATCCTTCTCTGTTCAGCACTGGTGAGATGCATTTGGGGTGGCATATCCAGTGCTGATCTCCCTGGTACAAGAAATTGTGGGCATAGCAGAGTGAGTCCAGTGAAAGGTGACACAGATGATTAAGGGATGGGAGTATCAGACATATAAGGAAAGGATGAGAGACCTGTAATTGCTCAGCCTGGAGAAGAGAAAGCACAGGGGGATTTCATCAATGTGTATAAATTCCTAGGAAGTAAAGGAGGCAGAGTCAGACTTCTCAGTGGTGCTCAGTGACAGAACAAGGGGCAATGGGCACAAACTGAAAAACAGGAAAATCCCTTTAAACAAAAAGAGAAAAAATATTACTCTAAGAGAGATGGGAGACAATCTTCTCAGAGAGGTTGTGGAGTCTCCATCCCTGGAGATATTCAACACCTGACTGGACGTGGGACCTTCTCTGAGCAAGAGGACTGGACTGGATGATCTCTGGAAGTTTCTAGTCTCAATTATTCTCTGATTTTGTGATAGGAATTATACTGAGAATTTTGTTCACTAATCTAATACTATTTATATTATACCAGTATCTTTTCTTATTTTTTAAACAGGCCAGTTAAAACAAAGAAGTAAACTCTACACATGCCTATTTCTCACTTTAAAAATGAAACCAAAAGTTCTTTGATGAACTTGTCAACTATTTTGTGCCAATTCCTTCTGTTGTCAGATGCTTTCCAAACTCATTAGAAATATCCAGATGTTATAGTGATGAAGGCCATAGAAACATCGAGATATTTAGAGGCATGTAAAGTTCTCTTGTCTGGCTTGCTTTATTAAAAGGGAATTTCCTTGGGCTGATGTATTTTGACTTAATGGATTCCTTCAATTTCCTAAATTAATGACAGTATTAACACTTGAGTTTGTCTGAAATTTTGACAGGAAAAAAAATCACAAATGGATCAAAATGTAAAAAGGAAAAAATCAAATGGAAAAGTATAAAAAGCATAGAAATGTATTTTGTTTATTTTTGTGGAAATACATAAATTACTGTTGTAACTATGAAATTTCCAAGAGAAAATTTTCTTTGGATGCTGCAGTTTTGTTGATTTTGAAAAAGAAGAAACACCTAAATATCTAAGCAAAATGTTAAGCCACAAAATACAGTGAAAAATTATTTTATTTTTAAGTAGCATTGATACAAAGCAGTGAATGCCCAGATGAACATAAATTCAGGAATAATTTGGAGCCCAATATTATGTGTCAAGTTTGGACAGGTAGCATTCAGTCTTTCATGATAGTTGACAGGGGATAGCAAGTGATTGACAGTGAGTTATTCTTTAGAGAATACTTACTTACCCATCATTAAAAAAAATACAGTCAACCCCCAAATTTTTCAGTTAAGGTGATTTGATCTTTTTTTGGACTGGGTAGATATTTTTAATGAGGGCAGATTATACTGGATAATCACATTTATATTTTAATAATTTTTGTCAATTTTGAAGCAGATATTTTTGGCATTTTCTTCAAATTATGTTTGTTGTGGTTTGTTTTTAAGAAAATTATTTTCAAACACTAGAAAATCAACAGAATAAACACATGCCAAGTGGGGTAGACAACAGTGACCCCCAGAAAAGATAGGAAAAATTAACTGTCCTTTTTCTAATAATCAGAATTTTCCTCCTTGTGACATAATCTCAGCTAGTCAGGTACCAGTCACTGATGTATTACAATATTTCACAGATTATTTAATAGAAAATAAGTATCCTGGCATAGAAAAAGGAAGGAAGAGGATCTATGTTTTATCTCCACTACTGGCTGCACCATACTCCTGCCTGACTTCAGGAAGCAGCTTGATTCACTTAAATTGATCATAAAACTGTGGACTCAAAAACCCTCACTTGAGCTTGCTGCTGTTTCATATGAACCACTTTCTGCCAGTAGGCCCTATTTGTTAGTGCTTTGTGATGTCTCAGCCATACTAATCACCTTAAATCTGTTCATAATACATTTGATTTCAAGCCAATCATAACTTTTTGCTGCCTTCTCAGATTTTACTTGTATTTTATTAAAAATACACAATTGATAGTGAAAAAACAGTTACCATAAATGATATGTGGACCTTTCTATGTCCAAAATGACCGATTGCAAGTCACATATTTGTTCCCTTTTTTCAGTGTTATAGACAGGAAGGTGCTTAAGAGAAAGCTGGAAGCTACAACAATCTTGAAATACTTATGAAACATAGAAACAGACCTTGGAATTTGACTGAATCTATGGTATAATTACTGTGTAAATATTTTATAATAACCCATTACAACGCAAATATAGCTTATAATTCTACTCTTACAGTTTTCCCAGGATATAGTGCTAGATAATAGTTATGTGTGCTTGTTAAGTTATGCCTCAGCACTTGCCTGAAATTTTCATACATAATTTGCAACTTAATGTCAAACGGGAAATAGCAGTGGAAGTTACAAGGAACTTTGCTTGGCTCAATGGCAAAATGAAAATCATTGAGTATGAAAATAAGATTTGATAAAAACACAAATGTGATAGAAATAATGAGCTGGATTAAGTTTGTTAGTTATCTTTACTAACAGCAAAGAGAAGACTTGAATGAAGCTAAATATTATTTTAAATACAAGCAGAGGTAGTAAAAACATAAAGGTATAGTTTTCTGGAGATTGGAGCAAAAATGATGGAGATAATTTGGCAACTCACGGTTCCACCTAAAAATGCACAAAAACCTTCAGATGTCTCACAGAAAATTTTAAGCTTACTTTTGTTTGAACATTTTATAAATGCAACATAGAATCATGGAATCATAGAATCATAGAATAGTTTGGGTTGGAAGGAACATTTTATGGTCATCTAGTCCAACTCCCCTGCAATGAGCAGGGACATCTTCAACTAGACCAAGTTGCTCAGAGTCCCATTCAACTTGACCTTGATCTTTCCAGGGATGGGGCATTTATCACCTCTCTGGGCAACCTGTTTCACCACCCTCATTGTGAAAAAATTCTTCCTATATCTAGTCTAAACCTACCTTGATTTACTTTAAAACCATTACCCCTTGTCCTGTTGCTACAGGCCCTGCTAAAAGTTTGTACCCATCTTTCTTAGAAGCCCCCTTGAAGTACTGGAAGGCTGCAATAGTGTTTCCCCGGAGCCTTCTCTTCTCCAGGCTGAACAACCCCAACTTTCTCAGCCTGTCCTCATAGGAGAGGTGTTCCATGCCTCCGATCATTTCTGTGGCCCTCCTCTGGACCTGCTCCAACAGCTCCATGTCTTTCCTGTGCTGAGAGCTCCAGAGCAAGACGCAGGACTCCAAGTGGGGTCTCACCAGAGCAGAGTAGAGGGGCAAAATCCCCTCCCTTGACCTGCTGGCTTTTGATGCAGACCAGGATATGGTTGGTTTTCTGGGCTGTGAGCGCCCATTGCTGGCTCCTGTCCAGCTTTTCATCCACCAGTACACCCAAGTCCTTCATCCCCCAGCCTGTACTGATATCGGGGGTTGCCCCGACCCAGGTGCAGGACCCTGCGCTTAGCCTTGTTGAACCTCATGAGGTTCACATGGGCCCATTCCTTGAGCTTGTCCAGGTCCCTCTGGATGGCATCCTGTCCCTCAGGCATGTCAACTGCACTACTCAACTTTCTGTCGTCTGCAAACTTGCTGAGGATGAATATCTTGTTTTTCCCTTCAAAAATAAGATTTCTTTTAAAACTGACTTACTTTCTTCTTGAAAAAAGGGTATAATAAGATTCTGAGTTGGCAAGGTGGAACTGCCTTTTTAAAAATCAGTCAAAAAAAAGAAAAAGTCAACACTTTGAAGATGTCACATTTTATTATATTATTTTTAAAGCTTTAGGGGTGTATCAGTTGGAAGAATTGTAGGTGTCTAGCTTCATTCTTTATAAAAAATATACCAAAGATATTATAGAACATATGGCATACAATTATAATCTAGTAACAACACATTGGAATACTTATCCCAACATGTCTAACCTTGGTAATGAACTGGTTCTGTTTTTCTTTATAGAAAATATATATCTCTGTATAAAAATATCTAACTACTTCCACCTTTTGATCTTTACAGTCCTCAAGCCATTTTCCCCTCCATTTCTAGGAATGGTTATAAAATTAGGATGGAAATGTTTTATGTGTTATGGTGTTATGGCCAGAATTAATCCAAACAACTATTTTTTCTTTTCACTCTTTGCTTATACTGCAAATGAAAACACCTGTGATGCGAATGTGCTGCACAGACCTCTGAACTTAAGTGCAAAAATAACATTCTTGAATTGTGTTGTTCTACTAACATCATTTTAGGGAATGATAATTCTTGTGATTCAGTTTATGTATTCCGAAATGTGTTTGTTGCTTTGAGTCAGCTGTTCATTTACCTTACACGAAGGTAAAGATGCAATGAAGGTTAATATTCTTAAGAGAAACGAAACTTTCCAAAGTAAGTAAAACTTACAGAGGCTTACTAACAAAATTAATTAATAAAACACAAAAAATATGCCCAGAATTATGATGGAGGACACTGCACTAAGAATTGAATGTGTGTTTGGTGGGGAACAGCAGAGAATTTGAAAGTATATTCAACAGCAGAGAAATGGTCTTGTTCCCTCATTACTGAAGTCTTTTAATGAGTATATGTATGCTTTGTGTACTTTCTTTTTCTCTTTTACATATACATAGAGTTACATTTTTATCGATGTACTGCTGTAATGCTATGAAAAATAACTAACTTTAAACACCAGGGCAGCTAATTAAATGATCAGAGAAACTGATCAGTAAGTATAATTTTTTATTTAAATATTTTTAAAATGGTATATTAATGTATATTTTGTTCTCTTTCTTTTGTGTGTTTTTCTTTTCTCATTCTGTCCCCCTTTTTTTGGCCATTCATGCCTCTTGCTTTTTCTCCTTCCTGTTTGGTCAGTGGTTTTTGGCCAGTTTGTATTTTTCCAGACATCACTCCATGATGTAGTTGAAGTATATGATGGCCCAACTCTGCAGTCACCTTTGTTATCCTCTCTCTCAGGATCTCATTCAGGTATCCTTTAACATAACTGTCATTAAACTGTTATTTATTTTTTATAAACCTAGAAACAGAGTGCAGTCAGAAAAAAAAAGAAAAATATGATTGCTATAATTTTTTAGATTCAATTCAGGCAAATACATGAAAACAGGATTTTGGACTAAAAGGCTAATCACTCAAAACTCTTCGCATTAATGAATAAAAATAAGTAAAATTGAATATATATTTTTATAGATTCTTTTTCTTCCAATATTTAGCTATTATAGTGAGTGTTTTGGGCTTCTTACTCAGTGCCCTTATGACTTTTAACTAGTGAGCAATGTGAAGTGATTATTACATTTTTAAAAGGGAGAGCAGTGTATATTTGTAGCAAAGTGAAATTGTACAGATTATGTGCACATTAACTCAACTAAAAGAGGTATGGGGTTTGGGGGTTTTTTTGGCAAAGGAAAAAAACAACAAGTATTCCTAATAACCGAGATGAGTTTTAGACCCCCTTTCCTAGAACAATATAATACTGCCAACATAAAATATTTAAATTGCATATATCTTGTAAAATTTACTGAAGCAGAGGGGGGCTTTTGGAGGGTTATTTCTATCTGCAAAGATGTTGACAGGTATTTTGAATGCTTCTTTAGTAAAAAGTGGTTATGATAGCCTCGTATTTGTTTTGTTTGAGTAGGTGAATCCCTTCCATTGAGCTCAGGTAACCAGATCACAGTTAGATTTACTTCAGTTGGACCAATAACAGCTAAAGGATTTCATTTTGTTTATCAAGGTGAGACAATTTGGAAAAATTTGTACATTTATTCTTTTCATCACAAATTGTAAATCATCAGAGAGGAACATACTGAAAATGTAGAGGAAAGTAATAGCCTGTTAATAATAAGTTTCACTACTTCTGCATGTTTTGAAAAATGTTTAGGACCATTCTTTTATCTCTATTTTAAAGCTTAAATCAAATATTTAAGAAACATAAAAGAGGTTTCAATTTTAAGAACACAGATCTACAGAGGAGCTGTTTTGTTTGCTAATCTAGTTGACTAATGTTAGATCCATCTGGCTGCTCAAACTGGTTTATCTCTCAATTTAAATATGAATAACTGCAAGTTTTATTACCTGTGGGTGAATCAGAGATCTTACTGTTATTAACATACGTCTCTCGGTTTACATTATTTATCTTTTTATGGATCAAACACAGAAATTGTTACACAGCAATACCTGCAACTGCAATTCATTCTTTCATTAAATTTACAGTCAGCATACATATTTAGAAATTCACAGGAATAAATGTAAATATCTATCTGACACAGAAATGTTACTTTGAAACTGTGTATTAGCTGAATATTTCACAGTAGTATTTCTTTTCAGTGCCATTTTAGAAAGGTTTCAGTGTGGATTTTATGCATTGCTTTTAATCTTGGCAAAGATACCAGTGCTATGCTCTTCTAAATAGTAACTCAGATATCAAAAGTATGCAATCCGTATTGTGAAGATTCATTTGGGGATTATGAAAATGTTCTTAACTGGAAAATAACTGAACGTTACTTCCCGTCATTTTGAATATTTGTTGTTCAAAATCTGTATTCCTTCACCAAATCTAAAATTAAGAACCCACAATTGTTTGTATGTTTGCAGCTGTTCCAAGAACAAGTGCAACACAGTGTAGCTCTGTGCCTGAACCAAGATTTGGAAAAAGGATTGGAAATGAATTTGCAGTTGGGTCATTGGTTCTTTTTGAGTGCAATCCAGGCTATATCCTCCATGGGTCAACAGCAATTAGATGTGATACAGTACCAAATGCATTGGCACAGTGGAATGATTCACTCCCTACATGTGTTGGTGAGTTCTTAAGGCTTTTAAATAGAACTAGTTACTGTTTAAAGTGTAGACCATTCTCTCTAGCTAAATGTGTTCCTTCTTTGTCATCTGTACAGTGTTTTATTCTTGTTTACTTTTATTCACTTTCTTCTTCATTCAAGGTTAAGTTTTTATTCCCCTTTCTATTCTAACCTTGCTGTGACATTTCATGAGTTTCATGAACATACTCTGCTGCTATAAATTATATGTTAGCTTCTTTTACATTAACATCAGTGACAGTCGCTGGCTGTCCCTTAATAAAGGCTCAGAAATATCAGTTTGTGCCCTGACTGCTTGCAAGTGTAAATGCTCTCTCCTTGCAGATCTCTAATAAGATATTGCAAGCTATTAGAAAGAACACTACTATATTAAAGATTTAGAAATAGTTACGCTATATTTCATTGCTTGTCAGAAAAAAAGCAGTAATTTTTCAGATCAGAAAATATACTTTCTCTGGTTCTAGTCATAGAAGATTAAATTCTCAAAATTAAATTCTTAAATTAATGTGCATTGATTAACATTTATAAAGCTGATTTCCCTCAGCTGAAAATCTGTGATTGTGCTGAAAAACCCCACAGCAGAGAGAGAAAATTCCAATGTTACATTTTTCTATAGATTTATGTCAAGGACAAATATGGCACATTTACATATTAAGTTTTATTAGAGTTTGGCTTATCTTTTTATATTTAAAAAAAGTTGTTTATAAATGAATTAAAATTGTTTCTCATTTGCACAGATGTTTTTGCAAGGCCATCAAACTTTTCCACCTGCAACATTTTCTCCAAAATACTAAAATCTTGATAGAGATCAAGACAAAATACCACTGGATTAATATTAAAAAAATATTATTAAGTAGCTATTATACACAAATAATGTTTATTTAGATTATTTCAGGCATAGGAATAGAACCACAATATATATAGCAATAAGCAGCTGAAGTAAATAGTTATATTTCATTTATTCTCAGTAATTATAGTTTAATTAGTAGTATTGTACACTTTACCCCCTTGAAATGTATTCCCTTTGTTTTTCAGATATAACAACTCAACAAAGTCTTGAAATAATTATTTTGGCCATTGATCACAATACATTATTGATATTTTAATACATGATTTACTCTGTGGAAGAGAAAACTATCTATCTCTAGGCAAGTTGAACTGAGAAAGGGTTACAGGCCACCTGATGTGTGAATCACTGTGCCAATAAAGATGATAAAATATATATGACATGAAAATTGCATTGAACTAAATCAGTTTAATAATTCAAGTGGTAGACATGACCATATAAAATGGCCTTAATGCTAGCGAATGCTTGAGTATTTCCTTTCAGACAGTAGACATCAATTGTTCTGCCTGTTCATACTTTTATAAGTAATTATTTAAACACTTTAAGTGACGCTGACCTCTAGTTTTATCCATGTAGTTCCCAATGGATTCCACCAATTATATGCCACACAATGTAGCTACAGTATTAATTATTAAGATATGTTGCATTCTCCTACCTATTTTCTAATTCCTTACATTTGTATCTAATGAAATCTATTCAGAATTTAGTAGTGTTGCATAGAAGTGATACATTAACTTCTAATGGTTTTGATAAAACATCTCATCAATCTTTTCTTTCAATTTCTTAAATACCAACAGAATATCTGTGTCTAGATTAAGATGTAATATTGTTCGTCCTCGTTAGAGCATCCAATGATCTAGACAAGATTTGTTCAAGTTGAACTTTGAGAGGAGAAACTTGATGGTACAGAATGCCTCTGTCCTATTTCATGTATAACACTTTTATTAATCCGTGGGCATGGATATGATGAGTGCAGTCTTACAAGCATTTAGCAGTTTCTTTACTAATGTGCTAGATCCATATTCTTAATGGGATAACTCACAGAAGCAGAGAGAAGAGTCAAGGAGTTGAGACTGGTGTTATTAATTACTTATACAACAACAAAGTACCACTATTAAGAATGATTGTATCTTTTTGATGACATGTTTTTATATTTTATACTAATACTATTCATAACTGTTCAAACTTCATTCTTAACCCCTAAAAGTAACACTTTTTTTTGTAAGATTACTAGAAGACAATGGAATGAATTTCACTTTGTTAAAGGTCAAATAAATAAAGGAAATATGAGCATGATTCTGTCAGGCAGAAAACTGGCATAATTTTAATTTTCCTTTATCCTATTTTTGTAGTTTAAAAGCAGGTTTTTGAGATACAGGATTTTATTTTCCTGAGGCAAATATGAATTTTTTAATGTAGCATAAATTTACAAAAGTTTTCAGCCATGGTATGCTGAATATTGTGTAAGCTTTTATAATAACTTTTATAACTTCTGAAGCTTCATACTTCTTTTCTTGCCTTGTGCGTTTCCTTTCAGTGCCCTGTGGTGGAATCTTAACAAAGCGCAAAGGGACCATTTTGTCTCCTGGTTACCCTGAGCCTTATGACAACAATCTGAATTGTGTGTGGAAGATCACAGTACCAGAGGGAGCTGGGATTCAAGTAAATATACTTGTTATTTACTTCTTATCATCATGTTTAAAACTGTTTTTCCTGATGCAAAAGCATGAAAATATCATTTATTCATACATTTTTCTATCTCACTAATGATTGTCACAATGGAATTCATTGCATATCTTTTTATCCATGCAGTTGTTAAAAGTTATAAGATCTACAAAAACCTGAAAAGATACACTTGTAAATTTTTACTTAGAATTAAATCATTAAAAATTTAAAATCAGGTATTTCAATAGGTCAGTGACTCCTTGTAAGTCGGAGGAAATAGAGAGGCTTTCCAGTGATTTTTTTTTTTTTTTTCTTCTCCCAAAATGGATAAATTTCTAACAGAATGAAATTAAGTAGGTTTCTTCCAGGGACAAGTTATATATGTTTTCCTAGAAACTCTGTTATTTACTCTATAATTATGGAAGATGGTTGTGATATAAAGATGCTTCAGCATGTTTCAACATGCGATTGGAATTGGTCCTTTAAAATATTGTGAGAATATTCTTGGTTATGAAAATTTAGATTAAGAGCTTAATGGAACACATAACAGAAAAGTACCCATTACACTGTCATGTATGTCTCACTCTAAAGAGTTCACTAAAGAAACTGACAGAAATCTGGTTATTAGAAAGGCAGCTGAGTTTAATAAACCAGGACTTTTAAGTATCATCGAATAAAATTCCTAGCAAAACACATATCAAGAAACCATGGTAGCAAGCCTTTGATGTCTACCCTTGGCTCAAAATAGAACTACTGTAGAAAATGAATAAATAAAAAGCTCAGTTTCTGTAGGTAAAGATTTAATAATGAAAATCAGCAAAACCATTGTGGACAGTTTATTGAAGCTTTTTAATTAATTACAACACAGATCTTTTAAGGTACTCTACTGTGTCAAGAAAAGTTTTTAAAATAGTATGAGTTTATACCTTGCTACTTTATAATTGTTCAGAAGAAATCTTTTTTTTTTTGTTTTAAATAAATAAAGATAATTAAGAAAAAATGGAAAAACATTGCAGAAGAATGGAGAAAGCATCACAAATATGACCTAAGTCCATTCATGATAACATTTATGAGTTCAATTTTCAAAGCCACCGATGTCCATTAACACTAGTATTTAAAAATCTAATTCAGTTTTGAGATTGATTTTGAGGAACACTACTTGATTTAAACAATTGACTACGTTAGGATACTTTGTTCTGTGTATTTCTTATACAGTCACTAAGGTAAGTTAAACATCCTGTTCAGAGGATTTAAATTAGCATTAACTGATGTCCTGTCTTAGGTAGTCACTGTTGCTTTTTGGAGGTGTTTATTTCTTATCACAGATTGCATTAGGTGATTAAATTACTAACTTTGATCTGAAGTTAGGTGTCTAATCTATATGATACTCTTTTGCTTCAGAGTCACAACAAAAATATATATTTAATGTTTGTTTTTTTCCTAGTTCCCCCATTTTTTTTTTCTGAGCTAGCAAACACCATCCTTCCTTTCTATTATCAGTTACTGAACAACTTATTAATTTATACTTGTATAAATGTAATGACAACAGGGCAGTTTCATGGGCATACTTGTGTGCTTGTAATTAGATCTGTATAATGTTTAATATTGTCACTGAAGCAGGAGACTCATGAAGCATGATATTCATGCTTGATCCTTTAAGTCCTGTCTGATTTTCAGGGCTAGGTCTGAGGAAGATAAAGTCCCTGATATATTTGACTGAATACAGCTGATACAGGATCAGTAAGACAGAGTATACATCAGAAGTCATCATATAATTTTTACTGTGTTATTTTTCACAACTGAGCTTAGCTTTGTATCTACTAATGACATAAAATATGGCATCAGAAGTGTTTTGGTTTTGTTTTTTTCACTTGATAGGAATGGAAAAAAATGAATATACATATATAAGATTGTAATTATTACTGTGAAAATCAGCTACTTCAGCATTTGAAAACTTGCGTGATTGATTTTGTTCAACCTGAAAAAGCATGGAAAGCAGGATATTCAAGATACTGTGATAGCTAACGGTTTTATGTTTATGTAAATGCATAAAATACCTGAACATTTTTCCTGACCGATATTTATTCACTCAAAGTAACAAAGACACTTTCCTATCTTTAAAGGAGATGAAAAGAATATATTATAAATGTATATTCCTCTGTGAAATGTGTAGATGAAATTTTAACCTACTTAGGTATAACAGCTATCGATGTCTATGATTAAGTTGCTGAATTTGTTGAAACAATGTGATCAGATGTAAATGCTGAGCTGTCTCATATCAAACTGAAAAGCAGACCTTTAAAAGTAGATATAGGTAAACGTGAAGTATGCACCAAAACCTGCTTTCAGACACCTAACTTAAACAACTAATATCAGGAAAATAATCTACCATGTTTCCTTATAAAGTTAGAGCAGTAAGGCATCTTGAGTAGATAATTCAAAACACCTAGTACAGACTCTGGCTCCAAATCACTGCCTGAAGGTACATTTGTCTGTTTATTGACTACATGGGCAGGTTAGGGCAACTAGCATCAGTTGTACTAACATACATGTTGTAAATTAGGTGTTTTAAGATTAATATAAAAACTGTAGTCAGCAGCAATCTGGCCCTGAAAACACATAAAAAACCTTAGATAATTTGAAATTTGTTCTGAAGGTTATCTAGGTGCCTGCACTTCCAATTCTGTATGTTCACAAAAATATTCCTGACACAGACAACACCCATAAGTTTCATCTAAATGCCTTGTGAACCAAAAAACAAACAGCCAAATTTTAGTTTTCTGAGAGACAAGATCCAGTGGGCCTCCTCCAAGTATCTAAAATATTCTAACAGTCAGGGTGTCTTCAGTGTTTCCCCCTTTTTTTTTTTTATATCACCTTTTGGCTGTAGTAGCTAACTAATTCCTACAAAAAGGTACAGTGTTTAAGGCCCCCATCCAAGAAACAGGTTGCCAAACTGAACATTCCTTTTACCTAGAAGAAGATTCAAGTCATATATTTCACCTAGAGAAATAACTTCATTATCTAGTTGTACTGGAATTGATGCTTGAAACGTCTTCTGTTGAAGCTATTCCATTATGGAAAAAAAAAAAAAAAAAAGAAGAATTTGAGGCAGAAGAACTGTAAAAGAAGCATAATTTATGCTTATGTAATAGCAATAATAGTGGCAAAGGTATTCCTTTTTGAGAGTGGTTGGGGTTTCATCTGTGCTTCTGTCATTCTTTAAATGCTTTTCATTAAACACTTATTCCACGGACATAAAGGCCAGACGCTCTCCCTTCCCAAAACAGGAACAGGAATCTGGCATTTCTCTAATCCTTGGGGAGTGTTTTCACTATATAAGAACAGATATATCCTCCCTCTTGCAGGCTACCTGCTTACCACTTTGCATCTCTTATGAGTGTAAGGGTGTTGTCACCTCTGGAGGGAATGAAGTGAATGTTCTGCTTTTGCCTGTAGCATGCTACTGACTGCTCCTCCTCAGGAGATGAGTCAGTGACGAAGGTAACCAAAACCAAACACAGGAGGCTGCTCTTACCTGGAGGCAGAATTGAACACGTCAAGATAGAAGAAGCATCATGCATCACTGTGGGACTGTTTTTAGCCCTAGATAAACTAGCAAGAATCACGAAGAAGCTGCAGTAATTGACGATACCATGTTTTGTAATACAATGTTTTGTCTTCCCCTCAATGTCCTCCAAACAAGGGAATCATATTCTACACCCAGTTGATTTTCACAGCTGTGTGACTCTTGTCAGAGGTAATATGTGGTTGTCACTAAGGGTCACAGAATTTAGAAGTCTGAATTGGCAATTAAATTAAAAAAATGTTGCAATGCAATTTTATTCACTTACTGATGATTTTCCATTCTCTTTGACAATGAGAGCAAGACACAACCTTTCATGATTGAAAGCAGCAGAGGCTACAATTTACAGTCATCTTTGTGCTCGAAGGCAGAGGGGAAGAAGTTTATGTTCTTTACCTCACATTTTTCTTCATAGGTGCAAGTGGTGAGTTTTGCAACAGAACACAACTGGGATTCCTTAGACTTTTACGATGGTGCTGACAACAATGCTCCAAGGCTTGGAAGTTATTCAGGTGACTGAGAAGATTTTACAATAAGTGTTTCACAGATTCAACTTTTTATTGTAAACACATAGCTCTTCGTAGGTTTTGTGTGTGTGAGTGTGCATGTGTGTGTGTGTTTGTTTCTCCTATAATTAGTAGCATTCTTTTTGTTTTAATCAGTCATTTCTTAGCAGACTTTTATAAGGCTGAATATTTGCAAATGTTAAACATGACATAAAATTCAGAGGCTCTCAAACAGATATCTATTAATCTCACGTTTTGCCCACTCTTATAGCAGGGTTCAGAAATACAGATCTCTGAAAAGAGATGCATATTGAAATTGTACATGACTAAAGGATGCATTCTTTGTCCTTACTTTAGATAAATAAGACAGTTCTTTTTGCATTACTTTTTCGTGTTTTGTTTTTTTTTCCTTTATTCTGCTTCATTCAGTTGAACAGAATGACATCACAGACAATAAGATTGTCGTCTTGTCCTGTGCTGAAACACAAGTAAATAATCACATTTCTAAGAATAACCCTATTAAATATGTCCAGAGCTCCTTAATATATTCGATTGTTACATTTAAAATTATTCCGGTTACAGGATTTGTTCTTGCTTTTATGAGAACCCTAGTGAATATTTCTCCTTTTGTCGATAAGATCATGTAATATAAATTTAGATTAGACCTTGCTTCCCTGAGTTCCTACAATTCATGTCTCTCATACTGTGGTGCACTGAAAATGTAATAAAAATTTTATAGGGACACATTTTTGATAGCATCCATGATGGCAAAATATGGTGGAATTGGTTATGTGACCTCTCTCACCCCCTCCCATCCCCTCCCCTCTTCTCCCTTTTTTGTTTTCTCTCTTTTTATACACACATATGCATTTATGTATGTATTTAGTTCAGTTTCTGTGCATTTTAATAACATTTAGGATTCTTTTTCCAGGAACAACCATACCTCCACTTCTCAACAGCACATCAAATAATCTGTACCTAAATTTTCAATCTGATATCAGTGTTTCAGCTGCTGGATTTCATCTTGAGTATACAGGTAATGCAGAAATGTTCAATTAATTAAGAGCGTTTGCTGGTTCCAGACATCAGGTTTACCTAAACTATATGAAAGTATTCAGTCCTGTTGCACATAATGAGCTACAGACCGTTACTTCAAAGTCATTGGTAAAATCCTCTTTTATTTCCAAGTGAGCAAGATCAGGCCTGAAACCCATACTGTAAGGGCTGGGAAGTTCAGTTTGTCTTGCTTTCACCTTTAATTTGTTTTTGTTCTCTGAAAAGCATTTCTGAACATACAGCAGCCAGGAATAAATGCAGATATCCTTATGTGACAATCCTAATAGCAAGATATAACATTTTTATATTAATTGTTGCAGGCAAAACCAGCATATTGATTTGGGGGACTTCGATTTAACTTCTTTGCCAATTCACTATTAATTACTGATTCTGATATTGAACAAAAATAATAACAAAGAAAAGCTTCGGAAAAACTCCCTCACTTCCCTCTGGGCACGTCCCCACACACAAAATATTTTGGTTGCCAAAGACTACATGCTGTCCCTTTGGTGAGGCGAGGGCAGTGCAGCAGGCCGGGACAGTGTCCTGTGTTTCCTACAGTCCCTTTAGGGCCCCACCTCTCAGTGCCTGCTCGGGCGGGCACTCGCGCTCCAGCCCCTGCTCAGGCAGCTGCTTCAGCTGCAGCCTCTGCTCAGTCATGTTCCTCTCTCTGTCCTCTTCCAGTGAGTCCTCCTCCCTCCTCTCGCTCTGGCCTTGTTGTTCCTTTCCTTGGTGCTTAGTGCTTTTTCTCAAATATGTTTTCACAGAAGCACATGTGGTTGATCGGTTCAGAGGCACCACAGGCTCCTCTGGTGGGTGCAGCTGTGTCCTGCCGTGGGTCCGTTGGCTGGAGCTGCCTGGAGCCAGCTGTGTCTGGCACAGCTCCTGGCCTCTTCCCACAGATGCCACCCCTGCAGCTCCATACCCCACCACCCCCTGCCAAAATCTACAAATTATGCCCAATACAATAATATATGTGCTATATAGTATGTATTTTATATATGTGTAGAACACAAAAATTAGTCACTCTCAGTGAAAATGAGAGAATGAATAAACTAAAAATAGCAGTTGTGCTTCTTAACTAACTGACAAACGTTGGTGAGAACACAGCAGAATTATTTCAAATGTTTTTATTATTGCTGAGTACCTCACCAGCAGAGAAGGCCATAATTATAAACAACCTTTCTGTCTGAATGAGATTGCCTTAGCTGACTGACAGGAATTCTGGTAATCACTGATATTTTCATTCTTTCCAGCTGTGCAGTTCCCTCTGGTCTTATTGGTTCTGGTGTCTGATCTGCATAATTGTGTCACAGTTATTTTTTGTCAGTTTTACAGTATGCAAATCCCATGCTCTGGCTGTCTGATTAGCCAGTCCGAGAACACGGCCTTGCAAAATTGCTGCCTGATCACTTGTCTGTGACTAAACATTAATTATAGGCTAGAATTATCCTGCCATTTCCTTGAAAAGCAGATACTTTCTCAAATGCTTACAACTTCAGATGAGAGAAAACTGCAGGAAGTTACAAAAACAATAAAATGAGACTGAATCCATTGAAAGTGGAAATGCATCTGTTTATTCCTACATGACCAAATAATTGAAACATGTCGTGTATTGCCAGTATACAGCTTTCACCTCTAAATAAAGTATTGGTCCGTGCCAAGAACAATAGCTATATATATGTTTATGGATTTATACAAGTGCGTATGTGTGCATCTGTAAAAATGTTATATGTTTTCTGTGTGAGTGTATAAACACAAAGTATATCCTGAAAAAAAGTGATTTGGGAAATAATGCTGAAGTCCCTCAGTAGTCCCAGTTAACCAGTATCTCAGTGAAATACGCTGTTTTACACAATTAATGATTATCAGCTTTTCATGTTCAAGTGACAAAGACACGCGATTAAAACATCATACAGAATTTGGAATGGAGTTACAAAATTCCAAAACAATGTCTAAACATGTAATCTGTACTGGAAACAAATCCAAACTTTAAGAACAAAAATTTTTTGGCAAGTAAAGATTTGCAGTTGGCAAGTAAACTATGATGACTTCTGAATTAAGATTTTCTGTGATATGTGATATATTTTATAAAGATATGCTCTAAAATAAAAAGAAATTATTTTGCATGTGTGAGAATTATTGAAGTAAAATCTAGGGCATTCAAAGTACAGAATAGGATTAAGTGACCGTAAAAACCCATAAAATCTATAACCCATTACAATCTATAAACTGCTAATAATAAAAATAAAATAGAAAATATTGTCAAGATTATTTTGAAGTTTAAAATAGAGGTAGATTGTAACTAAATTCCTATAATGCAAACTGCAAAAAGTGACGTGATTTTGTAAAATAAATGTGGAAAAAATGTAAAGCATTCGGCATCCCCATTTGTTTATCACACCACAGAACTAAAGCATGGCTTCAAAGCATGCAATGTGGATTCCTGTCTTGCAAAACTAAATAGAAGTGCACACTTCAATGTCTGAGCTAATGCTTTCAGCCACTAATGGACAATCAGCCTATAGGACTAGACTAAGTAATGCTAAGAGTAAGGAAAAAACCCTTTAGTTTAACACTTAGCGTGGATCTTGAGTCATAAGCACCAGCTGTTTCAGTCCATAGATCCATGACTATTACGCCCTACTACTCGCTAAGAAAGACATAGTCTCTATTACCTGTGGATTGGAAAAAAGTTTTATGATTTTTTTGTTCATCTCTAGCTTTTTTTTTTCCAGGAAAAGACTATGGAAAATTCTGCACTGGGCTGAATCATGAATTTGATACAGGAGATTAAGCTAAGGGACAATACTTTTTGTCATTGCTAGGAAGGGAAACAACTGAAATTGTGTCTGGTGTATGTTCTGGATTTTTAGATCTTGTGGTTTTCTGCAACAGAGACACAGGAATTTTTGTCAGGATTCGTGAACTCACAATATTGCTATATTTCTACTGAAATTTCTGCAGAAATACATTGATCAGAACAGAGTTCACTCTCCTCAGTTGTCCTGGTCACATCTGCCTCTCTGACATCATTTCCTGCTCTACAAGTTGTGACTATGTTTTTAAAGATAGTAAATATAAAGTAAGGGCCACATTTTTATGTCAGAGTTTCATACATTTATTGCATTTCACTGGAGCCTATAATGACAGAGGTCATCATGAGGAGTCAGCTAAAGTAATATCTTAGTCTTTGAAGTATCAGTGCATGGTTCTCATTGAAAATCACAATTTTCAAGTGAGTTAGCCAGAAATGTTTTTTGTTCAATATGTAATGCATCTTCCAAGTCTATTTCATGTATTCTGGGAGACGCAAGTCTGAGGGGTAGTGCACCCCTCTTGCCAAAATGATTACCTTTTCATCTCAACAGTTTTCTGTAAGAAGGTTTCATTTTGTTTAATTTCCAATATCTCTTTTCATCCTTTATTAATAGCTTTTTCATGCTGTCCAGTCTGGCTCATCTTTTGAACTGCAAAAAAATCCAAATGCACTTTGTAATATAAAAATAAAACAAAAGGAACTTTATTTGTTCAAGAAATATTTTAAGACCAAGTAAATGATAATTTGAGATAAGGAATTAAGTATTCATATTCCAAAACTATATATATATTCTCTGACTAAAGTTTTGATTATTAGTTAATTGACTATGCTGTGTAAGTAGTGGTAATATTCTTTGAAATTAGTTGAGTTTGTCAAATTGCCTCACACATATTCTCTATAATCATATCTTTTTAAAATTATTAAAAAATATGACACACTAATTTTCATTCTAAAATATAAACCTTAGAAATTCACATATTTAAATGGTATAATATATAATTCTAAATAGATACTAAAAAAATTCCACAAAATTACAGTAATAACTTTAAAAAATAAAAACAGCCATTACTTTAAGACTTCTGTAGTCCCAGAGTGCATTATTCAAAATTTCGTTGGTGGGTTTTGTATTTAGAGCCATAGGAGCTGTTGGAGAAGGGCGAGACAGCATCAAATAGCTTCTTTTTCTTTATATACATTTCTTATCTAAAAATTGAAGATACTGAAAGCATGTTTTCAGTTAATGTCTATGTTAAAACTCATTTCTTTCTAATGGTCATTTTCTTTTCCTTGGTCATGAAAGTTTAAAATACTCACACATTATACAGAAAGAGTAGTATAATGTGGTTCAGGGAACTAGTCACACACCAGAAATGCGTCAATAATGAACAGGGTGTGGTTTATGAATACATTTATTATTTCACCTAAAATAACTACCATCACACTCTAGAGACACAAGTTCTGAACGAGCCCTCAGATGGGAATGTGGCAAACCCTGCTATGTTTTAGTTTGTTGAAAGACATTGTAGACATTGAAACTGTACTTTTTTCCAAGCATTATTTTATTAAATGAAGTGACAGCACAATAGGATGAATACCTGTGATTTAGTTTGCGCTGTTAAGATACCTACTCTGAGAAAGGCATTTAAATGTACTAATTTCACTTTGCATGGCCTGAATATTCATTTGGTAGTTAGGTATTACATTTTAGCTGAAGTTTCAGTGATTGAAATCTGAAAACTACTACCTCTTCCTTTAACTCTTCGTATTAGATTATAAGCACACATCTGTCTAAGCCAAGTACTGCTGTTCTTTCGCATTTGTCCTTTGTACATGAGCTGGATCACAGTCTAGATCTCTGAAATACAAAAAGTGGATCGAAGCCCATCAGCCATTTTCAAAAGAGATTTTTTGAAGTTCTTTTGACCTATAGTTTGAGAAGGGAAAACAAGAATTTGAAAGATAAAAATCATATGTAGAAATAGGTTAAAAAATACTTGCTTGCATCATTTAGTACATGGTAAATATGGGATCACTATGGGATCAGTAAGTATGCAATCAATATATACAAAAGTATTATGCTCATAGACAAAGGAACATTACATCCTCTTCTGTGAATCTGCAGAGGATACCCTTGAAATAAAACCAAACTTTTTCAAAGTAGAAACATTCCTTTCCACACAAGGTGATGGAAGCCAGTATTGAATACCATGGAAAAAATGTTGTTGATAAATTATGTAAGTTACTTAATACCAAAATATAAAGTTAACCGCCCACACACAACACAAAGTTAACAGTGACCAAAAGTAATGAGTACAGCTGCTCAGTTTACGGATCTGTATCAGTTATTTTTGATTCCCATTAACAGGTATCTGCAGTAAAAAAATATGTTTTTTCCTGTCATTACTGTTCTCAGTAGAGAAAATAAGGACTGCAAAAGCATTAAGGATTTTTTTCCAGTTTAGGATTTAATTATGTTCTATAGCACTAAGTATATATTGATGTGGTTCTGAGTTTTACTTGTATGAGTGAAATGTAGATTCCAATTCTTTTTAATTCAAACATTTTTTCTTTGAATATAGTTTTATATAAAATTTCATGTGCCCAATACCTTTTTAAGAACAGGAATTAGATTATCAGTTTAATATCTACTTTCTAAATACCAGACAATCAAATTTTTTTTTTCATTTTTACAGTACAATGTTATTGTGAAATTATGGTAATGAAAACTATTATTGATCTACAAAACATGCCTTATAGAAAAAAAGTAATGTGGATGCTTTAAAAATTCCTTAGATTTTCTTTAAGTTTTCAGCTTTCATATAGTACAAAAATACACCGTTGTAAGAGTCTTCAAATACTAATTTTTACTTAATGAGATTCTTACATGAAGTGATCAGTTATATTAGTAAGTTTGCAGACTTTGATAATATATTGAAGTAGTGCCATTACTGAATCCGACATTTCCCTATTACCCTATGCACTAATGTTTAGTTGTTTAACAGTCACAGAATCACAGCTAGTTAGGGTGTAATCCTTACAGCAGGCAAAGAGAGTCACTGAGCTGCTTATACTTAATGTCACACATGTTTTCCTATTCCGGGATCTTCCTGGGTAGATGCACTAAAGAAGAATTTATTTCTCTTTTTGATGACCATGAAAAAAACATACTGTTTCTTGGCCAGCTAAACTTCTATTGCAATCAGAAATTTAAAATATTAGTGTTATATCTCTATAAATACTTCATTAAAAATAGCAGATTAAATGAAATATGATGTAAATATTTACTCTCTGTATGTGTGTACATGAACGGAAGAGTAGAGTCAGATCTGTGAAGGACTGAATGCAGGTAAGCAGTTATACTTTGCACTGTGTTTTCCTGTGTTTTGCACTTGGTGGGGTGTTGGCCAGCATCGCCTGGAACATATGTTGGGAAAGAAAAGGTGGGGGTGCTCCGAGATTAAATTAGGTAAACTATAATTAGGAGTGAGACTGGAGGTGGAAATGCATGAATCTGAGACAGGAGATAATGGAAATTCAGAGGAGACTTTGAGTTCAGACTGCAAATTTTTGGGAAGTGTTTGTTGCCACCCTGATAATTTCTTTCCTTTTCCTTTACTCAGGAAAGAAGTTTTTTGTCCTTATATAACAGTTGTTCCAAAATAATATGCCACTTGCTTGTCCACAGACAAACTGCTGGTACCCAAGAGGCTCCTAAAACATACCAATACTGTGTGCTTCTGTACAGTGGACACAGAAATTCTGTGTGAATCTAAAAACAGATTTTATGTTCCTTGGAATGTCTAAACTTCTCAATTTTTCACAGCTATAGGTTTGGACTCTTGTCCTGAACCACAGACCCCAAGCAATGGGATCAAAATTGGAGACAGATACATGGTTGGAGATGTGGTGTCTTTCCAGTGTGATCAGGGTTATTCTCTTCAGGTGAGCCAAGTTTCCAATTTCAAATGATGCCTTTTAGTTCTTTACCATGGTTATGTTTGAGTCTGTCAGTATGAAATGGACACTGAACTCTTCAGGAGTTGTGAACATGTGATAAGCTTGCACGTGTTCAGTGGGGCTTTTCTAATAGGTTTTTCTGCCAAATATCAAATTAGCAGATTAAAATATTAAATTATCTAAAAATTCCACCAGAAGTGTATGGCTCTGTGCTTCCTCTGCATTAGTGATTATAGGTTGTTATCTATTATTGATGGCATCTTTGATATTCATAGCTGAGCTATGAAGTGTTGGCAAATTAAATTAAATCACTGGTTGAACAATTATCAATTGTTCTCTATGTACATGAAGAAAAAGAAAGTAAGTGAAGAAGGGGAATAAGAACAAAGAAAGGGAAAGGAAATACTTGTTTTTCTCAGTATGTCAGATAGTGTCCATTATTTTCTTTCAGTAATTTCTTGGTGGATTTTATCCAAAAAGTTTTTTCAATATAGGTGTATTTTTGCCAAGCAAATTTGCTATGCTCTTGCGTTAGCAAAAGGGGCAAAGCAGTGATTGTGAACTGTGACTAATTTGCCTGAGTTACATAGCATATATAACCAGTAGGAATCTGTCTGCCTACAGGAAAGATCTTGAAAATATTTTCAAAAATTTGCACAGTTACACTGTAGAACCAAATCCAAAACTGACTATTGTTTCCATTTGAGACACTCCCAGAAAGGACTGAGGTTCCAGTGGATGGGTTGCTATTTTCAAAAACTATGTTTTTTCTCATGTGTGACTCTACAGTCTCCATTTTATCTAGCTCTTTGAGAGTGTAAAAAGAGAGAAAACAATCACATTACCTATGCACGGTAAAAAGAAAGGTCTTAAAGGGAGAAAATGTTTTGTATATAAAAGCACATGATTAACTGCCAATGGAGTTATTGATACCTTCGGAGTAAAATAGTAAAAAGATAACTTACCTGCCTTTCTTTCTTCATTAATGTTGGTCTGGCCTGTCACACATTTTGATGAGTGTGAGACTAACTAACTGAAGTTTTTAAAACACTAGTAATTTCAGACATTTGTTTTACATAATTATCTGAACATCTGAATACTGGGTTCATATGTACTGCACCAAAAATAGAAACGGAATTACTTTTTTTGACTAAAAATATTTTTTAAAAAGCTGCAATTTATGTGCTGTGATAGAAACTAAATAAACTAGTCTGCTTCCAGATCTCAGCTGCGATTTGGATTAGGGAACTGTATCCCAGTTTCCCCTTCAAGACAGAGTTGCTACTCATGGTTGCAGCTTTCTAGCATTTCAAGAAGAACTGAAATTTTCTGTGATTGCAGCTCTGACAATGACCATTAAAGTCTATTTCTTATGTTGCCTGATTTTAGCTGGTCATTCTTGGGAACAACCTGTCAATTATTTTTTTCTTATTTGTTTTAATTTCATACTTAAATACAAATGTGTGAACAGACAAGCCACAGCAAATGGCTGAAATACAGAAAACATAAAGAACACTGGAGCATAGACTGTGCAAACACACATATAAAACCTCTTCCCTCCATATTGATTTTCTGGCTTATACAGTATGACTTTGCCACTTCTTTTTTTTTTTTTTTTTTTTTTCTAGCAATGAGCAGATATGCCTACTTGCACTATGGAGAAAGTGTGTTTATTTTTCTTCTAGGAGAGAAAAAGAATGTGTTGCAGATTGATGAATAAACTATTCACAGTTGCCCTGAATACTTTAGAGATATTTGGTTCCCTCAAATGTTACAAGCTCTGAAGAGATAAGGAGATTTAACATGAAAAACTGACTTTTCTTATGAAGGTTGAACAAACAGGCTAAAAGCTACTGATATTTTCTACTAGGTCATCTTAAAGTGTGTACTATATAGTTTTGCAAGATATCCCTAGTACAGTTTTCTCTTAAGATTTTTCATTTTCATTTGCTGTCTCTGGAAGACAATTACAATTACATGAGGCTGAAGAACAACACAGAGAGTCACTCTGGTGGGATGTGGAACTTATCTTTAACAGATTGCCTTGAAATCGTAACACCTCTGTTGTAAAGGGACACAGGTTATAAGGAGATTCGTTAAACATGTCTCAGCTTTTGGAAACTTAAGCCAATGGTTTCGAGGGTAAGGGTGAGGACTGCATTTAGAGTAGGTATTATGAATTTAAGATGTAAAGTTAGTACTGTATAATGTATATAGTTTGTATCTTTATATCGTGTTCAACAAATGATGCAAACCCATACAATGTAACCGTCTCTTCAGTTAGACTTTTAGTTTCTAGAGCCTTGGTTTGTACTAAAGCTGGTATTATAGAATTCAGCTGGGTACTGTTGTACTACTAGAAAAAATATTAAGCGCATAAACACAATTATCTAGTGGACTAAGAGCCACGTAGTTAAGATTACAGTCTTCTCTGTTATATTGAAGGTATGAATTCACAGTGTACAATATATAGTTGTTATACCTTACTGTTTTTCTATATTTTGATGATGTTTTAAATTACATATTAATTTTGTTGAGAAACTAATGCTGTGCCTTATATTGTATATTTTTTATTATATGAATTAGAAAATATTGTGTCATTTTAGGGACATTCACATATCACCTGTATGCCTGGACCAGTAAGAAGATGGAATTATCCGATTCCAATATGTTTAGGTATGTTCAGCTGACATAAACTTTCTTAGATATGCCAGAATGAGAAAGCCAGAGAATTAAAAAATTAGAGATACCTGTAGGGGAAAGAATAGGAAGAACTGGAAGAACTTATTTAAAAGTGAAAATGGTCAAATTAAGTGGAAGATTTTCAAAGTATGCTGAACATTTATTTTGGCAAAGCTTTTCTGAAATGTCCAATCAGAACAAGAAAGAATGAAATATGTTCTAGTCAGAATCTATTATCAATTCACTGTCAGTGATGAGACCTCCAGAGACCCTTGCAAACATAGTTAATTTATTTATGAATCATTTCCCCAGCAGAGTGATAACTATTATAGAAAATACTAAAATAGAAATAGCATTACATTTTCATCTCTAATAAGTTCAACATAGGCATGTCTGCCCAATTTATGAAGATACATTATTTTTCAAATTAAACTATATACATGATCATATTAATATTATTGGAAGAAGCACTGGAAGCCTGCCAGAAGCCCAAATGAAACATCTGAACTGCATTTAAGTATATTCTCTTTATATGATAAATAAATGTGACAGATGAAAATCTGGCTATTTGCATTCTCTTTCACTGAATAGAAATGTCTTTTTATTTGAGTTCCTTGACAGTAAAAGTTATTTGTATTTGTAATCTTGAATGTATGGAAAGCAGGATGCTGCATATGTCATTAAAGTTTTTATACTTTGTTTTTCTTCAAAACAGATTATAGCCTCATGAGCCTCACATAATCCTGTTCTTAATCCTGTGAGGTGTTAAAAACCTCCTGTGAGGTACTGAGTTCCCTCATCTTAGGATTTATAAATATTCAAAAAGATTCAGATATTTGTAAGAATTTTTTCAGGAGCTAGACTTTGGTTTCCATCATTATGCATTAATGTATGTCTAGGAAGTCTGATACAATAACTGTGATGCTCTGTGGTAAATTCTGAACACAAAGACGCTGTGCTGAAATTTTAAGGTGTTTTCTTTTCCTCTTTTTTCCTTCTTTTTTACAAGTAATGATTTTAATTGTGTTTCAAAGGATGTAGCAACTGTTAATTGGACAAAATTGTTAAACAAAATTGTATTTACTGTAATTAACATCTTCAAATCTAATATTGAGGTCTAAGTTACTTTATTCACTGATGTCATGCCTGAAACACTTTGACTACAGAATCTTTTTAAAATACATTATTATCTTATATTATTCAAATACTCTTTAAACTGATGTGGAATTGTGTCAATGTTGCCATGCACTGATGTGTGCCGCTTGCCTGTTCACAAGGGTGGTTTACGCAGACAGAGTGCAGAGTAATCATCTGTTCTCTTTTCAGGTGCATGTGTCCCCCAAATTAAAACATAGTCCATTCAGAGTAGATACATATTTTTAAAGTACCTACTTGTAAATTACTTTGTTACAGATATTTAGTGGTAAAGCAGTGTTGGTGTATTCTTTGAAATATAAGCCTAGCTATTATTATATTGTTAATGTTGGAAGGATCTTCAATGTTCTGGATTAATTTTTAGCTCATTCTACTCCTCTGAAAATATCTTTGCTTTTATTTGCAGCACAATGTGGTGGTGGCATGACAGACTTCAGCGGAGTGATCCTCAGCCCTGGGTTTCCTGGCAACTACCCTAGCAGTTTGGATTGCACATGGACAATAAAGTTGCCTATTGGTTTTGGTACGTGTTCTTTCATGGATTAAATTTGTTGGGGGTTTTATGGACTCAAAACACTGAACATATTTTTTAAAATACTGTGAATATTTATCCTGACAAAAAAAGGAATCATAATTCATGTAAAGAAGTTATCAAAGCCTTGAAAGAAAGATATAGAATAGAAAAGTTACAAGGTTCTTGTTTTTTTTATTTAACATATACTACAATTTTCTGATAAAGACAAAATTGTTTAATTAGAATTAAACACAATTTTCTAAGTTAGCAGGCTGGATTTCTCTTTGTGAGGTCATAAAACCAACAAAAATGAATAGCTACCATGAATATTTTAAACCAAGTCAGTATCAGTTCAGAAGAAGTTAAAGCTATGTTTGACTTCATTATTTTATCATTACGCTTCTTTGCATATCCTAGGTGAATATTGCAGCAGCATAGAAATGTTCTTGGAAGGGACCTCTAAAAACCTCTCACTCAAAGTTGTCAAGCTTCCCACTCAAATTGAAATTGTTGTAACATTAGATCAAGTCCATTATGACTGGCAGATACTTCTCAGCAGGACTGCTACTCACCTAATCAATTCCTGGCCTGTACCAACAGATAAGAATGTTGTGCTCCAGATGCAGAACTTTGCACTTTTACTTGTGCAAACCTTTAAGAAGGATTTGTTTACTTAGTCCTCAAGTTTTTCAGTGTTTCTTTGGACAGAAGTTGTGCCATTTAGTATATCATCCATGCCCCCTGGTTTAATATCCTCCACATATTTGTTAAGGACACTTTCTCATTATCTAGATCTCTCCTGAAGACATTGAATAATGTAAGCTTCCATATCAATGCATGGATTATTATGCTTATTACTGGCTACCAACTGGATGTTGAATGACTGATTATCACTCTTGGAGCCTTGAAGTTATGTTAATTTTTAACCTACTTCCTCTCTGTTCATCAAGCTGCTACATGTTCAGCTTCCAAAGGAGAATGTTATAGAAGACTGAGTCAAAAGCCATAGCAGAAGGATGTATTATATCCACTGTTCTCCCTTTGTCAGTTTAATCATAGAAGGAAATAAGGGTTTATTAACTGTGATTTTCTGTTAGTAAATCCATGATGACTGCTCCTGAGTCCCTTCTTGTCTTTTCTGTGTTTGGAAATTGCCTCCAATTAGACAAGTTCCATAATCTTTCCTTGGACTGCAGTGAAACTGCATTTGCCATTGTCCCAGGTCATCTTTCTTGCCTTAAAGGTGGATATATGTAAAGGTGGATATATATAAAGGTGGATATATGTAAAGGTGGATATATGTTCAGAATTTTTCTGGTCACCAGAACTTCTCTTATTAAACATTATTTTGCATAGGTAGTATCAACATTTCCATTACATTGACTAACCCTTTGAGCAATGTTGGGTGGATCCTATATATCTGTCATTGCAAAATCTTTATTCAAAGCTACCCAATACAGTTATCCCATCTATTTTTTTCATACTTGTAGACACTTTTGTAGGAGCACATGCACTTGGATTTTCTTCTTTATATGCTAGTTGAACGGCATGCTGATTTTTCAGATGTGCCTCATTGTTTTCTATTTTATTCTTGTCATCTTCGGTCATATTCTTTACTCGGTGATACAGAATTTCTGGGTCTTCCACAGCAAATGAATGTGACATCACAAATAGTTTTCCTTTCTGAATCTGTTCAGATTCTTCCTCTCCTCTTTTTAAGATCACTTCTGTGATCTTTTTCATTATACATCCCATGAGCCTGTTTCACTTATGATTTAAATGAAAGCCTATTGTTCTGCATGGGTTGCTTAAATTGAAGACTATTAAACATTCAGCAACACTGACTTAACAGAATCTATCTGTGGGAAAAAAATTATTTCAGGATAGGGATTGCTGTATAGAACACAATTTTTGTGTTTGCATTTTGTTCAAAAGACATAAAAATCAAGTCAATAACTCTTTTTTCTTATATTAGCATTTTATAGAAATAACATTGACACTTTAATTCTGCTATTATGTGAATTTTAGACAGCTTGATGTGACAGCTTCTAGCCAGATTATTCCAAAGACATTTGCTAATAAAGAAGAAATAATAAAAATCTGGAATATTGATTCAATTTCAAATTCTGTAAAATGGTGTGTTTAATTGCATACAAAAACTGCTGTCTTTTTTCCCAAATATGTTGCCTTCTGCATCTTGTCTCACTTTACTGCTATCCTGCCTCTTTTCCAATACTGACTCCTTACTCCAATCCATTTTCTTCGCTTGCATTCTCCCAGGCTTATGTTTCCATTTCTCAGTTCACATCCAATAATTCCAATTTGACTCTTCAGATATTTAAACTTCATATCATTAACATACTATTTAATTTCACCTCCATTAGGAAGGAAATTCAACTATTGAAGTTTTGGAAACAGTTTCTTGGTTAAAATAAATAAGTTTAACTCCACCAAAATCAATAGCTCTGCACTGCTTTGTACCAGCTGAAGATCAGTCACTGGATTTATGAACTGTTTTCCAGTTCATGTATAGGAAAACTAAATGCTCCTTTTTTTCTAGAAGAATATTAAAAGAGCACAGTTTGAAATGTGCTTGACATTTTTGACCATTTGTAAACAGGATATGATTAAAACTGAATTGAAAATGAAAATAAAATTTAATTGTAATAATGAAAAAATTTACTTTTTAAAAAGTGATGGCTAAAACTCGGTGTAGTCCAGTGGAGGCACATACATCTAACTCTTCTGAGTTGTAAACAGAAAAACTCAAAAAACACCATCATGGGAACCTTCTGTAGGCTTTCACTTGTTTAAGTGTTTATAACAAGATTGTTTCCCAATTAGAAGTAACGGATCATAAGCTTTTCCACTTTATGTTAGCTAATCGTGTAATCTAAACCAATGCCACTATGCTGATTCGCAATCAGCTTACAAGGTTACTCTATATGATTTGTTGCTATTCTTTCTGAGAGTTATTATTAGATTTTATATATAAATATATGAAATACTCATTCAAAAGTGATGTCTAAACTGCAAAAAGCTATAGGAAAAAAAACAGTCTAGCAAGCAGAAGTCTGAGACAGAGGGAGGTGTTACAGGCTTTGCAAAGGATGAATGCTTTGGAAGACTAATATGGTTCAGGAATTTGTAGTGAAAGACAGTAGAGTACAGAGAGCAGAATCATGGGCAAAGATATATTAGAGCTGTAATTGACAGTAAGACAGCATGAGTTGGCAGTTATTAATGACAACTTAAGCTTTGGAGAAGTGTTGATTTACAGGATCAAATAAAAGGCCAATCCCAGAAATATCATGGATGGAGAAAGAGCAAAGTTTGGATGTAACTGGATTCTCTGTGTAGGAAATATCTGGAAGGCAGGCATAATCAAAGAAACAGTTATAAGCAGAAGCTTTCTTATGACATATTGACTATCTTCAGATAAAGAGAGACAGAAATGATCAAGGTAACAGGAATTTAATTATGCACCAACCTTTTTTCCTGTACCGTATGATATATTACATGCTTCAGAAAACCATTCATAAACTTTACATGGTATCTGGGGAGAAAGCTCTAAAAGATAGTGACAAACACTGTTTAGCTATTACAGTTCAGGAGTAACAAAATTATTCATGACTTTTCAATAATTAATCTGACATTATATCTTTTCTTTTCAATTTTATACAAAATCATGGTGATTGTCTTTGCCAGAAACACCAGTGGGACTCAATCATCTTCTTAATGGAAGTACTCCATTATCACTCCATATTTGCACTAGCTCCAGACAAAATATAAATTCTGCTTTGTTATAACTTATATAAAAATATGTATAAATGGGAAAATGTTTACAGAGCCGTGTAACTACTCAGCTGCTGAACATTTTCTTCTCCTCCTGACATATAATCATTGTAATATATCACCTAGTTAGGAAAGATAACTTGCTAATGGATAGTAAACTACCTTCCTGTTCTTTACTGAATCAAATAATCAGAAATTTCTGTCAGAAGACCATCATATGCCACAGCCTGTGTATGAGAATTAAATAATTGGACTGCATGTTTAATGGGAGACGTACTGATGAATGATGTTTAGAAATTATCATTTACATTTTTTGTGGCTCAGAAATAATATATATCTGTTAAGTGATGTAAGTGGCGTGGCCACCTCCTGCAGCCATTCCAGCTGAGAACTCTCCAGCCCAGCTGCTGGAGCCTGTCCTGGTGCCCAGGGACGCAAGGTCTCTGCCCCAGCTGAAGCACATGGCTGACACTTTCCCGTTTGCAGGTTCAGACAGTAACGAAGCAGACCAGAGACACACAGGAGACACTGATATGACTGGTCACACAAACTGCCACAGAGAAGGTGCTGCCTTCAACAGCCCCTACATACAGAACCCACGTAAAACACAAGCATAGGCAGCCAAGTCTACTCGCCCTCTTGGGCCGGCAGAGACAGAATGTCACTAGTGCAGTCACACACACAACATTCTCTAGGTTCACAAGCACACACACATTTGCGGATCCCTCGAGTGTCAACCTGGCACCCTTGTCTGGATCTTGGGCCCCCTTACCTGCTTCATGGGTCCCCTACTTGCTGGCTAGTCCGGTTTGATTCTCACTGCAAACAAGCAGCACTCACACACTTATCCCTCATGCACTCAGCATTTGCAAGTCCCCCTGGGTGTACTAGCATGGACTCTCTGCCTGCCTGATATCCTGGCCTAGACACAAAGCCTTCCTACTCACTGTCCAGTTGTTTGAAATTTGTTAGTACATGACACTTGTGCACCCATACACACACCAGGATTGGGTAAGATACAGACACTTGCCCACCCAGCAGCCAGCACCTGGCACATGGGCTGTGATGCATGGTCCTATTCCAGCTGCCAAGGCTGAGATCCTAACTCACCTCATTCACACTGGTCCCCCCAACAGTTGGTTTTGAGAAGACACACCATTCCCACCCCAATAGCTGAAAGTTAAAGACCCTTGCGCTCACATCAGGCCAGGGGCACCAACATCCCTGCTCTGACTGGTAGCTGGCAGCCAGTCCACTCATACTGGTCCCCCCATTAGCTGGTGTTCTGGGCACAAGGTCTGTAGAACCCTCCCTAATTCAGAGTTACGGCCCCTCACTTACTCCCATAGCTGACACCACAAACTACAGGGCACCCACACGCCGGGTCTGACTCCAGTAGCTGGCACCGATTTTCAACCCACACACACAGAAGTCTCACCAATAACTGGTGCTAAGACCCCCCAAGCTCACTCCAGTAGGTAGCACCACAGGCTGGGGCACTCACACCCCTGGTCTGACTCCGGTAGCTGGCACCAAATTCCACTCAAAGATTCATGTCTCACCAGTAGCTGGCACTTAGTCCTTGCAGCACACATACACACAGGATAGAGAGTGAGATTACACAGAGAGATAATTAAGAAAAGATTTAATAAGAAAGAAGATATGAGATGGTAGGACAGACTGGTGATCAGATGCAGGGCTCAGCCAAATGTACTGACAGGCCCCATTTTACATGCAACCAGCCCCTTTTTTTGTTTCTCCCCGCTCCCTTCCCCCTGCACATCCCCTCAGGGGTTTGTACAGGTCTATCAGTTCCTGCACATCTCCCAGTACAGGGTTCCCCTGGTTTACAGTCTTACCAGTTGCAAAGTCTATGTTGATCTTCTTGTAAGTTACATGTGTATCTTGATAGCCCATCAATTAGTGTGACTGACAAGGTTTCCTTTGTCGGGTCTGTGTCTTGGTATATTTTGGTTTCTGGTTGGTTTCCCCTTTTTCTATTGGTTTCCCAATTGATAAAGTCCCTTTTCAGGGGTAAGATCAGGTAACCTTGCTGGAATAAACATTTTCACACTCAACCTTATCAATTAGTGTGATTGACCAGGCTTGATTCTCGACGCTGCTTCCCTTACCATTTGTCCTTCAGGTTTGTGTCCCTGTATGTTCTTGTTTATGGCTTCCTCCTTTTCTTATTTTCCCTTACTTCATTGAAAAAAGTCCCTGACCAGATACCCTTAAAGAAGCAGACGCTCTCCTTTTGCATACCTTTACAATATATATAATCCATATTGTATGTATAATTTTTACTGTGCCTTATTATTTTATATATATATATACATTTTTAAATTCATATACGCTGAGAGAGATTAGTTTATGTGCAACTGAAATGTAGCTACCTCTAAGGTAAATTTCTGTCACTGTTCTTTTTCCAGGTGTGGTACACAAAGCATCTTTTCTTTTAATAGAAATGAAGACTATTTTATGCAATTGAAAACAGGAAAAATTTAACTAAATCGGATGTATTCAAAGTTCAGAACTGAAATTTGCCCTAAATACACAAACAACAAACCTTGCCAAAACATAACATATAAATAACCTACAGTTCAATGCCTTGCATCACGTTAGTATTTCGGTGTTAGCATTTCTTACCTTGCCAGCCTCTCAGTAATGCGTGAAGAGAAAGAATACTTCAAACTGAGTTACATGGGCTGCATCTGGGAGCATAACACATGCATTACCACTGGTTACATTATTTTCTGATATTATCAGTGTAAAATGTACATACTTTATTCTCCCTCTTGGTATCCATACTGGTGGCTTTTATTTACTAATGATGTTTTTCAGGTGTCCATTTGCAATTTGTGAATTTCTCAACGGAGACCATACATGATTACTTAGAAGTTAGGAGTGGCTCTACAGAAACTAGCACTGTTATTGGGAGACTGAGTGGGCCTCAGCTACCAGCCTCTCTGTTCAGCACAACTCATGAAACCAGCTTATACTTTCACAGCGATTACTCACAGAACAAACAAGGATTTCATATTGTATATCAAGGTGAGATTTTGACATTCTTATGTGAGAACAAGGTAGCTGTTGAAGGTTCTTTCTTTTTCTGGCATTCCTAAAAGATAAAGATGAAATAAAAAGATTCTGTGTGTTTCAAACCAAAGAGTTATGCATTGAGATCAAACAGAAGAATGCAGAAAATTAAGATGAAAAAGGAAAAATAATTGCATATTCTCTTTAAAAAGCAATTCAGATGTAGGCAGACAATTGTCCATATGTGAACTTGGTTGGCATATTAATTTATATTGCATAGCTTTAAAAAGTAAGTATCTTTATTGTTCAATCTACATGAGCATATGGTATTCTCAGTTTTGTGTCTTGGGTTCTGTAAGGGAAAGGTCTAAGTATTGTTTTAGACTACTGGATCGATTTAGGCTAACACAGAATAATGACAATGCAGAAATCTCCAAATCCATTTTATTGGTCATGCTGAGCTGGTGAAGACTGCAAGATCATACTTCTACTTATATAATTGCAGATTCATTTAAAAGGGATTAGATCAGCACTGTTCACAGAAAAAGGTTAAATGTATATTTTAAACTATACCTATTTTCATTATATGAAACATGATTTAAATTTTTTTACTTTATTGCAGTCTCCTATTACTCTTTCGGTAGTAACAAGTCCAAATTGACTTGAACTCTATGTAACATTCTGGAAGTGAGCCACTGTAAAAAGTGTTAGCTTTTAAAGAAAATGTCAATTTATGACTTAAATTTCCTGGTAAGATTTTCACTTCTTATTTGGAATATGATACAACTTGTAGGAGTAAGGGAACTTTAACATCCACTGCTAAGAAGGGCAGTAAAAGATTTAAAAGCATATACTATTACTGCTATCAATAGTAATAGTAATCATTTTGGAGACACTGTTATTTGTCAAAGAACTAAAAAATGTGCCTGCCTGTGTTTTTAACCACATAAGAGAGAACTGTTTCTTTCAAACATATACAATCTGTGTTCTGACTTCGCAGGTTTTGCATCTCAGCTTTGTAATAAGAAGTCAATGTTTGAAATCTTCTTGGGAAAGATCACCAAGATGTGCGAGAGGCTTACTGTCATATCTTACTTGTTCGCTAATATCTTTGACATTCATAGTTCGTTATAGAGTCTTTTAATTCTTCTGAGAAAAACAAGTAAAATCATAAACAGGTTTATTTCTCCTCTTCTCTAAACATCAGAATGTAAAAAACAGAAACCTCTTATTGGATCAGAAAAATGATCCACCTAACTAACTCTAAATCGCAAAAGGATATGCTACTTAGCCGCACAGAAGCCTAGCTAGTTTCTTTTGTACTCTCCCAGCATCCACAGTTGTTGTAAGACTCCTAATTCCATTACTGTGGGATTTGCTGGCATTTTTGCATTCAGCCTTTCCACTGTTTTCATAATTTTTGTGAACTTCAGTCGTATCACCCCCAATAAACCACGTTTAACCACGTGCTCAGGAATGTTACTCATTATTATAGGCTGCATCGTATTACCAGATATAGAAGTCAGACTCACTGATCTGTAATTTACAGGATCCCCTCTAAAGATAGATGTGATTTACTTTGGGAAATCACTGCTCCTCTAGATCAGATCTTGAAATTATATGATATAAATTTTGGTTCAACAGCTCTTCTGGGAAAGCAGCCTGATCCTGGTCCTTTGCCTTACCTATTTAGTGTAGTACTTTTGTATTTATTTCAAACTGATCTAGTGCCTTAGACCTGCATAATATAAGCACCTTGTCTTGTTTGGAAATCTTGATATCATCTTTAGCAGTAAAGACCAATACAAAGAATTTACTGAGTTTTTCTCTCTACGGCTTCCTAACCCATAAAAGTCCCTTTTTTCTCATTTGTCATCAAATGATCCTCAACTGACTTCTTGTTTCTGATGTTGTCAAATAATTTTTTCATGGTGAGCTGAGATATCTTTTCAAAATACTTTCGCTTTCTTCATTTTCTATTTAAATTTGACCTGCTATGTTTTATGACTTTTTAGAAAGTCAGACTTTCATTGTTTAAATACAAACCTTTTCCCTGTTGTAACTTCTTTAACTTTCCTACTGAGTCACACAGGCGTTTTTCTGAACCATTGTAGTGTTTGGGTTTTTTTAGCTGTAGAACCTGCTTTACTTCATCTTTTAAAGTAACGTCAATTAGAAGAACCCAATCTGCATTGCCTCATTTTTTTTATAATTTCCTTTCCAGAGAATTGAATACCCCTGTACTGGGTTTATTTGACTTGCTCCCTCCCAATACAATCAAACTGCATTATGACTGTTATTATGGAGCAGCTCTCCCATGAATACTTCTTGAACCACGGCTTGAGAACCAAGCTGGTTCAGATCTAAAATAACATCTTGTGGGCTCTCAAACTGCTTGTTCTAGGGAAAAATTATTTCCTGCATTCCAAATTTTATTTCTTCAAACCGTCCTGGTGAGGTGGATATTTGGGTATTCCATTACTACCTGTTATATTTTTGTAGCTTTTAGCTTCTCTAATTTTACTTAACATTTCCTGCTTACTATCATTTTCATGTTTACAAGTTTGTAGAAGCATCTCAGTACTACAGTCATATTTCTGGAGTTTTAATTTCCACCTATGAATATTCTATAGTGTTTCTTTTTTTTTTTTCTGGTAATACTTTTCTTCCATGGCACTTTATATAATTTCTAAACCACAGTGCTACTCTTCCACCTGGAAGTCTCTGCCTTCTCGGTCTCGGAAAAGTGGTCACCTGGCAATACTGAATCCTGCTATGCATTTCACATCAAAGTTCTTGCTTGGTTCAAGCATCCTAGATTCCACCTCTTGTGTTTTAGGCTCTTATATTGGTGTGACGGGGTTTCTTAGTTTGGCCCTTGCTCTGTTCCTTAATACTGTACGCATCACATGAAGTGTAGGCTACCTGATTTTCTTTTCCTATTTATTGTAATTCTGTTGTTTGTCTTTTTCCTGTACTTTTTTTAAAGGTGCATTGGCTATTAGCCTCCTCCCTCTCATGGCATCACGTCAGTCTTCTGCACCTGTTAGTTTTTTCTCATGTTTGTAGTTTAGATACTCTTCTACAGCCTTTTTAAATTTCCTTGTCAGCAGCTTGGATCCATCTTGATCAGGGTGTACTTAAGGGTGCATGTAGACGCAATTTGTAGTCTTAAAGAGACAGTCAGTGGCTTGCCTTTTTGAAGATCAAAGTGGAAAAGAACATAAAGTCTAAATTCCTTTCTACTGTCTTCTTCTCTAGTGCAGTATTCCTGTACTTACTTAGTATTATTTATTTATTTATTTCAGCATATCAGCTACAAAGTTGTCCTGACCCTCGACCATTTCGTAATGGTTTTGTTATTGGGAACGATTTTACTGTGGGACAAACTGTTTCATTTGAGTGTTTTCCTGGCTACACATTAATTGGAAATTCAGCTCTGACTTGTCTTCATGGCATCAGCCGTAACTGGAATAATCCTCTCCCCAGATGTGAAGGTATGTTCTGGGTGACCTATGAGCCCTTCATTATTTCTAAGTCTTTCTAAGGACTGCTAACTGAAATAATTTCAGTTTTTCAATTTAGAGAGACATGTATTTTTATATTGTGGTCTTTGCAGAGGAATGTTTCAATTTTGCACATGAAAATTTTTGCAGAGAAGCTGAAATGTTTCATGGAAACATGAAATCTCTAAAAACTTATCTAAGATAATAAGTTTATGCTTTGAAAGTTAGGCTTAACGTCTGGAATGTGGAGACCTGTGCTGCTTTTTAATCTAGGTGGTGCTACAGATTAAAAGCTCTGCACTGAATCAGGAAAAAAGGATTAAAAAATTGAATTTCCCAAGTCTGGCCACTTATGTTCTGTCTTATTAGTTAGAAAGAAATGTCAAAGTTGGCATAAAGTGCAGTTGTCTTCCAGTCAATGCTTTGTGAAGTCCTTTGTACATATATTTTTTTGAATGGGATTTTTTTTTTAAATTACGTTTTTTAACCCGTTACATTTTTTCACACTGATATGCTTGCAACAGGTAAGCAGATTCAAGGAACTGTGGCTTGCACATAGTTGAAATTTTAAGCAGACAGAATGAATGTATATGATGATTCTGTAGAGGTGTTTATCTTTTCCCTGGCGATGCAGAAAAGAACCTGTACCTAAGCAGCAGGCCAAAGAAGGTGAGTTGTCTAGTGTCATCAGACTCTGAAACAGACAAAAATGGATATTTCAGTAAAACAGAAATCTCTTTGAGAAATATCAGTGTACAACAAAATCTGTTTGTGGAACTAAGGACTGAATTTTCTTCCATATTAAATAATTACTTTGTTCTGGAAATTCCGGGTTTTTTACAATTGTGGCAACATTCAGACAGCAGTGTTAGATTCCTGAAAAAACATAGACACAGTGAAGATACTTCATGTTCAAAACTGTCATCCCATAATCCTACATTCCTGCCACCACAAGATCCAAAAACTTTTAGCAATTAAGTTACTGACTGTAAAGTTCTCTTATATGCCTAAACATAAATTTCCACAAAGATGAGATGTGTACAAGGTGTTGAATGCTTGTTGAATTCATATGCCATAAAGACCCTCAACAGTTTCAGGATGGAGGACCTGAGTTAAAGGCCTAACTTCCCTCTATATTGAATTGTAAAAGCTCAGTATTAAGAATGGGATCCTTAATATAGAGCAAGTTGAAGAGGAATGCGTGGAAAAAAACCCTAAAACTAAAAACAAAACTAACTAAAACTAAAACAAAACAGAAAATGATAAGCCACCTCCTTTTCTGAAGTTTTTCATTGTATTCTGAACCATCTACCTAAATTTACATACTTAAATTATAAACCTCATTATTTAAAATTCCTTTGGAGGTCAGTCAGCCACAGGCATTTCTGGAGGATGTGGTAGCTAAATTAAGACCTATCTGATACTGAATTCAGAAGGAGAAGCCTCATCATATAGAAGAGAGATGACACCTACACTGTCTGCCTTTTTAAAGGGAAAGAAGTTAATTCATCACAATTAAGTTTCAACCCCCATTTTCTGGATGCTGAGGGAATAATAATGGTTCATTGTTTTAACTGGTCAATAGCTTAGCTTTTCCCTACTACTTAGTTCTAGCTGTATTTTCTGTGCCTCAGAATCAAGACAAATAATTTACTGAATGGAGTGATTTTGTTTCCTTGAATTCTGGAACCAAGAATTTAATTAATAAATTCTAAGATGCCCAAAGTATGTTGCTATTCTGTGTATCTCCTTTGGTGAAGTTCCTGAACAGTGGCTGGAATTTATTTGTTTCTACTTAATGTGGTATAAAAAGATGAAGATAAAAAAATCAACATAAATGATAATAGAAGTCTAACATGTGCTGATGTGCATGATTACAGATTGTCAACATTACTCAGCTCCCAGAGAAATTTCTTAGATTACATGGGGTTTTGTGCAAATATTTACTGTGGTATTTTTAGTAAAGAGTTGTAGACATTTATACATGCTACTGATGCTTTTGAGTTTTGGGGGTTTTTTTCTTTATTGTTGAAGGATAATTAATTATCTTTTAGTTGTACTTGGTTTGGCTTGAGATAAAGGCCTCGTGTTCAAACGCATTAAAATGAAGAGGGCTATTTCGTGTATGCCTAGTGCCAGAAATGTACAGTATGTTTTAAATTTGTATTTGCTTTAATATCTTTATTTTAAGGCAGCATATATTAAGACTTGTTTAATGCCTCAGACTTCTTGAAGCAGACAATCCAAATCAAATATCACTAAATGTGCTTCCTGTTTAAACAGTTTTGTTCTCTTCTCCTTGCATAGGCATGCACCTAAAATCCCTCTAACCTGTACTCAGAACCATTTAACACTCTCTGACCCTTCTTAACTCATCTCCCTCACTTTCATCAGTTTGGAATCTGTTCTCTCTTAATTTCCAAGAAATCTCATTGCCTGACAGTCATCAGCCCTTCACTCCCCTAAGACGCTGCTGCAAAATCAGTTCTGTCTGCAGAGCTCAAAAACCCTCAAGACCTTGAAGATAAAAGCTGAAGAAAAGCAGTATACCAGCTGTTGAATCTGAATGGATGAGGTGTGACTATGGAAGTGTCCTTATCCTACAGTTCAACAACAAAGTATATATATAAATCATAACATATGTTTTACCTAAATACAAACATTGCAATAATTCCTATAGGTAAAATACATATTTCCAACAACCTGTGCTCTGATTAGATGTTCTTAAGCATATTTTAGGGAATCTGGGTTGCCATTCCATGCCCGTTTGGGGTGGTGTAGGGAGGAATGTATGCAAAATAAAGAAAATTATACAATTTTAGGCTTTGCTCACTTTTCCAGAACTAGGCTTCTATAGCATAATTTCTCTTCTGTAATAACAAGGTTGTGTCATATCCAACATGCATCTGAAACCTCTGTGGAGAAAGTCATATAGTTTGGACTAATAGTTTTCCTTAAATGCATAGTAATGAAGGTCCAAAATCTGTATGGTCTGTCTTTTACTGCATGATGTCTAAAATTAACTCACTTAACAAGACTTACATAAAGGACTCTTACTTTGCCTACCAGAATGTATCTCAGGAAATGCAAAACTGTTATTCACATTGTTGCACACAATATTTTCATTTTCATATTCCCCTCTAATTTTATCCCACCCATTAACTTAGCACACCTCTTCTCTCACCTGATAAATTCGGTTGGCTACCTTCCTGTGACAATAAATGAAAGTAATTAACAAGTTGCACTGCTAATTTGTAGTTGGCATTTACACAAAGCCGTAACAAAGCAGTTTTCAATTGTTCAGGGAATAATTCAACACAATGTCTAAATATTACTTTAGGTGCAATTCTGATAGCATTTATAATATCAGAATTACTTTTTTTTTCCCTTTTAGATTTGACCAATAATGTCAAAATAGACTTCTGATTATCTGCAAAAAGCTCAGTAAAATCTGTTTTCTATACAAAGCAATGGTTTTACATAATTGCAGACAACACCAAGTTGGACGGGAATGTTGATCTGCTTGAGGGAAGGAAGGGTCTGCAAAGGGATCTGGACAGGCTGCATCAATTGGCCAAGGCAAACTGTATGAGGTTCAATAAGGCTAAATGCCTTCAAGTCCTGCACTTGTGTCACAACTACTCTGTGCGATGTTACAGGTGTGCATTGTGCACAACAGTGGCTGGAAAGCTGCCCTTCAGTAAAGGATCAGGGGATGCTGGTAGACAGCTGGCTGAATATGAGCCGGCAGTGTGCCCAGGTGGCCAAGAAGGCCAACAGCGTCCTGGCTTGTATCAGAAAGAGTGTGGCCAGCAGGAGGAGGGAAGTGATCGTGTCCCTGTACTGGGCACTGGTGAGGCTGCACCTCAAATACTGTGATCAGTTTTGGGCCCCTCACTACAAGAAGGATGTTGAGGTGCTGGAGCGTGTGCAGAGAAGGGCAGCGAAGCTGGTGAGGGGTCTGGAGCACGAGTCTTATGAGGAGCATCTGAGGGAACTGGGGTTGTTTAGTCTGGAGAAGAGGAGGCTGAGGGGAGACCTTATTGCTCTCTACAACTACTTAAAATGTGATTGTAGCAAAGTGGGTGTCAGTCTCTTTTCCCAAGTAACAAGTGATAGAACAAGAGGAAACGGCACCAAGTTGTGCCAGGGAAGGTTTAGATTGGTTATTAGGAAAATATTTCTTTACTGAAAGTGTTATCAAGCACTGGAACAGGCTGCCCAGGGAAATGGTTGAGTCGTCATCCTTGGAGGTATTTAAAAGACATGTAATTGTGGTGCTTAGGGACATGATTTAGTGGCGAACTTGGTAGTAGTAGGTTAACGGTTGGACTTGATGATCTTAAAGGTCTTTTGCAACCTAAATGATACTATGATTCTATGATTCTATAATCTAGTTATAGTGTACGAATTGTGTTTAAAATTATGGCTTTTACATGGTCTAGGTAGAATGCAAAAAACATCTAATTTTTTTTAAAAACAAATCTCTTTTTTATAGCTCTCTGTGGAGGAAATATAACTGCAATGAATGGCACCATATACTCTCCAGGATACCCTGATGAGTATCCAAACTTTCAAGACTGCTTCTGGCTTGTAAGAGTACCACCTGGGAATGGAATCTACATCAATTTCACAGTTCTCCAAACAGAGCCAATATATGATTTCATAACTGTCTGGTAAGAAAAAACTTTGGGCATTTATTTAATCTTCATGTGACACTATGCAACAAGGTATGAATTACAAAGAGTATATTTGTGATTTTTCCCTTGAAACTGGTGTTCTGTCTAGGGGAAACGAGTGACTTGTTTTTATTTTTAGTGAAGACAATATTCACTCATTGTCTTTTAAAAATTAAATGCCATTCATCTCTTAATTTTCCTAGAAATGACCAAATCCAAAAGGCTGGAGGACATGAACAAGATTAAGTTTTTTTATTTTCTCATAGCCACATTTGAAAGTATAGATACATAAGCACGAGAAGAGTTTGTGGCAGGAAGATCAAGAATGATCACAAATTCAATCATTTTGAGCTTGCTGCAATTTTTATTTAAATATAAGAACACTACTTCTAAAAGTGGTTGAATAGAGGATCTTGCTTTCTAATAAATTTTGATGGTCCTCTAAGCTACTACCTGCTGTACTCCAATCCGTATATAGAATTTCAAAAGGCTTTCAGCCCTTAATGTCTGTTTTGTCTTACTTTAGATGACTCATGCCTTTTAGAGTAATCTAGAGAAATTTTACTACATTATATTAAAGTTGGGAGAAATTAAATTATTTGTTTGGACAAAAAAATCTTTTTGTATCTGTTTTTCTTAGGGATGGACCAGACCAAACTTCTCCTCAGATTGGACAATTTAGTGGCAACACTGCATTAGAATCAGTCTATAGCACTTCCAATCAGATTCTGATCAAATTTCACAGTGACTTTACTACCAGTGGCTTCTTTGTACTTAGTTATCATGGTAAGTGTGACAAATTGCACTATTGCACTGTATGTATTGAATACTGCAGGAAAAGAATTCATGAAAAAATTACTTCAATTACTTTTTCTAAGAAGAATTGTTATTATTAGTATGACTGATCACCACTGGGTTAAGGCAAATATATGAAAGATAATATGAATGATGAAAAAAAGCTGTTTTCTTGACCAGATATTAAATTTACTGGTAGTCAAGCAAAAAAAGAATGCACTGTGAAGACACATGAACAAAGAAGGTAGCGTCAAGATCCTACAGTTCCAGGTGCTCATCTTGTCACTGCTTACAATACTTCTAAAGTACTTTGTAATCTAAAAGTTTGTGGGGGACATCATTAAATTTCTCTTAGATATTTGGGTATTTTGAAGAAAGTACTGTTGTTCTAGAGCTGTAGATGATAGTGAGCTGTACTATGTAGTTAATGCTAAACTGAATGTAAATGCGTAAGTGTAAATGCACCAAACTCTACCTCTTTTTGTAGTCATTCAAACCTCCTGTGGCCAAGTGTCTCTTGCATTCCTACCATTACAAGGAAACAGATTCAGAAGCAAAAGTAGTTTTAGGTGCTCTCTGAATACCTTTTGGATTGACTACTCCAGGAAACATGGACAGACGACAATCTGTTTTTTGGATCCTGATCAGATTTTGGGACTAGAAGGTTTTCTTTTTGACTTAGTAAAGACCAAGGTGAATTCAGATAGACAGAACTGGGGTAATTAGGGGAATTTTAATCTAAACAAAACAAAGCAAAACGTAAAAGACCTAAATCCCACAATGGACAAAACATCAGAAACAGCACTTGAATTGATGATGCAGTATAGACTCCAGTAGGATTAGGCAGAGGGCACTCTGGCATCTAAATTGCATGTAGCAGCTTGTGAATACAAACTGGTCCTTTGTATTCATCAATATATGAATTGATATGTGTTGATATATATTAATATATCAGTATATGACCAGACCTTTAAGATCATCCAGTCCAACCATAAACCTAACACTGCCAAGTCTACCACTAAACATGTCCCTCAGGACCACATCTACACATCTTTTAAATATGTCCCGGGATGGTGACTCAGCCACTTCCCTGGGCAGCCTGTTCCAGTGCTTGATAATGCTTTCAGTGAAGAATTTTTTCCTAATGTGCAATGTAAACTTCCACTGGCACAGCTTGAGGCCGTTTCCTCTTGTCCTATCACTTGCTAGTAATAAAGTGTCTCTAAAGAACTCAATCTCCTTGTACTAGTTTCTTTTGTTATTGTGGAAATTGTCATTCCACAAGTGTGGGCTTTAATGTATAATAAAGATGCAAACTGAGCAACACAAAGAATTATTCATGAAGAATACACTTAAAACACTTCTTGGATTGATGTTGTCAAGATAAATAAATCTCTCAGTATCCTTGAGTCTATGATCCTTCATATTAGCTACATGCAATTTATAGAAATAAAGGCAAGGCAGTGAGAGGAGTCAAATTTATTTAAAATAGATAATTTGGGGATTATAATGTATCATACCCTTAAATGATAGACATTTGAGATAGATTATATTAATTGCTTATTGAGTAATTTCTTTAATTTTGGTGATTGTTTATTATTATTATTTTTTAAAAATGCAAATAGCACAGCAGTTCCATGTTTGCTTGGTGTGTTTTATTTTAAATAACTGAAGCTGAATCCTCATCTGCCACAAGTAGATGATGTTTCCTTGCTAATGAGAGATGCTATAAAAAAATGTTGTATGAAAATTAATATAAGTGAGAACGAGGCATACTTAACTCGTTGAATAACTAAGTGGACACCTTAAAATGTGGAAGACTACACTGTCAGTATAAATACTTCAGTGTGATTTCTTTGGCTGGATTTCTGTCCTTATTGCATTCAGATTGAGGAGTATTTAATCTGTGTCCAAACACCGGCCCATCCTCATAACTTGTCTGTAAAAAATAAAGCTATATAGCTTCTGCATTCTCTTCCTTCTTGTCTTTTTTATAATTTGTTTCACCTAATTATTTTGCCTGGCTGTTGCATACGTATGTTAAAACTCTGAAATTTATTTCATGTGAGACTTCAAATTAGAAGTTTGAAAACAAAATTATTCTCTGATCTGCAGGAAATGTGCTCCACAACTATTCATTTACTGGGAAATTTCACATTCAAAATACTTGTGTCTGTACAATACTTCTCTGGGTAGAAGCTTTTGGATTCTAAACCTTGTCTTTATTACAAAGTTTCAGAAGTGGAAGAGTTCATCAGTAAAAATGTTTTGTAAAAAAACCAAAACAAACAAAACAATTGCACAGCACAAAAAACACTTGCTTTTTAAATGGGATCACTTAAGTGAGAAAATTAGCAACCACTTCTAAGCTTCTTAGGTTATTTATGAAGAGGGTTTTGCCACTGAAATTAAATAACTAAGAACACAGTCGCATTTTTCATCAATTCTGAAATTCATATGTTTCCTTTCTCTTGATTGTCTTGAAAGTTTCAAAGTAAATGAATAGATGTTTATTTTTATCCTGTTGATGTGGGTATTAAATCAGTTATGTTTGCATGGTTATGTTAAGTGTCTAAGTATGGGAATGTCAGCTGTGCTTTCTTCCTGTTTAAAGCCTATCAGCTCCGGGTCTGCCAGCCTCCAACAAATATACCAAATGCTGAAATTCTAACTGAGGACGATGAATTCGAAATAGGTAATATAAGAGAAAATAAAAGCAACATCTCTTTAAAAAAAATTGACTACTGGGTACAGAAATCTTTTTCTTTTCAGGATGCAAATAATGCCTGTAATATGTTAAATTTCTATTTGAAAATACAATTTTTAAAAAAGTAATTTCTTCCCTATACTTGCTGAATCCCATCTTTGTTTCAGAGATCCCATATAAGTAACACAGTAACTCCTTTCTACTTAACTTAATTTTAAAATATATTTTTCATAATGTTTAGTATAAAACATTATCTTATACTGAAACAAACAAACAAAACCCAAGAGAAAAATTTTAGACAATGCTATGTTCTGTACCAGAATTAAGGTTCTGTGACCTGTGTAAAATCTAATTTGTAAAAATTAGGAGGATCTGAGAAGGGGATGACATTCTGACCTTCTAAGACATGTTAATAATATTACTTAGCCACCTGCAATTCAAAGAAGTATGACTTATATGATCAGAGAACAAATGTCTGACAAGCTAGTTTTGCTAACACTATGGCAAAGAAAAAGAATTTGTTTGTAGTATATACAAATACTTGATTAGTTACACTGGTAACAAAGAGAAAAGCCTTTTTTTTTTTTCTTTTCTGCTCTGTAGTCTGGACCAAAGAGAACTGCTGGCATATACAAATTTTTACTTTTATTGGTACATAAAGCTGTATAAATTTTTAATTCCTTAATTACAAAATGACAATTTCTTATTCTCATTATGCCAAATTTAGATATTTTCAACTAAATCCAGTTCCTGTTTGATGTTTTTTTCCCTCAGGATTTTATGAGTTACTGACTTGTTCTTATATCTTTATTTAGTTCCATGATGGTTATCTCATAAATTATATTGCTTAAAGCTTTGTGGACACATGGCTCACACGACATCAGTCAAATCCAGACAAATTAGCAAACTATCCAACTAATAATGTGGGGGAAAACAGTGATAGATGCAGCACAGTGTGCAACACAATGCTCATTTACCACATTTCTTAGACTAATCAAAGTTGTTTATGCCAGAGGTCATGTAGCCCATTATATATGGTGGCAAGAAACTTCATTAATCGATAATGTTTTCAAAGCAAAAAGTCCAAGTTAATTGCTGTTTAATGTTTCTTTCGTTTGTTTGTGTTTTGTCTTGTTTTGTTTTTCCAAACAGGAGACATAATAAGATACCAGTGTCAACCAGGCTTTACATTGGTTGGTAACGAGATTCTGACATGCCGACTAGGTGAAAGGCTTCAGATGGATGGAGCACCACCTACCTGTCAAGGTTTCTCCTTTTTCTTTCCTCTTGTCAGACCACCTGAATGGTGATTCCTTAAATACCCTCCACTATCTCTTTACATAAGATGGCACACTGAAAATATTTCAGACCTTTTGATGTTATTCCTAATATTATCACTGTTTGTCATGGTGAATATGTGTCAAATATTAATGCGAAATAATTAGGGATGTTTTAATAATTCAATGAGTCTAAAGGACTGATGTTTTTGTGAAAATAATTTCACAACTCTTTTTTGTAGGGAGTCTAAATTTAATAAATAATGAGATTATTTCATTTTATCTAGAACAAAATAGTATGAAAACTTATATGGAAATTTTGAACAATGCTAAATTAACATAACATAGATTTGGGTGAACAAGATCATGACATTGTATTTCAGTGCAACTTTAAGTGTTTCCATTTTTATTCAGTGTACTCTAAAGAATAGGTTTTCTGTATGAGTGTGTGCGCACCTGTGTTCATGTTTTTCTCCTTTTAGTGAAAACTGTGAATAGAGAGGTATAACACTACCTCATTGTTAAGGTTGAAACAACTTTACAATCCTGCCAACCACTAATGTCATAATTTAAACCAGTCTTTATTAAGCTGACATTTGATGTGTTATGCTAGAATAGAATTTTTCCATCATTTTTTAAGAAAATGTGAGTTTTCTTTCTTACCAAACTGATTAGGGAGCTAATGGAGATAAACCTTGCACACAGTTTATTTTAAAAAATGGAATCTCTTTAAAGTTTCCATGATGGACACATGTTTATGTTTTTTTACTAATTCTTCCATTTATTTCCAGAAAGTTAAATAAGGACATACGGTTATAAACACGTATGTTAAGACATTGGGAGAGAAAAGAAAACAAAAATCCACAACCTCATCAATGTATAATCTATGTAAACAAAAACCATTTTGGATCCTTCTAGTTATGATATTTCTTCATGATCCATCTACTCCTGACCTTAATATTCTAATATCTACTGCAAGATTAAAACACTTTCCCAAATCAGTCATCATAAATACAGTTGATTTACATTTGTATTAAATGAAAAATACTGCCACCTGGGTTTTCTACCAATCAGATGTTGTTAGGTTTTTTTCTCCAACAATTTTGATTAATTATCACATGTATGCAAAAAACATTCATGATGAAAGATTAATTTGGAAGTAGTAAATTTATTGTGAATAAATCTACCTTTACAAGTAAAGCTTTAATATTTGACTCTTTCTTAGTAATTTCTGAAGGTTCAAACTGGTTCACAATTTAGTCGTTATGAATTTAAACATCAGTATACTAATTTTTAGAACTTAATTCTGACTAAAATTTTCAACTCAGTTTTCAGCTGAGAGTTGAGAAATTACTCTCTTATAAATAAACCATTTTCCTGCATTCCTGAAAAACTGGAAGGGTGAACTACTACAGCTGAATAAGCTATTTTCCCCTGGTTTTATGCACACAACTGTGCAAAAGTAAAAATCATTTGTAGCAATGTCTAGTTCTTAAAAGTGCAAAGTGATCTTGAAGTGTGGGTTTTATAAAAACTTTAAAACTAATAATTCCTGAAAATCTGTGCATTGATTTAGGTACAATTGTGTCTAGGAATAGCTTCCAATACCCCAATTCAATTAAACTCCTAACTTACCAGGCTCATAACATTTAATGTGTGGAAAAACATAGTAACCTCCAGGCAGTGATTTAAATGTTAAAATGATGAAATAATAGATAGGACAAACAGAGACATATGTGGTGATCCTGAGGCATTCTCTCAGCACATATTGCTGAAGGCATATTTATATGCACTGCAAGACCCATGACAAAAACTCAGGAATGATGATTTCAGTTGCCATAGTTAATCTTTTCTGTCACATATAAATGCTAAATATTGGATCAAATACTAAAAACTACATCAGTGCTTTTATCATTTCAGTCTAAAGCTGAATGAAATTAATATGATCTTCAGAATTAGTAGACTCAGAAAACTAAAAAAAAAAAAAAAAAAAAAAAAAGGAATTCAGTAAAACATGTTTAAAATGACCAAACTGGCCCACTAGAAGAATAAGCAGCAACAAAATTTTCTCTTCTATTTATTTATATAGTGTATAAGTTTGAAGATAGCAACATGTAAGTTAAATTTCAATATTGAAACCCAGATCAATAGAGAGCTTTGTGGAATATAGAGGCAGTAAAATTTTATGCCTAAAATTTATGACTTTTATGATTTTAATATATTACACTGGTTTATGTATAAGCTACCAAATGTCACTTGTGCAGACCATAACACATAAGAGTCACTCTAAAGAAATAAACTCAGCTCTTCCATTGTTTCATATTTGTATTAGTTTACTAACTCTTTTACACAAGGCAGAGGATATATTTGTTGTTAGACTTCGTAGCGTTAACTTCAGTTGCCTTAACTTTGTGCATATGTTAGACACTTTAGCCAGTGTTAAGTGAGTTTTGGTTGAATTTTCCTTCAGTTTTTAACTCGAAATAAATTAATACCTACATTAAACATTCATTTATTTATTGAATCTGAACTGTGCTGTTGAACAGAATTTCAATTACAATATTTTCATTTTGAATCTAATGTATTGCAGTAAAGATTTAGTAGTCAATAACAAGTTATCCCTAGGATAAAATATTGAACAAAAATATATTTATGATTTTATTTGATGATTTTAATTGTTACAGGTTAGTTTACACTACATTTAGTACTATTTAAAACTAACTTCCACATGCTTATGTCAATGCATATCATCTTCTTTTGTTAAAACAGTATTTCCCATACACAGCATGTAACTTTGCCCTTAATTTTCCTTGAAACTATCTTCTACTTTCAAGATAAAATGAAAGCTTCAGAGTAAGAAGATTCAAACTGTATTTTACATGATAATGGGGATCCTGAGAAAATTATTGAATGATGACTCAGCTGTATCTCAGCTACATTAGCTCAGATTAGCTCATAAAAAACTTAGCTATCCGATTCCCAATGGAATCCATTGCACAGAAATAAGTCTTTAAGCTTTCTATAAAATTCTTGAGGGATGTTTAGCTGCAGATCCTGAAATTGAGGACATTTGGCAAGGCAGAATCATATGGAGACAGCAAAACTAGCTGTAAATAAACTAATGCAGCCAGATGATTATGATGCTCTTCCTGCCTCCTTCCATACCTTTCTCTGTGTGTGTGTTTATATATATCTGTATGTACGTATAAAACTCGAGAAGATCAGTTGTTTTGTTTGCTTGATATAAAGTCAGTATCACAACTGGCCCAGAACTGTAGTCTGACAGCCAGATTCTAGCTATATGAGTTTTCTCATGTGAGTGGAGGTGGTCTATTCAATACTTTCATGATTAATTAAGACAAACAAAGGACATGAAACACAACTTTTTAAATTTAGCAATCAGGTGGTAATCTTGAAAGTGATATATGAATATTTTAAAATATATGGACAGACTCCTTTCTCTTTTTCAGGCTCAGGTTGTATGGGTCTTTGATCACCTAATCTAGTGAAAGATATCCCTGCCTGTGGCAGGGGGTTGGATTAGATGATCCTCAGAAGTCCCTACCAACCCAAACCATACTATGATTCTATGATTCTTATGAGTTTTGTTTATGAAGATGATTATTATGTTTCTCTCTCTTTCTCTGCTTTTCTGTGTTCTCTATCTGTCTTCATAGTCCAATAACTTTTTCCCCATAAAAATCTGATTTTTGTATTTAATGAGACAATATTATTTTCAGTGTTCTTGAGAAAACTAAGATCCTATTATTTTCTTGTGTAACTAATTGCTCGGTACTAACTCAGATTCATATAAGTGTTAGTTGTGAATATAAAAAACAGATTTTAAGGCTCCCATTTATCAGTGTTCAGTTCTGAATAAACTGTAGGCACTTGTTCATATATCATGAATCAAAACCAGTTCTTGAAAAAATTCCAGTAACATGGTAATATCATATATTTTTATTTAATGAGATTGTTGTTGTGTGTAGACCTAGCATATACAGATAAATTCAAAGTCAAGCTTCTTCATCATACTTCTAAATACAATTTTTCTCAATTTCAGCAGCTGTTTTAGTGGTGATGATAACTTATTTACAAAGTAGCATTTTTCCTGCTAGCACCCTCTATCCCTCCTGTATCTATGACAATTAAGAATAGCCAGAGCTGCTATGTATTTTCAAGCACAGCTGCAAGTGGAAGATTAATAATTTCAGAATATGATGTGGAAAATAAGAAAAAATAATTCTTTAGAGTAAGGTGAAGGTGTGGTAGGCAGTAGCTGCTGAAGAAGTCAGCAGGGATGGAGCAGGTGTCTTCTATAATCCCTATGGCAAACACTCTCATGTTGTGGGATCTAGCCACTCCCAACAATGTTCTAGAGAAAAGGGTAAGGCATGTTCTTTTTCTTATTTCCTGGAGTTATATTTGAGAAAAAGTCTGTCAGCAATTAAGAACTTCAGATTTTTATAATTTCTTCTTCAGCTGATTTACATCTACTCATCAGGGAAGTATTCTCTCTCTGTGTTAGAAGGAGGAACGTATCTGGTTATCTGAACTCGAGAATTCACTAGAAATGTGAATATATAACAAATATCGCTCATACACAGATTCAGTAAAAAGGAAGTGGCTTGTAGATTGAGACTGAATATGCACATAACATATGAAACAGTTACACATCTGTTATCTTTACCAAAGAACTAAAGAATGACTAGGAATATGGAGTTAAAATAAATATAAGTATATATACATGTGTGATATTTGGATTTTTACTTTTAAGTGGGCCAGAAATCACCTATTTTTTTTCCTCCCAATTTAATCTTTATTTCCTATGAAAGTGTTATATGGTGAGCTGTGGTACCTGTTTTTAAAAGGGGAAGCAATTAGATTTGGAAGCCCAATGTCAGCCTGAGATTCTCTAGCACATTCAGGGTTATAACAACAACATCTTAACTGCTGGTCATAGGGCGTTGATTTTGAGAACTCCTCTTTGCTGTTCCTTTTGGTAAGAGATAGGAAAGAAATGGCACTGTATGATGTGTGGTGAAAGAAAAATAGAATTTCTAGTGTTTTTTATTGCATGTAAAGGCAATAACCTACCATTTTCTGAGGTTTCAATTAATTTAAAAATTAGGTAGCTGGATTAATACAATTCATCTTCTTGTTTAATTAGTCCTACTGAGCCCTATAGAGCAATAAAATGTCACCCTGAAGTGTCTTCTATTTTCTAGACCAAAGGTGTCATGTCTGGATAGTGCTTACATTGTGTGTGGGTTGGAGTTTGATTAAGGATCTCAAAATTTAGCTGCTGCTTTATACATTCAGGTTGTGGGAGGGATTGGTTACTCTTTATTCAGAATATGACAACCAAAAATCAGTGTCTCCAAATTTTGCTTTCAGTGCAAGACTTTACCTGGAATTATTGCTTACAGTAATAGTAATCTGAAGGGAAAAAAAAGTCTCTGGTTCACTTTTTGAATAACGCAACAATTTAGGACTTAAGGACAGCCTACAAGAATATCTTATCTGCTAGAGACTGAGAGAAGAAAAATGTCATGAATTGATAACTTCTGAGGGTTGCAGGGCTTATTTTCAAAATATACATTACTTCAGATTTTTTCTCTACTCGCTGATTTTGTTTCTAAAATGTTGTCAGTCTTTCTGTATTTATGGAAATAAAATGAGATCTTTTAAACTCCAGAAAATCTTGCCAATCACATGATAGAGAAATAGTGAGCTTTAGATTTTTTTTTACCAATCTTTCTGTTTCACAGTGCTCTGTCCAGCCAATGAAATGCGTCTGGATTCAACAGGAGTAATACTGAGCCCTGGATATCCTGATAGCTACCCAAATCTCCAGATGTGTGCATGGACCATTACTGTGGAAAAGGGCTATAATATCAGCATGTTCTTTGAATTCTTCCAGACAGAAAAGGAATTTGATATACTTGAGGTGTTTGATGGTAACTATAGGATGCACAACTTATATTTTTTCGCTATATACGTATTTTTACACTGCATCTGTGAAATCAATATTGTTCATGCATACCATAATTTCTCAGTATAAAATTTCTTAAATAAGCAATTATTTGGATTTGTTGTGCTAAAAACTGTGTTTTAAAATGTTACTACATTAATTATGTTTAGAAATAATTTTGTTTCTGAATAAGTATATACTCTCTAGCTCTCTAACGTATAACATGTGATGTCAACTTCCATTTTCAATTCAGATTAATTTACCATTTGCTTGGAGGATGTTTTCTATGTATAATAATTGTATGCATATAATTTATTGTATATTATTTTAAACTTTGTAACTCCCTTTTTTTTTCTTCCTTGTATCAAGGACCAAATAGTCATAGCCCATTGCTCATTTCTCTCAGTGGGGACTATTCATCTTCTCTAAATATAACCAGCAATGGCCATGAAGTGTTTCTCCGATGGTCAGCAGACCATGGCACTAATAAAAAAGGTTTCAGGATAAGATATATAGGTATGTACAATCAGACTTTCTTTAATGTGTATAAAATCTCAATATGTAACATATTTATGTGAAAATGGTAATGTAAGCTATATTTTGTAACATTAATTGCCCAGACTGAAAGGAAATCCAGTCTATTTTATATATGAACCTGATGATACTGATCTCCGAGGGGGAAAAAAAAAAACCCACACCCTAAGTAAGATACATGAAACACATGTGCTCTGTCAAAATTTAAGGAAATGTTTCACAGGACTTTAAAATAGCATACGCTAGTACTAAAGATGAAAGAAGCAGCTTCTCCCTTCTCTCTTCTATCATTTATTTGTACTCATGTGCCTCTGTTCTTCATAGTGGATCTTTATGGAATTCATCATTAACACTTTTGGTGGGACAGAGGAAGAGATGGCAACAAGGCAGAAGTGGGTAGCTCTAAGGTGGAAAAATATGAGACCCTGAAGAAATAAGGTCTTTAATTTAAGGATCAACAGAAGCAGTGAACAGTATTAAAAGAGAATAATTAGTATGTCAAAAAAGCCAACATTGTGTGTGTTATTAATTCAAATGAACAAATTTATGAATAGTGTGTGAAGATGGTACTTGACAAAGGTTGATTCTTATATAACTGTTTTTATAGAATTATATAATATCTAGTTTTACAAGACAATAGTATTCATTAATCAAGCTAAAGTAGATCTGTTGCAATTTACAGAAATCACAGAAAATCTATATTTGATTTTTTTACCATTTTGTGAAATACACAGAATGAAAAGTAGCAGGAATAGTATCTGTAGATATTAGAGATGTTATTGACATGAAACAATTTTGCTTTACAAAGTGCAGAAAGCAATAGAGAATAAGTATAAAATTGTTCTTTCTACTGTGTTTTTTGTTTTTCCTCACCCAATTTTTGGCTACTTCAGTATTGCAGAAAAATAATTTGTCTTACAACAGTCTGTGAAACAGTATCAGTGTCATCTTCCCCTTTAGCAGAGGACAGTTTTCTCAGAGGTAAAATGTTTCTTGTATAGCTACATAAAATTCACTGTTGGCTAGACAGAATATATTATAGGGTACCTAATTTAATTGCCTGCAGTACCAGTTGAATCTGTTAAAAGGAAGAGAAGTTCTTAAAACTCTTTTCCTACTGGCAGCAAGAGAACTATTGAGAGGTAGACAGCAAATATTTACTAGTGATCTGTATCACTCAGAAAATATCAGTATATTTTCTTATACACTAAAGAAGTAGAGGTGTCTGTATCTCTGGTTCTTCCAAGAGTATAAAGCAAGAGCAATTCAGTGTAAGGAAGAAAATATTTTCACAGTATGTGCTCTGAAAGATATGGCAGTGCTTCTCATTCTGCTGTTTGCTTTAATAAAAGAGTAAACAAACAGCCACATGACTCCATCTTGATCAGAGGAAGCCTTTGCCTGAGAAAATCATTGACCTGAAGTAAGTCATGGGACATGGAAAGGCTTAAAAAGCACTCCTCTATTTGCAGAATAAGATAGATACCATTAGTTACCAACATTTCTTCAAAGTATGAACAAAGCACTTGGAAACAAACTTAAAACTTAATTCTTTTCCTACAAAATAGAAAAATGGCTATGTTGGCAAACCAGTCTTTGCTCATCTTTGAATCAAAACAATCAGAGACCAAGTTAAATTCTGCAACAAAACATTTATCTTCAACTTGCTACCAGGTTATAAGCCCCTTCTGATCCACTACTTTGGCAAGGTAGCCAAAGCCAAGTGACTTTGTACTCATGCACTTCATGACCAAGGGACTTAAAAGAAATATAAGCATAATGACAGTATAAAAAGTAAGCAATCTTTAATGTCAGAGACTTGAAGTACATAAATCCTTTCAGATTACAGCAATTATCATATAATACTTTGGTTTCAAAGGGACCTTCAAAGGTCATTTAGTCCAACTCCCCTGCAATGAGCGGGGGCATCTTCGACTAGGTCAGGTTAGTCAGAGCCCACTCCAACCTGACCTTGAATGTTTCCAGGCATGGGGCATCTACCATCTTTCTGGGCAATCTGTGCCACTATTTCACCACCTTCATTGTAAAAAATTTCTTCCTTATATCTAGTCTAAGTCTAAATCTACCCTCTTTCCATTTAAAACCATTACCCCTTGTCCTATTGCAACAGGCCCTGCTTAAAAAGTCTGTCCCCATTGTTCCTATAGTCCCCCTTGAAGTACTGGAAGGCTGCAAGAAGGCCTCTCTGCAGCCTTCTCTTTTCCAGGCTGAACCACCCCAGCTCTCTCAGCCTGTCCTCATAGAAGAGGTTGTGCAGCCCTCTGATCATTTTTGTGGCCTTCCTCTGGACCCTCTCCAACCGGTCCATGTCTTTCCTGTGCATCGGGCTCCAGAGCCAGATGCAGTACTCCAGGTAGGGTCTGACTAGAGTGCAGTACAGGGGCAGAATCTCCTCCCTCGACCTGCTGGCCACACTGCTTTGGATGCAGCCCAGGATACGGTTGGCCTTCTGGGCTGTGAGCACACAATGCTGGCTCATGTCCAGCTTTTCATCCATCAGGACCCCCAGTCCTTCTCAGCAGGGCTACTCTCCATTCCTTCCTCCCCCAGCCTGTACTGATACCAGGGGTTGCCCTGACCCAGGTGCAGGACCCTGCACTTGGCCTTGTTGAACCTTATGAGGTTCACATGGGCCTGTGCCTTGAGTTTGTCCCTCAGGTGTGTCAACTGAATCACTCAGCTTGGTGTCATCTGCAAACTTTCTGAGGGTGCAGTTGATCCCACTGTCTATGTCATTGATGAAGGTATTAAAGAGTACTGGTCCCCTCAGGGACCAATATAGGCCCCTGAGAGACACCACTTGTCACCCATCTCCATCTGGACATTGAACCATTGACCACTACCTTTTGGATGTGACCATCCAACCAGTTCCTCATCTGCCCAACAGTCCACCCATCAAATCCATATCTCTCCAATTTAGATAGAAGGATGTTGTGGAGGACACTGTCAAAGGTGCGACAGAAGTCCTGATAGATGCATCTGTAGCTCTTCCCTTATCCACTGATGTAGTCACTCTACCCTAGAAAGCCACTAGATTGGTCAGGCAGGACTTGCCCTTGTTTAAGTCATGGTGGCTGTCTCAAATCACCTCCTTGTTCTCCCTGTGCCTTATATAGCTTAAAGATCTTTTTGCTCTGATAAAGTTTTCTGACTTTTTTTTTCATGTTATCTAAATAAGACTTCTGTAACACTTTTTCTGTTCTAAATAAATCACACAAAAAAAGCAGATTCAGTGTTTTTTCCATGGATTTATGGTAACACTTATAAATATGATTAAAATCTGGTTTACATTTTCTAGTTTAGTTCATTGCATCACAGTGTTATAAAGAAATTATTTATTTAGGAGCAGAAGGAAAAGATTATTTGATAAGACTTATGTGTAGTATACCCTTGATGTTTCATTCTTTAAAAAAATAGTATATGACTGAAATTTATCTAATTACAATAAATTTCATCATGAACTAAAGTTCTGTACCTTATTTGGATTAAAAAAGAAGTTGGTGAAAAAAGACTTGACATACAAGTAAGCTATCACTATATTTCCTTTGAGGATACTAAAACCTGAAGTTCTCATAAAGCCCTATTGTTTCCCTTTTATACTTAATGAATTTGTTTCCTACATGCGTGATCAGGACACAATATATAACAACTTTTAGTGACATTTTCTCAATTTATTATCAGATGTCCACTGAATTCAACAAGAATTTGTCAAGAATTGTCATGTGGATTCTAACCGCATCTTTTCTTTATTTAATATTTATGTTTTAAGCTCTCTACTGTAGTACTCCAGAGTCGCCTCCACATGGTTTCATTGTCAGTCAGACAGGTGGACAGCTCAACAGTATGGTTCGCTGGGCTTGTGATCGAGGTTTTCGGCTCGTTGGGAAAAGTACTGCTGTATGCAGGAAGTCTCCATATGGTTATTACTCATGGGATGTTCCAGTCCCAGCTTGTCAAGGTAAATTCTTTCATAATAAAATAATACACCTTAGAAAATTTTATTTTTCCTTTCCTAATATAAATCATCAGTTTTCTGACTTAAAATGAATAGTGGGTAATTGTTTAATGGTCATGCCTCTGTACCAAAATTTTTCTACTTTATAAAACTTAAAAAAAAATGTATTTTTTGAAAAACAAAATTTCAACATAATTTTCTAAGACTGGAAGATATTAAAAATAATCTACATCACTGTGAGGGAAAAACACCACAATTTAAAAATTTGAAGTTATTCAAAAAGTTGATTTAAAACTCCCTATTTAGTAAAGTTCATTTATTGTGATCCAAGAACTATATAAAAACCAGAAATACCCCAAACTTACTACATTTCCAAGAACAAGAAACTGGACCAAAAAAGAATTGCCTATGATGTCATTCTAATATTTTGTGGTTTAAATTGAAATTTTAAAGAGAATTCATCAGTTTAACTGTATATTTCATTTATTTGGCTTTATAAAAGCAAAACATAGCCTACTTAACAAAGAAAAGGAAATGGTTATTTAATACCCATCACAATTGCATTCTAATTCTTCCTTTCCTGAAAAGAAAGTTATTGTTCTGATTACCTTACCTTCAGTGAACTATTAGAATGATTTTTTTCATTAAAAAATTTGCAGATGTGTTTATTCAAAATGTGTACATTTTGTTCCTGTTGACCAGTGGAGATAAATGTTATAGGAATATTCTATGCTAATTTCCTATTAGCTTTTTTTGACAAAAAACATATGTTTCTAAAACAATACAATGTAACCTTTGTCAAAGGTGAAACACTCTCCATTTCAAACTTTTTGATAAATTTCTCTTAATATTTAAAAAATGTGCCTGTATTTCTGAAAACTGAAAGTCCTTAGAAAAAAAAATACAGGCGGTGCATTTGCTGCATACTATTCTTTAGCTTTTTCTCCTCATCTGTTATCTAAGGACTACCTTCATGACTGTTATTTGTAGTACTTGATCAGGCTGTTAATTAGATGTATCAAGCAATGTGGAATGAAAAAAAACCCCCACAAACCAAAACCAACCAATTTAATAAATTCAAATAGCAGGTGATTTTTCTAAACATACTAAGTAGAGTTCAATAATGGAAATAGTTGCAATACTCAGATAATACTTTAGGAACAAGTGGAGTTAAGTGTTGTCTGATCTAGTACAAAGAGTATTAAATCAGAGTATTAAATCTAATACACATACATTAAATATATATATAATTGAATATATAATAAAATGTATAGGTGTATATGTACATCTGTATATAATAATACATAATAATATTATCTATAATTATACATTTTAATCTATCTGTCTCCTATATCTGCCTCCTAAATGAAGATTACCAGTCAAATCACCGTAGTAGTTACTGGAATCATCCTATAGGAAGTGTGAATTCTAAGGACTCAAAATTTATGAATTCTTTAATGATACCTCTACAGTCAGGACAGCTAGTGGTTTGTGGTGGTTTGGATTTTTTTTAGCAATACTATGTCCATTTCTTTGCAAACATTTTTTACTGTCTGGAGTATAATTCATGATTGTATTTAAACTAATGCTTTCTCTTTACATTTTTCACGTTGTATCTGTACCATTATTATAACTTCTGAATCCTCTCCTGTAACTAACGAATGCCAGTAGCCTTTTCCACTACAGCTTTTTTTTTCCAAGTTCATGAGTAATGTTGGAGCAATTTTTAATGTTCTCATTCTTACACCTGTATGAATAGAAATCTTGATCTCTGAACCTCTAAATAGATAATGCCAGCCATTCTTCAAATCACTTGCACTAGAGGACTGACAGAACCTGAAAAATCCAGATACACATTTTAACCTTGGAAGAAAGCTTTTTTACATTATTTATAGAACTAAACATATCTCGGTAGAAGAGACTCAACACAGTAGTAAGGAACCAAAAAAAAATGCCTCAAACCAGACCTCAGCAATTACCTGAATCCTATTGCAAAGTTAATACAAAAGCACCCTTCTTCTGTCATGAAAAGAAGTAGAAGGAAACTGCTTCAGAATCTAATATTTATTAGTATAATGGTAACAGCAACACAAATTATTTACAAACTTTTACTGTTCTAACTTTGAGATATTAATTATTCTGTTTATACAGACATACATTAAATGAATCTTAATATGAAAGGGTTATCATCCTTTGATCCATCTCATTTTTAATGATCTTAAACCTCCCATCACAAGTCAGTAAGATTCCCATAGTTAACTAAATTATGAAGTTTGATTATGATAAACTTTTGAAAGAATGGGTAGGTTTACAATGATCTATCTGAATGCATGAATTTAACATGGATTCATATAAATGGTTGAATATTTACAACTGTTCATAGATCTCAGAAGCTTCAAAGTGTTTTAAGACATTTGTCTTTCTTCCAGTTATTTTTTACATTTTAAGTTTTTTATCCCAGTATTACATAAGTCTTGGTTTTAATTATGAAATATTTATCTTGGAAATAAACATTGTCTCACATAGTCCTCATCAGAAATCAGTATTAATATTTTATAATAACATATATAGATAACAGGTAAATGCTTTTACAGGAATTGTAGGTAGGAATGTTAAGTAAGTAAAGTTTAAAACATAAACTATATCCAGAACTCTGTAGCTCAGTGATCTAAATTGCCTGTAACAGCAGATATAAGTGTTACACAACTGGTGATTGTTATGCAAATTATACTAAAGCGTTAAAAAAAATTAAAAAGAAAGAGAATACCAAATATACCTGATCAGGTATGATACCTGACGAGTTATGATTTTCACAAAAATTAAGCTAAAGTACATTTGTAGTGGTCTGGGAACAAATATCTGATGAGTAAAGCATAATACTTTCTACCTTTACATTTTTTTAGACATGGCTATAGGTTTGAGATAGTCATATTCATATACATTAGAGAAATTAATATAGCTCTGTGTAAGATAAATAAGTCTTGTACTTATTCAAAATAGACTTCTGTTTATTTCCAAATGAATGGCTGTGTTGGGACAGGTGTGAAAACTCAATTAGTAACTTATTAAATGCCAGAGAAATAGTTGGCATCCTTTAGAGTGATTTGTAAGGCAATCTACAAAAAATTTAGTTTTCATAAAATTTCTTAATTCTTCACAAGTTGAATGTCCAAGTAGTTGAGTTCAGAGGGTTATGTCACTGAATAATTTCAGTAGCCTTTCCTCTGTTTAAAATGCTCCTGGTAAATGTTATCAGCTATAGACTGGTGTCTGCATTGATATTCCATTTTCTTCTCATATGCCTGAGATGTGAAGGTAGCTACATCTGCTAAGTGTTCGTAAGTGAGGCAGAGCAAATGCAAGGATTGAAGGTCCTTTATAGGGTGAATAGTCTGATTTATGTTTGGGAAACTGTCATCACAGAAACATTTAATAGTGCCTTAACATTTAATGAAGAGTATTTAAGAACTTCATCTTGGTCTGATAATAGTTTCTGAAATTTCAGATAAGTCTTTAGAATGTACTGGTGGTCTTTGAGAACTAAAGAAGTTAAGGTCTTCCAAGGGCTGGATGTGTATATCTTTGGAACTGGAATGTGTTCTGAAGTTTGTGAACAAAGAATAGATTTAATGCTTCAGTTGTGATTACAGTTATGATGTTGACTTGCAATGCTGCTGAAGCTGACATATAATAACCAAACATTTCTGTGATAAACCTAGCTTTGGGGCACTTTTGGATGTTCCATATTTGTCACTTTTTTCCTGTCAAGTTGTTATGTGGCAATAACTTGTCTTGATATTTTTACATTTTTTCCCTTAACTAAAAGCTAAATTTATGTGCAAGTTTCCACATATGTAAAATTCAGCTCATAACTGCTGTAAACTAAAAACGTCATTGAGTGATTCCTTGGGACCTCTGTTGTTTATGTAAAAGCCTGTTATCAAGCATTTTGTGTGCTGGGATGAAAATTGTTTCTTAAAAACGTAAGGTTAAGGGGAGGATACATTTTTCTTGTGCCACAAGATCGATTCTGTTAACATGGATAATTTGACTCAAAATTTATCAAGACACTAATGGCAACTTCTGAATACCCAAGGAGTAATTAATCTCAATGGCAGATATAAACCATCTCAGGTTGTATCTACAAAATATCTGATATATATTTTGCTGATTGCTAAAAAGAGACAGAATTTGAAGTATGTGAACAAATAGTTCTGTAGCGTTTGTTGGTACTCAGGATTGTAAACAATGTTACAAGCCTTTTGCTGGTGAATATTAGCTTTTATACCCTGCTTGAATGCTGATCCTGATGTAGCTGGCAGTGGATTTGGTTCTGGCAACTCCATTATTATCTGAAACTTCTTTCTATCATTAACATGTGCTTTTGAAGGAAGAGGTTAGCTTGGCCAGTTATGTAGTAAACAGTGTTATTTGATCATACCTTGGTTATCAGTTTTTGTTATCCTCCTCTTTGCATGGATAGGCCTGTTTAATGTTTGCTGCTGCAATCCAAGCTGTTGAGAAATTTGAGATATAATAAACACCAACTTGGTCATATGTATTTATTTGAGTGTCATGGAGGCTCCGTTTCTTTCTTCAGTGATATAAGGTAAAATAGAATAGCTTTATCGAATGTTTAGTAAGAAGCAGGAGATGGACCTTCTAGATTAGTTAACTTGTCACTTTTTATCCCTCTGGGATCAGGTCCTCATACACTCTGGAAGATGGAATTCAATGACTGTCTTGAGGCCTCACTGTCTCCTAATCACTGTTGTTTTGGGTTTTTTTCTAAACATGTGTTTGTCTCTAGTTGCCAGTAGATATTGTGATAACCATGATATATGTTTTTATGGTTGCCCAGATGAGATAATGAGTAAATGAATAATAGTTTTCTGTGATCTTTTCAGGATAATGTGTCCCTTTTTTAAAAATCTACATGTCATATGCAGTTTCTTTTTATGGCAGTTCAAGCATATTTTAACATTGATCCTATCACCTCTGTTCTGCAAGTTGTGATGGCATCAGTGCTTTACCTGTGGCTCAGCTGTGATTATTAGCTTTGGTACAGTGCCACATTTTTATTATATTGCTTATGAAGCAGATCTGTCTTACATCAGATCAGCTCACAATAGGGGCAAAAATAGATTACTCTTTTTTATCAAGTGTTTATACATCGTCTGAGAGGCTTAACTTTTCAGATCTCTGTTGTAGGCAGGGTAGGTAGTTTCTTAGGGTTCAAGATTCCACTTCAAAATAACGTACTTAGGAGTTAAGTGCCTAAGCTTTTTTTTTATTTGTTTTATTTTATTTCAGACAGTGTATTATTTAGATCAAAATTTTCCCTTGGTACTTTCTTTCAGTTGGATAAGTAAAAATAAAAAAGTGGCTTACACTTTCATTTGACAGTTTTCAATATTTTCAAAGGGGTATCTTCTTTCTGCTTTGCAGGAGGAAAAATACTATGTTGAAAGGTAATTTTAGTGCTTTGCTGGAGATCACATAGTACATCTGATAGAAGAAACCTGATGTACAAACTAGATATCTAG